>NC_080422.1:60580767-61219353 GCF_029873635.1 Malania oleifera
AGTAGCTGTGCCTATGAACAAATTCCCAGCAAAGCCCGGTCAGTGTGCACATCGATCACGTGGGCAAGAGGCACATTGCATCTCATCTCAGTACAGCTCAGCAGTATGTTTGGGAGCACGAGCGGAAGAACCGTATGCAGTGGTTGCAAAGAAAACACAGATGGAGCCTCACCGGAATCTATCACGGTAAAACATAGTGAAGGCATTGGCAACCATTGCCCGAAACCATGGGTACATACACGGTCATCGGTGGCTATAACTTCTTGATGTTTCTCATCTGGTGCAGGCGGTAATCACAACATATCATTACATCTCATAGCTCATTCTTTCCATTCCAAAACATATACAAGTTTTCATTTAAAATCACAATTCCAAATGAACAGAGGGGAGGCAGGGCAGCTCGCCACACAATTTCGTCGGATATCCCAATACAATATCTACGAAAATAGCAGAAGTGAGGGCACACACATAGTGACCGTCGACGCAAATAGTGAAATACGGGTTATAAGTTATTCCCCGGACTTAACTGTCTGAAGGGCGGGGAAATGCCTAGAGCCATGCCCGGCGTTCCATAACGCCAAACCGAAAATCCAGGGGGCCCCAGTGCAATTAACTCAACCCCAGAACGACAAGGATGCACATTTCCGAGGCCAACACGCCAAGCCTAGGAAACGTAAAAATAGGAACAAGAGAACGCCACAGCCTCCCGAGCCTTGGAGTGGTGCCCTATGAACCTGGAAGTAAAAAATACACTCACGATTAAAATGATGATGAGTGGAGCAGGACCCCATGGTGGTGGCGCAATCGGTCAAGGTGGCTAAAGAGGTAAGGAGAAAGTGATGAGAGAGAAGAGAGAGAGAGAGAGAGAGTTACTTACCCAAGGAGTGGGGTCCGAGAGCGCTCCTACAACACAATCCACTCCGAGTAAAATCTCGGCGGCGGAGATGGAACCCAGGGGGTATCTTCCGTTGGGTGGCGCTGGGCGCTCGTTTGGCTGAGGAAATCGAGGAAAGAGAGAGAGAGAAGATGAGAGAGAGAGAGAGCTAGGAGAGAGGAAAGAGAGATGTGAGAGACACTAAAGATATAAAATAATCTCTCTAATTCCAATTTCCTAAAGAATTTGATCTTCAGGTATTATATCATATGTTTCTATAATATTATATCTTATATATTATATTATATTATATTTAATATTATATAATTAATATTTTTTAGTTTTTATTTTATTTTATTTTGTGAACCACATAAAACTTCCAAATGAAAAAGGTATGGGCTCCACACATTAGAGTGATGAGGTGGAGACTTCAAAAATAGATATGTTGAAACTTTTGTCATGAAAATGGAATTTCTCACCACTTTTAGGTCACCACTGCACCTCATAAAACGGAGTTTGTTAAAGGAGAATAGATCACTTTAGAAAATGGCTAGGACTATTCTAAATGAGCATAACTTGCCATAAATATTTTTGGGCTAAAGCAGTTAAACGCCGTCATGTTCCCTGTGAAAAATAGAGTATCCATTAGAAAGAACGCGGCCTAAATAAAACCTCATAATGAACATTGAAGGACAGACCAAATATATCTTACTTCCATGTATTTGGATGTAAGTGCTTTAATCTTAAATAAAAGGGTACTTAGGTAAAAGTTGATGCTAACGTCAGATGAGAACTATTCCTAGAATACAGTAAACAACAAAGCCTTTAGAGTCTATTATAAAAGAACCCTCCTCGTCGTAGAACCCTTCATGTACATTTGTGAAGCTAATACTATTTTTTTTCTACACTACGAATTTTGATGATATAGAATAAGAAGAGTTTAGAAGACCTAGCAATTCAGGAAAACCAGGATGAAATCAATGAAACTAAGGTACCTCTAATGATACTCCCTAAACGATCTGAATTCCTAAGGAATTGAAATTTTGTAGAGAACCTCCCTCGGGGATCAAATACTTCGGTGAACCATCATGAGGGGTGTCTCCTTTCCTTATTAAGAATCTATGTATCATTGTACGTCCTATATTAAGAGGAACCTAAGAATCATAAATGAAGCACTTAATGACAATCATGGATAGTACCATGCAAGATTAAATGAATCAATTTGAAGGAATAATTTGAAGTTAGTTTCCTAACCTGCTGATAATTTGTAATTGGTATAAATGGGTCTATAGAATAGACAGGATGAAAATGGCATTGTAGTTTGTAACAAGGCTAGATTGGTAGCTCAAAGTTACAATCAAGAAAGAAGGTATAGATTATGATGAGATCTTGCTCTCGTAGCTAGAATGGAAGCAATTTGAATGCTACCACACCTATGCATCTCACAAGAACTTCAAACTCTACCAAACGGATGTGAAAGTGCATTCTAAATGGGTACATCAATGAAGAAAGTATATGTAGCACCTTGTTTTGAGGACTTCCATTTTCCTAATCTGTATTTAGACTAACAAAAGCCCTATATGGATTAAACAAAGCTCCTAGAGCTTGGTACGAAAGATTGAGTGGGTTTTATTAGAAAACATATTCACTAGAGGAAAATGGATAGTAACCCTATTTATAAAGTCTAAGATCAATGATATGCTCAGCATACAAATCTATGTTGATAACATTATCTTTGGTCCTACAAATGAGGAATTATGCAAAGAATTCATTACATGCATGCAAGATGAGTTTGAAATGCACATGATGGGCAAGTTGACCTATTTTCTTGGTCTTCAAATCAAATAAGCCAAAAATGGAACATTTATCAATAAATCAAATCACATAAAGGACTTGCTCAAAAAAATTTTGATATAGAAGATGGCAAGCCATTGGGAACTCCAATGAGCACTTCTATTAGTCTCGACAAAGTTGAGCAAAAAAACAAGTAGATATTAAATACTACCAAGGCTGATTGGTAGCTTACTTTATTTGACGGCTGGTAGACCTTACATTATGTTAAGTGTCCTGTAAGTGTGCTAGAGTTCAAGCAGCACCTAAAGAATCTCATAAATTGTTTTTAAAAGAATTTTGAGGTATTTGATAGGTACTATAGACTTAGGTTTGTGGTATCTAAAGATATAGCATTTGAGATGATTAGTTATTCATATGCGCTGATTATGACGGATGTAAAATATATTAAAAAAGTACAAGTGGTACTTGCCACTTCTTAGGACGTTCTCTTAGTATCTTGGTTTCCAAGAAATAGAATTTTGTGGTGTTATCTACTATTGAAGCTGAGTAAGTTGCAGCAGGTAGATGGTGTGCACAAACGTTGTATATGAAACAACAACTCAAGGATTTCAATTTGAAATATTCGTTTGTGCCTAATAAATGTGATAATAACTAGCACCCTAAATATTTTCAAAAATCCTATATCTCACTCTGGCACCAAGCATATTGATATAAGACATCATTTTCTTAGAGATCATGTGGCAAAGGAGGAGATTATTCTTGATTTCATAAAGATTGATAAACATTGGGCAGGTATTTTCACAAAACCTTTTTCAAAGGACGGGTTAATCTCAATACAACAAGAATTAGGTTTATTACATAGTAGAGAAGTGAATTGAGAAGGAGAAATTTATTAGCATGAGTGGTTAAGTCAAAAGAACAAGTCAAAATTTTGGAAGGACAGGTGACTAACCTTTAACATCATTTGACTGAACTGACACACTTACGAATTTTTCAAGTTCGAGCACATTAGGCTACTAACCCTTCGAGATCAGTCGGGTGACTCGCTATTGACCTATGAAATTTAACATACAGACAGGTCAGGCAACTAACTACATCAGGTTAGGTGCCTGAATAACGGAGATATAAATATGTTATGTTCATAAAAGCCCCAATTTTTTTAACCCTCAAGCTACTGACCACTGTTCTCTCCTCTCCCAAAGTCTCTTCTTTCACTTCCAAGTGTTTTTCCACAATGATTTCACTGATTAATCTTTATAAAACCTCCAAATCTTTCTTCTTAATCTTATTTTAGTCAATTCAAACCAAACATTTTATTCAAAAAACCATGTGAAGAATCAAGCAAAGGGCAAACCAAAGCTCCTCCTCTGGGAAGGATGACACTGAGGGCATTCAGAAGTGGTTGGTCTCCTCCCCAAGCATGTACCAGCGAGCACATTAGATCCACCGAACCCATCCTTAGTAAGGTCTTGGACATTTCATTTATGAGATAAGAATTTCCCAATATCCTGCAAATGTTTAATGCTTAAGGTTGGGAAATATTCATTACGTATCAACCTAGGGGCATATATCCTAACTTAGTCAGGTTATTTTATGCAATATGGTAAAGGGTCTTTTTTTTCTTTAGATTTATTATCATTCTCTTATCTTTTTATTCTGGATATTTAGTAATGCATGCTAACTATGGATCTAATTAAGTATAATTTGCACGTTGGTTATTGGATATCTTGATAGGCATCTTGCCGAATGTCTAGAATTGAGAATTCCAGACTGAATTTTAGACCTTGTATTGTGTACTAAATGTTGATTATTGGTCTTATGAGTTTTTGCACGTTAATTTCAATTTTATTCCTTTTTTTGATGTCAAAAGGGGGAGAATTTTGGCAAAATGAAAATGAAGGGTTATATGTTAGAAAAGTTGTAGGCAAAGTGAATAATGAAAGGATATAAGTTTTTGCATGTTATATTCGTGTTTCATACTAAATATTAAGTTAATTCTAAATGTATTTTCTCTAAGGAATGTTTTGAACATCACATTGCATATTATTTAAGGAAATAATACAATCAAGGGGAGTAATACATGTTAGCTTGATATATGCTAGTTTAAAATTCTGATAAGAGCTTTGTAAATGTTAATAATCATATAATGACTTTATAAAGGAAATATTACTATAAGGGGGAGCCTTATCAAGGCTACCTCATTTTGCTCCTTATATGTCATCATCAAAAAAGGGGGATTGTTAGCCTAACAAGACTTACTCTCGTTTTGATGATAACAAATTGAGGTTACTAAGTGTGCTTTCAAGTTAAGTTTTAAGAATCAAGTATCTTACAAAGCAAAGTGATCCTACTTGAAGAGATTGAATAAGGCTTAGACTTAAAGCTACAAGTCATGAGGAACATAAAGCATATTAAAGAATTGATCAAAGCTCAAATAAATTATTGAAGCCATGATATGAATACTTAGGAATTTATTTGTTTTATCTTTTAGAGTATCATGTAAGTACTTCTATTTTCAATATTGCATTTGAAGCTTTTAGGATTTATTCTGTATTTAAAACCTGATTTAGAACATGAAAAATATATTTGTAAGGTCTAAAATATGTTTTCAAAGTTAACAAAAACAATTTTTGGAATCAAAATGTGAAAGATACAAAGTAGTATAGTGATCACGTGACTGATATTTACCCTATCAGGAGATTGATATGCTAGTGTCAGTGTTAATTAGAAACATAATAAGATCAAACGACTGAACCATCAAGATCAGGCAACTAACCTACTACTGCCTATTCTGGTGTGCTATTTTAAATAAGTTCAGGCGACTGACCTCATGGATCAGGCGACTGAAGTCTATGTTTTAAACTTCTAATAGCGCAAATTTTCTTTCCAACTTCAAACATTTGAGTTTCCAAACTTGGGAAAAATGGTAAGAAAGCTTCCTACGCTATATAAAGATATATTTTTCACAAATTAGGGTAACCAATACTCACGCATACAATTCAAATTCTTACCGTACTCTTGATATACTCTCTGAAAATTTGTAAAGAGCTTTTTGATGAAATCCCTCATTGAAATTATGACTTGATTTTCAAAAATCTTCATCTTACAATAAGATTACTTTATTTTTATTTCGAGCTTCAATTCTATATTGATAACTTCAAGTGTACTGTGCTTTAAACTTATACAAATTTTGCGCTACTGAGAGTGATTATCTTGTACGAATCTTGTATTGCTATTTTGCAAACTTTGATGGTTCAAGGCTTTGAATCATTGCCTAAGGATAGGGTGTTCTCGCTAAAGAGGGGTCTCCACCTGAAAATGGAGAGAGGAATACTACACCTATTGAATGAAGTAGTAAAGAAAATCCTCATAGCGAGTTGCTTGAGGCAAGGACGTAGGCGGTAAACCGAACCTTGTAAAAAATCTAGTGTTCACTCTTCTTCCCTTCTCTTTAAATTTGGCACCTTATAATCTATGTATATGTTCTAAACTCATTGAGAAATTTTTTGAATACTGAGGTTTGATTGTGTTTGAATCAAGTAATAAATTGGAGTTGGTTTATGTTGTTGGATGAAAATTCAAACAACTACTAATATCTAAATTATGGTGTGATTGGCTAAGGTAACGTTATTATGATTTTGACGCCCCCGATTTTCATACCATTTTTTTCATCTCTATTAAATAATAAATATTAATCCAACACCTGCCACGTCACAACTCTGATACCATATCAACATAACCTGACCCGAAGTGGGGTGCTGGGTAAACAGTCATACAAACAGCACTAACAATGGAAGTTAATACTTATAAACCGTTCAGAATATGAATAACCAAAGTTCTAATATATATATACATATCCAACACATCCCCAAAAATCAACCAAAACTCTAGGAAAATCATACATCCCTAACTCAAAACACTCACCCTGTCTATCAGGGTACCAGCTCCTCTCTATCTCAAAGCTCTATCTCCTGATCTTTCATGGTTCCCTGAAATATTTAGATATTTGGGTGAGATACATATCATTAGGATAAAATAAATTATTTACAGTGTGTGGCACTATGAGTTTTTTTATATCATATATACTCATTTCAATGATAATACCATTTGAGAAAAATATACCAACTATACTCATAATCATATAGATAGAAAACATAAGCTTTTATAAGATTTAATTTCATTTTTTCAAACTCATTCACATACAACCCATATTTTTATACGAAAGTTCTCGAGGATAGGGGAGATTACATGCCCATACACGTAGCTCCCCTATGCTCTGATATCGTTCGTAACCTTGCCTGAATAACTTAGGTGAGGCTGCAATTGAAACTCATCAAGGCACTCACGCTACTCCATAAGCCCTTAGGCGCAGAGTTTTAATTTACCCTAATTATTTATATTATTAAACTCACTCTCTTTCATTTCTCATTTCCATTTCACATCTAGCTCATGAGTGTCCTCGGTAACCAATCCATGTATCGTCTATAACTCATGGCTGCCCTAAGGATATTCTCCACGCCATGCTCCCCCCTATGGTCAAGGTTGTGTGGCCCACAGTTGGATCTAAATCGTGGTTGGTCTACCCCGTTAGATCAAAATAAGAACTCTACCCTGTCTGTTTGTAGTACGATTGGTCTGCCTATCCTAGGTTCAGACTCAAAGGGAAAAACTACTCTTCTCATTAGCTCAATCGACTGTTACGCCACACTCTCCACGAGACCGTATGGTTGCACTAACACCTCACTAGCAATGGTACCGTGCTCTTTATCAACAGTCGTCCATCAGGGTTCTCATTTCCACATTTCATTATTCACATTTCGCATTCACATTTAGTATTCACATTGCAGTATTCACATTGCAATATTCAAATTTTCCATATTCACATACCAGTATTCACATTTTAACATTCACATTGCAGTATTCACCTTGCAATATTCACATTTTCAATATTCACATTCCAGTATTCATATCTCATCTCATAATAGTATATATCACATTTCAATTTTCTCATCATTTTTGTTTCTTTCTCATTTTTTTCAATACACATTCCATTCTTATAATAGTATATATATCATTTCGTATATTTCAACATTTCTCAATAAAACTTATCATCATTTCATATTTCCCTATTTATCATAGAAAACATTTATATATTCATATTTCGTATTACATCACCTCTTAGTAAAATACATGTTGGTATAACATCATTCATCATTCATCATTTCATATATTTCAAATCCCCAAACATCAAAATTCAGTATGACTCATATGCCACACAATTTTATCTAATATTCTTATCATAATAATTCAAGAAAAATATCATATTCTCATTTTCACGTATAAATTCAACCAATAGTTCTCAAAATAACTATTATAATTTATTCCCCTTACCTGACTTACTATGAAGCTCGTTAAAAATCCAAATCCTACGCAATGCAAAACCCTAAAATTAACATTTTTCCTAGATCAATCAACTCATCTCCTAGAATAATTCTCATTTAATAGTTCCTAGGCCCTATATACTCCAAATAAATACTTAAACCCTAAAATATCTTACTTACCCTGATTTTGAAGTGGTGCCCAAGAACTCCAAATCAATAATCCACTCCGGCTAAGTTGTAAAGAATCTTCTCACGAACCCTGTGGTAGGTTCTGATCATCAAAATGGGTTTTGACGGAGCGAAAATCGAAGAGCTGTAAAGTAAAGAGAGCGAGAGAGAGAGAGAGAGAGAGAGAGAGAGAGAGAGATCACACTGAAAATAAAGGAGGGCCTATTTATAGGTCAGGCTTCGTCGGCGAGTTAAAGTGATTCGTCGACGAGACCATGAAGGCACTTTGTTAACTTTTTGGTCAGATCCCTGTTTTTTAATTAGGATAAACCGTAGTATCTCATCTATGTGTTTTGAGTACTTGAGCAGGTTTATGTTTTAGTTAGCACAGATGATGATGCAATGTGGAAGTCGTAAGAGCACCTAAACGAGCATACTCCGTCCTATTCCATGGAGTTGCAAAGGAGCAGTGCATGAAGATCAATTTGTGTTTCAAGTTGTATTATATTTTAAAATTTATCATTTGGTTCTGTATTAATTATCTATCGGTCTGTAATAATCTGCATATTAGGCATGGTAGGGACTATAAGCTTAAGACTATTGAATGATCTTAAGGATCACCCTTCGATCAATTGACGCCAAACTTTTAGGGATTAGCTCAAAGACGATAGACTGGCTTTAGGTCCCAAATTATCACATGAGAAGTCCCTTATAACTTAGAAGTAACAATTATGTGAACAAGGGTGTTTCTAAAAGAGAGTTAGGACTAGAATGCACAAAGTTGGTGTGTTCGGTCAACCGAACCAAAACATACTAAGACCTTTAGTTGATCGAACCTCCCTAGGGTCAAAGGTTTGACTATTTGGTCAACCAAGTTTAAAATGAACATCAATGCCCTAGTCGACCAAACTGGCATGTGAGAAAATCACAATGCCATGTTCGAACCAACTGGAAAATGAAAAATGACCCAATCGAATGAACATCCAAATTCGGTCAACCAAACTTATCCTGGTCGATCGAACCTTGGAGGTTTCAAAATTGCCTCAAGTATAGTCGACCAACCCCTCAGTTCAAAAACACCCTAGTCGACCAAATTGAGTAACCCAGTCGACTGAACCTTAAAAATGATCGACCAAACCTCCCGGGTTGCTCGAATTTTACCAAGGTTAAAACGTGATTATTTTATATTAACCATACTTAAAATTTTTCAAGAATACCGAATGAGTCCCCAACGGTTATATTTTTATGAATGTCTATAAATACTAGTTAATTTGGAAAGATTAAGCATGGATTAGCAAATATCATTAGCCAAAACTCTCTAAATTTCAAAATCCTTATTTTATCATATACAAGCCATAAATTCATCTCCCACTTATCCTACTTACAAAAATCCTTTGGTAAGAGTATTATTGAGATTGTTTATATTGGCTCACACTCTCATTGTATTTGTTTGATGTCGATTTTTTTGAGAGTGATCTTGAAAGTCCCCTTGTGATTTAATTCATAAGTCTTCAGTGGGAATACTCTCTAGAGCTTGTGAATCTTGCAATATTGTTGCAAGTATTCAAAGGCTTGTTCTTGTGCTTTATGAAATATTTTTCAAACAAGCTTGATTTCAAATAGCTTTTGTCCTAGAATTTTGAGGAAATCATATTAGAGATATTTTGATTATATTCTCTGAAAATATTTGAAGCCCTCCTTGTGGTTGAAATATATTTACATATTGTTTCAAAGATAGATTAGTAATACACTCTTACACTTGATTGATTATTGACATTACCTAAAGTGCTATTACACATTATTTGCACTAAGCTTATAGTTCTTATCATACTAAAGTGTGTTGATTATTACATGTGTGTATCAGAACATAATCTTCTTAGCATAGAAGCACTTGTATTTGTACACAAAATTTGTGCTTACTGATTGTATTCCAGGCGTAGCTTGAGAGGGTATTGATCTAGCCCGTAAGGATCAATTGTTGGGGCCTTCTTTACTCTGCAAGGAGTGTTTGTAAAGGTTGAGATCAGCCCTGCTTTAATTTGACCTCGTTATAATCGATGTCATTCCACCCGTTAAGTGAGCAATAGTGGTAATCCTTAGGCTTGCAAGTTGAGGCGAGGACGTAAGCAATATTGGCCAAACCCCGATAACATATCGTGCGTGTTCTTTATATTTTCGTAATTTATTTTCAACCTTTCATTTTCAGCACATGTATGTAGTATGTCTAATTCATTATATTTTGTGCATGTGTTGATTAGGTTTACGATTATGTAGACATACCCTAAGTTGTGTTATACTGCTGCTGGAATTTGAATTGACCTAAGGAGAAAATTTTTAATACCCAATTCAGCCCCCCCCCCCCCCCCAATTGGGATTACACCAATTCCAACAATTAGAATCAGCGTCTCATTACACTAGACTTAAACATTTATGCAAAAGATCGTAATGGCTCACATTGGTGTATCTCCATTTGGCGTGGGTCGGTCACCTTCTAGGCCTCCTGTATTTTGTGGTGTCAATTACATCACCTAAAAAATTAGAATAAGCATATTAATAAAATTAATGGATTGGATGGCCTGGTGGGTGATTGTTAATCGAATTTGTATACCCCTGGATGAAAATGATATTAGGTTAATGCATGCAAATTCATATGACATGGACATGTTATATCTTACATTAGATTATAATTTTTTTTTTTTTTTTTTTGATATTGTGGCATGTAAGAGTGCACTGGAAATTTGGGATGAACTCGAAAAGAAATATGGAGAATCCCAGGAAAAAGAGGCCACCACTCCAAAGGTGTCATGTTAAGATGATCAAGGAGTGGTAAATGATAGGGAAATTGCATTAACAGAAAATGAGGTATATGATTCTAACTCTAACTCGATTGATGATTCATGTGTTGAATGTCGTGTTGCTTCATGTGCTGAATCATCTATTGAATATTATGATAGTTCTATTAATAATGTATGTGATGATTCATATGAAAAATTTTGTGATATTACTTATGATGAATTGTCTATTGTTTCTAATGATATTAGTGCATGCAATGATTCATATGATAATGATTATAATAATTCCTGTAATGAATCATGTGCCAAATTGATAAATGAAAGCATGCCCTTGAACAAAGAATTAGAATGTACTTTATTTAAAATGCATAAACTTCTAGTTAAGATGTCTAAGTAGAAAACAATCTTCTAAAATGAAAGTAGAAGGTTAGAAAAACTATTAGAAGATCTAAAATATTATCATGTTATCCTTGAGAAGAAAAATATAGAGAAAGTTTTGAAAGTTCTCTATTTAGAGAAAAAAACAGATGATTATTCTAGAGCTACACTCATAGTTATAAATAAAAGGAATAATCATAATAATTCCTTAGAAATTAAAAAGAAAAATATTTTCAAAAAGGATTTAGGATTATCATGTGATTCCCACTGTCATGCCTCATCGAGCAATCATAAGAATTGTAAGCATAATCTTTCATGTATTTACAAAATCTGCTTACACTGTAAAATAAAAAGGCACATTCGATTTACTTGCTCATCCAGAAGTGTCAGATGCATGGAAAAATAAATGAAATAGATTATCAGTAAAGCAAGCCTCGTAGGACCTAAGGAAAAATGGATTTAAATTAATATAACATAATTATTTAATGCTTCCTTAGATCTTAGGTTTAGGTATAAAGTTTAGTGATTTCAAAATGCTTGTGAAGTGTTATGTGCTTAAAATGAAAAATCTTAATATATGCATTAACTATTATCGCACTAAGTTTCTTGGAAGAAAATTGAGCCAACATGAAAATCCAAGCAATATATCCAATCTTGTCACTAAATGCAAAAATATCAAAATGATTGGGTAAAATATGATATCATTAGTTATTGCATGATAGCCTAAACCCGCTTCAAAATGGACACTGGCATTCTTGCCTGCTATATATTTATAAACACTTAATCCATGCTTGAGTATAAAAATCTTAAGTTAAGCATATCTTGTCCATTGCACATATTTGAGCTTTAGGGAATCCCTCTCGATATGTATTTTTTAAACCTAAACTCATTTTTGAATATAAAAGCCTGAATCATAGTTTAGTCATCACTCTAGGTCTAAGCACTAATATTCATAAATTCCTAATTCATTACCGATGCTTACTAAAAAGACATCCTTCATAATCAAACTTGGGGGCATCCACAGAAGGAATCAAGATTCTCATCTAGTTAAATCAACATTTTCCCTTTCATGCTTTAACTATAAAAAATCTCTAGTTTTGATTTACGTATCCTCTTCATAGGAAATCCTTACCAAATCATGATCATATTCAGTAAGGTTTCACCTATTAAACTACTTGTATCCTTGCTCCAAATTATGATCATATTTAAAGGATATGTTCCAATAATCAAAGAGCCATGTTCAAGAAACTCTTACACTCCTAGACTCTATTTGCTCAAACCTGGACATTATTACTAAGCACGAAAATATTTTGGAAAATGTTCACTCATTCTAAATGTTCTTCTGAACTTAATGATAATTTAATTGTTAAGAGTATTTATCCCTACTTCTCTCATAGGCTCTCAAACATCGATCAAATCTTTTAGAGCTTCAAATGATGTTGAATGGCTAATATGATTTCCTAGGTCTCAATCTAGATGAATGCATAAAATTCAAGTAGACCTATGCAAGTGCATTTTTAATCGAAATTCATTCCATTTCATGACTCTCACTCGATAGGATTCTCAAAGAAAAGAGGCAATGTCGGCTTCGTTCATTTAAAGAAGTTTTCATTGTAAATTTTTGGTCCTCTAAGCCTAAGTATGATAAGCCAAGATTAAATCACAAAAAATTTAGAACACTTGGCTAAAGAACTTGAAAAATAAGAAAAGGCATAAAATGTTTAAGTGCATAACTCAGGGGGAGCATCATCTTCATATCTCTAAATCAAATGCTCTCATGATTTTATCTATATGCCTTCATAAGAACTACACTAAACTCATATCTATCCATTATTGGTTATTATTCATATCATTTGACAGATAGTTTTCTATTTTTGAATTATTGATTGCTACCTAATTGCATGCTTAGTCCAGAATGCCTCCTGCATGGCAGACGCAGTGGATGTGAATTGCATGTTGGTAGTTGATTTTAGGTTGTTGCATGCTATATATGATCTATATTTTGAGAACAACCATTTATCAGGTACGATTTTTATGGGAAAATGTCCAATTTATAAACGGCATATACAAACCATAAATTCATATCGTACTCATCCTACTTACAAAAATCCTTTGGTAAGAGTATTATTGAGATTGTTTATATTGGCTCACACTCTCATTGTATTTGTTTGATGTTGATTTTTTTTAGAGTGATCTTGAAAGTCCCCTTTTGATTCAATTCATAAGTCTTCAGTAGGAATACTCTCTAGAGCTTGTGAATCTTGTAGTATTGTTGCAAGTATTCAAAGGCTTGTTCTTGTGCTTTGTGAAATATTTTTCAAACAAGCTTGATTTCAAATATCTCTTGTCCTAGAATTTTGAGGAAATCATCTTAGAGATATTTTGATTATATTTTCTGAAAATCTTTGAAACCCTCCTTGTGGTTGAAATATATTTACATATTGTTTCAAAGATAGATTAGTAATACACTCTTGCACTTGATTGATTATTGACATTACCTAGAGTGTTATTGCACATTATTTGCACTAAGCTTGTAGTTCTTCTCATATTGAAGTGCGTTGATTATTACATATGCGTATTGGTACATAATCTGCTTAGCATAGAAGCACTTGTATTTGCACACAAAATTTGTGCTTAGTGATTGTATTTCAAGCATGGCCTGAAGGGGTGTTGATCTAGCCCCTAAGGATCAGTTGTTAGGGCTTTCTCCACCCCACAAGGAGAGTTTGTAAAGGTTGAGGTCAGCCCTACTTTAATTTGATCGGGTTATAGTCGATGCCACTCCACCCGTTAAATAAGCAATAGTGGTAATCCTTGGGCTTGCAAGCTGAGGCGGGGACATAAACAGTATTGGCCAAACCCCGATAACATATCATATATGTTTTTTATATTTTCGCAATTTATTTTTTTGCCTTTCATTTTCAACACATGTATGTAGTATGCCTGATTCATTATATGTTGTACATGTGTTTATTAGGTTTACGATTATATAGATAGACCCTAGGTTGTGTTATACTACTGCTAGAATTTGAATTGACATAGGGAGAAATTTTTTAATAACCAATTCACCCGCCCTCTTGGGATTACACCAATTCCAACACACTTCATTGACGAGGAGGCTGGTTCATCAATGAACCTTAAATTCTCTGAAATTCCCTGATTCTTGGTATTTTCTCATCAACGAGACACGTGTACTTCGTCGACGATACTTAGAAGGACATTTATCAATGAAAACCATTAGTTCCTTAACAAACCCTTGTCGATCCCGTTTTTTTCCTTTTTCCTTCTCCTTCATTTCTTTTCTTTTATTACATCCATTAATTAATTTTTTTGGGTCTCTACATGATTAATTATTTTATTGAAGCAGAAGTATCAAAATTATCTAAGTTATATTACTGAATTTGTGTCTTGAGAAAATCCTTGATTATTGCTGAAATTTAGAACTGAATACTGAAATAACTGAACTTTAATTTTGGATTGTATTTTCAGCTTCATATATACCTAGGATTGTCGATTGGTATAGTACGTGTTATGATTAGTATGTTGTTGTTGATATTGGTGTGAGCTTGTAGTTGGTTTAATTTTAAAAGGTTTAAAATAAGCTGAAATTCCGCTAAATAATTTTAAAATACCCAATTCACCCCCCTCTTGGGATTACATATTTAGTTTCATTTTCCTCTTGGGATTGCTACAAAGATGATTTAGGTAGGATCTAAGGTTCCTATTTTCTTAGGGTTCATATATAATCATACTTTGGAACCTTAATTGTAAGCTTGACGTTGTTCATAGTCTAAAATTCAATTGATGCTCCCGTGGATGTAGGCACATTGCCGAACCACGTAAATCTTGTGTTTTTTTATTGTTGCTTTCATTGATTCTCTTTGTGAGTGATTGCTTTTAGTATATTTCATCATTAAATGATTGCATTGCTTATTTGTTCATCAATTTGTGATTGTGTGAGGTCTTTCGCTCCGCATCCACAAACAACATACAAGATTAATAGGATATAAGAAAAAAAAAAAAAAAAAACTAGGTGTGACTTGATAATGTCTTATATAACCTCCAAAAGAGAGGATCTTGTTAGAAAAACCCCCCTTAGAGCTGATACAAGGGAGGTTTAAAAATACTCCATTGCCCTTTTTAAAATCATAGGGACACAACTCTCTCAAAAATCGAGAAAATTATCAAAATATTTATAAAAAAATATTCCTAGATTTTTTAGAAAAATTTCTAGAATTTTTTAAAAATTTTCCAAAATTTCTTGGTATTTTTAAAGTATTTTTTTTTCTTTACTTTTTTAGCTAAAAACAACCCAAAAAATAATTTGAAAATTTTTCTGACATTCAAAATATTTTTTTCGATTTTTCTCCATTTTTTCCTAATTTTTCCTATTTTTCTAAATTTTAAAAATTAAATAAATAACATAAATACATAAAAATAAATACAAAAATAGAGAACCGGTTTGACCGGTTTGAACCGGGTCACCTGGTTCGAGAGGATTTGAAGTAAGGCCACTTGTCAGCTTAGGATGAGGACATGTAGAGGTATTATATATATAATTTTAATTTTTCAAAATAGTGGGATGATGTCAGCATGACGTCACCTAAGACACGTGTCACCCTCCAGGTGACTCCTCCTTTTTACATTAATTTTTTTATTTTCTATTAGAGCTGAAGTCACCCCTGCCACGTGGTAGTCCCCAAAAGGCGTTGGCTAATGGATGAGGATCACTAACGTGACATGATTTGAGTTGTCTAGAGAAAACACAAATCGGACGCCCCAGATTGGGCCACATCGCCCACCGGAAGCTTGGCCTAGAGCGTGACACATGGCCCACCATCCCCCAAATATAAAAGTCAAAATTTTTGTTTTTTTTCATTTTTCACTCTCTCTCTCCTCTCCCAAACTCTCTTCTTTCTTCCCCTCTCTCTTTCTTCCTTGGCATTTTTTTTCTCTGGTTCTCTCATATCCCCGAACCCCCTTCTTGCTCTATCTCCTTCTTCTTTCCCTTCTTCCTTCTCAAATATGTTCTCCTCCTCTAATCTTTCTTCTACACTCACTCTCTCTGTGGTGCTTCTCGGCCCACTCCTATGGCTTTCTCCCATTTCCTCTATTAGATCTAGGACCTTTTCTACTTTATGGTCGCTTTCTCACCTATATGGTGTTCTCGAGTTGTCCTATTCTCCTAGAGTTTCTCTCATTGAGATTCATGAGGGATCAAACTCTTAGTTTTATGGTTTTCACTCCTCTCCCCGCCCCCCCCCCCCCCCGGGATCTATTATATTGGTATCCTCTCACCTATTTCCCCATTTTTGATTTTGCAGGTTGGGAGTGTATGGAGTACAGGAGCGTTCAGAATCCTAAAAAATGTGTTTCTTTCCCTTTTGATTTATGTTCTGAGTTTTTTCTTGGAATTATTGGTGTGTTGAGGTCCAATATGTGTTCGGAGTGGAATAGGATTCAAAGCGAGTCAAATCACATGGAACCCGGCAAGTTGGATTGATGGGGATAAACATGCCTTACCCATTTCCTTTTGCAGATATAGTGACATGTGGACGGCATCCCAATGTCCACTCCTTTGTAGATATGATGGCAAGTGGATGACCTCCCAATTTCTATTACTATTCATAACTCTTTTTTAGGTACACGTGGCATTTCTTGAAGACTATATACTTTTGATGGAGGACATTTGTTGAAGACTTTATTATTTTGGACTTTCATTTATTTGGATATTTTATTTCAAGTTTATTAGGTGCTTGATGACCAAGTGAGGTATTGAAGCAAATCCACCTCAAGACCCATGTGGACCTCACATAGCTTGGGGTCCCATATGGCTCTATGGGCCCCATGCGGATTTGGACCTCCCTTTTGGCTGATGTCTTTACATTTAATTTGCAATAATGCAAGACAACAAAGCTTGCATGTGTGTTTAGTAAGTTATGCGAGTATTTATTGTGTTAGTAAGTTGTGAGAGTATTTTATTTGTTGTCTCCTATGCTTGTGTGGGAAGTGTAAGCTAGTTAATACCTTGTCCCCCCCCCCCATGCTAGCTTTATATCTTTCATTGTAAGAACTCTAAGCGAAGTTAAGTTTGAATATTGAATAGAATTCCATTGTTGAGCTTGAAAGCTTGTCCAATCTATCGATTGTGTAGTGTGAGGCTGCGACGTTCTCTCCGGAGATCAAGTGGTGAGAGACCACTATCTATCCAACGACTTCATCTCCATCTCCTCCCTCTCATCTATATGGTCACCACCCAAAATACACCCACAGGACCAGCACCTTCATACACCCACGCATTCATCATCCCCAAACTCCATTGCTGTGTTTATTTTGGTGACTTAAAGCTTATATAAGGGACTCATGGCATGGTTTAACTCATGTTGAACAACGTCATGTCATCCAATAAAAATCTCTTAGTAAATTTAGTCCTTGCTTGAATCCTTGCTGTCTTTTTTTAACCATTGCTAGTAGCCTAAAACTCCATACTTGAGTAAATCATTTGGATCCATAGATTGCAATATTGATACTTGCTAGCTAAAATCAATTGTATAAATGTTAGGTTGGTAGCTTAGAACTTGAAATCTTGATTTTGAAAATAGCATCTTCTACATAAACCTAGATTCCTTGATCAAAAAACACTTGGGACTCATTTTTTGGACAACGTCATACACCTTTTTAAAATCCAAACAATATGTGAAATATAGCATAATTTATGATGTTCATGTTGGTTAATTAAATTCTTGATCCAAAGTGTTTTGAGTGTATGCTCTTATGTGATGGTCGAACAGTAGGACTAGGTCGATCATTCCCATCTTACATCATCTTAATATCAAAGCCTAGGTTGAATTAGGCAAACCCTCTAAGTCCCATTTTCGCTAGCAGCTCGCAAGAATTCAGTTCCGTTTGAAACTGTCAACAGTTTCAAATGAAACAATTGACGGTTTGGCCCTATACAGCTAGTGTAGATTTTGAGTTTTGGCTAATTGGAACTTAGTTTGGTTAGGTTTAGGGAGAAAACCTCCAAGGAGGATAATTGTGTTTTGATGGCAACCCAAGCTGGGAACCGTTATCGTGCTCGTTGGAACGATATATGTTGGCCTAACTGAGCTTTTTAATCTTGTTTTGATGATAACAAAATGAATGATGCTTTAACATGTTGTGTTGAGTGATTTGATTTAGGTAAAACGGCACTCACGGTTGATAAGCTAAAGTTCAATGTCAATCTAGTGGAAACTCCTCAGAATATTGAGGTCAATGAAGAACAAATAAAGAGGTTAAAGGCCAAACAATTCTTAAAGTCAAAAGTGAATCTCGAGAGGCTGAAGGAGGCTGAAGAACTTAGTGTTTTAGGAAAACCATGATTAGAAGGGTTGTCGTAAGTACTTTAAAGCCACATACTATCTAGATACATGTGAAGCTCTTATAAATCAAAACAAACTAAGAATCACTTTTTTAAAAGACCTTAAAATATGTCTTTGATTAAAAGGTCTCAAAGGAAGAAAGTTTTCAAAGTAAAAAGGGAAAATACTGAGAGCCAAGCGATTGCCACAATTTAAAATAAATAATTTAAGAGGCAGTAGGGTTCCAGGCGACTTCCTGAGCACTGACACGCGCCAGGGTGGTCAAGTCAGATGACTGCCAACCTTCTGGGTTTTCAAAATCGTTCTTTGGAAAAATTTTGAATTTCAAAATTAATTCAATAATTTAATGCTACCTAATTAAATGAGAAAATTGTCTTTTGAAAAATTTTGAATTTTAAAATTAATTCAATAATTTAATGCTACCTAATTAAATGAGGAAATTGCTCTTTGGAAAAATTTTGAATTTCAAAATTAATTCAATAATTTAATGCTACCTAATTAAATGAGAAAATTGTTCCTTGGAAAAATTTTGAATTTCAAAATTAATTTAATAATTTAACGCTACTTAATTAAAAGAGGAAATTGTTCTTTGGAAAAATTTTGAATTTCAAAATTAATTCAATAATTTAATGCTACCTAAATAAATGAGAAAATTGTTTTTTGAAAAATTTTGAATTTTAAAATTAATTCAATAATTTAATGCTATTTAATTAAATGAGGAAATTGCTCTTTGGAAAAATTTTGAATTTCAAAATTAATTCAATAATTTATTGCTACCTAATTAAATGAGGAAATTGTTCCTTGGAAAAATTTTGAATTTCAAAATTAATTCAACAATTTAACGCTACTTAATTAAATGAGGAAATTGTTCTTTGGAAAAATTTTGAATTTCAAAATTAATTCAATAATTTAATGCTACCTAAATAAATGAGAAAATTGTTTTTTGAAAAATTTTGAATTTCAAAATTAATTCAATAATTTAATGCTACCTAATTAAATGAGGAAATTGTTCTTTGGAAAAATCTACAAATACCTCCTTTGGGCAATAAAAAAGAGAGAAATAGACAAGCAAGATAAGCCTAAAAGATCAAATAGTCAATATGCTGGAATTCTTCCTACGCTGAAATTCTCCTTAAGTTCCTTTGCTCACATCATTTTGCTGGATAAAAACTCTACATTTTTGGTGGATTGAAAAATCAAAATCTTGGTTACGAGTTGCACTCAATTCATTTTAAAGAACCATCGGTGACTTCCAAAACTTTAGAACTTCTCATGTTCTATTTAGTTTTGGTGTTTTGAAGTACAATTTAGAACTCAATTTGTACAACCTGCTCTGAATTTTGAGAGTATTTTTTGTACGCAGATCTATTTCTATCTTCTTGTACTTTGAATGATTCAAAAGTTTGTTGAATCGTTGGACCAAGCACAGGTCGGTGCTTAAAGAGGTTTCTCGTTGTGAAAAAAAGGAAAAATTTTGTAAGGTTTTTATTCCACCTAGAGGGAATAAGATATAGTAAATTCCTTGGGTGGTTGACTTAAGGTGAGGACGTAGGCTGGGTATAGGCTGAACCTCATAAAAGTGGCAGTGTCACTCTCTTATCCTTACTCACTTTTAATTTCAGCAACAATATACCCTGCTTGGATGTTTAATACTTTTAATTATAAAGCAAACACATTAGAAATTAAATAAACCCAAAAAGTAATTTGTTCTTGGGCTTGTGGAAACCGAAAGGGAGTATGTTGGTTAATCGATCTTTTGCGGAAATCGAAAGGAAGTACGTTGATTGGTTAACATCCAAAACTTATTAGCTGAAGGCTTAATTAAGTTCTGATATTGAAAAGTGTTTGAATGTCGTTGTAATATTCAAATTCAAAAGACAACAACAGGAGTTGTATATTCATATACAGGGACTCTAAAGATTTAAATTGATTTTTGTTGGGTGGTTGTTGTGTTTGAATAGAAAGTTAATTGATTGTATTAGTTGATTGTGGATTAATTAGAAAATAGGAATTTGTGTGGATTGCTTCATTAACAAAAATACAAGTAATCCTTAAGAGATTGTGAAAAGGGACAAGAGTTCTCAAAAAGAATCAAAGAAATTTTAAATAACCTAATTCACCCCCCCCCCCTCTCTTGAGACTACACCTTAGGTTTTAGTTGGTATTAGAGCCCGGTTATAGAAAAACCTAACAAGTAGCTATACAAAGATCAAAATGGCACAAATAGGAGTAGCTCCCTTTAGTGAGGGTCAATCCTCAACTAGGCCACCCATCTTTTGTGGATTAAATTACACCTTTTGGAAGCAACGAATGAGAATCTACCTTCAAACAATGGACTGGAAGGCATGGAATGTTGTCACAAATGGAAATTTAATCCCCACTAAGCTTGTTGATGGAAAATAAGTACCTAAATAAGATAAAGAACTAAATGACTCAAATTACGAAATGTTGCAAATTAACTCAAGTGCAATAAACGCCTTATACTGTGCACTTGATGCAAATGAATTTAATAGAGTAATGACGTGTAAAATAGCCAAAGAGATTTGGGATAAATTGGAAGTAACCTATGAAGGCATGGTAGATGTTAGGGAAAGTAGAATCGATATGTTAACCAGTGAATATGAAGCTTTAAGGATGAACTCCAAAGAAAGTATAACAAGCATGTACACTAGGTTCACTTATATCATAAACTGCCTAAGTGCAACTTATTCCACCCATGAGATGATCCGTAAAATTCTAAGAGCACTTCCACCTATTTGGGAACCAAAAGCCTCAGCCATCATGAAAGGAAGAAATCTTAAAACAACTTCCTTAGATGAACTCATAGGATCTCTTCTAACCTATGAAATGATGTTAAAAGAAAGAAGCACTGAAAACAAAAATAAGAAGTCCATAACTTTAAAAGCTTTGACAGAATATTCAAGTGAGGAAGATAATGGATCTAGTGAATTAGAAGATGAGGACTTAGCTCATGATATGGACCATGACACACTCTTAGATGATTTTCAAAACCAACTCCATGACTTGACTCATCCACTTGCAAGAATTGAGAGATTAGAAGCTAGTTTAGCTCCTAACCCACTTCTAGAAAATCTTGGAGAGCCTCTAGAGGTTGACAATAAGCTTGCTTCCTAACACTCTAAGGAGCAAAACCACCCTCCAAAAGAGAGGACACCACCTCAAGAATGACCTCCCGTCCATCTCCCACAAAGACCAAATACTCCTAAAAGGTTCTACCATCATGACCCTTATGTTCCAAACTAGAATAATGAGGATTATGATGAAGAGGATTTTCAACCAAGGAGACCATATCATAGGGAAAATCATGATCTAGATATGGATGTGATGAAAAGAGTGAAAATTGAAGCCCCCAACTTATGATGATCAAATGGACCCAAAAATTTTTCAAGATTGGTTGGTTGAAATGGATTCATATTTTGATTGGAATAAAATGAATGAACCACATCGATTGAGATTTGCAAAGATGAGGTTGTTGGCCTAACTAGGCTTTTTAATCTTGTTTTGATGATAAAAAAAAATGAAGGATGGTTTAACATATGTTATTGAGTGATGTTATTTCAGGTCTAAGGACACTTACGGTTAAATCATGGAAGCAAGCTGGAGATCAATGTCAATCAAGTGAAAGCTCCTCAATATATTGAAGTAATAAACGACAAATGAAGAACTTAAAGGCCAAGCAGATCTTGAAGTAAAAAGTGAACCTCAAGAGGCTACATGACTTAGTGATTCAAGAAATCATGCTAAGAAAGATATTTATAAGTACTTCAAGTCATCACTATTTAGATATGTGAAGCTCCTTAAAGATACAAAGACTTAGAGACCAGCACTTGAAAAAACTTTTGAAAATGTTTTCGAAAGGTTATAATTAAGTTTATCACGTGAACTAGATTTTAAAGAAATCAGAAATAGAAAACATTTGAAAAGAGAGGATTGCCCAACCGACTGACTAGTGACTCGGTCGAGTGAGTCAGCCGACTGACTCTGCGGAGAATTTTTGAATTTCAAACTTGCGGGAAATTTTTTGAAAATTAATTCTATAATTTAATATTTTTTGAAAAATTACCTAAATGCTTCATGTTAAAGTCTATAAATACCTTCATTGCTAAATGAAAATACATTCAAGTAATATATGATTTCTATGCGAAAACTCTCCTAAAGCTCATTCTTGATCACACCTTTGCTGGAGGAAAACTTTACGAAATTACTAGATTAAAAAGGGGTTCTAATTCTGAGTTGCATCTAAAATTCTTATATCAATAAGAAAGAAACTTTGGTGACTTCTAAACCTTGAGCTTCACATTTTCTATTTAGTTTTGATTTTGAAGTACGATTCGAGATTTAACTTATACAACTTGCTCTTTATTTGAGAGTGTTTTTGTACGCAGATATTCATTCCCTTCTACTTGATCTTTGACAGTTCAAGGTATTATTGGATCGTTGGACCAAGCATAGGTTATTGCTTGGAGAGGTTTCTCTTCCTAAAAAAGAGGTTGGTTATCATAAAGATTTTTGTTCCACCTGGAAGGAACAAGGTATAGTGAAATCCTTAGGTGGTTGACCTAAGGGGAGGACATCGGCTGGGGTAAGCCAAACCCTGTAAAAACTGCGGTGTCACTCTCTTTCCCTTGCTCTCTTTAAATTTTAACAAAGATATAAACTATGTGGATGTTGTAATTCGTTCAATTATAAAAATAACGCATATTTGAAATTAAATAAACCAACGCCTAATTTGTTTTTGAGCTTGCAGAAACCGAAAGGGAGTACATTGGTTAATCAATATTTTGCGAAAACTGTAAGGGAGTACGTTGATTGGTTAACAACCCAAAACCTATTAGCTGAAGGTCTATTTAAATTCTGATCTTGAAAAAGTGTTTGGATGTTATTTTTAATTCTCAGTTCAAAAGCCAACTACAGAACTTGAACATTCATATACATGATCACTGAATATTGCAAACTTTTAATTACTTGCATGGTGTTTGTTAGGCTTGAATAGTTGATCACTTGGCTGTGAATGTTGTGATTGTGGATTGAATAGAAGAAGTTGGTGCTTGTGTGGATTGCCTAGTTAATAAGAACAAAAGAAATATTTAAAGGATTGTAAAATTTCAAGAACTCTTAAAAAGACTAATAATTTTTTAAATAACCCAATTCACCCCCCCCCCCCTCTTTCTTGAGACTACACCTTAGGTTTCAAAGGTTAATCAGGAAAGCAAAGCTTCATTGGGTGAATGTTGAAAAACAAGAAGCTCACCTTTGCCATAGGCCTATAGAAAATTGGGATTTGATGAAAGAAAGGTTGAAAGAAAAGTATGTCCTAATCTCTTATAGGGAATGCCTCATGGATAAACTCTATAGCCTTTGGCAAGGAAATTTGAGTGTGACTGAATACATGAGAAAATTTGATGAACTTTCCATTAGGTGTGGTGTGGAAGAAAGTATTAGCCAACAAATTTCCTATTTTAGGATTAGCTTGAAACCCGAGCTTAGAAAAAAAAGTTGTTTCCACATCATATTGATTCCCTTAAGCATGCATTTAATTTTGCACATGACTATAAGCAAATGAGTAAAGCTCAAATGGGAAGAAAATTTGGAAATGCTGCCAATGACACTTATCCAAGAAAGTCCACATCTTATGAGAAGACTAGACTCACCAACATGGGTCAAGTAACTTCTAAAGGTAACAATCCCCCCGTACAACAACCATTGGACAAAGGAAAGGCACCCATAAATGGGCTCTCAAAACAAAATTCAGGGAATGATGTGTGCTATAAGTGTCATAAAAGAGCCCACTTTTCTAAGCAATGCCCAACTAGAAATTTGGCAATTAAAAAAGAGGATGAAGAGGAAGAATCGGGAGAAGAACAACACTATATTCCTAAGGAAGTAGCAAGTAAGGATGAATTGTCAATCGAGGAATATGAAAATCCTAATTTGAATGTTATAAGATGCATCATGGTGACTCCTCAGAAAAAAGAGGATTGGCACCGCACTTCTATTTTCCATACTTACATTAAGTGTGGGAATAAAAGTTGCAAAATGATCATTGATGAAGAAAGTTGTATGAATGTAATTTCAAAATCAGCTTCAGAAAAATTAAATTTGAAAGTTGAGCCTCATCCCCATCCCTATAAATTTGCTTGGGTAAATGTAGCAATAATGCCCGTAAGCCATAAATGTTTAGTCCCCATCAAAATTGCAGACTATGAAGATGAAATTTGGTGTGATGTCCTTCCTATTAATGTTGCCCATATTCTTTTAGGCAGACCTTGGCTTTATGATCTTGATGTTTCACATAATAGTCATGCCAACACCTATACCTTTAGGTGTAATGGGAAAAAAGATTGTTTTTAGTCCTTTAGAGCCTAAAAGTGATAAAAGGACAAACAAGACAAGAAAAAGAAGGACTTGAAAGGAGAAGAAAAGATTGGAAATTCTTTACATATTTTAAGCAAAAAGCAATTTGAGAAAGAAAGCAATGACACACAATTTGTCTATGTTGTGGTGACTAAAGAGAATGACTCCTCTATTCTCGAACATGAGACACCACCTGGGATGTCACCCATACTTTTTGAATTTGAGGATGTTATCTCTGAGCCCCCAAATGAAATACCTCCTATGAGAGACATCCAGCATCCCATAGACCTTGTTCCAGGATCATCTTTACCCAATTTGCCTCATTATAGGATGAATCCAGAGGAGCAAGATGAATTAAAAAGGCAAGTTGATGAATTAAGAGGTAACGTTTTCATTCAAGAAAGCATGAGCCTACGTACATGTCACGCTCTTCTCACTCCTAAGAAAGATGGAACATGGAGAATATGTGTTGATAATAGTGCCATTAATAAGATCACCGTCAAGTATAGGTTTTCTATACCCAGACTGGATGGCATGCTTGATCTAATGGTTGGTTCCAAGATCTTTTTAATGATTGATCTTAAGATTGGATACCACAAAAAAAAAAAAAAAAGAAGGTCTAGAAATGAATGGAAGACCGCTTTCAAAACCAAAGATGGTTTGTATGAGTTGTCAGTGATGCCATTTGGCCTTACTAATACACCTAGCACCTTCATGAGAATGATGACTCAAATCTTGAGACCTTTTATTGGGCATTTCCTTGTTGTCTATTTTGATGACATCCTGATTTATAGCCAAACAAGGAAGAAGCATTTAGTTCACTTGAGAAGAGTGTTTAAAGTGCTAAGAGAGCAGAAAATGTATACAAACCTGAAAAAGTGTACTTTCATGACCTCTCAAGTAATTTTTTTAGGATTTGTTGTAACTAAAAATGGAGTCTCTATTGACCCTGAAAAGGTCAAAGCCATTAAAAATTGGCCTACTACTAGGAACATTCATGAAGCAAGAAGCTTTCATGGGTTAGCCACATTTTACCAAAGGTTCATTAAGAACTTTAGTACCATCATGGCACCCATCACAAATTGTCTTAAGAAAGGTGAGTTCATATGACCTAAAGGTGCAACCAAAGGCTTCTTAGACATAAAAGACATTACGAAAAAAGCACATGTGCTACACCTCCCTGACTTTCACAAATTGTTTGAAGTAGCTAGTGATGCTTCTAGTGTAGGCATAAGAGGAGTGCTTAGTCAAGAGGGTCATCCTATTGCCTTCTTTAGTGAAAAATTGAATGAAGCAAAGCAGTTTTACTCCACCTATGATAAAGAATTCTATATTGTGGTTCAATCTTTGAGGCACTAGAGACATTACTTGCTCCTACAAGAGTTTGTACTCTTTTCTGACCACCAGACCCTTAGATACTTGAACACCCAGAAAAAATTGAATCATATGCACGTAAAGTGGGTTGAATATATTCCACAGTACACTTTTGTGCTCAAACACCAAGCCAGTGTTGAAAACAAAGCTACTGATGCCATAAGTTGAGTTGTGGTCACTTTACAAACCTTAGAGGTGAAAGTCATAGGCTTTGAGAGTATTAAGAAAGAAAAAGAGTATTCCTAATGTCCTGACTTTTGCGACATCTTTTCTAATCTATTACAGGGACTTCCTGGATCCCATCTTGATTTTGTGATCCATGGTGGATTTCTATTAAAGGAACTAGGTTGTGCATACCCTCTACATCTCTACGTGACCAATTGATATGGGAATTGCATGCAGGTGGTGTTGGAGGTCACTTTGGTAGAGATAAGACCATTACCATGGTAGAGGATAATTTCTTTTGGCCTAACTTGAAAAGGGATGTTGCTAGAATCTTATCTCATTGTGGTACAAGTCAAACTGCAAAGGGTAGGAAGCAAAACACTAGATTGTATGCTTCTTTACCTTTGCCTCATACCCCTTGGTAGGACATCAGTATGGACATTATTTTAGAACTCCTTAGGACTACTAGAAGGAATGATTCTGTGTTTGTTGGTGTGCACAGATTCTCTAAAATTTCACACTTCATTCCATGAAACAAGACCCGTGATGCATATGTTGACCTTATAGGTCACGCCTGGTTTTGATAATGACAAATACTCATTGTATCTAATGGGTGTTTGAAGTCTTGTGCAGGAACTAAGATTGTTACGATCAAGATGTGCACAAAGCAAGCAAAGCCTGAAGACCAATTTCTATTCAGCATTGTAATATATTTCATTTAATTGGTCTGTAATAGTAACTAGGGCTCTAGTTTGTAATAAGCTCACACACATCACATGTATGATAATATGTAAGCTCAAACAAACCGTGAGTGAGAAATGACCTTAGAAAGACCTTAAGGTTTACCCTTCGGTCGACCGACACCAAACTTTTTTGGTGTCTTAATTTTGGACCCCAAGTGACCCTAGGACACACACATTTTCCACATACTTGTTAGGCACTTGAATAGGGCTTGTATGCTTCAAAACGGGACCGAAATGCACACTTGGTGCACTTTTAGTCGACTAGCCAAGTCAGTTCATTTTGACCTGGTCGACCGAAAACTCCCTGGATTAACTGATTGACCAAGGTCCTGGTCGACTGAACCAGAATAGTTTAAAAAGCCCCGATAGACCGAAACCCTCTCTGGTCAACATTTTGACCATCTGGTCAACCGAACCAGGTAGTTCAAGAAGCTCTAGTCGACCAAAACCCTCTGGGGTCAAAAGTTTGACCATTTGGTCGACTGAGACATAATGAACTCCAACTACCTAGTCGACCGAGGGTCCTCGAGAGAAATCCCAACGATCTGGTCGACCGAACTAGCCAGTTCAAAATGGCCTGGTCGACCGAACCTCGAAAAATTGAGAAATCGCCCTCTCCTAGTCAACCGAGCCCTCAGTTCAAAAGTCCCCTGGTTGACCGAACCATATGAGTCCTGGTCGACCGAAACTAATCTGGTCGACTAGGCCTCTCGGGTTACACCAAATTTTTTACCGCAGTTAAAATTTCTAAATAGGGTTAAAATGTTTTAAACATCATTAAACTTTTTTAATAAACCCTAATAGGTCTCCAACGGTCAAAAACTTCGGTATGTCTATATATAATCCTTCATTTGGGAGAATTATGGATCGATTAGCAAAAGGATTAAAAATTTCTCTCTCAAGCAAAAATACTCTCTTTTGATTCCTATTGCTCATACTTTTTCTACAAACATTCCAACTTTCCTTCTCAAGTTGAAAATCATTTGTAAGAGCTTTGAGTGTATATTAAAAAAGGTTTTACTATTATTGTTTGAAGTGTTTTGAATCGATTTTTCTAACAAGAGCATAACCTAAGCATTCTTAGGAGGCTTTTCTAATAAGCCTACCCTAAGAAGGCTTATGGTGAACTTACGAGTATTGCATTCTCATTGCAATATCTTTGGAAGTTTGTATTTGTTTTTGGTTTGTAAAAACATTTTCAAACTTACTCAAATATCTTGTGAAATCTTTATTAAACTATTTGTGAAAAGATATTTGTGTTTGTTACATTAATCTTTGTGGCAATAAAGTCTATATCATTTGCTGAAATACAAAGATTATCTATTTTGCAATCCAAGCATATACATATTCATGTGATTGATATTCTACTGATTGATATTCTTAAGGCTTGCTTGATATTCCATGTGAACACATTTGATTGAAACATTCTGAAATACACAGATTGATGTTGATACTCTCATGTACTCACTACACTGATAGAAAATATTTTTGAGAGTTGAACTATTTAGACCACACTAAGCTTACATTTTAAATCATCTGTGGTGTTTGTGATTTTGCGCATTTGTGGTACAAATTTGCTTTACGTGAAAGCACCCTTATATTGTACCTTTTATTTGTACATCTGAGAGATTCCAGGCGTAGCCTGAGGGGGCGGTAATCCAGTTCGGTAAGGATTGGTGTAAAGGTTGAGGTCAGCCCTGTGTTAATTTGACTTAGTTTGTATAAGTGCCGCTCCACCCATTTAAGTGAGCAAGTTATTATGATAATCCTTGTGCTGGTTAGCCAAGGCGGGGACATAGGCAGTTGGCCGAACCTCGATAACATATCTGCGTGTCACTCTCTCTTTATTGCTTTCTGGTGCTTGTATGATTAATTAAACTGCTTCACTTAATTTCTGATATACTTGTATTACTTGCACTAGATTGACTGTAGGTTTGTGAACATACTACTGTTAGGAGGAATACCTAGGGGATAGATTTTAAAAATACCAATTCACCCCCCTCCCCCTCTTGGGATCATGATAAAGCTAACAGCATATAAAATAGCCACTATCTTTTTCTAAGAAGTTGTAAGACTACATGGTCTTCCTAAGACTATTGTCTTTGATAGGGATGTAAAATTTGTGAGTTATTTTTTTAAAACCTTGTGGACCATTTTAAGCACCAAACTCCAGTTTTCTAATGCTTATCATCCCCAAACTGATGGACAAACTGAGGTAGTTAATAGGAGCTTAGGTGACCTATTAAGATTTCTAGTGGGTGAAAACATAGGTTTGTGGGATTTATGTCTTCCTATGGCTAAATTTTCATTTAATAGTTCATTGAATAGAATCACAGGATTGAGTCCTTTTCAGGTTATCACTAGTTACCAACCTAGGAAGCCGATAGATCACATCTCATTACCCCCATAGGCTAGAGTGAGTGAGCAAGCTGATGCTTTTGCAAAGCATATACGTGATCTACACACTGAAATAAGAATGAAAATTAACTTGAATAATGAGTATTATAAATTTAGTGTTGATATACATTGTAGGTTGCAATAATTTTCATAAGGTGATATGGTTATCATCTGTATTCCTCCTGAGCAGATTCTTGTAGGAAAGGTAAGAAAGTTGCATGCCAAAAAGATGAGACCTTTCAAAGTTTCAAAGAAAATTAGTTCTAATGCTTACATGCTTGATATTCCTATTGATTTTGGTATAAGCAATGTGTTTAATGTTGAAGATCTAACCCCCTTTCTTGAAGTATCGTCTTTTCTAAAGCCTTCAAATTCTAACCCTGCAGGTGATCCTACTCCATTTCCCACTCCTTATGAACCTTGAAACCCCAAAGTTACCCTTGCCTCCACCTCTAACCATACCAAAGAACCTTGATGAGATTGAAGAGATTTTAGATGACAAGACAATATTCAGACGAGCAGGTGGAGAGGCAAGCCACTTTCCGAAAGGAGCTGGATACTTAAAGAATACCTTCTTTGTCTCAACCTGCAGTTGTATTCACAATATACTTCTCAATCTTCAGAGAAGAATTCCTTTTGGCTTGGGAGAGATGATAGGGATCAACATGTCTTACCCATTTCCTTTATAGGTATGGTGACACGTGCCCAACTTCCTGATGTCCACTCCTTTGTAGATATGGTGACACGTGGACAACCTCCTGATGTCCACTACTATTCATAACTCTTTTGTAGGTACACGTGGGATTTCTTGATGACCATCTACTTTTGATGGAAGACATTTGTTGAAAGCTTTATTATTTTGGATTTGAATTTGTTTGGATATTTTATTTCAAAATTATTAGGTGCTTGAAAACCCAGTGAAGTATTGAAGAATGATCCACCTCAAGACCTATATAGGCCCCACACGGCTCCTGGGGCCTGCACGGATTTGGGCTTCCCTTTTGGCTTATGTCTTTACATTTAATTTGTAATAATGCAAGATAACCAAGCTTGCATATGTGTTTAGTAAGTTGGGAGAGTATTTATTGTGTTAGTAAGTTTTGAGAGTATTTAATTTGTTGTCTCCTATGCTTGTGTGGGAAGTGTAAGCTAGTTAATATCTTGTCCCCCCATGCTAGCTTTATATCTTTCATTGTAAGAACTTTAAGAGAAGCTAAGTTTGAATATTGAATAGAATTCAATTGTTGAGCTTGAAAGCCTGTCCAATCTATCGATTGTGTTGTGTGAGGCTATGACATTCTCTCTAAAGATCAAGTGATCGGAGACCACTATCCATCCAGCGACTCCATCTCCATCTCCTCCCTCTCATCCACATGGCCACCACCAAAAATACATCCACACAGCCAGCACCTTCATGCACCCACACAACCATCATCCCTGCACTCCTTACTACATTTATTTTGGTGACTCAAAGCTTGTATGAGGGACTCACGACATGGTCTAACTCGTGTTGAACAACGTCAAGTCATCCAACAAAAATCTCTTGGTAAATTCAGTCCTTGCTTGAATCGTTGCTTTATTTTGTGAACCATTGCTAGTAGCCTAAAATTCCATACTTGAATATATCATTTGAATCCATAGATTACAATATTGATACTTGCTAGCTAAAATCAATTGTATGAATGTTAGCTTGGTTACTTAAAAGTTGAAATCTTGATTTTGAAAGTAACATCTTCCGCATAGAACTAGATTCCTTAATCAGTAAAAACTTGGGACTTATTTTTTGGACAACATTATTGTTAGAATTGGTGCGCATTCCCAAGAGGGGGTGAAATGGGTATTTAAAAAATTTATCTCCTAGGTCAATTCAAGTTCTAGCTGCAGTATTACACAAGTCTAGGGTCTTTCTATACAATCATAAATTTAATTAATAATTAAATGCAAACATTCGAGTGCTGTAATTTAAATTGCAGAAATTAAAAGGAGACACAAGAAATGTTATCGAGGTTCGGCCAATACTGCCTACATCCCTGCCTCAAGCTCACAAGTAAGAAGATTTCACTAAGGCTCACTTAATAGGCAGAGTGACACCTAATACAACACCTTAAAAGGATGGTGCACCTAACTTTCCTAATGGGGTCAAAGCCAATTCGAGACTTTTCACATGGCAAGCCTCCCTCTTCAGGACCACGCCTGGAATATAGCATATATAAAATTTTTTATACAAACATATATACTTTTTACACTAAGTAGTTGTATACCACTATACTCAATTTATTTATGCACTCACATATGATAGGATATTAAGCTCAAGTGAGATTTAATTAATCGATGTGTTGACTCTCAACAATATGTATGTCAATGTGTGTATGTTAGAGTAAGACTTTTGATTTCAAGATAATGTGCTCGTAATGTGCATAATCAATAGGTCTTTATAACCCTTAGCGAATATCACAATAATGATTTTCAAATGTAAAGCACAATAGATAATAGGGTTACACTTGCTAAAAAGTGTTTTTGTCAAAGCACAAAGCAAGCTTATGAATCTTGCAATGAGGAAACAAGATCTTAAGCCAAGTAAGAGTTTTTTCCCAATACAATATTTATGAATGAAATATTATAGGAAAAACCTTAAGCTACTCTCCAAAAATCAAAGCACAACCAAATACAAGTGAGGGAGAGTTTGAGCTTGTAGTATGAGTATGACAAAACAACCTCACTCAAAATAAATAGCTAGATAAATATAGGAAGTGGATTTTGGAAATATATTTGAAGAAATATGGGAGTATAAATGATTTTCGCCAAAATGATTTTTAGAGAAATTTGGCTAATCTCAAAACCCTAATCATCTCTTAATTTTGCAAATGAGGAGGTATTTATAGAGTTGGGAAGAATTATAGTCATCGGGGACACACTAGGTATTTTAGAAAAAGATTAAGTGAGTTTAATTAAAAATAACCTAATTTAACCTCGATAAAAATTGGACAACCTGCGAGGGTTGGTTGACCATGTTGACTTTTTGAGTCCGATCCCTGGTTTTGATTATGACAAACTGCATATTACTAATGTGTGTGCTTAGTACTCGGATAGGTCATTAATTCAGTACACACACATGAGAAAGGATTGTTGGAAGCATGAAAGACTCAAAGATCATACTCCTAGCATACTCCATGGAGAATACAAAGAGCAGAAGAAAGAAGAAGAAGATTTTTATTTTAAATGCATTTTTGTTTTAAATTTGGTTTGTAATAATCTATATCGATCTATAATAATCTCTACATGTCATACATGTAGGTAATTGTAAGCTGAGCAAGATCATAGTTTGACCATAAGGAGCCAAAGGACCTTAGGTAGGTCGATCGACGCCGAATTTTTTTGGTGTCCTCAAAAAACCTAGACTAACCTTAGGACTCCCCATACTTCATAAAAATATGTCCTATAGTCTTAAAATTAACCATTATATGAATAGGGTTATTGTATAAGGGGATTAGAACCGAAATACATTAAAAATGCATGTTTGGTCTACCGAACCAGAATGTATAAGAACATTCGGTCGACCGAACCAGTCAGGTCAACATTTTGACCATAGAACAGTCGACTGTACCTTACCAAGTTCATATAGCTTGGTCAACCGAACTCCCACATAGGTCAACGTTTGACTCCTCGGTCGACCGACTAGAAATATACAGACAACTCCCTGGTCGACTGAACCCCCACGTGGGAGAATGCAATCGCCCAATCAACCAAACTACCTAGTTCAAAATCACCTGGTTGACCGAACCGCACAGAATTGGAAAAATCACCCTTGAGACCCTTAGTTCGATCGACCGAACTCTTAGTTCATTTTTTGCACGGTCGATCAAACTTTGTCGCTTGGTCAACCGAACCTCAAGTTTGGTCGATCGGTGCTTTCAGGTTGGAAATTTTTTTTATCAAGGTTAAAAGTCTTTGTTGACTTAACTGGACTTTTCAATCCTATTTTGATGATAACAAAATGAAGAGCACTTTAACATATAATGTTAAGTGATGCGTTTTAGGTAAAAGAACTCTCAAGGTTGATAAATTGAAGCTCAATGTTAATCTAGTGAAAGCGCCTCAGAATATTGAAGGCAATGAATAACAAATGAAGAAGCTTAAGAGCATGCAAACTCAAAGTCAAAAGTGAACCTCAAAAGGCTGAAGGAGGCTGAAGGATTTAAAAAGACCATAATTAGAAGAACTGTTGTAAGTACTTCAAAACCAAATGTCATTTAGATATGTGAAGCTCTTAAAAAAAAACAAAAGAAACTAAGAAACACTTTGTTTTAAAGAGCTTAAAACATGTTTTTGAAATTAAAGTAACAAAGGTCTTAAAGGAAGGAAAGTGTTCAAAATAAAAATTGAATTTCTGATAAGCAGTGCACCTGACAGATGACTGTCTGTCTATGGACAGACGACTAGCAAGTTAAAGGGTTTAATAAAAGTATTTTGGGTTTAAATTTTAACTATGACAGATGAATGCCATGTCATGGCAGACGACTGCCACGTGGAGCAAATTTTAAATCTCAAAGGGAAGCTTCTTTTAAAATTTTGAATTTCAAAGTTTAATCAACAATTTAATGTTTTTTCAAAGTTTACCTAATTTGATATGGACAACATCTTTCAAAGTTTTGAATTTCAAAATTTAATCAACAATTTAATGTTTTTTCAAAGTTTACCTAATTTGATATGGACAACATCTTTCAAAATTTTGAATTTCAAAATTTAATCAACAATTTAATGTTTTTTCAAAGTTTACCTAATTTGATATGGACAACATCTTTCAAAATTTTGAATTTCAAAATTTAGTCAACAATTTTAATGTTTTTTCAAAGTTTACCTAATTTGATATGGACAACATCTTTCAAAATTTTGAATTTCAAAATTTAGTCAACAATTTTAATGTTTTTTCAAAGTTTACCTAATTTGATGTGGAAGTTGATCTTTTAAATTACCTATAAATACCTCTTTGGGTAATGAAAAAACACAATACTTGAAAACACAAGAAAAGAGAGAAATCAGACAAAATTTGAAATTCATCTTGTGCTGAAATTCTTCTAAAGTTCTTCTTTGCTCACATCTTTTGCTGGAGAGGAATTCTACAATTCTGGTAGTTTGAAAATATCAAAGTTCGGTTCCGGGTTGCAATTCCATTTCTCTTTTAAACGAACCATTGGTGACTTCTAAAAACTTTAGAGCTTCATATATTCTATTTTGCTTTGGTTTTTTGAAGTACAATTTACATTTCAATTTGTACAACCTGCTCTAAATTTTGGGAGTATTTTTTGTACGCAGAATTTATATTATATTCTTGTAGATTGTGACGATTCCAGGTTTGCTGGATCATTGGCTAGGCGAGGGATTATTGCTTAGAGAGGTGCTGCTCTAGCCTTCTGAAGGAGTGTATAAAGGTATTGTTCCACCCGGTAAAGGAACAGGTTTAGTGAATCCTTTGGTGGTTTTGCCAAAGGCGAGGACGTAGGCTGTGTTGAAGCCGAGCCTCGTAAAATCCTGTGTCTCACTCTCTCTTTCCCTTACTCTTTATTTTCAGCATATTTATATTGCGTGGATGGTTTAAATTTGAAATCATATACACTACGTTTATTTGGAAATCAAACAAACTTAAAGTTAATTTTGATTTGGGTTGCGGAAACCGAAAGGGAGTACGTTGGTTAAACCATACTTTGCGGAAACCATACGGGAATACGTTACTTGGTTAAAACACCTAAAGAAAATTAACTAAGAGTTTATTTGAATTCTGAATTTTGGGAAGAGTGTGGATGTGTGGTTGTAAATCATATAAAAGAAGCAAATTTATTTTAACAAGCATATCATTCAACTACAAGGCTTGATTCATATTTATAAGGCATACATAAACAAACAACCATCCTAATTTCTTACTACTGTATATCTTAATTTTGGTTTGGTTGTTTGCCTTCAAATTGTGTTTGGTTAGTTTGGATAGTGTGGTTAATTGAAAGGTTGATTGGTGATTTAGTTGTTTAAGTGCTTGTGTTGTTGATTCTATAAAAGAAACCAAGTTATTGTTTGACAAATTAAACAAACAAGTAAAAGAATTAGATAAACAATAAAAGAAGTTATGTAGTCTTAAAAGGAATTAAAAAGAAAGTTTTTAAATTCCCAATTCACCCCCCTCTTGGGAAGCTATCCTAATTTCAGTCTTTAAACGAGGTTAACTTTGTTAAATTGTTTTAGAAAAATTCTAGTAATTCCCTATATCTCCTAAACGGCCATAATTTGACCTTGGTCTATAAATATAAGTTCATTTGTGAGGATTAGTAGGAGATTAGCAAAAATCATTAGCAAAAATCCTCTTTATTTTGAAAATCCTATTTTGCTCAAATACTCTCATTTCTTCATTCCTTTGATACATTTTAGCATTGTGAGAGTTCTTTTGATTATGCTAGTGCTTATTAGAAATTTCTAATACTCTCATTGCTTTGGTTGATTATTGATATTGATTTTAAAGGAGTTTAGTTAAGTTTATCCCACAAATTTGAATATAATAAATCTTGCATTGAGATAAACTCATAAGCTTAAGGATCTTCACATTGTCGTTGCAAGATTCCAATAACTATATTTTGCTGTGCTAACATTTTTACAAGCTATATTATTCTTTCAAATAACTCTTGAGCATATTTCATTAAAGAAAATATTTTTGAGTTGATTTGAAGATTGTTGCAGCATCTTTGAAACTCTGATTCATTATTGATATTTGATATAACTTGTTTCAAAGAAATAGTTTGATTAGAACACTCTTGAGCATTCTTGCGATCATATCTTATTGAGTGTGGCTTGCATAAAAACGCACATCACTGAGCTTACATTTACCTATATAGTTGACATGCAATTTATTGATTTGTATTGGTACATATCTGCTTACTGAAGAAGTATTATATTGTACACAGTTTGTATTATAATTCAGTTGTATTCCAGGCATGGCCTAAGGGGGCGGTAATCCAGCCCGTAAGGATTGTTGGCGCATTCTCCACCCCTCAAGGAGAATTTGTAAAGGTTGAGGTCAGCCCTATGCTAATTGACTTGGTTGTATTAGGTGTCGCTCCACCTGTTAAGTGAGCTTATAGTGTAATCCTTATGCGGGTGTGCCAAGGCAGGGACGTAAGAAGGATTGGCCGAACCCCGATATTATATTTGGTGTCACTTTTACATTTCCCGTATTATTTTCTGCTTTATGCTTGATTTAATTTTCCTATTAAATATACTGCATATCTAATTGACACGACATTGTATCTAGTTGAGATATATTGAAATTGTGGTGCATGTACTGAAAATTGTTTAATATATTGTATCTACAATTTCATATATACATAGACAAACCCTAGGTTGCGTATTACTGTTGTTAGACTGGTTAAACTAGGAAATAAATTTTTAAATCTCCAATTCACCCCGTTTTAGGATTGCACCAAAGCTAATAGACCACTTTTGAGGTTCGATCAACTAGGTTGCTTACTTCAGTCGATCAAGGTGTTTTTGAACTGTAGTGGTGGTTGACCAGACTTGAGGCAATTTCAGAACCTCCGAGGTTCAGTCGACCAGGCTAAGTTTGGTTAATCAAAGTTGAATGTTCGGTTGACTGGGCCATTTTACAATTGTGAGTTCGGTCGACCAGGCCATTGGGATTTGCCACGTGCCAATTCGATCGACCAAGGCATTGATGTACATTTTAAGGACAGTCTACCAAATGGTCAAACTTTTGACCCTTGGGAGGTTCGGTTGACCGAAGGTATGTTAGCGTTTGGTCGACCGACCATATAAAATTTGTGCATTTAAGTTCTAATTTTATTTGAAGTCACCCATATTCATATGATTTGTTGGCCTAACTAGGCTTTGCAATCTTGTTTTGATGATAACAAATGAAGGATATTTTAACATGTGTTGTTGAGTGACTTTATTTTAGGATTAAGTAAAACTACCCTCATGAACATGGAAGCAAGCTGGAAATCAATGTCAATCAAGTGGATGCTTCTCAGAGTATTGAAGCAATAAAAGACAAATGAAGAGCTCAAAGGTTAGGTGGGACTTGAAGTAAAGCTGAACCTCAAGAGACTTGAAGACTTACAACTTAATGATTTAATGCTTAGAAAGATATTTGTATGTACTTCAATCCAATTATATTTAGATATATGAAGCTCTTTAGGATCAAAAGACTTAGAGACCATCTCATGAAAAACCCTTGAAAATGATTTTGAAAAAGTTGTAGTTGATTTTTTCAAAATAAACTATAGTTTAAAAATAAAAATGAAAATATTTGAAAAATAATGGACTGATCAGCCGACTGACCAAAACACACTAAGATTGGCTAGCTAACTGACAAACATAAAGAATGAAAAACTTGCCTACCTGACTGACAATTTGAACTAGGATTAGTCAGCTGATTGACACCCTAGTCTATCCAGCCGACTGACCATTTTTTAACTAAGTTCAATCAGCCGATTAACAACTTATTGAAATAATTTTTGGATAGAAAAAACGCTGTCAGCCACCTGTCCAGCCGACTTACTTGCATAAAATTTGACCTAGTTGAGTGAGTCTGACTGACTTCACAGAGATTTTGAAATTTGACCTTAACGGGAAGTTCTTCAAAATTAATTATAGGATTTCAAATCTTTTGTGAAATTGACCAAACACTCCAAGTCAACTTGGTAAATAAGGAAACTCTTCCTCAAAAGACTCTATAAATACACCTCTTGCTCGATGAAAAAAATATGCTCAAGCAATACAAGCATTCTACGTTCATACTCTCCTAAATCCATACATGCTCACATTTTTGCTGGGAGAACTCTACAAAATTGCTGGTTGATCAAAAGTCTTGGTTCTGATTTGCAACTAAGTTTTCTCTATCTATAATAAAGAACATTTGGTGACATCTAAATCTTGAGTTTCGTATTTTCTATTTAGTATTTGCTTTGAAGTATATTATGTGCTCTAACTTATACAAATTTGCTCTGTTTTGAGAGTGTTCTTGTATGCATATTCAAATTACCATTTTATAGTTCTTTGATGATTCAAGATTGATTTGGATCATTGGACCAAGTGTGGGTTATCGCTTAGAGAGGTTTCTTTTCCTGAAAAAGAGGTTATTTGTAACGTTTTTGTTCCACCCGGAAAGGAACAGGTATAGTGGAATCCTTAGGTGGTTAGCCTAAGGCGAGGATGTAGGCTAGGGATAAGCCAAACCTCGTAAAAACACCGGTGTCACTCTCTTTCCCTTATTCTCTTTAAATTTCAGAAAAAATATAAACTGTGTAGATTGTTGTAATTCTCTCAATCATAAAAACAACGTGTATTGGAAATTAAATAAACCAAAGCTTAATTTGTTCTTGGGCTTGTGGAAACCGAAAGGGAGTACGTTGGTTAATCAATACCTTGCGGAAACAGTAAGGGAGTATGTTGATTGGTTAACAACCCAAAACCTATTAACTAAAGGTTTATTTGAATTCTGATTTTGGAATGAGTGATTGGATGTTATTTTGATTCTCAATTGAAAGGCCAACTACATTCGCTACAGGGCTTACAAATTTATATACACAGGGCTGCAAATAATCAAGTTGAATATTGCCAAAAGAATTGCAAAGTATAAATTGATTGGTTACTTATATTGTGGTTGATTGGTTTGAGTAGTTGATTGATTGTTCACTTGTGTTGCGGCTGTAGATTGAATAAAAGACTTAAGCCTTTGTGTGATTGCTAAAAGAAGTCAAGAAATCTTTGAAAGAATTATAAAAGGATTTAAAATAAATTTTAATAACCCAATTCACCCCCCTTTTGGGGCTACACCTTAGTTTTCAATTAGTATTAGAGCCAGGTTTTAGAAAATCTTAATTAGTAGCTTTACAAAGATCTTAATGGCACACTTAGGCATAGCTCCCTTTGGAGAAGGACAATCCTCAACTAGGCCTCCCCTCTTTTGTGGTTTAAACTATACATTTTGGAAACAACGTATAAGGATCTACCTTCAAAACATGGAAAGCTTGGGAGGTTGTCACGGGTGGTGATCTAATCCTACCAAACTAATAGATGGAAAACAAATCCCTAAGGAGAAAAAGGACATAGCTGAAATAGATCACAAAATGCTGCAAGTAAATTCAAATGTTATCAATGCTTTGTATTGTGCTCTAGATATTAATGAATTCAATAGAGTCATGGCTTGCAAAACAGCCAAAGAAATTTGGGATAAGCTAGAGGTAACCTATGAAGGAATGATAGATGTAAGAGATAATAGGATCAATATGATCATTAGCGAATACGAAGCCTTTAGGATGAATCCCAAAGAATCAATCACTAGTATGTACACTAGGTTCACCCATATTATAAACTCCCTCAATGGACTAGGAAAGACATACACCACCTATGAGATGATTCGAAAAATTCTTAGAGGGCTGCCACCAATATGGGAACCAAAAGCCACAACAATAACTGAAGGAAGAAATCTTAAAAACACTTCCCTGGATGAACGTATAGGTTCTCTCCTCACATACGAAATGGTCATGAATGCAAGAAGTGTAAAAACTAAACCTCAAGAATCCATAGCTTTTAAAACAACAAATAAAAGCTTTAGTGATGATGAAGAAGAGATGAATGAACATGAATTAGCTTACATATCAAAGAAACTTGATAAAATCCTTAGAAGGAAGAATAAATTTACAAGAAAATCAAAATTTGAATCGGATGAAGAAGAAGAAGAAGAAGAAGAAGAAATTAGCAAGAAGAAATCAAGAAATAAAATTCCTACATGTTATAATTGCAACAAAACTGGACATATAAAACCGAAATGTCCACTATTTAAGAAGGATTCGAAAAAGAAAAAGGCAATGAAAGCCACTACTTGGGATAATCTAAGTACAAGTAGTTTCGATAATGAATCAAGTGACAAAGAGGTTGCTTGTACTTGCTATATGGCATGGGATGATAATGAAGAACATTGTTCCTTATCCAAATTGGATAATGAATATGGTAGTGATTCATCTAATGAATCCGGTGATGAGAGTATGCCATTTTATGAAGAGTTACAAAATGAATTATTCAAAGTTCATAAGATTCTGGTTAGAATAACAAAACGATATACTTCATTGAAAAATAAGAATGAAAATACATTAAAGGAGTTGGAATCCCTTAAAATTACTAAAAGAGAAAAGGATTCAAAAATCAAGAAAATAGAAAATAAGAATGAAGTTATGATAAAAGAGTTAAAATCTAAAAATCTTGTTGAAAATGAAAAAGAATTGAAAGTCAAGAGATTAGAAAGCAAGAATGAAAAGATCATGAAGGAATTGGAAGATATAAGATCCCTAGCTTCCATTGATAATGAGAAAGATCAATATATTTCTGAATTAGAGAACAAAATTAGAAAAATGTCTCAAGATCAAGTAAAATTTCAAGAAAAGGGTAAAAATATACAAAATTCAGAAATACTTAACCTTGAAGAGAAAATTGAGGATCAAGCCAAAATCATTTACAACTTTACTAAAGGAAAAGAAAATTTTGACAAAATGATTGGATCACAAAGAATGTCCTTAAATAAAGAAGGCATAGGATTCAATGGAGTTGAAAATACAAGGAAGAAGAACCTCTGTATGGCATACTTTACAAGAACCTCCAAAAACTATGCTAGCACCTCCTCAAATGCTTACATGCACACCATATGCTATCTATGTAAAAAAAAAAAAAGGACACATTAAGTTCAAATTTCCATTAAAGAGGAAAAATGTAAGAATTAAACAAGTATGGAGAATAAAAGAAAAATCAAGTCTTAACAAACCATCCGAACCCAAGAAAGTATGGGTACCTAGATAAAATACCTAACCAAGGATGTCAAAGATATTAAGCTATTCTCCTTTAGAGAATAAGAAAGTTATATAAGGCAATGCTAAAAAGAGAACTTGGACTTTTACACTGTGGGGAAACAAGTTAGGAAGGATTCAAATCAAGAAAACAAAGAGACTTGAGAAAATTAGATACTTCGATCAACCAAACTGCAAGTTCAGGCTCCAAAAGGTACTTCAGGCTACTAAAGTCTAACCTTCAGGCTACTAAAGTGCCTCTGCCTGCTAAAATTCATTCTAGAAATTCGTTAGGCAACTGAACTAAATCTTTCGGCATCTGAATTCATGGATCTCTTTTATATTTATCACGTAAAACCCTATTTTTTCTAAAACATCAAGCTCCTAAACTCTGGTACATCAATCACCCGAAGTTCCCTCACCATTTTTCTCCCAATTCCTTGCTCCAAAACCTACAAATCCTAGCTCCTTTGCACAATTACTCATCTTCCCATGAAATCTAGGGCTTGTAGGTCACTATTTGATTTACTCCCCAAATCCTCACTATGCCTCGAACCAAGAAGACTGCAAATTGTGGTTCGTCCTTTAGTAAAGATGATCCCAATATCGAGCAATGGCTGGTATCCTCTCAATCTAAGCATCTTTATAGGACTCAACTCCTCAATAGTGAACCAATATTTGGTAGGGTACTTGATATTCATTTCTTCAATACTGAATTTCCTAAAATTCTACCCTTATTTAAAAACATTGGATGGAAGAATTTCATTGAGTATCAAGCCAAATGGATCTTTCCAAACTTGGTAAAAATATTCTATGCAAATATGACCCAGGGGGAGAATTCCTTATCAATTGATATAAAGGGTAAAAAAGTAGTTCTTATGCCTCAAACCTTAGCACCCATCCTAATTATCACTCCCGAAAACTTTGAATGCCCTACATTAGGACAATCATGGATACTCCAACAAGGCTTTACACTAGAAGAATTTTTGCCATTAGTGGTGGAGCATCAGCCGACTTACTTTGGGCATCCTCCACTATATAAACAACTCAGCCTGAAAGCTCAAATTCTTCAAAAGATCATCACCAATAACATTTTGCCACAAGCTGGATCCTATGACCACATTTCATATGCTGATTGTTTCGTAATGTGGTGTTTGTTAAAGGAAAAGAAACTTGACTTAGTTAGCCTCATTATAAAATGGATGTTGGATAAGCTTGATGCATCTCGAATCACACTTCCTTATGATGATGTTCTCTGTCTTATTTTTACAAAACTAAGTATCACTTCACCAACAGACTTGTTCATTAAGAGGACTAGGTATGAACTTTTTACCTCTATTACCCTCAAACAAATGGGGTATGAAAAACGGGATCAAAATTGGTGTTCCAAAAGAGGTAGTCAACGAAGGGTAGTTGTTGTACCACCTCCTCCACCTCAGGCTCAGCCACAAAGAACTGCATCTAAAGCCCCTTCTTGGTTCATGTCTTTCTATTATAAGTTTCAATCCTTCACTCATGACATGTGTAATGGTCTTCAGTCTCCTTAGGCAAATTACTCTTCCTTAGACCAACGTCTCACACGAATTGAACAGACATGAGCTAGTTCTTCTCATGGTGATCCTATAGACACCAGCTCCATACCTCGTAGTAATGAATCTTCAGAAGAAGATAAGGAGGAAAATGAAGGAGATGAGGAAAGAGATGACAAAGAGGAAGAAATTGAAGATGATAATAAGGAAGGCATGGAAGAAGAGCATGATTCAGAAGAAGAAGAAGAAGAAGAAGAAGAAGAAGAAGAAGAAGAAGAGGACCCATACGAAGAAGAAAGAAATGAAGAGGAAGAAGAAAGGAATGAAGAAGAAGAAGATGATCATTCTACTGATGAAAGTTCATGTTTTTACTATTCTTGTACTTAAAAACCTGAATCTTGTAACTTTTTTACTATAACTTGGTATTTTGTATGACAAAACACTTTGTTTGGTTGCATTGCTTGTATTGCTTAGTATAACCTGAGTCTTTCCCCTTGTTTTGAATGATGTCCAAAGGGGGGGGGGGAAATTGAGAAAAGAAAATATGTCATGTTAAGTATGTATTTAGAAAGATGTCATGACATGAAATAGTATGTTAAGTATGTATTTAGAATATTGAAATGCTATCTTAAATATTTATGATGAGTTATGTTGAGTACACTATTTGCATATTGAATATCTTTAACTTTGACTCTGAGCATATGGACCATATGTATTTGATGTCACATGCTTTAAATATTGAAAGAATGTTTATAGTAAGGGGGAGCTTTTTCAAAGAAACATTCATCTTTGCTCCTCGTTTGTCATCATCAAAAAGGGGTTGATTGTTGGCCTAACTAGGTTTTTCAATCTTGTTTTGATGATAAAAAATTAAGTATATTTTAATATGTGTTTTTGAGTGACTTTATTTCCGGATTAAGTAAAACTACACTCATGATCATGGAAGCAAGCTGGAAATCAAAGTCAATCAAGTGAAAGCTTCTTAGAGTATTGAAGCGATAAAAGACAAATGAAGAGCTTAAAGGCTAGGTGGTACTTGAAGTAAAGCTAAACCTCAAGAGACTTGAAGACTTAAAGCTTAATGAGTTCATGCTTAGAAATATATTTGTAAGTACTTCAATCCAATACTATTTAGATATATGAAGCTCTTTAGGATCAAAAGACTTAGAGACTATCTCTTGAAAAACCCTTGAAAATGATTTTGAAAAAGTTGTATTTGAGTTTTTCAAAATAAACTAGAGTTTAAAAATAAAAAATGAAAATATTTGAAAAAGAATGGACTAGTCAGCCGACTGACCAGAACACACTAAGATTGCCTAGCCGACTGACAAATATAAGAATGAAAAACCTGCCTAGGCGACTGACAATTTGAACTAGGATTAGTTAGCCGACTAACACCCTAGTCTGTCCAACCGACTAACCATTTTTTAACTAAGTTCAGTCAGTCGATTGACTATTTATTGAAATAATTTTTAGAAAGACAAAACACCATCAGCCACCTGTCCAGCCGATTGACTAGTACAAAATTTGACCCAGTTGAGTGAATCAGCTGATTGACTCCACGAAGATTTTGAATTTCGAACTTAACGGGAAGCTTTTCAAAATTAATTCTAGGATTTCAAATCTTTTGTGAAATTGACCAAACACTCCAAGTCAACTTGGTAAATAAGGAAACTCTTCCACAAAAGACTTTATAAATACCCCTTTTGCTCAATGAAAAAAAGACACTCAAGCAATACAAGCATTCTACGTTCATACTCTCCTAAATCCATACGTGCTCACATTTTTGCTACGAGAACTCTACAAAATTGTTGGTTGATCAAAAGCCTTGGTTCTGATTTGCATCTAAGTTTTCTCTATCTATAAAAGAAAACCTTTGGTGACATCTAAATCTTGAGTTTCGTATTTTCTATTTAGTATTTGCTTTGAAGTATATTAAGTACTCTAACTTGTACAAATTTGCTCTGTATGGAGAGTGTTCTTGTACATAGATTCTCATTACCATTTAATAGTTCTTTGATGATTAAAGATTGATTTAGATCGTTGGACCAAGCGTGAGCTGTCGCTTGGAGAGGTTTCTCTTCTTGAAGAAAAGGTTATTTGTAATGGTTTTGTTTCGCTCGGAAAGGAATAGGTATAGTGGAATCCTTAGGTGGTTAGCCTAAGGCGAAAACGTAGGCTGGGGATAAGCCAAACCTCGTAAAAACACCGGTGTCACTCTCTTTCCCTTATTTTCTTTAAATTCCAACAAAAATATAAACTGTGTGGATGTTGTAATTCTCTCAATCATAAAAACAACGTGTATTGGAAATTAAATAAACCAAAGCTTAATTTGTTCTTAGGCTTGCGAAAATCAAAAGGGAGTACATTGGTTAATCAATACCTTACGAAAACCGTAAGGGAGTACATTGATTGGTTAACGACCAAAATCGATTAACTAAAGGTTTATTTGAATTATGATTTTGGAAAGAGTGATTGGATGTTATTTTGATTATCAATTGAAAGGCCAACTACATTCTCTACAGGGCTTACAAATTCATATACACAGGGCTGCAAACAATCAAGCTAAATATTGCCAAAAGAATTGCAAAGTATATATTGATTTGTTACTTATATTGTGGTTGATTGGGTTGAGTAGTTAATTGATTGTGTATTTGTGTTACAGTTGTGGATTGAATAAAAGATTTAAGCCTTTGTGTGATTGCTAAAAGAAGTTAAGAAATCTTTGAAAGAATTATAAAAGGTTAAGAATTCATAAAAGGATTTAAAAGAAATTTTAATAATCACCCCCCTTGTGGGGCTACACCTTAGTTTTCATGATTATCGCTTCTAAGATATAAGGGGGTTTTTTCTTGCAATATATTTGGACCTATGGTCAGTCTAAGATCTTTGAGTTAATCCCTAAAAATCTGACATCAGTCGATCGAAGGTCGACTGAAGGGTGATCCCTAAGGTTATTCAACGGTCTTGTGCTTATAGTCCCTACCATGCATGATATGTGGATTATTATAGACCAATAGATAATTAATACAGACCCGAATGATAAATATAAAAATATAATACAACTTGAAACACAAATCAATCTTCATGTGCTGCTCCTTTACAACTCCATGGAATACGCCGAGGTATGCTCGTTCAGGTGCTCTTACAACTTCTATATTGCATCATCATATATGCTAACTAAAGCATAAACCTGCTCAAATACTCAAAGCACACAAATAAGATACTGTGGTTTGTCATAATCAAAATAGGGATCTGACCAAAAAGTCAACAATCATACACCTTTACAAAATCCAAACAACATGTGAAATATAGCATAATTTATGATGTTTATATTGGTCAATTAAATTCTTAATCCAAAGTGTTTTGAGTGTATGTGCTTGTGTGAGAGTTGAACCGTAGCACTAGGTTAATCATTCCTTTCCTACATCATGGACTTGGGTTGACTCAAGTGAGTCACATGGACTCCGATGGGCTAAGGGTTTTGGGTGTTTTTATGGGCTGCCAAGGTTTTATTAGCTTTGTGGCTTCGAGGTGCTAGGCTTCAGGTTGTTTAAAACTATGGGCTTTTTATTTTTTTAAAGAAAACGTCGGCTTTTGGTTTGTTAAAAAATGAGTTGTGGGTTGTTTTAAAACTTGGAGTTGGTCCTCATTTTAAAGACTGGGCTAGGTATGTTTTAAAAAGGTGGGTCATGGTTTTATTTTAAAGCATAGGCTGGATCTTATTTTAAATACTTGGGCTTTGTTTGTTTTAAAAAATTGGGTTGTGGGTTGTTTTAAAATACGGGTTGGTTTTCATTGTTTGACTGGGCTGGGTATGTTTTTGAAAAGGAACTTGGGTTGTGAGCTATTTTAAAACATAGGTTGAGCTATTTTGGTTTACTGTTTGGGGTTGTAGGGCTGTTAAATCTCGGCTTCAGGTCTGTTTTAAAAAATGGGTCACAAACTTATTTATATGGCCTTTGTGATCTTTCCGAGAGAGTGGATCTGTGAGGGGTTTCCTAAGTTATTTCAAAACTTGGGCTTCTGAGTTTTTGGGCCTCGAGTTTATTAAAAAATATTGGATGGGCTCTGTTTAGTGGTTTGGCTTGTGGGCCTCGATGGTTTTAAAAATGTGTACCTCTTGAGGTGGGTTCACCATTTGGGCTACAGGGTTGGTTTACTGTTTGGACCACACGTCTAGTTCTCAGTTAGGCATGCAGGGTTGGGGTTCTTTCACTATTTGGACTACAAGGCTAATTCATTGTTTGGGCAACAGGGTTGTATTATGGTTTGGGCTTCGGGCCAAAAAAATGCTTGTAGGGTTCGTAAGGTCAAAACATGCTTATAGATATTCCAAGAGGACATAGAATCATCCATAGCTCAATCAAGCAAGAAGCATATTAGAAGGAGATGAAAAAGAAACCATTTTAGGGTTGGTAGTCAAAGATAATTGTGGTGACTTTATTCAAATTTTAGGAATTATTTGAAGCTTCTTCCAACAACAACATAGACATAGGTAGAAGCATTCAAAAATGCTTTCTATTTAGCAAAGAAAGTAAGGTGAAAGAGTATATTGACTTGGGGGATGCAAATGTGGTGACACAAGGCCTAGAAGAAGGATTATATCTTCTTCCAAATGTGAACCTTTGTCTCTTCAATATTTTTAAAGAATCTATGCCTTAAATAACAGTCAATAATACTTTTTAAGCATGGTTTTAACTCTCTAAACATACGGTCACTAGAACTTCTAGTTCAAAAGAGAAAAATTGTAAAAACCTCCTTTTTGGATTTGTAACCATCTCAAAATATGGCTAGGTGATGCATGGAGAAAAATACAAAATCCATTTTTGGGTGGTGATTCTCTTCAATTTATTTGGAAGTGAATGCAATGCTTCCTCAGCAATATATAAAAAATGCTTTCTATTTAGAAAAGAAATGGTTTAAGATAAGGAGAGTTATGTCGTCGAAGTGACTATACTCTTCCAAATGCTTGAACCCATCTCTTTTGTATGTTTGTAATTTTGTGTCTTAGGAAATGGTTAGTGATGTTGCTAAGCATGGTTTTTAACTACCTAGCTACAAATAAATGGTTACTAGGATTGTTGTTTGGAAGGGTAAAATTGATTGAACACCTCTTTTTTTGTTTGGATGTTTCAAATGGGGTAGTTGTGAGCTCCACCTTCTAGTTTAGTCCATCATAAAATGAAGATTTCATTCCAAAGAGAAAGTTAAGTAGAAAATAAGGCATTTATATATTAAAATCTAATTATTTAGGTATATTACTGTAAATATCAAGCTCTTTTTTTTTCTTTTTTCTTTTTATTACACTTTGGTAATTGTAGTTTAAAGTATGATACTTAGAATTTACTTGAATAGACAACGTTGGGTATGATGCTACATACCTAATATGTTTTATTTGGAACAAAGTATTGGATTTTTTTTTTTTTTTTCAAACTTAAAGGTAAGCAAAGGTAAATCAAGTCAAGCTAATCATGAGCATGGTACAATTTTCTCCATCCAAAAAGGAAAAAAAAAAACAATGAAAAGTGAGCGTAACATGAAAACAATAATGCAATGCTTACTTGCGAATGAAACAAAGAAAAATTTGGACCAAAAAAATATCAAAAGTACAACTACTTAAAAGTAAATTAAACTTGAACAAACAAAAGACTTATATTTCACAATTTTCCCTAAAACTTTTTATATACTACGTAGATATCATTCAATGATAAAATAAAAATAATACATTTTAGTATGAAATAATATATTCAAAAAAAAATTAGCGGCATTCGCCCAAGAAACAATTGCAGAATTTTAGGCTTTTCTTTTTAATTTTTCAACATAGTCTATTAGCTTAGGGGTCTTTTTATATCATTGTCAAAAATTAGAGAAACAAAAATTAAAAACTAGAAATATAAACTAAAAACTAGAAACTAGTTAGTTGTTTGGTCAACATTTATAAAACTAAAAAAAATTAAAAACTTAATTTAAAAATGCTCAATTACATCTTTGAAAAAAATTATTATAAAAAATGATTAAAATAATAAAATTATAAATAATACACAATAAAAAATTACTATAATAAAAATAAATCTTATTATAATCATTTTACTTGATTGTTCTATTTTCAAATTTTACTTTAATATGAAAATTTTATTGGGCATGACAATTAAAAAATAGTAAAAGTATTTTGTAATTAGTTTTATTATTATTTTTTAAAATTTATATGTATATATATATTAATTATATTTAAAATCATATGATCATTTAATTTTGATTTTAATTTAAAAGTTTATAAAATAAATAAACAAACATGTTTTTATATTCTGTTTCTTAACTGCGAAGGAATAGAAATAGAAAACAAAAAATAACAACGATATCAACAGATCCTATTATTAAGTGATTGGAATATGATCGTATGTAATTATGATACAATACGAGACCAACAAATGACAATTTGTATATATAATGAAGATCTAGGATGAAGGATGAGTTGAAATAAAAGAGTAATAATTGAATCTTTGCCAAGTTTAACTCCCTCATGTATCTTGCTTTTTTTTTTTTTAAATGCCAGTGATGCAATAATGTGGCATTAATATATCTAAAATATCGTCTTAAAAAACACAGACAACACAGAGATAAGTCGGAGTGAGGACCATGTTCTGTCATGTTCTATGTCTGATGTCTCTATGCCAGCACAAAAATTTAGGTACAAAATACTCAATGCATGGATCTGTAGCCAGCCCATTGCATCTCAGAAATAAAAAACACCGTTTCCGGTGATTTCTCTTTTTACTCTTTCCAAATATTCCTCTCTTACTCTTTCCTGTCCACAGACTTCCCTCTCACACTCTCTCCATTTTGACTTTCTCCTCCATTATGTCTTGTCCACATGAGGAGGGGTCCTCGGCTATCGGTTTTGAAGTGGAATAGAAGAGCTGAAAGAGGGAATGTGATCAGAGCCAGAGAGAAAGAAAAACAGAAACGGAGACCACAAAAAAAATAAAAAAAAGGGGGTCTTCGCTTATCGAAAATAATTAAAGCATGTAAAATAGTGTTTGTTGTCGTTCAAAAAAAGTAATAGTTTAAAGTTGACGGATTAAATGAGCATTGGGGTTGATGCGAATGCGATGGAGGAGGTCGACCACAGGAACCTTGCATTTGGTGAATTCACCAACGGGTCATCTTCTCCAGCACCTTTAATTATTTTTTTAACACGGATGAGAATGACAGCACTGTAATGGTTAGCTAATTTGCTCTCATCTCATTTACTCACCCGCTGTTGGTTGATTAAATGCTTCCTTTTTGAATTCTTGCCTTCTCAGTTCCTTCACTCCCCTTTCGCTTTCTCTCTCTCTCTCTCTCTGATCCTTTCCTAGGTTAAGAAATCTGGGCGCAACCTCGACTCGAGTGCTCATCCTTCGCCTGATACCCACACGACAATTTTGCTTTACAAACTTCCCATTGTTCGCTACTTGGGCTTGTGTTTGCATCTCTGTTGATAGATGGGGTTTCTGATTGAAAATTAACTCAAGCCTAAAGCAGCAGTCTTCTTACACCGGGTTTCCTTAGAAATCTAATATAAAAATTTGTCAATGCCACAGCCATTTTTTCTCACTCAGCCGCCGCCGCCGCCGCCTCCGCCTCCCAATCTTCAATCTAACAGTTTAGATTTGAACAACAGGGTTAATCCTAGTATATTGCTCGTCATTATAATTATAGCCATCATTTTCTTTGTTTCTGGTTTGCTTCACTTGCTGGTTAGATTCCTCTTGAGACCCACTCAGAGAGATCCAGATGATTCGGATAATGTGACTGCTCTCCAGGGGCAGTTGCAGCAGCTCTTCCACCTTCATGATTCTGGGGTTGACCAGTCCTTCATAGATACCCTTCCTGTCTTCCACTACAAATCCATTATAGGTTTGAAGAACCCCTTTGATTGTGCTGTCTGTCTGTGTGAATTTGAGACTGAAGATAAGCTTAGATTGTTGCCCAAGTGCAGCCACGCCTTCCATATGGAGTGTATAGACACATGGCTCTTGTCTCATTCCACTTGCCCCCTCTGTAGATCTAGCTTGCTTCCTGAGCTCTCGCAGGACAATGGCTGCTCACCTATTGTCCTTGTTCTTGAATCTGGGAGTTCAAGAGAGATTGTTCCAGACAGAGAAGCTGTTCTTGGCACTAGCAACTCAGTTGCAAGAACCAACTCCCATCTGGGTTTTCACCGAGATGCTGAATTGGGGTTGTTCTCCATCGATGTTCCACATAAATCTTGTGAAATCCGGGAGAAAGGCAATGCTGCTCTTGCAGAAGAAAGAGTTGTTCCGGTTAAGCTTGGGAAGCTAAAGAATGTGGAGGGAGGTGAAGGCAGTATTGATAATGGTAAGGATGCCAGAAGGTGCTTCTCTATGGGGTCTTTTGAGTATGTGATGGATGATAATTCGTCATTGCAAGTGCCCATTAGAACCCCCATGAAGAAACAATCAAGCAAGAAGTCTTCTCTGCCATTAACGCCTGGTCACAGACCTGCAATGTCTGAATGTGATTGCGAATCAAGAAGGAAATTCAATGGTTTTGAGGCAAGTAGTAGTGAAATTCATGGGGGTATCGTTAGTAATGGTAATGGAAATAGCTCTGCCATTGGAAGGAGCAGGAGTGAGAGCTTTTCAGTTTCAAAGATCTTGCTTCGGCCGAAGAAGGAGGAGCACAACTCAGTACCAGTGGATTCAAGACGTGCTTTCTCGTTCCGGTTTCCTTTGCACCGGACCGTCGCTGCCTCAGCTGCTGATGATTTCAAGCTAAGGAGTAATGATGGTGCTAGGAGGACCATCTCTGAGATTGACTTTGGCATGTGGAAAAATGGAGGGAGTCAATTGGGGCGTGATGACGATACTCAGAGCCACAACAGTTTGGATTCTCAGGCAAATCCACCATCTTTTGCAAGAAGAACTCTGCTTTGGCTCGTGGGTAGGCAGAACAAGGTTGTTCACTCTTCATTCTCTCCCAATGTTTAATCTCCCTCCATCATTTTTGTTTCTAGGCAAGTTTTCTTTTCTTTGAATCATTCTGAAAGGCAAAATTGAAGGAGCAGCAGTAGCTAAAAAATGAGATTGAAAGTGAGGAGGAGAATGGAGTATGCCAGAGATCTATTTACAAAATTTCACTGCAAATGCTTGTTATACAGAGCAAGTTAGGAGTAAATGATTGTTATTTATTTCATGATTGTCCATCTTGCTGGTTTTTTTTTTTTTTCACTTTTAGTCCAAGAATTTGCACCCTGCTGATCTCAAGCGACTTGCAGATACACCACTTTTTGAAGTTGAATGTTCTTGTTCTTTCCCAAATCACTTCTGTTATTGTTCCGATATCCAAGGACATTGGCGGGTACGGGCTGCCCTTTTATCCCTATGTTTATGGATTTCCCAACCCTTCACCTCTCACGACCGAAAAAAACAAACAGCATCTCAGCTTTTGCCCCCTTCTAAACTTTTTCCCTTTGTCTAGCCGTGGAACTTACCTAGACAAGAGTCAAATTCTTTACTGATGCACTTTTTACAAAAGTTTTCAGGACAGTGGAAATGGTCAAGGGTAAGATTGAGTTGACCCCGCTTCCCCCAAGCAAGCCTTGACATTCTTAAGGCAGATCTTAATTAATAGGTAAGAGCAATTACATCTTTGATCTCAGTCAAAAACCCTTTTTCCCCAAAAAAAATATATATATAAAATAGATTATTAGGTCTTGAACTGTGGAAAAATTGGAATTTTTGTTTACTTTGCATCCAAATTTGGAAGCAATTGTCTTCTCTCTTCCCCTTGCCTTGTTCAACAACCAAAAAGAAGCTTGAGGGCAATTTGCCTTTAATCTGGGAGATAGTCCTCTGATTGAGGGCCCCTACTAGTTAAATGATTAACTGAACTATATATATGTTCATAGTTCATACATATATACACACACACAGCAAATTAATCAATAAATTGGTTAGTACACGCAGCATCCTGGTACCAATATCACCAGTTGGAGAAAGAAATGTTTTTTTTTTAATTTTTTGGTAGCTATGGAGGCATTGGAGTGTTAACCGTGGAGCTTGAGGGTCTCTCCTAAAGTCCTATGCGATCATTTGTCTTGGGGTTGGTGCCATTGGAGAATGAAAAGCAGCAGTAACGGCTGACGCAACATGGTAGAAGCAGAGAACTGGGGAAGAAAGGCTGAGATAGCATCGTGGTTGATTCCATGTTGAAGGGCAATGTCTGTCCAGGCAAATCATCAAATATGTCATTGTTTTGTCATAGATGAATTGAATTGATAGAGGTTTAGACAAACCGAAATTATGGAGATTTGCCTTAATTCCACTTGAATAACTTCCTCCCTCTCTTAACTAGAGATGTAAGTTTGCAAAATAATTATTGCAGAGTCAGTAAAAATTTTTAAATTAATAAAAAAATTGTTAAATTTGACTGTCTAAATATATTATATTTTAAATAACTAATCATATTTCTGAATTTTGAATGATTTTGAATCAAAAAATTAACTGCTTGAACTTCAATTGTCATAAAATCATTCAGAATTTAGGAATATGACTGATTTTTTGAAATACGATGTTATTATGGTATCTAACTAAATAATTTCTCAAATCAATCCCCTCCTATTTGTAATAAAATAGTTGCATGATCACAAAACTCAAGTACAAAATGGCCATATTCAAGGACTAATGATGTAATTTATTTAGAAAAAATTCTTTACTTCATGCTTAAGTTATAGAAATAAATTGGGTGACATGAAAATTTGATTGGTGACAATGACAAAATAAAATGGTAAATTTAATTCCATTTTGCCTTATTTCATTCTATTAATATGATCATCAAATGTGTAGTAGCTAGTTAGCAAGTATATAATTTATTTAGGTTAAACAATATGGTCACTCGAGAAATTATCAATGGCACTGCATCACTCTTCTCACACAATAGGATAACCAATCCATCTCTCTTTTTGGCCATTTCACTTATAAAAATGAAAATCAAAGTGCATCACTCTTCTCACACAATAAAAAACAAATTTATCTTTCTTTTTTGCCATTTCACTTACAAAAAAAAAAAAAAAATCGAGTAAAAAAGTAAATTTATCATTTAATATTCTGACAAATAAATATGAAGTGTCAATAATATTTTTTTAGAGTGCTAATTTCTCCTTAATCATTTATTTGGTGCTTAGAAAACTTTAAATGTGTTATGTGGTGTATATATGTTTTAAATATAAAAGAGAACTTAAAATTCATGTCTATTTGAATGTTCATTCACTTTCTACCAATATTATGAATAATGTGCAAAGGTTGCGGAGTTAGAAAGAGTTTTGTGTCCATAATTAAAGACTGAGTGTGACCTTACCTACTGGCCTTTGGTTGTCCATCTTTATTTATTTTTTCTAGTTTAGTATTAGTGATGAAGCACGCAAGTACGTTGCCCAAATTAATCTTGTGAAATCCGGAAGAAAGGCAATACTACTCTTGCAGAAGAGAGAGTCGTTCCTATTAAGGTTGGGAAGGTAAAGAATGTGGTAGTGCTTCTCTGTGGGGTCTTTTGAATTTGTGATGGATGATAATTCTTCATTGCTAGTGCCCATTAGAACCTCCATGAAGAAACAATCAAGTAAGAAGTCTTCTCTGCCATTAATGCATACTCACAAACCTGCAATGTCTGAATGTGATTGCAAATCAAGAAGGGAATTCAATGGTTTTCCGGCAAGTAGTGAAATTCAAGAGGGTAGCATTAGTAATGGTAATGGAAATAGCAATGCCATTGGAAGGAGCAAAAGTGTGAGCTTTTCAATTTTGAAGAACTCGCGTGGGGCGAAGAAGGAGATAGAGAGAATATTAATTTGTATATTTTTTTTATGATGTTACGTGGCTATACATGGCTACATGTTGCAGGAGCTATGCACAGTAAGTTCAGAGTAATCTCAGCCAAGATTCAAGGAGATAATGGAGACTTGACCAGAGGAGTAATTGACGGCTTGATTGGAGGAGCAATGGTAGGTGTTGATTCATCATGGCCCCCCAAGATTGACTAGCCATTGAGGACACAAATCTTGGTTCGATGAGTAAGAAAGGAGAACTGAGGCAGTGGCTTGGTAAGAGAGTCAACTAGTTGATCAGAAGTATGAACATGGGAAACATGTAGGCGAACTATAGCAACTTGATCGCGAACAAAGTGGAAGTTGATGGCAATGTATTTTATACGAGAATAAAAGACTGGATTGACACAGACATAAGTAGCACTCACGTTATCACAGTAAATGACCGAAGTAGAAGTTATAGGTACACGAAGCTCTTGAAGAAGATTCATTACCCAATTTATTTCAACTGCAGTAGAGGCAATAGCTTGGTATTCGGCCTTAGTGTAGGAGCAAGCGACAGTCTTGCTTTTTAGAACTTCAAGAGATGGGATTGGCGCCAAGAAAAAGAACATAAGCCGAGGTTGAAATTCAATCATTAGGATCACCATCTCAATCAACATCGAAAAATGCATGAAGTATTTGAGGTGATTTTTTGCAAAGCATGATGCCAAAGTCAAAAGTTCCAACCAAATAGTAGAGCAGGAATTTGACTGCAGACCAATAAAGGGTGGAAGGAGAATGCGTGAACTGAGATAACTTGTTAATGGCAAAGGACACGTCAAGACGTGTCAACGAGAGATATTGTGACAACCCAAGAGTTTGGCAATGCAAGGTAGCATTAGTTGGTGGAGAGCCATCCGACAATATAAGAGCTTTAGTAGTTGCAAGAGGGGTAGAGACAGGCTTGGCATTGGCCATGTTATCTCGATGCAAGAGGTTTTGGATATATTTTCTTTGAGACAAAAACAAACCATTAGAGGTAAAGTGAGCTTAAATCCCAAGAAAATATAAGAGATTACCAAGATCCTTAAAATAGAATCATTTGGAAAGATTGGTGATAAAGGAAGTCACATGAGCAATGGAGGATCCAGTGACGATGATGTCATCCACATAAACTAATAGATAAAGAACTGTGTCGGAAGAGTGAAGCATAAACAAGGAGTTGTTCAACTGAGAGTTGGTGAAGCCTTCCGAGATAAGAAAATTGTGAAGTTCATGGAACCATGCGCAAGGGGCTAGTTGAAGCCCATATATGGCCTTGCGTAAGCAACAGACATTATCAAAAAGATCAGTCATGCCCTGAACCCGCAGATGGGTCCCAGGTGTGAATATAGTAACCTAACCTATCTCTATATCAATTCAAACATACATGATACAAAGCAATAAGAGGGTCTGATCTTGTGGGGTACATGGATGCCCTAAACACATACACATATACATCCATACTCATCATTTATGCAACGAAAAATGCTCATCTATCTATATAACATACCATACCAGAGTCTGTACAAAGTTAGGATACACGAACCCATACAATACTAAGGTATAAAATCCCATAAATACTGTACATACTCCGGGTGTCTACAAAAGCATCACGACAACCCGGTTACAAAATCTCGTACCCAATCAGTTACTAACAGCAGCTAATGACACCCCCCCCGGCTTCCGATTGCTAGGATGCTAAATACGGCTACGTGATGGACCTGAAAAACATTGTATGCACATTTAGGGTGAGACACCTCTCAGTAAGGAAGAAAGTAGGTTATATCAGTGTCTGGCATACCAGTGTTATTTTACACAAAACATAATACTATACAATACGATATAGTTTGAAAACATTTTCATACAGTTCTAGTATTTTCCCAATGCATTTTAATACATACGATACCAAAACATACGGTCAGTGTCGTCACACTAATATGTAACTACGCTATGAAATCCGACACTTCACAGCGATTACATTGTCAATACGATGTAGCTCACAACAGTACGCAACTACTCCATGAATCCAAAGTTCCACAACGATTACATTGCCAACACGCAACTACTCCATGAAACCTGAACTTCACAGTGATTACATTGCCAATATCGTGTAGCTCACACCCCTCGGTGACTAGTTGGGATACGTAGTGATATTTCACACCCTTGGATATAGAGCCAGACACTCTCGGCCATGATTTTCAGACCGGTACCTGGCGCAGCATACGGTAATTAACTGTCACATAGCTGTTTCGACATACGGTAATTAGCTGTCACTAGCCGAATTCACAAAACCTGGAATCATTTTGGAGCTCATACTCCTATACATATCAGCATACGGTAATAAGCCGCCACATAGCTATTTTACAACATACCTGGAACAATTACATACAACCATACATACCACACTTATTTGGTTTATGGCAAATCGTATCATTTTCCATTTCAAGTATACAGTTTATGCAAATATGAATAACAATCATCTCAATAATACAGTTTAAATAAAACGAACAGTTTTCCAAACAAAGCAGAGATGATACACGAAATCCCCAAATATTCCCAAAAACTATAACAAAAAAATCTCGTATTTTTACCCGATAAATTTTCCCAAATAAGTTATCAAAACATACATACGATCGTAGCCTACAAGCTTACCGATCCTGATTTCGAAAATAAACTGAATCCCCTTACCTTAACCCGAGTTCCAACTATGAACTCTACGATCCCCAAAACTACGAACCGAGAGTCCAAAACCTACAAACTACAATACAATACATGCTTACAATGCGTACTACTACCCATATTCTGAATCAGAAATGAAAACTGAGCCTTACCTTGATTTCAGCCCGAAACTCAAAATCGCTCAAAATGAAATTTTGATCCGCTAGAAATGTAGAGAATCCTTCCCTAATTCTCACAGTAACGTTCGATTTACGAATCAGGCGACAAATGGCGAAGAAAACTAGAGAGAGAGAGAGTTCTTCAAGTTCTAGAGAGAGAGAGAGAGAGAGAGAGAGAGAGAGAGAGAGAGAGAGAGAGAGGGATATTTTGAGATTACATAACTTAAAAGAAATGGAAACTAATATTTATAGCCCTTGACTCAGCTGCCCTCGTCAACGAATTGGCATCCTTGTCGACGAGTCTGCCACTACCATCATCGACGAAGCAGTGGCCTCGTCGAAGAGCCTGAGGTCCCTGGTTTTCCGAAATCTCTTGGCTTCTCCTCGTCGACGAGCCTCTGAATTTCTTCGACGAGAACAGAAGGGACTTCGGTGACGAACTTTGGCATCATCAACGAATTCTGCTCAATTTACCAATTTACCCTTCTTTCACATAATTGATCAGTATATCATAGTTTGAGTTCCTACAACCTCTCCTCCTTACAAAAATTTCGTCCTTGAAATTTGCAATCTCTCATTACAAACACATTCATACTACTACATACATACACACTCTGAGGTGAAATGACGGCCATTTATACACAGCCTCTCTACGATACATACATACTCTAAAGAAAACGGCAACCATTTATATGCAACCCCGTTACGATACATATGTACATACTCTAGAGAAAACGGCGGCCATTTATGCACAGCCCCATAACAATACATACATACATACTCTAGAGAAAACAGCGACCATTTATATGCAGCCCCATTATGATACATACATACTCTAAAGAAAATGACGACCATTTATACGCAGCCCCGTCACGATACATATATACATACTCTAGAGAAAACGGCGGCCATTTATACACAGCCCCGTCACGATACATACATACATACTCTAGAGAAAATAGCGACCATTTATATGCAACTCCATCACAATACATACATACTCTAAAGAAAACAATGACCATTTATATGCAGCCCTGTCACGATACATACATACATACATACATTCCCTCACTTATGGCGGAGGAATACTGTGGTTACATACATACGTGGCCTCAGGAGCTTACAATATAACAAGACTCTCCCAGAGACTAACCACCAAATACTAATACGATAATAGAGTATTACATACATACATACATTCTCATACCACCCTGCTATCAAACTACTACTTAGAACAACTACGGATACTTTCGGTGTATTTTCATTTCCAGTTCCCAAGAAGCTTCCTCAACCTCGTGGTTTCGCCACAATACCTTCACTAATGGTATTTCTTTGGTACGAAGCTTCTAAACTTTATGATCCAGAACCTGAACAGGTATTTTCTCATACGCAAAAGTATCCTCAATTTCCAAGTCATCATAACTGATAACATGCGATGGATCCAACACGTACCTTCTCAACATGGATATGTGAAACACATCGTGGACGCTCTAGAGTGCTAGGGGTAGTGCAACTCTATAGGCTACTGGACCCACTCACTTAATAACAGCGAATGGTCTAATATACCCCGAGCTCAACTTGCCCTTCCTCCCGAATCTCATTACTCAATTCATTAGAGCGATTCTAAGGAATACCTTACCCCCCACCTCGAACTCCAACTCATGGTGGCAAACATCCATATAACTCTTCTATCGACTCTGAGCTGATCTAATCCTCTCCCGAATCAAACTTACCTTCTTAAATGCCTGCTGCATGAATTCATGTCCTAAAATTTGACGTTCACCAACCTCATTCCAATACAACGGAAATTGACACCTTTGACCATACAAAGCCTCGAACGGTGTCATCTCTATACTAGCTTGGAAGCTATTGTTATAGGAAAACTCCACTAGTGGTAGAAACTGGATCCAACAACCACCGAAGTCTAATACACAAGCCCGTAACATATCCTCCAAGATCTGTATTGTCCTCTCTGATTGTCCATCAATCTAGGGGTGGAACACTGTACTGAAGGTAAGCTTCATCCCTAGTGCTTCCTGCAAACTCTTCCAAAATTGAGAAGTAAACCTCGGATCCCAATACGAAACAATGGACACCGGTACGCCGTGCATTCTTACTATCTCATGCACATACAGGTCTGCTAGCCTACTCAAAGGGTAGCTAACCTTTATCAATACAAAGTGATCACATTTCGTCAATCTATCCACAATTACCCAAATGGCACTCTGCCCGTGAAGCATTGGCGGTAATCTAGTAACAAAGTCCATGGAATGTGCTCCCATTTCCACACCGGAATAAGCAAAGGCTGCAACGGCCTTGCCAGCCTCTAATGTTCAGCTTTCACCCGCTGACACGTCAAAAACTACTCCATGAATCAGGAAATATCCCTCTTCATACCACTCCAACAAAAGGACTCACGCAAATCCCGATACATCTTCGTACTACCCGGATGTACCGTATACAAAGAACGATGCGCTTCCTCCAGAATCGTCCTTTTGATCTCATCGTCGTTTGGAACACACAGCCTAGTTCCAAACCTCAAAACACCTTTATCAGAGATGTTAAAATCTACAGCCAATCCCTACTGCACTTTCTCCACAATCCTAACTCCACATCACTAGCCTAAGTGGTTTTAATACGCTCAAACAAAGTTGGGTGGATCACCAAGCTAGCAATAAGAGCCTGATGATCACCAGACACCAACTCCATGCCAAGGCTTTCCAGATCAAGTCTGATATGATGTTGAGCTACAACTGCAGATACTACTGCATGCTCTGACTTACAACTTAACGCATCTGCTACCACATTAGCCTTCCTCGGGTGATAACTGATTATGCAATCATAGTCCTTGATCAACTCTAGCCACCGCCTCTACCTTATATTTAGTTCCTTCTACGTGAAAAAGTACCTAAAGCTTTTGTGGTCAGTGAAAATCTCACACTGAACAACGTACAGGTAGTGTCGCCAGATCTTTAGGGCATAAACCACAGCAACCAATTCCAGATCAAGCGTAGGGTAATTCTTATCACACTCTTTAAGTTGCCAAGAAGCATAAGTACACATCCCAAACCTTTCAAGGACGCATTGTTGTAGATCACAAAAACCCCCATCCCCCAAAGGAATGGTCAATACTATAGCAGTAACCAGCCGGTGCTTCAACTCGAGAAAGCACCACTCGCAATCACTGGTCCAGCCAAACTTCACCCCCTTCCTAGTCAATCATTTCAGAGGTCCAGACAATTTAGAGAAACCCTCTACGAACTGACAATAGTAACCTGCCAATCCCAGAAAACTCCGAACCTCCTACACACTCTTCAGTCTCGCCCAGTCGACTACAACTTCAACCTTACTAGGATCAACTAAGATACTGCCCTTAGACACCACATGGCCTAAGAACGAGACCTGATTCAACTAGAACTCACACTTCTTCAATTTGGCATACAACTTCCTTTCCTGTAGAATCTGTAGCACCAACCTCAGATGATTCTCACACTCTTCCAAACTCCTTGAGTATACCAGAATGTCATCGATGAACACCACTACAAAATGATCCAGGTACTCATGAAACACCCTACTCATCAGATCCATGAACACTGTCGGCTCATTGGTCAACCCAAACGGCATAACCAAGAACTCATAGTGGCCGTATCTGGTTCGAAAAGCAGTCTTCACTACATCCTCAAATCTAACCCTCACCTGATGATACCTTGACCCTAGGTCGATCTTTGAAAAGACCCGCGTTCCCTGCAATTGGTCAAAGAGATCATCTATATAAGGCAAAGGGTAACGGTTCTTCACCATCACTTTATTGATCTCACGGTAATCAATGCACATACACATTGACCCGTCCTTCTTCTTCACAAACAAAACTGGAGCTCCCTAGGGTGAAACCCTCGGTCAAATAAAACCCTGGTCTAGTAATTCCTGCAACTGCTCCTTCAACTCTTAAAGTTCTGCTGGAGCCATCCAGTACGGATCTTTAGAGATCGGTGTCTTGCCAAGCAGCAACTCTATCGCAAACTCCACCTCATGATCCAGAGGTAAACCAGGTAAGTCATCAGGAAACACATCCGAAAACTTATTGACCACTCAAATATCCTCGAGCCTTAACTCCTCCTATGGCGGTTCCTTCATACAAGCTAGGTACCCCTGACATCCATCCATGAGTAGCCTCCTCGCTTGTAATGCTGATAGAATCTGTGGCGTCGAATGCACACACGATCCTACAAACTTGTACTCCTGCTCTCCAGGAGGTTCGAACACTACTACCTTCCTACGACAATCAATGACTACGAAACTGGAGAATAGCCAATCCATCCCCAGTATGACATCAAAACCATATATGTCGTATACTACAAGGTTCGCTGGTAGTAGTCTCCCCTGGATTTCCACTGGGCAGTTCTCTAACATCTTACTACAGATTGTTATACTCCCAGTTGGCATAGCCATAGACAACATCTCATTCATCACATAGGTTTCAACCCCACACAACTTCACAAAACTAGTAGTTATGAACGAATAGGTTACCCCCGAATCAAATAAAACAACAACTCTATTCAAAAGTAATAACATGGTACCTGTCACCACGTTCCTAGCGTGTTTCACATCTACTGGAGTCAATAAATATACCCTTGCTAGAGCTGTGGTTGCCTGGTAGTTCCCTCGAGACATCTGATTACTCCCACGGTTCTGGCTCTGTGTAGGCATATCTCTCCTTGGTGCCTAACAGCTCCGTGACATATGGCTCGACTTGCTACAGTTGTAGCAATTTCCCCAGAACGGCTGACACTCGCCATCGTGCCTTTTATGACACTTGGGGTACAGTGCGAGGAATAGATCCCCCTGATAACTATGTCGCTCAATGTTCTACCGATAACTGAAATTATAGCTTTTCTTCTTCTTCCACTGTCCTTGCTGACGACCACTCTGAGGACCAAAAGATATTGGCCTCTTCCCTTGATCCTGCACTACCTCATCTCCCTAAAGATTGATCTCAACTATGGTGGCTTTATCCACCAGGATAGAGAACTCACAAATCTGCAGCATCCCCACAAGACGGTGGATGTCTTTCCTCAGACCCATCTCAAACCTCCAAGCCTACTCATGCTCATTCGAAACCAAGTACAACACAAATCGAGACAACTTGATAAACCTGGCAGCATACCTCTACACCGTCAGAGTTCCCTACGTCAGGCCCAAGAACTCATCGGCTTTCGCATCCCGAGTGGAGACCGGAACGTATCTCTCGAAAAATACCTCTTTAAAGCAGCTTCACGTCATACCAGATGGACTAGCTCTCTGCCTCTCAAACAGACTCACCGCCGTCCACCATCGCCCCGCCTTTCCAATCAGGTGGAAGGTAGCATACAAGACCTTCTGCTTCTCAGTACAGTGGAGGACTTCCAAAATCCTCTTGGTATTCTTGACCCAGTCCTCTGCCATTATCAAATCAGGTCCTTCCGTAAATATCAGAGGGTGCATGCATGTGAACCTCTAGATGGTACACCCCGCATCAGTAGGAGAGCTCTCGCGTCTCCTAACAATTTGCCCAATCTCTTAGGTCACTAGTCTTGCCAAACCATAAGACACAGAAGAAGACTCATCGCTTGCTGTCTCCTTAGAGCCACTCTCCAAGTTATTATCCTTAGGATCCATTCTGAAAACAGAATAGGAATTGGTTAGAATTCCTATATCGTATGCAGTTAACATATTCATAGACCTAATCATGTCATCTATTACTTTTACGGGTCTAAGCTAGCCCCGTCACACCAACATGAATCCATCAATGGTTTGCCCTACCTTTACTGGAATCATCATTCCAGGAAAAACACGGAATACCAGTGACAATTCCCGGTCTAGCAACAGAACAACCGTCGACCAACACTACCCATTTCCTACATCCTATACTCTGGTATGTACACATAGCTAAGCCTAACCAAGTCTACAAGACATAACAACTTGGTTAGCTCTGATACCAAGCTATCACACACCGAACCCACAAATGGGTCCCAAGTGTGAATATAGTAACATAACCTGTCTCTGTATCAATTCAAACATACATGATACAAAGCAATAAGAGGGTCCGACCCCGTAGGGTACATGGATGCCCTAAACACATGCACATATACATCCATACTCATCAGTTACGCAGTGGAAGATGTTCATCTATCTATATAACATACCATACCAGAGTCTGTACAAAGCAAAGATACACGAACCCATACAATACTAAGGTGTAAAATCCCACAAGTACCGTACATACTCTGGGTGTCTACAAAAAGCATCATGACAACCCGGTTACAAAATCTCGTACCTAATTAGGTACTAACAGCAGCTAATGACACCCCCCCCGGCCGCTTCCGATTGCTAGGATGCTAAATATGACTACCTGATGGACCTGAAAAACATTGTACGTACATTTGGGATGAGACACCTCTCAGTAAGGAAGAAAGCAGGTTATATTAGTGTGTGGCATACCAGTGTTATTTTACACAAAACATAACATTATACAATATGATGTAGTTCAAAAATATTTCCATACAATTTCATACAATTCCAGTATTTTCACAAATGCATTCCAGTACATACGATACCAAAACATATGGTCAGTGTCGTCACACTAATATGCAACTACACTATGAAACCCGAAGCTTCACAACGATTACATTGTCAATACGATGTAGCTCACAATAGTACCCAACTACTCCATTAATCCAAAGTTCCACAGTGATTACATTGCCAACACGCAACTACTCCTTGAAACCCAAACTTCACAGTGATTACATTGCCAATATCGTGTAGCTTACACCCCTCGGTGACTAGCCGGGATACGTAGTGATATTTCACACCCTCGGATATAGAGCCGGACACTCTTGCCCACAGTTTTCACACCGGTACCTGGTGCAACGTATAGTAATTAACCGTCACATAGCTATTTCGACGTATGATAGTTAGCCGCCACTAACCGAATTCACAAAACCTGGAATCATTTTGGAGCTTATACTCTTATACATATCAGCATATGGTAATAAGCCGCCACATAGCTATTTTACAACATACCTGGAACAGTTACATACAACCATACATACCACACTTATTTGATTTATGACAAATCATATCGTTTTCCCTTCAAGTATATAGTTTATGCAAATATGGATAATAGTTATCTCAATAATATAGTTTGAAAAAAACGAACAGTTTTCCAAACAAAGCAAAGATGATACACGAAATCCCCAAATTTTTCCAAAAAATGTAACCCAAAAATCCCATATTTTCACCTGATAGATTTCCCCAAATAAGTTACCAAAACATACATACAATCGTAGCCTACAAGCTTACTGATCCTTATTTCGAAAATAAACTGATATAAACTGAATCCCCTTACCTTAACCTGAGTTCCAACTATGAACTCTACAGTCCCCAAAACTACGAACCGAGACTCCAAAACCTACAAACCACAGTACAATACATGATTACAATTCGTACTACTACCCATATTCTGAATCAGAAACAAAGAGAATCCTTCCCTGATCCTCGCAGTAACGTTTGATTTATGAATCAGGCGACGAATGACGAAGAAAGCAAGAGAGAGAGAGAGAGAGCTCTTCAAGTTCTAGAGAGAGAGAGAGAAAGAGGATATTTTGAGATTACTTAGCTTATAAGCAATGAAAACTGATATTTATAGCCCTTGATTCGGCCGCCCTCATCGACGAATGGGCATCCTCGTCGACGAGTCTGCCACTCATTGACGAAGTGGTGGTCTCGTCAACGAGCCTGAGATCCCCAGTTTCCAAAAATCTCTCGACCTCTCCTCATCAACGAACCTCTGAATTTCGTCGACAAGAACAGAAGGGACTTCGTTAACGAACTCTGGCCTTGTCGACGAATTATGCTCAATTTACCAATTTACCCTTCTTTTAAATAATTGATCCATATATCAAAGTTCGGGTTCTTACAAGATCAAGGTGGGTGAAGCTAGGGGGATGGTCCATGAAAACTGCCTCAGATAAAGAACCTTGCAAGAATGCATTATTTACATCTAGTTGGCGAAGAGGCCAATCATTAGTAACAGTAAGAATAAGTAATAACTGAACAGTTGCAGGTTTAAAATTTGGGTTGTAGGTTTTAGAAAATTCTATCCAATGTTGTTGATGGAAACCTTTGGCCACTAAGAGAGCTTTAGAATGAGCTATGGACCCATCAGTATTGCTCTTAATCCTATAGAACCACTTACACCCAATAACATTTTTTGTAGGATTGTGTGGAACAAGAGACTATATGTGATTGGAGAGTAAGGCATTGTATTCGTCACTTATGGCGTGTCGCCATGAGAGGTGTTGTTGGGCATGTTTAAAGGTGGAAGGTTCAATAGTCGAGGGAGTGGTGGTTGTGTGAAGGTCAAAGATACGTTTTGGCTTTGTAATGTTATTACGTAGTCTGGTACAATAAGGATGAGGATGTGCTGGAGTTGTAGATGAGATACTTACCTGGGAAGGAGTGGATGCATCCAACAGTGGAGGCGTGGAGGAGGGTCTTGAGGATGAAATGGCCTGGTGTGGAGATTCAGTCTAGTAAGAAGAAGACTCACCAAGCGTAGTGGAAGTAAGAGGAGGAGATATATACTCAACTCAAAGGATGGAGGTGATAGGCAATTGGAAGTGATTAGGAGAAGATGTAGGAATGGACACTTGAGTTGATTTGGATAACCAATTGGTGGAGGAAGGTTAGATGAAAGGTGATGTAGTGTGAGATTTGTTATTCTGAAGAAGAAATGTTTGTTCCACAAACACGACATGTCTAAAGATGTAGATTTTAATGGTGGAGGGATCAAGGCACATATAGGCATGATGTGGAGTTAAGTAGCCAATGAATATACAAGGATGGGACCGTGGTTGGAGTTTGTGAGAGGTGTAGGCGTAACCATGGATAACACAGATCCAAATATTTTCAAGGATAAATAATTAGGTGTCTGCTTAAAGAGATGAGAGAATGGAGATTGGTGACATGTTATCAAAGAGGGCATTCAGTTAATGAGGTAAACGACGGCTTGAAATGCTAGGACCAATATTTGAGTGGAACAGATGCATGATGTAGCAGGGCTAGTGCAGTTTCAACAACATGGAGATGTTTACACTCAACCATGCCAACATTTTATGGGGTATAAGGAGTAGATTTAAGATGTTGAATACCAACTTGAGAGAGAAAATTTCTGAGACTAGTCGCTTCGCCACTTCCATCTATGCAAACTGTTTTAATCTTTATAGAAAAATAATTTTCAACAAGAGATTTAAATCATTCAAATACAGAAGTAACATCAGATTTTTTTCTTGATAGGATAAAGCCAAGTATTTTAGTAAAGTAGTCCACAAAAATAACGTAATAGTGAAAATTATCCAAGGATGGGAGTGGTGTAGGACCCCAAACATCCATAAATAGAGTTTCCAAAGGTCTAGAGCAAGTTAAGGATGAGACAACAAAATGGGTTTTGTGACTTTTATTACATAAACATGCATTATAGTAATGAGACAAGGAACTAGACTTAGAGAAAAGTACTTTATGAGATGCAATGATTTGATGAAGAATTTTGGAGGACGGATGACCAAGATGACTATACCAGAGATGAAATGTTGGAAGGGAGTATTTGGACAAGGTTGTTGTGAGATCCGAGTGTTGTGGTGAAGAGGTTGTGCGGCTAATTGTAGTAGGCCACTCATAGACATTTCCTCTATTCCAACCTTGCACCAAGAATGCCTCCATGGTTAGATCCTTCACAAGAAAAAAGTTCAAGAGAAAAATCAATAGAGGTGCTATTGTGAGAGAAAAATTGAGAGATAGAAAGAATATTTTTCTTGATGTTAGCTACGCACAAAACATCATTGAGTTTGAAAGTGGAATCATATGAATTAAGAGTGGTAAATCCAATATGAGTAATAGGAACGTTATTATCATTTCCAACCATGACATCATCATTGCCACCATACTCAGAGTGAACGTATAGGTATGCTAATCTAAGGTGATGTGATGAGATTCCCTAGTCAACTATCCAAACAGAATGATTACTCAACATTTTGTGAGTTGTGAAGTTGGCTTGTAGCCAGGTGTTGAGCAAGGAGCGTGATCTGCATACTTTGGCAAGATGACCAGGCTTGTCACACAATTGGCAAACAACTCAAGGTTGATTCCCATTGAAGTTAGGTCACCAAGTCTAATTTGAGTAGTTTGAGAAGAGTCCTTGAGTTTGTAAACTACTGGAAAAATTTTGGTTACCACGATTTCTATAGGAATTTTGTTGGAGCTGATTGTTGTTGTTCCTTGGGTAGCCATTATTGTGTCCTCTGAATCGAGACTATTTTTAGGAGGTATTGAAGGAGCCATTTTGCCTTTCTTGCTATGTTGCTTTTGTGAATATTGGACAGTGATGTGAGAGTCTGTTAAGTGTAATTTCTTGAGGCTTATTTCATAGTTCATAAGCTTTTCCACTAATTCTTCGAAGGATATGGGTGATTCTTTGGCACGTAAGGCAGATTTTAGTTCTTTGTAATCATCAATGAGGCCATTGAGTGTATGTACTGCTATTTCTCCATCACTCATATTGTGCCCAATTATCACAAGATCATCAATAATGGTTTTAATGGTTTGTATAAATTCAGAAATGCTCTTTATTGCTTGAATAACCTTGGAGAGGGAATCAATTAGACTAACCATCCGAGCATTAGATTTGTTGGCAAAGGTAGTCTTGAGTTTGCACCATGCTTCCTTAGCATTTTTTGCATTGAGAAACAATTGGTCCTGCTAGTCTAGTAATAGTTGTTTGGATAGCAAGAAGCAATAGTCGATCTTGATGAATTCAAATTTTATACTTTGGATCATTAACTGGTGGGCATGGATGAGTTCCATCTACAAATCCCATGAGATCATACCCAAGAAGAAGATTTTTCATATGGGAGTTCCATATTGAATAGTTTCCTCTGCTTGAAAGTTTTTGAGTAATAAGTGTGGATGTATTGATTGAGACAACATGAGTATTTTTGTCGGTAGATATAACTGTAGCTTCACTAGAAAAGTGAGTGAGGAGATGGGGATCAATTGCAAACACCTTGCAACCATAGAAATTGAAGTCCAAGGATGAGGAAAATGGATTTCCGAGAAGGCCAGGGCCAAGAAGGCGGATCTGGGTTGGTGGACCAAGTAATAGCAGCAGGCGGAGCACTTGACCTAGATAAGATCGCTACCAGTGTCGGCTACCAGGAGGAGGCTCTGAGGCAGCATTCTGATCCTGAGCTTGACTAAGTACAGGCCAGAGCTGGAAGAGGCGCCAGAGATAGTTGGGGATATGAAGGCCTGATGGGGATGGAGCACCGAGAAGAGGATAGAGAGACGATAGGTGTCAAGGGAGAGAGCTTTAGATGGGGCATTGATGGTGGGTGCAGGCACCGTAGTATGGGTCTATAGGAAAGGAGTATTTAATGGGTGGGTTGAATTATTGAATTGGAAAAAGGGCTTTGAATTATGGAATTGGAAGTGGGCGTTGAATTATTAAATTGGAGATGTAGGAAAAATATTTAATATATGGGGTGTGTCAAGATAAATATTTAATTGGAAGTGGGGCTTAAATTGTTGAATTTGAGATAAGGGCTTGCGCAACACAATTATGGCAGAGAAAGAGAGAAAAATAATAGTAATTTTAATCTTGGGACTAGTGGACGAGAACACAAGGCAGGTCGCTAAGGATCAGACCGATTATCAATTTGACGTCGTGCTGATTTTCACGTCTTGCATAAAGAGAAGATGGGAAGATTATAGTGCTAGCGAGGGGAAATTTCACAGTGTAGATTCATCAGTGAAGAATCGCTGAGATAGGTGGGGGCAGCTACCGGAGTAGAAGTAAGTTGCAATTTCACGCAAAGAGAAGAGGATTTCAGATGTCTTGCGATGGCTGCAGGCTGTGATGAAGAAGCAAATCTGGGTTTGAGCTGAGATTGTGTGTGGAGTGGAGAAGAGATAGAGTGAGAAAGGCGCAGGTGGCTTATTGATTTCAAGAATCGGCGAGCTCTGATACCATAAAGAGAATATTAATTTGTATATTTCCTTGATGATGTTACATGGCTATACATGGATTTATACATGTTGCGGGAGCTATACATAGTAAGTTTAGAGTAATCTCAACCAAAATTCAAGGAGATAATGGAGACTTGACTGGAGGAGTAATTGACGGCTTGATTGGAGGAGCAATGGTAGGTGTTGACTTATTATGAGAAGCACAATTCAACACTAGTGGATTCAAGATCTGCTTTCTCGTTCAAATTTCCTTTGCATCAAACAGTTGCTACCTCAATTACTAATGATTTCAAGCTAGGGGGTAATGTTGGTGCTAGGAGGACCATCTTTAAGATTGACTTTGGCATATGGGAAAATGGAGGGGATCAATTGGAATATGTTGGGAAAATTACGCTCTAAGATTATGCGTGCACACATACATAGCAAATATGAAAAAAGGAAAATCAAAAGTAAAAGGAACATGAATTTATATGATTTGACAATATGCTATGTCCATGAAATCCCAACATAGTTTTCATTTCCAATAGAAAAATTGTCTTAGAGTTTCAACCTTGCGAGCCCTTGAGCCCTCCCATTTATAATTGTTGTTGGCCTTACAAGGCTTAAAATCTTGTTATCTTGTTTTGATGCTAACAAACAAGTGGAATTTAACCTATTTGTGTGAGTAATGTTGTCTCAGGGCTCATATATGAGAAAGCAAGGTCAAAGTGCTCACAAGAATCAAATGAAACTTAAAAGAGTCAAAGCATGGGTTTAAATATCAAAGCATGAATTTAAAGATGATATATTAAAACTTGAAGAATATGAGAACATGAATGATTTTTTGAAAGCCAAGGAATGTTAAAGTCAAAAGAGCCAAAGAAAAGAAAAGTGAGAAAGCCCAAAGAATATTAATACTTGAAGACCAAGAAAGAGTCAAAGCAAGCATGAAGACTTGAGTGTTTAGAATGTCAAGTCTTAGAAGTTTTTATGTAAGTACTTTAAATGTTTAAATATCGTTTGAAATATTATGAAGTTCTTAAGTTAACTTCTTAGACCTAGATACCTTTTAAAATACTTGGAAAATATTTTCATAAGGTCAAAAAATATTTCAAAAAGGTTAAAATTATGTTTGGAATGAAAAGCACCAAAAGGAGTTTTTTCCAAATGCTGTCAGTTTTTATACATCCGCATTGAGGTGCATTTTTCTCTATCTAAAACTCCTTATTTTAAAACATATCCAACATAAAAGTTGTATTATTTTCTCTTAACCTTCTTTTGACACCTAGAACACCTAATTTGAAGTTATACAAAAAAATTTATGAGCAACATACTGAAGCGGAGTCACAACTGTCAGCCAACTAAACACTGTTCACGGGAGGAACTTCAGCTGACTGAACAACAGATAGAGCCACTTCAAACGACCGAAGTGTAAATTAAGATGTTTGAAGAATAACTTCTAACAATTGAAGATTAAGTTTAGTCATCTAAAGATTTTTTGCTGAATTTTTTTTATAGGCAGAACCACCTCAGATGACTGAAACCGAGACTTCAGTCATCTAAACACTGTTAACGGGCAGAAATTTCAAAAATTTTATTTTTTAAATATTATTTGCTTGGGCTCCAAACTTTCTAAAAACTTGGAAAACACTCCAAGGAAACTTTAGCAACATGGAAACAAGTCTAATTGCCTATAAATACATGGTTTTTCAAATCAAAACTCAACAATGAATTGAAAAATCTGTTTTAGAAGCTAAAAGCACTTTGTTTTTCCAAAGCTCTCTTGTTCACTCATTGCAAATCTCTTTTGTTGAGATATTCTGAAGTGCTAATCCTTCCTTCTCTAAATTCCTACTGCTAATCTTTATCTAAGAAATATATTGGTGAATTCTACACTTAAGTTTCATTCTATTTCATATTGATATTTTACATTGAAGTTATAGTGCTGAACTTGTACTAACTTGCTCTTTGTGAGAGTATATTTGTATGCATATTATATCTTGTTTCTTGTAGTTCTTTGACGTTTCGAGGATTGTTTGGATCGTTGGCTAAGTAAGGGGATATTGCTTAGAGAGGCGGGCTCTAGCCTAAAGGAGTGACCAAACGAGGGGACATCGTTTGGAGAGGTGGGCTCTAGCCTAATGAAGGAGTGTTTCAGCGTGGGGTATCATTTGTAAAGGTTTTGTTCCACCTGTCAATAGAACAGGTTTAATGAATCCTTTGGTGGTTTGCCAAAGGCGAGGACGTACGCTGGGTATAAGCCGAACCTTGTAAAAATATTTGTCTCACTCTCTCTTTCCCTATTCTTTATTTTCAGTACATATTTAAATTGCGTGGATGGTTTAAATTTGAAAATCATATAAATTACGTATATTTGGAAATCAAGTAAACCTTAAAGTTTGATTTTGATTTGGGTTGTGGAAACCGAAAGGGAGTACGTTGGTTGAACCATTCTTTGCGAAAACCATACGGGAGTGCGTTACTTGGCTAAACATCCAAAAGATAAACTAACTTAAGAGTTTATTTGAATTCTGAAGTTTGGAAAGAGCAATTGGATCATATATTGAACATCACATTGAAGAAGCATTTTCATTTATACAGGGCTTTGTTCAAACTCGCATTTACTACAGGGATGAACACAATACAAAAGCTGAAAGTTACATATACCATTAATATATGTGATTGTATGGTATAAATCTTGAGATTGAGTGAACTTGTTTATATTTCATAAAGTGCTAAACCTTGAATGATTTCATCAATCTAATAGTGCTGAAGTGAATTTATATTTGGCAATCAAATTGGTTGTTGGTTTAAGCATTGTGGTTGATAGGCTTGACTAGTTTAATTATTTGTGTGGTTGAAGATTGAATGTTTTATTAGTTGTCTTGTTTATTGTTTAAGAGAAACCAAGTTAATGTTTGATTGAAAAAATAGATAAACAAGTCAAAGAATTGGTTAAATATTAAAAAAGTTAAGGACTTTCAAAAAGAACTAAAAAGAAAGTTTTAAAATCCAATTTGCCCCCCTCTTGGGAAGCTATTCCTAATTTCAGTCTTCAAACAGATACCCTCTGAATATGAGTCACAACTCAACAATCTCCACCTTAGTGAATATTCACCCCTTTGGAGATTTTCGAAACTCTATCTCCACCTAAAGTCGCACGTCATTGATTCAGCAACTACTAATATGGAGTAAGTTCAAGCTAGTAGTTGAAGAACTTCTCGTTAATAACAACTTTCATCAGCATATCAGTTTCATTTTCTTGTGAAGTCACCTTAACCAACTTGTCGACATTGGATATTATCCAAGGTCCACAAATGAAAAGAGTTTTGAAGAGAAAAAGGGATAAAACAGTTAAAAAATCATATGACACAGAGTTGTCATATTATTATTTTTTTTTAAAACATAGGGAAAACAAAGAAAAATCCTTAAAAAGTTTGCTAAAAACTAGAGTTTGAGTTCAGGAATACATTTGGATGTAAAGAATGTGATTAACTAACCATCTTAGTGATGGTTAAATAACCAGCACCCGTATGGACACCCATTAGAACAATTACCGCAATTACATATGTGTGTCTTCTAAAAGAAAGAAAAGAGAAAAGAACCCTTTTGGTCCTATAGTGATGGCATCATTGTCCAATATGGTTTCGAGAAGTCTAAAGTATTACTTTAACAGGCATTGTGATGCAATTGGTGTAATCCTGGGGGGGGGGGGGGGGGGAATTAAGTATTTTAAAATTTTTTGCCTAGGTTCAATTCAAACCCACAATTAGTATTACACAACCTAGGGTCTTTCTATGCAAATAGAAATATCAAAAATATCAAATTGAATAGATAATCAAAACAAGTATAGCAGGCTCATTTTTTCCCAAATAAATATGTATGCGGATATTTAAAGCATATAAAACATTCACAAAAATTTAAGAGCAAGCATACACATACTAAATGTAAAGAGATAAGGGGAAGAGAAAGCGATACAAGATCTGTTATCGGGGTTTGGCCAATACTACCTACGTCCCCGCCTCAAGCCCACAAGCAAGAGGATTCCACTAGATGCTCACTTACGGGTGGAGCAACACCGATTACAATACCCTTTCCTTATTGGGCAAGGGAATACCCTAGGTCAGATTCACAGGGCTGATCCAAACCTTTACAACCATACCTTAAAAAGGTGTACTTGGTTTTCCTAATTGGGTCTAAACAATCCGGTACTTTCTTAACCGGGTCTAAGCAATCCGGTGTTTTCTTAATCGAGTCTAAGCAATCCGGTACATGTTACAGGCCAGTGCAATCCTCTTCTGACCACATGTCAGGAATACAACAACAACAACAACAACAACAACAACAACAATAATAATAATAATAATAATAATAATAATAATAATAATAATAATAATAATAATAATAATTTTTTGTACAACAAAGAATGCTTCTCAAAAAGCAGATGTGTACACAATGAAGTGCTAATGCACTTATATATGATATGAATTTAAAGCTTAGTATGTAAATGCATTTTTCACACAAAAATATTTTTCAAATAAACTAAGAGTGTGAAAACTAATTTTCTAAAGATTAAATAACCAAGAGACCTTTCAAGCAAAGATTGTATAGATGAAACTATGTTCAAGGTACTCTTAACGATTATCTCAACAAATATGTTTCAAGACAAGTGTAGGAGAAGTCAAGGGTGATTAGATCAGAAAGATTTTTGCAAATAATGAATTGTGATCTTTGAATTCTTACAATAGATGTGCAAGATTCACAAGCAAAGGAAATTTACTTCCAAATATATTTGTCAAATAAAATATGTGGGAGCAACTTTAGAGAAAACACAAAGAATACTCTCGAAATGATTTTCAAAATGAAGTGTGTGTGAGAGTGAATGCTTAAAGAAAATATGCCCAAAATGATGATTCTCAACCAATCTTCAAAAGCAAAGTGTGCTAGTGAAGGAGGTGAGAAATAATCAAATGCTCTCTTAACATATTTTGAAATAGGAGTGTAAGAGAGTATGAAAAAATTGAGTACAAAAATTTTGGGAGAAATTAAATCTAAGCATTAGTTTGAAAAATGAGTAATGAGGGGGTATTTATAGACTCTAGAAAATTTATGACCGTTGGGGATATGCTCGTCATTTTAGAAAAGATTAAGTGAAAAAATAATAATGATTGGCAATTAAAAAATAAGCCAACTCAAGAGGTTCGGTTGGCTGACCCTTAGCGTAGGTCGACCAAACACACGCAGCAAATTTGAATTTTAAACATGTTCGGTCGGCTATGGGCATTGGTCGGTCGGCTAAGTTAAGTGCGAGTCCGAACCTTCGTAGGTTCGGTCGATCGTGGCCTAAGGTTGGTCTGCAGGTTCTTCATGGTAGGTCAGCTAAGGCATATTTGAACTAAATGATCTGTCATCTGAGGAAGGTAGAAGGGAGGTCGGTCGACCATGGAAGCTCAGTTCACAAATGGTTGGTCGACCGAGCCAAGTCAATCTTTGATTTTCGGGCTTTGAGTGTGGTCAGTTGACTAAGGTCTATAAAACATAACTGGTCGGTCGACTAAGGCTTTTTAATTAAGCCTAAAAATCCAACGCTGGTTGACCGAAGTCTTTGTCAAATTCATTTTAACCCTAATTTTTTATCTTAACCAATTAGTTATTAAGAAAAGGTTTTTCTGTGAAAAGTGTTGGTTTCTAGAGTCTATCTACGGTCATTTGAGCTTTTATTCACACTGTACATGCCGTGCATTATTATAGACCAAAATATAAAACTAAATGCTATTACAATCAAATCAAATGTCTTCTTGTCTTTTGCTTTTTCGTCTTCCATGGATTTTGCTAGATTGTATAGACTTTAAGTTCCTCTTGGCTTCCATGACCCTCTTCTATGTGTGTGTTTTGAATTATTAACCTGTTTAAGTACTAGACACACACATTAGATCCTTGTACTTTGTCAACATCAAAATAAGGATCAGACTCAAAAGGTCAACACATTGGCTTTATAACCCTAATTTTGAAGGAAAAGATATGATGACGATGGTGATAACAAGGATAAAAAAAAAAATTAGTTTGTAAACATTGGGCTTGTATTACCAATTTGAAAAGCACAAAGTTAAGAAAAAGGAGCACCAAGTTTGCCTTTGAATGAAAGAAGTGAAAATAGGGGATTTTGAAAAATATGATTTAATAAAATGCATAAGGTTTGAAAAGGTAGGGTTTCATCATTGACCAATTAAAATTAAGGAAAATATTGAAAAACACATATTTTTCGAGTTTTAGAAGCATTTAAAAAAAGAAGAAGAAAGAAACTATGTTATTAAGATAAACACACAAACTTTGACTTGTTCATTCAGACCCTGTTATTCAAGGTTATAATCTTTCTCAAATTATACAATTTTTGAAGGTTAAAAATTCCTGTCATACCTAGTGATAAGTGGAAGAAAGTATTATATAATAAAATCCTCTCCTCTTTCCATCATAAGTTAGAACCAAATTTTGAAAACTAATGGTCAAAAACTAATACTTTGGAGATTTTTCACATTTTAAATTTTTTTGGGGGTTTCTATTAATAGTAAGGTAAAATAATAATATGCATATTAATTCACACACTAAAATACACAAACACATACAACGCACACATACATACACATAATAAATACAAACACATGCATAAATGAATAAATACACACATACATACATATATTATGTGTGTGTGTATATATATATATATATATATATATACATACACACATATATGAGCATATATAAATACATACTTATACATATAAACACATATAAACTTATATGTATACATATATAAATATATACACATTTGTACCCATATAAATATACACATATATAAATACTTATATACTAAAATATATATAAATAAATACATATATACTTATATATATAACATTTTCATGTCACATGATATCTTAACATTACACCACTAAGTTTCCAATTCTTTTCTTGTTGGGCAATGACAGCACCAATATCCCCTACTCTTCGATGTGAGAAACAAATTGTTATGTGTAGGAATCAATATGTCAACATTAGCCAAGACGTAAATCTTGTGCCACTCCATGTTGTGTGAAATTGGCATGCATCCTAGCTCCCAAGACTCTTTCATAGAATTCCAACAATTCCTTCCTCTCCTTAAAAGCCCACATAGAATTCTAGCAATTTCTATTAAGCCAGCTTGGCTAGTGCGTCGGAGGTCTTGTTTCTTGTAATAATTTTTGCTCTCTTTGACCCGGAGAGCATTGGTTACAATAAAATGATGGATCCATTGGGAGCTTTCACTGAAAAGTAGTCTCCGTCTGGATCTCCTTCCACCTCTTTTGAGGTGCATGCTTCCAGCTGAGGGGGCTATGAGAATGAAGCTTTTTTTTTTTCCCAACTTTGTCAGAATTCTCATCCCCATCTACCTCCACTTCTACACCCGGGAACGAATCAAGTGAGAGTTCTACTAACATTCAACAAGAAGAAAGAGAGCTTGGAGTTTCACTCGAAGGACGAGATCCTCCATTGGTAGCCACAAATCCTTTGGGCTTTCCACTTTTATTCACTTATATACATATATACATATATCTATTAAAAGAGTAATGATGAAGTCCATATAGAAAGTCAATGATATTGATTGGACAGTTTTGAGCTCAAGGGGAGCTTCGGGAGGAATTATGGTTACATGGAAATCTAGTATATTCAAACAAAAACAAATTTTTCTAGGTAATTTTTCTATCTCACTAGTGTTTCAGAATATGCTTGCGGCAAGAGAGTAGATTCTATTGGCCGTCTATGTTCTGTATAGTCGTCAAGAAAAAATATCATTATGGGCAGAACTCTCCCAAATGAAAAATAATTCTCCTCTCCCTTGGTGTATTTGTGGCGATTTCAACGAAATTAGGTTTCCCAACGAGAGAATAGGATGTGTTCATATTTCGAAGTCCATGAGCGATTTATCAAATTTCATTTCTAAATGGAATTTGGTGGATCTACCTCTTAGTGGGGCAGCTTATAATTGGTCCAATAATCACATCATCCCTGCTCTTTTTAGGTTAGGCAAATTTTTGCTTTGTCCGCTTTGGTTGGGTTTGTTTCCTTAGGTATGCCAAAAGTTTTAACTCATATTTCTGACCACAATCCCATTTTGCTGGACTATGGTGGCACTAGTTGGGGAAAAGTTCCTTTCAAATTCGATAGCAGTTTGTTCTGAATTGATGGATTCAAGGAAAAAATTGAGAATTGGTGGAATTCGGTCACTTTCCACGGATCAGCTTTCTTCATATTGGCAAAGAAACTAAAGCACGTCAAGGAGCAATTAGAAATTTGGAATAGGGTTTTTTTTGTAAGGGAGCATTCGAGGAAAGCTAATATGATTGAAACCGTAGATTAGTGGAACAAAAAATATGAAATGGGTAGTCTTGAGGCACATGAGAAAGCCCTCATGGAAGAAGAAAATAAGAATCTTCTCCAAATGTTGGACCGAGAGAAAATTTCTTGGAGAATCAAATCAAGGGAGTTATGGCTTAAATAAGGGGATAAGAACACTAGATTTTTTCACAAAATGGCCTTAATGCATAGGAGAAGTAGTTTCATTTCAAGAATGATTATTAACTATAAAGTTTGTGAGAAGCCTAGTGAGATCAAAGACAAAGCCGATAAATTCTTTCAGGATCTTCTAATAGAACCTTCTCTTAGAGGCCCCGTCTTGTAGGGAACAATACTCCTATTTTGTCTTTGCATTATAAAAACAAGTTAGAGCGGCCCTTCTCTGAGGAAGAAAAGTTGGATCCCCACTACTAGTAATGAGTGCATAAGAAACCAAATCTTCAAAACCATACCTTGTGGGTGGCTTGATAGTGCGTCTGAGCCTGTCTATATCTATATTGTGATGTTGCTAATCTCCTGAGTTAGAACTCACTGCACTTTGAACATTGTCAACTCTACCATGGGTCTCTAGCTCCACCTGCACTGCATGCTCATTGCTGCTACAATTTTCTAGCATGTGTTTCTCTTCTTTGTGAGTATGCTACAACATGACTTTCTTATTAAAAACCACATCTCTACTAATCACCACCTTGTTTCCCTTTAGATCCCAAATCTTGCAGTCTTTTATCCTTTCTGATACCCTAGAAAAATACACTATCTAGATTTTGCATCAAGCTTCGATCTCTCTTCACTAGAAATATGCACGTAGGTTGGACATCCAAACACTCTCAAACCAAAGTTGTCTATCGCACTGCCTGACCACACCTCCTTTGCTACTTTCCCATCTAGTGCTACTTTAGGTGACCTATTAATCAAGAAACATGTCATATTCACTGCTTCTACCTAGAAGTTCTTTGTAAGTCCTGCATTCAATTTGAGACACCAAGCTCTTTTAGCTATTGTTATGTTCATCCTTTCCATTACACCATTCTGTTGTGGTGTCTTGCTTACTGTGAAGTTTCTCCTAATCCCATACTGCTCACGTAACTCTCTGAACTTTGAATTTGTGTACTTAGTACCATTGTCGGACTTGAGGCATTTGATCTTCCTCCCTATCTGGTTTTCTACTCCATCTTTCCACAACTTGAACTTGACAAACATTTCTAACTTGTGTCGCATAAAAAACAATCAATCCTTTCATGAGTCAATAAAACTTATGAAATACATATATCCTCCCCATCATGCTAGCCTTATTGGCAGCAAAACATCTGTATGAACATAGTCAAGAATTCCATCTGTTTTGTGTTTGGCTTTCTTGAACTACACCCTAATTTGTTTCCCAAGAACACAATAGCTGCAAAAATTAAGCTTGTATGTTTTGTCACCCTTCAATAGATTTCTCTTATGAAGCTCCATCATCCCACACTCACCCATATGACCTAACCGCATATTCCACAATGTTGCACTGTCTGACTCCGACTCCACAGCTACAACTCCACCTACAACTATGGTACCTAGCAATGTATAAATATTTTCTGCTAATTTCTGCCCCTTCGTCACTATTAATACACCTTTACTCACCTTTATTACTCCACTTTCATACTTGTAATTAAACCCATTACAATCTAAAGTGCCTAATAAAATGCCTCACACAATGTTCTGAATCTGGTATATATCTAACATCACATAATGTTCTAATAACACTATCAAACATTTTAATTCTAATATTCCCTATTCTAACAACTTTGCATTATGTATCATTACCCATCAAAACAAAGCCAAAATTTACTAACCCGTAGATGTCAAAAACAATATTTATTGGGTGTTATGTGATAGAAGCATGTCAAATCCAGAATCCAAGAATATGTGAGATAATCTAAACTAGATGAAAGAAAAAACATATCCCCATCACCGCTCTCCAAGTCTTCATCTTCTACTATATTCGCAGACTTTGATGGACCCACTTTATTTTCTATATTCCCCTTCTTTTTCTCTAGACAATCTCATTTTATGTGCCCCTTTTCCCACACGTATAAAACTACATGTCCTTTCTCTTATGGGATTTAGATTGAGATTTATTGTTACTCAATCAGCTCCGGGACTTGTTTCTCCCACGTTCCTAGTTACCCCTCACCATAAGCCCTTCACCTTGTAAATTTTTATTACTAGCTTTCTTCTTCTGATGAAAACCTAATAGGGCACTTGTGATCTCCTCTGATTTGAGAGTTTCTTTTCCCCATATAAGAGTTGTAACCAAATTTTTCTATGTAAGAGAAGCAAGTAGGGAATTCAGTAACATCAATGCATTGTCTTCGTTTTCAAACTTCACATCAACTCGTTTCAAATCACTAATAATCTAGTTGAACATATTGATGTCCTACTTTAGATCTGAGCCCTTTGATATCTTAAGATCATATAGTTTTTGCTTAAGATAAAGCTTGTTCGTCAATGACTTGGACATATATCACCTTTCCAGTTCCAACCAAACTGTTGTCAGTGATTCCTTATCCATAATGTGATACATCACGTCATCATACAGATAAAGTCTGATAGTTGCCATAGCATTCGCTTCCATTCCTTCCAATTAATTTCATCTATGCCTTCCAACTGCTTTCCGTATAACGCCTTCAACATGCCTTGCTGCACTAACAAATCCTTGGTCCTCCTCTACCATAATCTGAAATTTCCAAATCTATCTAACTTGACCATGTCAAACTTTGCATGAGAAATCCCAGACATCGTAACCTGGGCTCTGATACCAATTTTTGAAGAAAACGTGCGGCAATTATAATGAATAATATGGAAAAAACGCTAAGATAAAGAAAACCAAAAACACACGGATTTAATGTAGTTTGGCAATATGCCTACATCCACAGGAGTGAATGGCAACTGAAATTCACAAAAATCAAAAGTAAGGTTACATCATATGTATTTATACTAATTCCAGCCATACGAAGGTATTTGAAAAAATTCCTTAAGCGCCCCTGTATTGTACTGTAGAGGTGTTGCCCCAGCATACCTAACCTATTAATCGTCCTAGCCAATAAAACAATAAATTTCAAATCCATGCTAAACAAAACCATTGACAAATTCATCAAACTATCGACGATTTTCTTCACTTAAAGAAATTGTCAGTGTACCTATGGAAAACCATTGATGGTTTTTTTTTGGTCAGCTTCCTAGTTTTTTTCAGTCTGCTTTCTCTGTACATGTGTTCCACTCGATATGAGCCACATGCTACAACAAAGGAAAAATAAATAAACAAATAAATAAATAATAAATAAAAATTATGGGAGCAATCAGCATAGCTATTGAAGTTGCAGTGATAGTGGTAGGGTGATGGGTTCGGGCATGTGATATTTAGGTGAATTTAGGGATTAACGGAGATAAGGTAAGGTGAGGGAAAGCCAAGGGAAGTGACGGGGGGCGACGGGATCCCCACTGCCTTTAATGGCATCTCTAGTGACTAGGGACCCATAAAAAATTACAGAGAAAGATAGGTGGGAGCCCTACCAAAATGGTGTTGTTTGCCCACCCTGCCCAAATATATTTTTTAAATTTAAAAGCTTAAAAAAATGGCACCATTTAATTAAAGCACAGGTGCGTGCCTACACACGCCTGTGCATGGTCTCACACGTGAGTACATGCACTTACACACTCACTTATTTTTGTATTTTTTTTTTATTTTAATAAGAAAAAAAAAAGACATCGTTTCTAGGTTGGTGCGCACATGTGGCCATGCACTAGCCTATTTTTTTTTTTACTTTTTAAAATTTTAATTTTTTTTTTAGTTTTTATAATTTTCAACAATTTTAATATTGTAATATTATATTAAGTTATATTAATTTTTTGAATTTTTATTTTATTAAAACAAAGAAAAAGGTGCATAGAGTCCATAAAAATAGCCAAAAATTCCATGAAGTGTCCCAGAAAGTTAGAATTTCATCTATATTTTCGTATAAGAAGTTAAAATTACAGTTTAACTCCTTTTTGCCATTTTAGAATGCTTTGGATCACTCAATGCTATCAAATTTGATAAAAAGGTAGTCTAGAAATCAGAAATGACAGTTTTTGCCTTGATTTTTTTCTTTTGTAGAGGGAAAACCATTGTTGGACACTTTATTATTATTTTGGACTGCTTTGAATCACCCAGTGTGGTCAAAATTAGCAAAAAGTAGCCAAAAAGCTAGACAAGACATGGTTGTTGCCTTAATTTGTGTATTCAAATTTGAAATCATTGTTAAACCTCTTTTTACCATTTTAGATTGGTTCGAATCACCTAGTGCAGTTAGAACTGGTAAAAAGAGAGATGAAAAGCTCAAGATGATAGGATTTTACCTTGATTGGCATGTCCAAGGTCAAAACCACTGTTAAAACTTTTATTAACATTTTTAACCACCCCAAATCACCTAATGCAATCAAATTTGGCAAAAAATAAAAATAAATAAATAAAAACCTAAAATGACAGAGGTTTTGTCTTAATTTGCATGCACAAGATAAAAATTGTTGCCAAACCCCACCCTACCTTTTTGGATTGTCTCGAATCGCTTGATACTATCAGAAATGAAAAAAAAAAAAAAGAAATAGAAAAATTAGAAACAACAAGTAAAAGCTAGAGGCATGCAAATAGAACTTGCCAATCTCCGTTTGGTCATTCGATCAAAATTGTCATCGATAGCTACCTCTCCTTGGTTGACATCTTTAGAAAAGGGGTTGGACAAAGATAAAGATTTCCATTTTGGCTGAATGTAAAATGAAGGTTAGGCTGAGAAGAAATCAACAAGAAGGATAAGTGAAGTGAATGGCCTCTAGAGTTGTTGATCCTAAACTGTCAATGCACCAAAGACTTATTTATAGAGAGAGAGCAAAACCATCCATCGGGATCCTATCAATCTTGGACAAGTTTGAGGAGAAAAGTGCTTGACATGAAGATTTGTTAAGACCCCTTAATTGTCAAGACAGTAAAAAGGAAAAATTGTCCATAGGGACACAACCCATCTTACAGTAGGAGAAAAGTGTTTAACATGGAGATTTGTCAAAACCCCTAAATTCTCAAGCCAATTGGAAAGGAAAATTATCAATGGGAACACTACCCATCTCAAATCAGAGTAAAGAGAAAAGTGCTTAACATGGGGATTTTCCAAGACTCCTTAATTGTCAAGCCACTTGGAAATGAAAACTATCCATGGGGATGTTAACCATCTTGGACTAGTTTGTGGAGAAAAGTGTGATGTGAGGATTTGTCAAGACCCCTAGATTGTCAACTCACTTGGAAATGAAATCTTTAGGGACACTACCCATCTTAGACCAATTTGAGGAGAAAAGTGTTTGACGTGAAGATTTGTAAAGACATCTTAATTGTAAAATCACTTGAAAAGGAAAATTGTCCATAGGGATACTACCCATCTCGAACTAGCTTGAGAAGAAAATATTTTGATGTGGGGATTTGTCAAGACCCCTAATTGTCAAGTCACTTGGAAAGGAAAATTATCCATGGGACACTACCCATTTTGGACTAGTTTGAGGAGAGAAGTGCTTGACATAGGGATTTGTCAAGACCCTTTAATCGTCAGAACACTGGAAATTCATCACAAGGATTTGTACTCAGACTAAAGAAAAATATTTTGAAAATGTGAACAAAACTTAGTGCATCTTACACACCTTGGACTAAGTGGAGATATGACTTACATGCGTTGCATCATCTAGAATGATTGAATGGAGAGATGACTTACGTGCATCTAGCACTCTCTAGACTAAAAGGAGATAGCACTTACATGCGTTGCATCATTTAGAATGATCATAAGGCAACAAAACTTATATGCATCTTGCATGCCCTAGATTGATTGAAAGATAGGACCTATGTGCACTTTGCACAACTTGGATTAATTGAGTGGATAGAATACTTACGTTCATCTTGTACAGTGTGGGCTGATTGAAAGGAGACAAGACTTACATGCACTACATTACTTGGAATAATTAAAAGGAGACAAGACTTACATCCAATTTATAGCCTAGGATGACAATGCAACAAACCTTAAAAGTTTGAAGGAAACAAGAAAGTTGATGAGTCCTTTTCTGTATCCCCATTTTAAGTAACAAGTTTGTCTTTATGCATTTAATAAAACTAGTCATTTTGCTTCAACAACTTCAAATATTTCCACTTCTAGTCTTATTGATGGTTTTTCAACTATTAGAGCTTTGGTATTAACACCTCCTAACTTTGAAGGTCTCTTTGTGGCTTAGTTTTAGGATATGGATTGTAGAATTGCTTCCTTGCACCCGATGGTTGACATCTTAAGGCTAAGATTACCTCTTCTTTTCTCTACCAAATTCTTCTTTATCCAAGGGGAAGAGTGTGATAGGATCGAGTTGAATCATATATCTTCTTTTTAAATAAACAATGATTAGCACAAATCTATGTAAATTTAAATCTTGAAACATAAATGAACTCAAAATTATATGTTCATTTTAAAAACATCCTTCTTGAAAAGGGTGATAAGGGAAGTTTCAAAATACAATTGAGATTGGTCTAGACTTTGGGGAATTGGTAGCAAGAAGCAAGGTAGAAATAGGTTACTTTTGATGATAGTGTGACAATAATTTTTGAATTGTTTCACTAATCGTAACATTGGCTTGGTTGTAACTTAAGATCCTCAATAAACCCTAGTGTCAAGAAAAAATGTTCACACATCTGTCTCAAAATTTGCCTTAATGTCAAAGGTTGGGGAATGGAATAAACTATTTCAATCTAGAAACGTCTTCACATGTCAACTTTAAAAGAAACCTGCTCTAGTATTAGCACTAGGACAAAATGTGACCTTAACTTTTACACTTGAATTTTCTTAAACAAGTTGCCTTATTTTATCACAAAATGTTTCTCTCAATGTATTTTGGGACATTTCAAAATGTTCATTTTAAAGTTGATTTTCATGTAACAAGTTGAAGTATAGTTTGTCCCATCTTTACCATTTTAGACTATTTCATATCACTCGACGTAGTTAGATTTGAAAAAAAAAAATCAAAAAGTCAAAAATGATTAAGGTTTTTTCCTCAACTTTTGTGTAGGAGGGAAAAATCACTGTTGGACACTTTCTTACCATTTTGAATTGCTCATGATCCCTCGATGTGGTCAAATTTGACAAAAAATAATAGAAAAATCATAGAAGACTAGGCTTTTACCTCAATTTGCATGCTTGAAGTAGAAATCACTGTGTTGACCTTATAGGTTATGACCGGTTTTGATAATGACAAATACTCCTATATTGAATAAATATCTAGTTCATGTGCAAGTCTATATTAGTAGATACATTGATGGCACGTGAAAACTCAAAGCTTGAAGACAAATTTATGTTCTCAATTGTAATATTTAGTAGTGAAATTTGTTTGTAATAGTAATTAGGATATTTGGTCTATAATAAGCACACACAACACATGCAAGGTTTATTTTGTAAGCTCAAACCAAATATGGATTAAAAGTGATCGTGGAAAGACCTTAGGGTTCGGTCGACCAACATCGGACTTTTTCGGTATCTTAATTTTGGACATAGATGACCATAGGACACTCACATTTGCACTTGCATGCGTTAGGCACTTGAATAGGGTTTGTATGTTTCAAGACAAGACCAAAATGCATACATTGTGCACTTTCGATCGACCGGCCAAGGCAGTTCATTTTGCCCTGGTCGATCGAAACATGCTTGGGTCAACAGTTGACCAAGGCACTAGTCAATCGACCCTATGTAGTTCAAAACTCCCCGGTCGACTGAAACCTACTTGGTCAACAATTTGACCATCTGGTCAATCGAACCATTTTTGTACTCCAATTACTTGGTCAACCGAGAGTCTTCGGGAAAAATCCCAACGGTCTGGTTGACCGAACCAGCTAGTTCAAAATGGCCCGGTTGACTGAACCTCGGAGATTTGAAAAATCGCCTTCTCCTGGTCTACCGAGCCTTTAGTTCAAAATTTCCCTAGTCGACCCAACCATATAAGACCTTATTGATCGAAACGTTTATGGTCGACCGGACCTCTCGGGTTGCCCTGATTTTTACCCTGGTTAAATATTCTTTAAATAGGGTTAAAATGTCTTAAACGTTATTAAACTTTTCTAACAATCCCTAATAGCTCCCCAATGGTCAAAAATTCTTGTATGTCTATATATACCCTTTCATTTGGGAAAATTAGATATTGATTAGAAAAAACAAAAATCAAAATTTCTCTCTCAAGCTAAATATTTCTCATTGCTCATACTCTTTCCAAATCCACTCAAACTTACCTTCTTCATCTCTCTATATCATTTGTAAGTGTATTGAGTGTTATTTCTTAGAGGTTTGCTCTTTGAATTGATTTTTCTTTAAGAGCATAACCTAAGTATTCTTAGGAGGATTTTCTAATAAGCCTACTCTAAGAAGACTTGTGTTGAACTTCCGAGTGTCGCATTCTCATTGCAAAAGCTTAGGAAGTTTGTATTTGTTTTTGGCTTGCAAAAATATTTTCAAACTTACTCAAATATCTTGTGGTATTCATATTGACTTTGTTGTGAAAAGATATTTGTATTTGATATACAAATCTTTGTAGCAATATCTATTCAAGTTTATTTTATTTTCTAAACACAAAGATTGCTTAGCTTTGCAAACCAAGCATATACACTAGTTGAAATATTTGAAACTTGCATAACATCTTTGATTGAGCATCTTGATTAAGAACACTTTGAAATACAAAGATTGCTTGTTGACACTCTCACGTACGCATTACACTGATAAAAAATACATTTAAGAGTTGAACTATTTGGACCACTCTGAACTTACATTTTAAATCATCTGTGGTGTATGTGATTGAACGCATTTGGGGTACAAATCTTCTTTACGTGAAAGCAGTTTCATATTGTACCATTTGATTGTATATTTGAGTGATTCCAAGCGTGGCCTAAGGGGGCGGTAATCCAACACGGTAAGGATTGGTGTAAGGGTTGAGGTCAGCCCTGTGCTAATTGACCTGGTTTGTATAGGTGTCGCTCCACCTGTTTAAGTGAGCAAGTTATTGTGATAATCCTTGTGCTAGTTAGCCAAGGTGGGGACATAGGCAGTTGGCTGAACCTCGATAACATATCTGCATGTTACACTCTCTTTATTGCTTTCTGGTGCATGTGTGAGTAATTAAACTGCTTTACTTAATTTCTGATATATTTATATTACTTGCACTAGATTGACCATAAGCTTGTGAACATACTACTGTTAGGAGGAATACCTAGGAGATAAATTTTATAAATACCAATTCACCCCCCCTTTTGGGATCACGGTAAAGCTAACAATTGGTATTCGAGCCATGTAGCATAGACTAGTTGTTATTTTGTAATAAGATCACATATGGCTCATTGCTCCGTGACCCCTTTCCCTGAGGGACCATCTTCCACATGATCTCTTGTTTTCAGTGGTGTTAATTACACCTTATGGAAACATAGGATGCGCATCTACCTTCAGAATACTGATTAGAAGGTGTGGAGGATTGTCTCCAAGGGAAGCTATGTACCTATGAAAACTGAGGGTGCAGTTAAGGTTCCTAAAACTGAGGATGAATATGACGATGATGATATGAAAACTGTTAGTCTTAATGCCACTGCCATGAATATTTTATACTGTAGTCTTGATGTAAATGAATTTAACAAGATTATGACATGTTCTACTACAAAAGAAATATGGGATAAGCTAGAGGTCACATATGAGGGTACTAGAGATGTGAAAGACAGTAGGATAGATATGTTGACCAGTGAGTATGAGGCCTTTAGGATGAATGTAGGTGAGTCCATTCAGAGCATGTATACTAGATTCACACACATCATAAACTCACTGCATGCATTAAGAAAGGCCTATCCCACATATGAGATGATCAGGAAGATCCTCAGAGGCTTACCTCCTGTTTGGGAAGCCAAGGCTACTGCCATTATTGAGGGAAAAGACCTTAAGGCTATGACCTTAGATAAATTGATAGCCTCCTTGATTACTTATGAATTGTCTATAAATGAGAGACTTAATGAGCATAATAGGGCTAAGAAAGTGACTGCACTGAAAGCATCTAATAACACATCTAGTGAGTGCAGTGAGTCTGACACTAATGATGAAATAGCTATGCTAACAAGGAAGTTTAGCATATTTTTCAGGAAAAACAGGAAGCCATTTAAAAAATATAGAGACTCCACTAATGAGAAGGGAGAGTCCTAAAAAAGAAAAGAAAAATAAAATGCTCCTACATGCTATAACTGCAACAAGGTGGGACATATCAAACCCGACTGCCCACTGCTGAAAAAGGAGGCTAAGAAAAAGAAGAAAGCCATGAAGGTTGGAACTTCATGGCACCAATTCAGCAGCAGTGACCCGGATTCAGATAATAATGACATAGAGGTCGCTAATCTGTGCTTGATGGCACACGAGGATGAGGTATTGTCTTCTTGTTCATTATCTTCTTATTATTCATTTGATGATTGTGATTCTGACAGCATGTCTACATTTAGAGAATTACAGTTTGAATATATTTGTGTTTCAAAATTGTTAGCCAAAATGACCAAAGAGAATAATGATTTGAAAAAGAAGTGTGAAAATTGGTCAAAATTGTTTAATATGGCAAAAACCTCTCATGCTTCTATTTTAAAAGAAAAGGATACTACTATTGCGGAGCTTGAGAGTAAATTGGAGGATGACTCCAAAATCATTTTTAAATTCACCAAGGACAAAGAAAATTTTGAAAAATTACTTGGTGCCCAAAGAAACTCCTTAAGTAAAGGGGGTCTTGGTTTTAATGGTATTGAAAATGTTAGACGACCTAATCTTTACTTAGGACACTTTACACGTGAGTCAAAATTTCATATTCCTCCTAAAGAACCTAAGTGTAGATTGAAATGTTTTAAATATAAAAAGATTGGTCACATTCAATTTGATTGTCCACTTAGGAATAAGCATGCTAAAATTAGGAAGGTATGGGTAGTTAAGGGAGATCCTACTACTAACCCCCGTGGACCCAAAAAAATTTGGGCACCAGCATCAGTCACTTAGCTTATTTTGCATGTATGCCTAAGATCGTCCTCCTCCAAGGAAAAGTGGTACTTGGATAGTGGGTGCTCACGGCACATGACCGGCGACAAGGGTAAATTCACATCAATCGTTCCCAATGATGGAGGTTATGTAACATTCGGGGACAATGCCAAAGGGCATATCATCGGGGTAGGTAAGGTTGGTAAGGATTCCTTTCATACTATTGATAATGTTTTGTTGGTTAATGGACTAAAACATAATCTACTTAGCATAAGTCAATTGTGTGACATAGGATATAAAGTATCGTTCGAAAATGACAAATGCATAGTAGAAATAAAACGGACCACAAAGTGTTTTTTACCGCTGATAGACATGAAAATGTCTATACTACTTCACTTGATAATTTAGCTTCACAACAAGTAACATGTTTTTTTGCTATAAATGAAGCCGATTGGTTGTGGTATATGCGTTTAGGACATGCTAGCATGGATTTATTGTCTAAACTTGTTAGAAAAGAATTGGTTAAAGGTTTGCCTAAGATGCCTTTTGTAAAGGATAAAATATGTTATGCATGTCAAATAGGTAAGTAAACAAAATCTAGTTTTAAGAAAAAGAAATTCATATCTACTACTAGACCTTTGGAGATGCTTCACCTAGATCTATTTGGACCTAATTCTGTGCAAAGTTTTGGTGGTAAATCATATGCTTTTGTAATTGTAGATGACTTTTCTAGATTTACATGGGTGTTGTTTCTTGCACATAAAAATGAATCATGTGAACAGTTCACCAAACTTTGTAGAAGAATCTAGAATGAAAAAGAATATAAAATCACTCACATAAGAAGTGATAAAGGCTCAGAATTCAAAAATGAAAGCATAGAAAAATATTGTGACTTAGAGGGCATATCACATAACTTCTCTTCACCTAGGACACCTCAACAAAATGGTGTAGTAGAAAGAAAGAATAGGTCACTGCAAAAAAATGGGTAGAACTATGTTGAATGAGCATAACTTACCTAAATATTTTTGGGCCGAGGCCATTAATACTGCATGCTATGTTATGAATAGGGTGTTAATTAGACCATCAATTAATAAAACCCCTTATGAATTGTGGAACAACCATAAGCCCAATATTTCCTATTTTCATGTGTTTGATTGTAAATCCTTTGTGCTTAGAGACAATGAACATCTAGGAAAGTTTGACTCTAAATCTGATGAAGGCATCTTCCTAAGTTATGCACTTAATAGTAAAGCATATAGGGTTTTCAATAAAAGAACATTAACTGTCATTGAATCTATTCATGTTGTGTTTGATGAGTCTAATCCATTTTCTAACAAATATGATGAAGATGATATTGATATTAGAAAATGCTTAGAGAAAATGTCTATTGAAAACAATGCAAGTGAGAATCAAGAAGCAAATGAAAAATCACATGAAGAAAATGAAAATGGAAATCAGGAGTTGCCTAGAGATTGGAAATATATAAAAAGCCATCATTTAGACCAAATCATAGGCGAACCATCCCATGGTGTAGCCACAAGATCCTCCTTGAGAAATATAGTGAATCATTCCGCTTTCTTATCCCAAGAAGAACCTAAAAGTATTAAAGAAGCCATAGAGGATGAGTCTTGGGTGATGTTCATGCAAGAAGAGCTTTATCAATTTGAAAGAAGTAAAGTGTGAACCTTAGTTCCTAGGCCTAATGAGCACACCATCATTGGAAATAAATGGGTATATAGAAATAAGAAAGATGAGAATGGGGTAGTAACTGGGAGTAAAGCTAGACTAGTTGCCCAAGGGTATAACCAATAGGAAGGGATTGACTTTGATGAAACATATGATCCTGTTGCTACATTAGAAGACATTCGTATGCTACTTGCTTTTGCCGCTTTTAAAAATTTTTAACTATTTCAAATGGATGTTAAGAGCGCTTTTCTAAATGGCTACATTAATGAAGAAGTATACGTAGAACAACCACCTAGTTTTGAAAATCATAAATATCCGGATCATGTTTACCGGTTATCTAAAGTCTTGTATGGATTGAAACAAGCTCCTAGAGCTTGGTATGAGAGACTTAGTGGTTTTCTACTAGAAAACGGGTTTACACGTGGCAAAATTGACACTACACTTTTCATCAAGTCCAAAAATGATGATATGTTGCTTGTTCAAATTTATGTGGACGATATCATTTTTGGGGCAACAAATGATGAGTTGTGTAATGAGTTTGCCAAATGCATGTAAAGTGAATTTGAAATGAGCATGATGGGTGAACTTAGTTTCTTCTTAGGACTACAAATTAAGCAAGCTAATCATGGAACTTTCATATGCCAATCTAAATACATTAGGGACTTGCTAAAGAAATTTAATATGGAAGATTGTAAAATTCTTGGCACACCTATGAACTCTTCCATTAAGCTTGATAAAGATGAGCAAGGAATCCCTGTTGATGTAAAATTATATCGTGGCATGATTGGAAGTCTCCTTTATCTCACTGCTAGTAGGCCTGATATTATGTTTAGCGTGTGTATGTGTGCTAGGTTTTAGGCTGCCCCTAAGGAATCTCACTTAAAAGCTATCAAACGCATCCTTAGGTATCTAGTTGGGACTATAGAGTTAGGCTTGTGGTACCCTAAGCATACTACATTTGAGATTGTTAGTTACACTGATGCTAACTTTGCCGATAGTAAGGTTGATAGAAAAAGCACTAGCGGCACTTGTCAATACTTAGGACAATCTCTTGTTTCTTGGTTCTCCAAGAAACAAAACTCAGTTGCCTTATCCATAGTCGAGGCCGAATACATTGCAGTTGAAAGTTGTTGTGCCCAAACTCTTTATATGAAACAACAACTTGTGGATTTCGGACTGCACTATGAAACAATACCGATTAAATGTGATAATACTAGTGCAATCAACATTTCTAAAAATCCTATCTCACATTCATGAACTAAACACATTGAGATTAGACATCATTTTCTTCATGATCATATGCAAAAAGGAGATATGGCTCTTGAGTTTGTATGCACTAATGAACAGTGGGCCGACATATTCACTAAACCACTACCTGAAGATAGGTTCATACAAATTAGACGTGAGTTAGGCTTAATGCATAGTAGAGAAGCTTCTTAAACTTGAATGTGTCATAACTTGCATAAATTTAGGGGGAGCTCTCTCATGGGAACTTTCTAAGTCTTAGCAACTGATACTATTGATTAACTAATCCTCTTGCCTTAGACTTTATGAAAGTTGATTATTGATTGTATGCATACTCTGTACTTCTATTATGATTATATTGATTATCATCTGAGATGCACAAATCGTCCGTTAAATGATCATATTGAACGTATATATTTAAGTATTGGACCATACTGAACTATTTGAGTAGTTGTGGATAAATTGCTAGGAAATTTAAACCCAAACAGGTTACGTTTATACAAGATGTCTTTTAGAAAGTCCAATTTACTAACGGCACTCTGCTGAAATTTTTCAAAAATCTTTCCAAACGTCATCACGCATAAATGTAATAATCACCCACTGCCTAGGATTTTAGTTCAAATGACCCTTTTTATTGTTGCCAAAAGGGGGAGATGGAAAAAGGCAAAAATAATGGGTTTATTTAACAATACATTGGATGCATATTGTGAGGGGGAGCTTTCTTGGGCTTAACCCTATATTTTGTCAATCGTATTTGTCATCATCAAAAAGGGGGAGAATGTTGACCTTATAAATCACGTCCGGTTTGATAATGACAAATACTCTTGTATTTAATAAATATCTAGTTCATATGTAAGTCTATATTAGCAGATACATTGATGGCACGTGAAAGCTCAAAGCTTGAAGACAAATTTATGTTCTCAATTCTTATATTCAGTAGTGAAATTTGTTTGTAATAGTAATTAGGATATTTGGTTTGTAATAAGCACACACAATACATGCATGGTTTATTTTGTAAGCTCAAACCAAATATGGATTAAAAGTGACTATAGAAAGACCTTAGGGTTCGATCGACCAACATCGGACTTTTTTGGTGTCTTAATTTTGGACATAAATGACCCTAGGACACTCACCTTTGCACTTGCATGCATTAGACACTTGAATAGGGTTTGTATGTTTCAAGACAGGACCAAAATGCACACATTGTGCACTTTTGGTCAACCGGCCAAGGCAGTTCATTTTTGCCCTGGTCGATCGAAACAGACCTGGGTCAACAGTTGACCAAGGCCCTGGTCGATCGACCCTATGTAATTCAAAACTCGATGGTCGACCGAAACCTCCCTAGTCAACAATTTGACCATCTAGTCCACCTAACCATTTTTGTACTCCAACTACCTGGTCGACTGAGGGTCCTCGGGAAAAATCCCAACGCTCTAGTCGACCGAACCAGCTAGTTCAAAATGGCTTGGTCAACTGAACCTCGGAGATTTAAAAAATCGCCTTCTCCTAGTCAACCGAGCCTTTAGTTAAAAATTTCCCTGGTCAACCCAACCATATGAGACCATATCGACCGAAACGTTTACGGTTAACCAGACCTCTCGGGTTGCCCTGATTTTTACCCTGGTTAAATATTCTTTAAACAGGGTTAAAATATCTTAAACGTCATTAAACTTTTCTAACAATCCCTAATAGGTCCCCAACGGTCAAAAATTCTGGTATGTCTATATATACCCTTTCATTTGGGAAAATTAGGTATTGATTAGCAAAAATAAAAATCAAAATTTCTCTCTCAAGCTAAATATTTCCTGTTAGCTTTACCGTGATCCCAAGAGGGGGGGGTGAATTGGTATTTTTAAAATTTATCTCCTAGGTATTCCTCCTAACAGCAGTATGTTCACAAGCCTATGGTCAATCTAGTGCAAATAATGTAAATATACCATAAATTAAATACAGTAGTTCAAACAATCACATAAGCACCAGAAAGCAGTAAAGAAAGGATAACATGCAGATATGTTATCGAGGTTCGGCCAACTGCCTACGTCCCCGCCTTGGCTAACCAGCACAAGGATTATCACAATAATTTGCTCACTTAAACGGGTGGAGCGGAACCTATACAAACCAAGTCAAATTACCACAGGGCTGACCTCAACCTTTACACCAATCCTTATCGAGCTGGATTACCGCCCCCTCAGGCCACGCCTAGAATCTCTCAGGTATACAATCAAACGGTACAATATATGGGTGCTTTCATGTAAAGCATATTTGTACCACAAATGCATACAGACACAAACACCACAGATGATTTAAAATGTAAGCTCTGTGTGGTCTAAATATTTCAACTCTCAGCTATGTTTTCTATCAGTGTAGTAAGTACATAAGAGTGTCAAACAAGAAATCTGTGTATCTCAAGGTATTTCAATCAAATGTGTTCACACAGAATATTAGATAAGCCTCAAGAATATCAATCAATAGAATATCTCAATCATGGAAGTAGGTATATGCTTGGATTGCAAAATATATATAGGATCTTTGTTTTCAGCAAAAATATTTGAGTGAATAAATATTGCAATAAAGATGTTTTACCTCAAACACAAATATCTCCTCAAATGGTTTTCAAAATAAAGAGCAATAGATATTTGTAAATGATTTTGAAAATAGTTCGCAACCAAAAGCAAAAATGGGCTTCTTAAGATATTGCAACAAATATGCAATCTCAAAAGACCTAGTAAAGTTTTCTTAGGATGAACTTATTAGCTAAGTACCCTAAGAATCCTTTTGGTTCAGCTCTCAATAAAAATATATCAATCTCACAACCAAGAGAGAGTAAACCTTCCTATCTAAGCACTCAAAAATACTTACAAATGATTTTACGAGTATTGAATGTAAGCTAGAGTGTATTTGGAAGAGTATGAGCGAATGAGAGTTAAAAGAAAGTATTTTTGCTTGAGAGAAATTTTCTTAATCTTTTTTTGCTAATCAATACTTAATCAACTAAATGAAGGAGTATATATAGACAAATTGAAAATTTTGACCGTTGGGGACCTATTAGGGATTGTTAGAAAAGATTAATGACATTTAAATCAATTTAACCTTATTTAAAATTATTAACCGCAGTAAAAAATAGGAGCAACCCGAGAGGTCCGGTCAACCAGAAGTGTTTCGGTCAACCAGGACTCAAATGGTTCGGTCGACTAGGGGACTTTTGAACTGAAACGCTCGGTTGACCGAAGAGGGCGATTTCCCAATTTTCCGAGTTTCGGTCGACCAGGGCATTTTGAACTGCCTGGTTTGGTCGACCAGACCGCTGGGAATTCTTCCGAGGGCCCTCCGGTCGATCAGGTAGTTGGAGAACAAATGTTTTCGATCGACCAGATGGTAAACTGTTGACCCAGGAGGGTTTCAGTCGACTAGGGCCTTTTGAACTACCAGCTTCGGTCAACCGAGTGGTCAATCTTTGACCCAAGGGAGTTTCGGTCGACCAGGGCCTCTTGAACTACCTTTGCTGGTCGACCGAGTGGTCAAACTTTGACCCAGGGTGTCTCGGTCGACCAGGCCAAAATGAACTGGCTTGGCTGGTTGACCGAAAGTGCATCGTGTGTGCATTTCGGTCCCGTATTGAAGCAAACAAGGCCTATTCAAGTGCCTAACAAATATATGTGAAAGTGTGAGTGTCCTATAGGCACTTGGGGTCCAATTTGAAGACACCAAAAAAGTCCGGTGTCGATCGACCGAAGAAAATACCCTAAGGTCTTTCTATGGTTATTTTTGGTTTGTATCTGGTTTGAGCTTACAAAATAAACCATGCATGTGATGTGTGTGCTTATTACAAACCGAATACCCTAATTACTATTACAGACAAATTTCATTAAAAATTATTACAATTAAGAGCATAAGATTGTCTTCAAGCTTTGAGCTTTCACGTGCCATTGATGATATGCTAATATGAACCTGCACATGAACTAGACATTTATTAAATATAGGAGTATTTGTCATTATCAAAACCAGGTGTGACCTATAAGGTCAACATTTTCCATTGCTCATACTCTTTCCAAATCCACTCAAACTTATCTTTTTCATCTCTCTATATCATTTGTAAGTGTATTGAGTGTTATTGCTTAAAGGTTTGCTCTTTGAATCGATTTTTCTTTAAGAGCATAACCTAAGTATTCTTAGGAGGCTTTTCTAATAAGCCTACCCTAAGAAGACTTGTGTTGAACTTCCGAGTGTCGCATTATCATTGCAATAGCTTAGGAAGTTTGTATTTGTTTTTGGCTTGTAAAAATATTTTCAAACTTACTCAAATATCTTGTGGTATTCATATTAACTTTGTTGTGAAAAGATATTTGTGTTTGATATACAAATCTTTTTAGTAATATCTATTCAAGTTTATATTATTTGTTGAACATAAAGATTGCTTGGCTTTGCAAACCAAGCATATACACTAGTTGAAATATTTGAAACTTGCATAATATCTTTGATTGAGCATCTTGATTGAGAACACATTGAAATACAAAGATTGCTTGTTGACACTCTCACGTACGCATTACACTGATAGAAAATACATTTGAGAGTTGAACTATTTGGACCACTTTGAGCTTACATTTTAAATCATCTGTGGTGTATGTGATTGAACAAATTTGGGGTAGAAATCTGCTTTACGTGAAAGCACTTTCATATTGTACCATTTGATTTTATATCTGAGTGATTCCAGGCGTGGCCTGATGGAGCGGTAATCCAACCCTGTAAGGATTGGTTTAAAGGTTGAGGTCAGCCCTGTACTAATTGACCTGGTTTGTATAGGTGCCGCTCCACCCATTTAAGTGAGCAAGTTATTGTGATAATCCTTGTGCTAGTTAGCCAAGGTGGGGACGTAAGCAGTTGGCTGAACCTCGATAACATATTTGCGTGTCACACTCTCTTTATTACTTTCTGGTGCGTGTGTGAGTAATTAAACTGCTTTACTTAATTTCTGATATATTTATATTACTTGCACTAGATTGACCATAGGCTTGTGAACATACTGTTGTTAGGAGGAATACCTAAGAGATAAATTTTATAAATACCAATTCACCCCCCCTCCCTCTTGGGATCACAGTAAAGCTAACACACTGCAAACCTCTTCTTATCATTTTAATCTGCTCCAAATCATCTAGTGTGGTTAGAGCTGATAAAAAATAGCAGGAAAGCCTGGACGATGAGGTTTTGTCTTAATTTGCGTGTCAGATATCAAAATCACTATCAAACCTCTTATTACATTTTTTTACTATCCCGAATCACTTTGCGCAATTATAATTGGTAGAAAGAGGGTGGAAAACCTAAAATGATAAAATTTTTGTCTCGATTATATGCACAAGGTCAAAATCACTATCAAACCTCACCTTACCACTTTAGACTATCTCGAATCACCTTGTATAGTAAAAATGACAAAAATTATTTAGAAAAAAATAAAAACAATAATTAAAATTTATAGGAATTCAAATAGAACTTGCTAATCTCCATTTTGGTCATTTTTTCAAAATGACCATCAACACATCTAAGTCTCATTTGTAACAAACAACTCTTGTATCTTGTGATATCTGATTGCAATATGATTTTTTTTGGCATGATAGATTTGATTCATTACTAAGTAAATAGCTTTCAAAACATCACAATGCAAATGAATAGTTTGCTGCTCTATGTCAAGTTTAGTGACCAATCCTTTCAATCACATAGCCTTCTTTGCAACCCCTATCATTGCCATATACTCTACCTTTGTGGTAGATAATACAATAACTAACCATGCAACATTGATTTCCAACAAATAGATCCACCTGTCCTAGTGAATACATAACCTATAGTGGACCTTCTAACATCAAAATCTCCTTCATAATCTGCATCAATGAATCCTTGAACTAAAGTTATATCATATCTTGCACCAAACTCAATGAAAAAATCTACAGTGTCTTTCAAGTATCTGAGGACCCACTTCAAAGCACTCCAATATTCCTTGCCTGAATTTGCCATAAACTTACTCACCATACTAACTTCATATGCAAGATTTGGACGAGCACAAACTATAGCATACATAAAATAAACCATTGCGTTTGCATATGGTACTCTCAACATATCCTCCACATACTCCTCTAATTGTGGACATTATGTTGAAGATAGCATCTTCAAATGATTTGTTAATGGGGTAAACACTGGCTTAGCATTGCTTGTGCTAAATCTCTACAACACCTTCTCTATGTAAGCATTTTTAAGACCCAAAGTTTCCAACCTTTCCTATCTCTCCATATTTCCATCCCAAGGATATTAGTTGAAGCACCAAGTCCCATCACCTCAAATTCCTTGCTTAATTAATAAGGATTTTAAACCATTGACATCACAAATTGTCATTGTAGCAATCAACAAAACATATATCATCGACATATAATAGTAGAAAGATAAATGAACCATTAGATAGGCTTCTAAAGTAAACAAAACATACTCACAGTGCATATATCTTATACTCATCATGTCTAAATCAAAGCACTTATACTAGTACCTTGGTGATTGCTTCAATTCATACAATGATTTTTTGAATTTGCAAACATAATTCTCCTTCCCAAGTTTTGTGGAATCTTCCAGCAACTTTATAAATATTTTATCTCCCAAATCACATTGAAGAAATGTTGTTTTAACATCCAATTGCTCTAACTTTAAATAAAACTAAGATACTATGGCCATTAAAACCTAAATTGAGATATGTCGAACAACCAGACGAAATACCTATTCATATTCTATCCTTTCCTTTTATGAGTACCCTTTTGCCACTAGTCTGGCTTGAATAGTTTACCATCTCTTTTTGAAATGTCATCTTTCTTCTTGAATACCCATTTGCATGCCACTGCTTTCCTTCCTTTAATTAGGAAGTCCCACAAACTCCCAAGTCTGATTTTTATATAAATGCTCCACCTCTTCCATTATAGCTTCCATACACCTATTTCTCTTTCGGCTAGAAATTGCATCCTAGAAATAATATGGATATCCACAACCACTAAATATAGTAAAAGGAGATCATATCCTCAAAATCATATCTCAGTGGTGCACGTGTAATGCATCTAGGTCTGTTTGTAGCTACATCTAAAGGGACTTGCGGAATAGCCCTAAGATCTAGCTATACTGCATACGGATAACCAAAAATAAATAAAAATTGATCATGCAATCCCTAATTCCGTGATTAGGATTATACCTACGAGATTTGTCTGGTTTTATCCCAAATCTGCAAGTATGAAAATGAGCTCTTAAAGATGACTTGGAATATTCTACTGTATTCCTTGAACATGCCTTGCTCCTGAGAGAGTTCGTAGGTGGCTGTTAGGGTTTTCTTCTCTCAAAAAAACGTTTACCTCTATGAGAGTTCACTAGTCTTACCTTAGTTGCTGAATGGAGTGTGTGTATATAGGCTATAGTAGAGACCTCTGGGCAAATATGACTAGGGCTTCCCACGTAACTAAGAATTCCTAATCCAACCCGACTTCATCCTTAATTATGTTAATTATAATTCATACCACTAAAGAATTATAATTGCACTCCCTGTCATATTCAAAATTAAATTTTGAGCTCCTATTATTAAATGCTTATTTATCTCCCCACGTAATGATTGCACATACCTGTTTATTAAATTAAATTATTGACAATTTAATTAATTGACATATTAATTCCCCGAGGCCTTCCACTTAATTTATTTGATGTGTCGGATTCAAAATCCCACCCTTCTATGAATCAAAGTAATAAATATTGTATGCACGTGTCTAATAATCATATCAGGATTAAGAGCATACCATGAGGTATTAATTGTTTTATATAGTCAATATAAAAACATTTACCCCAAGACAGTCTTTTTCAATACACACAAAGTGTACTAGCACAAGAAGTTGGAACTGTACAATTCCCAATAATCAAGACAAACCTATTAAAACCTTGCCCTACAGTCCTACAAATGGTGTGTCCAATTTCATTTAAGACTATGAACAATAAAGCTTATATTCTATAACAACTGATGATCTAATCTTCTATGTATAAGCCGTACTCTACACACTAGATTACCTACTATATAGAATGAAAGACACACATGCATAATCATTAAATAAATAACGTCAAGAAAACATAGCTCATAAAGATTCTCATTAAAATGGAATAACTGAAGTTATTAATAAATACTAAAATCGATTACGTAAAGTATGTCTTTTAGTATAAATCCTTAACAATCTCCGACTTAGACTCAAAGCCATGCTGCTATACATCTCACACCCATTCCCTCTACATGACTATCAAAATTACTAGCTAGTAAGCTCTTTGTAAACAGGTCTTCCTGGTTGCTTGCCGATGCAATATTGATCACCATTACATCACCTCTCTCCACGATATCTCGTATCAGGTGATACTTATGCTCGATGTGTTTTGCTCTCTTATGGCTCTTGGGTTCCTTTGAGTTAGCAACCGCCCCGCTATTATCACAATAAAGTGTAATAGGCTATTGTACCGAAGGCATCACTCCTAGATCCAATAGTAAGTTCCTAAGCCAAATAGCCTCCTTACATATTTGGCCTCCATAATGGAATCGGAAACACATGATTGCTTCATACTCCTCCAACTAATGGCTTCACCTCCAAGGGTAAACACATTTCCTGAGGTTGATTTTCTAAAATCCTTATTTGATGAAAATTTGAGTCTATGTACCCAATGGGTACTTGACTATCTGCCTGATAAACCAACATATAATCCCTAGTCCTTTTCAGGTACTTGATTATATGTTTTACCGCAATCCAGTGTTCCCGCCCTAGGCTAGACTAATATCTATTGACCATGCCTACGGTAAAACAGATGTCAGGTGTAACAACCTGCTTATTTTACATATTATTTTTTCCACATAATAACATTTATAATAATTCTGGTAACCTTCTAAACTGCCAAAGTCATGATTAACCTGGACCCATGGGTACTAGGGATATACTTGTCTTACATCTCTTATACCTAAGCAGCGAAAAAATAAATTACATACATGACATACAACACCAAACACAATACCAGAGTTCTACTGAGTCTATTATACATATACACTCATCCACAAAATGACCAAAAAGTATCCTAGGGTCTCAATCTAAAAACCCATCTGACCCTAGCTCAACTACTTACCCTTTTGATAGGGTAGCTCGGTCAACTTCTACTGCTGCATGGCTTTATCCACCCTCCTACCTGGATTTCCTAAAATGTTTGTAATGTTATGGTGAGACACCTCTCAGTAAGGGAAATAAACTATCATTAGTGTGTGGCAACATATGTATTTTCGTGTGGTAAATATATACTATACACAAATCATATCTATGAAAAATTGTCTATTTAATTTTGGAATAAACATAATCATCGTAACATACATATCATGCTATATTTCTATAATATGTAAATCATCTTATATAACTATACAATAAGTGAAATAATACCCTGAGTGGATAGCTAGCTGATGTCATATCTTACCCCAACATGACTAGGTTGTGCGGCCCGAAGGCAGGACCTAGCAATGGCTGGCCGACCACGCTAAGTCAAACATAAGTCTGTAAGTACGATGGGCTAGCCCCACCTGGTTTGGACTGCTAGTGGGACACCTACACTACCATGAAGCCACATCGACTGTCATCTCCCACACTCTATTTGAGATGTGTGGTAGCACTAACGTGAACATGAACTTGAACATATATATACGGTACCGTGCTTTGTAAAACTAAACTAAGCCATCTGAGTTTTGATATCATATAGTACGTTTCAAATACTGATACATGGCTATTTCATATTTATAATAATATCTGACAAGATAGTATTTTTCAGGAATCTGCATCGGCATATCATAACATATAAGTCACGACATCTGTGTCGTAATGTATTATTTAAAAACTATAGTTCCTGTATTATTTTTATGGTTTTCCTGAAAATGCCATAACATGCTTATTCTGAAGAAAACATAATATTTTGGTATAACATAATTTTCATGGAAAATCATACTCATGCCACACGAGTGTAGGTAATGTTTTAACATAAAATCTGAACTAAAATCATATTTCTTGATAAAATGTATTAAAAATATTTCCTTGTTCAACAGCAGTTTTTCCAAACACAGTTCCAGATTATACATATTTTTTGAAAATAAATGTTGTATAATAATAAATTATTTCATGAAAAATGCTTACTTATTTTATCCCCTTAGCTGACTTACTGAGAAGCCCACAAAATTAACCAAACCTGCACCTGTGGTGTTCCTAGTTCAACACTCTAAAATTCATATTTTCCCAACAAAATTCCAGTATTATCCTATCTACTACATTTTCCTTAGTCTAGAAATACCCAATGACTTATAAAGCCTAAAATAACCAACTTACCCAAATTTTGGGATGGTGCTCAAGTTGGCCTAACCAACAATCTACTCTAGCAGACTTGAAAAGAACCTTCCTAGGAGTAACATGGCGACTTTTGATCATCGACCCAGCGAGGAACAAAGCCAAAATCGAAGAAAGAAGGTAGATGGCATGAATTTCTAGAGAGAGAGAGAGAGAGGTTTTCCACACAAAATTTCTCGCTAAATCCGGAGTTCAGCATATTTATAAAGTGCTGACTTGTCAACGAGCCATGTCACCTCATCGATGAGACCACAAAGGAGGCTCTTCGATGAACACATCACCCTTGTCGACAAATTTCAGGCCCTAAAAATAGCTTTCTCAGTAAGTTCTCATCGACGAGACATGTGTCCACGTCGACAATCCCAAGAAGCCTGTTCGTTGACGAACGCACCTTGTTGAGTCCTCTTTGAAATTACCTTTTATCTCCTTTATTTATTATTTAATTACTATAATTCTTGGGGTCTCTACATTAGGTCTAGTGCAAAGTATATCATGCATGAGGCTTCCTACTACTGATGCATAAGGAATTGCCTTCATGTTCTCTACCTCAATTGGTGTTTTAGGACATTGATCCTTTGATAGAGAGATTCCATGTCTGAAAGGGAGTAACCCTTTCTTGGAATCATGCAAGCTAAAATGGGCAAGAATCATATTGACATAAGTAGCTTATGATAAGCCCAACATCCTTTGCTTGCAATCTTGCAAAAGCTTGATCCCAAGGATGTGACTAGCTTCTCCCAAGTCCTTCATGTCAAACTATCCAAATAACCATACCTTACTAAAGATAATACCCCCACATTGTTTCAGATAAGAAAGATATCATCCACATATCGCACCAAGAATACCGCCACGTTTCCATCATGCTTTTTGTATACACATGACTCATTAGGGCATTGATCAAAACCATAAGATTTAATGGCTTGATCAAAATGGATGTTCCAAGACCTAGATGCATGCTTAAGTCCATAAATGGACTTTTTAAGCTTGCACAACATGTGTTGTTAGCCTACTGCTACAAAACCATCTGGTTGCACCATATAGATGCACTCATCAAGATTTCCATTAAGGAAAGATGTCTTGACATCCATTTGCCAAATTTCATATCAAAATGAGCTACAATGGATAAGAGAATCTGGATACACTTTAGCATTGCTACCGGCGAGAAAGTTTCCTCATAGTTGATTCCCTCTTTCTGAGTAAACCCATTCACAACAAGCATAGCCTTGAAGGTTTCCACCCTCATGTCTGCTCCTCTCTCCTTCTTATAGATCCACTTGCTTCTGATGGCTTTTATTCCTTTGGGTGGCTCTACAAGATCCCATACTTGATTAGAGTACATAGACTCCATCTTTGACTTCATAGCCTTCTGCCAGAATTTTGCATCTTTATCTTGAAGTGCTTCACAGTAGTTAAGAAGTTTGAAATCCAGTTTATCAGGGATCCTGTCATAAGACTCTCCCAGGAACATATACTGATCAGGTTGGTGTACAACCCTCCCACTAGGACGAGGCACATTTTTCTGTGTTGATCTTGATCCTTGTGCACTATCATTCTGCCATAGTTATACAACTGGTGTATTGATGGTAGCTGCACGTGATGGGTCATACTGGACTCGAGTTACAACATTCCTCCCACTACGATGAGGTAATGGGATGTCAATAACTCTATCTTGTGGTGGTTCTTCTTACATTATTGGTATAGATGGTATATCTCATCTCAACTCTTCTGGAACAATCCTACTTTTGGGTTTGTGGTCCTCTTCTAAGAATTGAGCATTGGTGCTAACAATAACCTTCTAATCCTTAGGACAATAAAATAAACCACCTTTTATTCCTCTAGGGTAGCCAACAAATAAACAAACTTCTATCCTTGATTCCAACTTATCTTTTTTCCCTTTTAGCACGTGTGTTGGACTACCCCATATCCAAACATGCCGCAAACTAGGTTTGCACCCAGTCCATAGTTCTATGGGTGTAGTAGGTACAAACTTAGATGGGACCAAGTTTAGAATATTGGCTATTATTTCTAGTGCGTGCCCCTAAGATGAATTAGGCAAATCTGAATAACTCATCATAGATTTGACCATGTCCATAAGAGCCTTATTCCTTCTTTTTGCTACACCATTTTGTTGTTGCATGCTAGGTGTAGACAACTGGGATTCAATTCCCTCCTCTGATGAGTACTCACAAATTCTCCTAAGAGGTATTTGCCACCATGATCAGATCGTAGTGTCTTCATACATTTACCCTGACGCTTCTCCGTTTCTGCCCTAAATAACTTGAATTTCTTAAAGCATTCAGACTTACGACGCATCAAATAAATATACCCATACCTTGAGTAATCATCAATGAAAGTAACAAAATACTCAAAGCCACCTCTAGCTTGGATATTCATTGGGCCACACAAATCAGAGTGAACTAGTTCTAATGCCTCTTTTGCTCTATAGCCCTTGGCCAAAAAGGGCTACTTGGTCATCTTACCTTCTAAGCAGGATTCACAGACTAGTAGTGCCTCAACTTCTAATGAACCTAATGGTCCATTCTGAACTAGCCTTGAAATCCCTCTCAGATTAATATGACCTAGGCTTAAGTGTCAAAGATAAGTTTGGTTCAATTTAGAAGGTTTCTTTCTCTTACATGGTAGTTATCAGTGTTATTCAATTCATTTAGTTGCACTGTAGGAGAAACATAATTAATAATACAAAGACAATCCACCAATGTACCAGAACAGATAAAACGTTTATTTAACTTAAAAACAACTGAGTTATTAAAATAAACGGAATATCCGTGATCAACCAACTTGGAAACTGATATCAAATTCCTTCTAATGGAAGGTACATAAAGAGAGTCTTTCAATATTAAAATCTTATATCTATCAAAAGAAATGCTAATATCTTTTACTGCAACTACTAACACTTTTGTGCCATCTCTCATAAATACATAAATCTCCCCATCACTTAGCTAGCAGTTTTGCAGGAACCCCTACAAAGAATTACAAATATGATTAGTGGGTCCCATATCTACACACCAGGTACTGGTAGATATCACCTCTAAACATGTTTCAACTACTAGTGAATGAGATATACCTTTGTTGTTCAATTTGGTGAGATAAACTAGACATTGTGATTTCCAATGCCCTGCTTGCTTGCAATGAAAACACTTGCCCTTATGCTTTTTCACTCCATCCTACAGCCCACGTACTAGTGGAGGAGCTCCCTATGGTTTTCAAACCTTTTTTCTACTTCTTTCGGCCTTTTGGCCTAGAAGAAGAACCTTTCTCAGTCACAAATGCAATAGTTGGCTTCCAGATGAGGCCCTTAGCTGCTTGAAGCTCTTTAAGTAGTTCTGTCAATAAGTAAGAGAGCTTATTCATGTTGTAGTTTAGGAAAAACTATTTGAAAAAGTCATTCAACGACTGGAGAATGATATCGACCTGGGTTTCCCCATCGATTTTAGCTCCAAGGATCTCTATCTCATTGAGAAGACCAATCATCTTCAGAACATGATCCCTTACTAGGGTCCCTTCTTCCGTAGTATTATTCATAAGTTCCTTCCTAAATTCTGCCTAGCAGCATGATTTTGATCCCCAAACATTTCTTTGAGGTTCTATATTATATCATAGGCAGAAGGCATAAACTGATGCTGATGTTGCATAACATTCGACATATATGCCAAAGTGTAACACCGCGCCATCTCATCAGCCTTAATCCACTTCCGGTGAGCCTGGGTTTCCTCATCAGTTACCCCTTCACTGGGTTTTTGTGGACATATCTCTACGAGCACATACTTGTACTTCTCTACAGTCAGTACAATATCCAAGTTCCTTTTCCAGTCAATATAATCAGGTCCAACCAGTTTGTTTTCTTTGAGAATAACAACCAGAGAATTGAAAGTCATTTTAATCCTAAGAATCACATATTATAATAAAATATGATGAGCAATAATAAACTTTTAATTCAATTAAAAGAATATGGTTCCCACTATCAATATTTTCTTTTAAAGAATCTATTAGCAACCTAGCACACCATGAGTAGTATACCTAGATGGGAGGTTGTCTACTATTCAACATTTGTGTAAACAAGTGAGGACCTATTAATTTTACTATCTAGGCAAGTAACTATGCTAAAAAAAAAAAAAATTAAACTACTGACTTAGCTTTGATCCTATAAATAATAGCAGCGACTCAGATGGTGAGGATACTATTATTCATAACTAAGTGTATACCATCACATAATACTAGACCTATTGTCCCATAATGAATCCTTAGATGGAGAGATGACCCAATACTAACAATTACTAGAGTTTATAGTTTGTGAGTCTGTAATTAATTCCATCCAATGGGGAGGAAGATACTAATATCATCACATAAAATTAATTACTTCACCTATAAACTAGTGATGGAGACTATGGGATTTATACGTAATAAATTCCCTCACCCACTTAGTTATTTAATTCATGAAGGATGCAAACACATATTTAATATTCCAATATTGGTAACTAAAATACACGCAACAAATAAAATTCCAAATTCCCTTAATTTTTTTTTTATATAAAAATTTATATTATAACTTGGGAATTAATTTTATTCTCTAGTTGCACATGCATAAACCAATATTGAAAATTTAAAATTTACATGCTAATGACATAACACAAGAACAACAGACATGCCAAGCAAGCATATGTAAACAAGAAATATGATATAATAAATATTTTGGCTATTTTGGTCAAGCAGCTTGCATCATAACACCGTGAATCCTTGCTTGTCATTACGCAGTGCCGGGGTTGGGCGAGGGCCCGGGAGTAGCGCCCTTGACACCTAGATGAAAAATTGCATCATTGTTCTAGGGTTTTTCCTATTTTTCGTCACTACTATGCTCCACTACGGGCTATTTGATCATCATTCCATAATTAGGGTTTCACCCAGTTTTTTACCACAATTCACACGCCGCAACTGTGCCTCCTTCTCGGATGAAACTGCATCAGATTACAAAATCCTATGCCTCCATAATCGGAGTTCACATATGATACCCTATGGAAGAAAGACTTAAAAGGATTAGATGTTACTACCCATTTCAACAAGGTGCACCTTTCTTTTTGGGAGCCTTCCCATAAGAACTCCATGGTTAAGCGTGCTTGGCTTGGAGTAATCTTGGGATGGGTGACCTTCTAGGAAGTTTTCTCAAGAAGTGTGTGAGTGAGGACAAAACATATTGAAAATGACACGTGTTAGTCTATGGGCTCATTCATTAGTTCGATAATGCTTTTCCCTTATTGTCTGGTTTAGGTCAAGGAGAAGAGACACAATGCTCCTTGGCAGACCCAAGTTGGAGCATTACAAAATGGTATCAGAGCCATTACCTAGCTGAAAGTGTGATGACATTCACATTGCCTGGTTTTGGAAATGTGGGTTTATAACGAGGACGTTGTGTTTTGTAAGTGGGGGAGAATGTGATACCCCGTGGAAGAAAGACTTAAAAGGATTAGATGTTAGTACCCATATGAACAAGGTGCACCTTTCATATCAACAAGGTGCACCTTTCTTTTCGAGAGTCTTCCCATAAGAACTCTATGATTAAGCGTGTTTGGCTTGGAGTAATCTTGGGATGGGTGACCTTCTGAAAGTTTTCTTAGGAAGTGTGTGAGTGAGGACAAAATACACTGAAAAGGACACGTGTTGGTCTGTGGGGCCAGTCATTAGTTTGATAATGCCCACCCCCAGTTGTTTGGTCCAGGTCAAGGAGAAGAGACACATTGCTCCTTGGCAGACCCTGGCTGCGGCGTTACATCACATGCTACGAATCTTGTAATAAAAAATCACAATCACAAAACATACATTCGTCTGACCATAATTGCCAGACAAAGTGCTGCAAATTAAAGGTTAGTACATACACACATTCTACCCTAAGCTTGCATTGGTTCAATTTTTGAAAGAACATGGTATTATTATTCGTATACAATATCAACTGAGGCTCGGATACCAATTGAAGGGACTTGCGGAATAGCCATAAGATCCAGCTGTAGTGCATACGCACAACCAAAAGAAAAAAATCTAATCATGCAAACCTTAATTTTGTGATTAGGATTATACTTGCGAGATCTGTCTGGTTTGTTCCGAATATGCAAGTATGAAAACGAGCTCTTGAAGACAACCAAGAATATTCTACTGTATTCCTTGAACATGCCTTGCTCCTGAGAAAGTGGGCTTGTAAGCGGCTATTAGGGTTTTGTTCTCTCACAAAACGTCTGCCTCTGTGAGAGTTCACTCATCTTACGCTAGCTGCTGAATGGAGTGTGTGTATATAGGTTACAGCAGGGACCTCTGGGAAAATATGACTAGGGCTTCCCACGTAATTGAGAAATCCTAATCTAACCCAAATTCCACCTTAATTACGTTAATTATAATTCATACCACTAAAGAATTTTAATTACACTCCCGGTCATATTCAAAATTAAATTTCAATATCCTATTATTAAATTTTTATTCATCTCCCCACGTAAAGATTACAGATACCCATCTATTAAATTAAATTACTAAAAATTTAATTAATTGACATATTAATTCCCTGAGACCTTCCACTTAACTTATTTGGTGTGTCAGATTCAAAATTCACCTGCAGGGTTTGACATAATCAAGACTTATAAGCTTCCTTAAAGGGGTGTCAATCCTGATACTGGGATGTGGATTAAATCAATAATTAATGTTCACCATACACACAATGTCATCCCCCAACTCACTGAATTTATTAACCCATAAAGAATCTCGCTCTTCTATGAATCAAAGTAATAAACACTGTATGCACGTGTCCAATAATCATATCAGGATTAAGAGCATAAGTACTCATAATAACCATGCGGTATTAAATGTTTTATATAGTGAGTATAAAAACGATTACCCTAAGACGGTCCTGTTCAATATGCACAAAGTGTACTAGCACAAGGAGTTGGAACTATACCATTCCCAATAGTCAAGACAAACCTATTAAACCCTTGTGCTACAGTCCTACCAATGGCGTGTCCAAATTCATTTACGTTTGTGAACAATAAACTTATATGCTATAAGAATTGATGATCTAATCTTCTATGTATAAGTCGTACTCTACACACTAGATTACCTACTATATAGAATAAAATACACACATGCATAATCATTAAATAAATAATGTCAGGCAAACATTGCTCACAAAGATTCTCATTAGAATCGAATAAATGAAGTTATTAATAAATACTAAAATAGATTACATAAAGCATGTCTTTTAGTATAAATCCCTAACAACATCATGGTCGTCTGATTGTTGCTGATCATGTTGCTCAATTTAGGGCACTTTTGGTTGCCGGTCCTAAAGTTCACCAAGCTCCACCTGCACGTCTGGATCCTTCTTGTCAACTTTATTATCTTATCCATCTTCTTTATACCTTAGCATTGATGCCTCATCGAACACCACACCTCTGCTCATAAATACCTTCTTATCTCTAAATCTCATAACTTGAACCCTATAACCCCTTTTTCATTGCTAATGAAAATACACCTTTTGGATTTAAGGTCTACTTTGGATCAAGCTCATAGGAATGTGAGCGTAGTTAGATAACCGAAGATCCTCAATGTAGATTAGTTAACCTCTTAACCTGTCTAAAATTCCCTAGCCACTTTACCATCCAGCTTTGTAGAAGGTGACCTATTAATAATATAACAAATTGTGTTAACTGCATATGCCTATAAATTTTTGGGCAATTCTACATATACTCCCATATTCCTAGCTTTCTTAAGCAGGATTCTGATCTTCCTTTCAACCAATCCATTATGTTGTGAAGTTTAAAGAACTATAAAATGTCTAACAATTTCCTCATACCTATAAAAGTTTAGAAACTCATCAAATTTGTACTCCAACCCATTATCTGACCTGAGACACTTCACTAACTTCCCTACTTGTTTCTCAATCTCTACCTTCCATTGTTTGAATTTGTAGAATACCTATTAATTTTCCTTAATGAAGTAAACTTAAAGCTCCCTAAAGTAATTATATTGATATTTGTTTCTAGACAGTACCCTAATAGGCCCCCATACATCATTGTAAACATAATATTGAATGCCTTTGCTTTTTTGGGAAGACAACTTGTTGGCTTTTTGAGTCTGATCCCTGTTTTGATGCTGACAAAGCATCTGTATCTTTTGTGCGTACTTAGTTTGTGAACAGGTTCATATTTCAGTACACACATGGGGATTAAGGGAAATGGAGGCCAAGACGGATCTTAATGCACATAAACCTAACATACTATATGAAGTGAAGAGCAAAAGATCAAGAAGAAGACATTTAATTTTATTGTATTGCATTTAGTTTATTATTTGGTCTGTAATAATGTATTGCATGCAAGATGTGATTTGATAAGCTCCGATTGACTGTAGACAACCTTAGAGCAACTAGTGTTTAACCAAAAACCCTTTTTCATAAAAACTAAAATCAAACAAAGGTTTTGGAACAACCTTAGGTAACCGTCGGGTTTTTGGGCTTAAATAAAAGACTCGATCGACTGACCAATTTTTGAACTGGACTTCAACGGTCGACTGAACTGAGGATTTGACCAAAGTCAAAATCCCGGTCAATTGAACCCTTCTAGTTATAATCAGCTCAGTCGACCAAACAAACCATAGGCAAGAAATTCTACAGTTTGACTAAGCCTCAGTCGACTGACCGATTTGCGTTATAAACGCTTCGGTGGACCGAACGGGTAGAAGTTAAATATTTGACTTGGCTTAGTTGACCGACCCATTTTTGAACTGAGCGTCCTCGGTCGACCAAACTTCAAAAATACCGTTTTCTACCTTCCTCGCGCGAACCGACCCTAAAGTTCAAATTGGTCTTGGTCGATCGAACCTCATAAATGGTCAACCAACCTCTAGATATGGTTGATCGAACCTACGAAGGATTTGAAATCGCCTTGAGACGATTGACCAAACCTACAATTCAAAATTGCCATGGTCAACCGAACTTATTAAAGTGGTCGACCTAACCTTATATATGGTTGACCGAACCTCTCGGGTTGGCAAATTTTTATTGCGGTAATTGGGGTTAAAATTTAATTAAATATTTCTAATTATTCCCATTATGTCCCCAACGGTCATATTTTTCCCAATATCTATATATACCCCTCATAACTCATAATTAAGAAATTAATTAGCCCAAAAATTCTTTCAAAGTATATACTTAATTCTTTACTCTCTTTTATTATTCTTTTGATAAATCTTACAAAAGAGCATTGTTATATAGCATTCAGTTGGGCATTTATTTTTTTACAAATCATTTAACTGTCTTTTCATTCTCCATTTGAAAAATCTATTTTGGAAGAGAGGTTTTATTTAGGGCACTTTTATTCAAAGCATTTACTCTCAATATTCATACTCTGAATATCATTCTTTTTGAGAGTAAGCTTCTTGAATCTCCTATATATTTTATTGATAAATATTATTGGGAAAAAATTTATATTGATTATTTTGAAAGACTTGAGCACATATATTTTGTGTTGGGAAAGTCTTATTGCAATCATGCTTACACACACACACACACACATATTATTTTTTCAAGTTCATTTGAAAGCAAAAACCCTTGCTTCCCTTAAGCTTTGTTTTGAAAAATCATTTTTAGGAAAATGTATGGGTTCTTTAGAAGAGCCTTGAAGCATATTTTAAACTATAATATCATTGCTCGAAAGGACTCTTACTCTTAGTATTGAGAAAACAAATTTTCACACTCTAATCTTTATTGAAAAATATTGTTGAGTGAAAAATACACACACTCATATTGAGCTTCATTTCATATCATATGTGAGGGTATTGTGCTTTAATTTTTGTACACATCTTCTTAGTTTAGAAGCATCTTTGTTGTACGAAAATATTTTATTGATTATTTGTTGTATTCCCGACGGGTTGTCGAAAGAGGGAGATTAGCCCTGTGAATAGTTCCGAATTGCTCTGACTTGGTTAGGAGAGCACCGGACTAGTTCAGACCCAGTTAAGAGAACTAGGTGCACCATCCTAGTAAGGTATTGTAAAGGTTGAGACCAACCTTGTTAATCTGACCTGGGGTATTCTCTTACCCAATAAGGAGAGGGAGCTTGTAAATGGTGTTGCTCCACCCGCAAGTGAGCAAATTTAGTGAATCCTCTTACTTGTGAACTTGAGGCAGGGACGTAGGCAGTTTTGGCCAAACCCCGATAACATATGTGGTGTCAGTTTTATATTTCCGCAATTTATTTTTCGCACCTATATATCATTGTTTAATTCTCTGATTATTTTACATACAATTTGAATGATTGTGAATTACTGAGAATTGTTTATTTGTTTTAATATAAGCTCGGTAATTTATCTATTGAATTGGTATGTGTTTAAATAGACCCTAGGTTGTGTATTACTACTACTGGCTTTGTCATTTGGTTTAATCTAGGAAGAAATTTTTTAATATCCAATTCACTCCCTTCTTGGGATCACACCAATTCCAACATAACTTGAATTTCACTCTATACTGTTTACCCAAAACAAAATACCTACAAAAATAAACTTTGCACTCCTTTAACCCTTTCAGCAATTTGCTATTGTAGAGTTCCATTATACCTCGCTCACTCATATGTCTTAGGCGTATATGCCAAAGCATAGTATCAACTATGTCAATATCCAATGAAGCGACTGGTACAATACCTATAATTGTACTGCCTTAATCAATATAGATGGTTTTCAACTTGTTTATCATTCATAACAACCATAAAACCCTTTGAAACCTTTAGGATTCTACTTTCAAGAGTTGTTGAAAGCTCATGCAAATTCTTTCCTAAGTAACCTAAAGAAAGTAGGTTCTTTGATTCTGGAACATTTCTAACATCTTGTAATGTTATAACAATGTCATCAAAACATTTTAACTTTCACAATACCAACTCCAATTACAAGGAAAGGATGATCCTCCTCAAGAACTACCAACCCATCATCACATTCCCTATAAGTATAAAACCACTCCCTAAATGGATAGTAATCAAAGGAGTAACCAGAATCTGTAGTCCATGTATCTTGAAAATAATTGTTACATAAAACAACCAGCAAGAGTGTTCATCATTTGAACTATTTGCCACTACGCTTGCAGAGTTTAAAGGTCAGTCTTTCTTGCCTTCCTCTTTTTGTTGAAGAGGACACTCATGCTTATAGTGCCCCATTTGTTCGTACTTAAAGCACCTAACATTCTTGACCCTTGATCTAAACTTCGATTTGCTCATTTTCTTATACTTCACCTTAGATTTTCCTTTCTTATGCTCGGCCTTGGCAATCAAGCCCTCTGGTTTATGATTCTATTTGCTAAGTCTTCTTCTATCCTTGTTTGATCTAAGAATCCTAGAAACCTCTTCAAATCTTAGAGCGGATTTCCCATAGAGTAGTGTCGTAACCAAGTGTTCCAATGAAGAAGGAAGAGAAGATAACAACATTAACATTTTATCTTCATCTTCAATCTTCACATCCAGTTTGAGCAAATCACTGAGAATCTAATTGAACTGATTCATATGTTGATTCAAATTCCCACCTTTGAGTATACAAAAAAATAACAATGACTTCTTCAGGAACAATTCGTTAGTATTGCTCTTCAACATATACAAATTCTCCAATTTTGTCCATAAACACTTAGTAGTTTCTCCTCCATCGCATCGAATACGAAAGAATCTGCCAAATAAAATCGGATAGTATTGAAGGTAATCTATTATAGTTTCACCCAATCATCTTCATCCATTTTCTCTAGTTTCTTTCATGTTAAAGCCCTGTAATAAAAAAAAAAATTGAAGGAGAAACAATATTTAAAAAATGAGTATGACGGTGAGGAGAGTGAAGTATGTATAGGAGATCCATTTACAAAAACTCACCACAAATGCTTATTATACAAAGCAACTTAGGAGTAAATGATTATTATTTATTCCATGATTGTCTATCTTGTACCTTTTTTGCCTATTTTTAGGGCAAGAATGCTCACCTTGCTCGTCTCAAGTAAATTATTGATACATCATTCTTGAAGTTGAATGTTCTTTTTCATTGCATTCTTAGGTGCCAAACAAATCATTAGGGGCGTGGAGCTCAAGGGTCTCTGCAAAAGTTCTATATATAAGGCCAACCCATGGAGCCATGGGGGCAATCATTTTTCTTGGGGTTGGTGCCATTGGAGAAATAAAAATAACATCAATAGAAGATGAAACATATATAGTAGAAGCAAGAATAAGGGAAGAAAGGCTGATATGGCATCATTGTTTTTTTTTTGGAATACGCACTGGGTATCCACGCGTCCGTTTTATGGTCCACGTGACTAATCCTGCGCCCCTTGAAGTTGACTCCACAACTCCAAAGGGAGGGTAAATTCAAGAGTCCAGGGGCGGAAACTAGCCTGGGAGGGTTTGAACACCTAACCTCGTAAAAAGCACTCCCGCAGCCCGCACTACCACGTGAACCATACCCTGGGGTTGGCATCGTTGTTGACTCTATGTTGAAAGGCAATGTTTGTGTGGACATTTTTTTTTTTCCTTAATAAACCAAATAAAATTTTCATAAATTTTAACTTCATAAATCAAAATTAGCTAGAATAGAATGAAATTACTCAACAAATTATCAAATATGCCATTATTTTTATCATAGATGAATTGGATTCATTTAGGTTTAGATAAATCGAAACTGTGGAAATTTGCCTTAATTCCACTTGAATAACTCCCTCTCTCAACTAGAGATCCAAGTTGGTAAAAAAGTTATTGTACTGTCACTAAAAATTTTAAAAATTAGCAAAAAATTATTAGATTAGACAGTCTAAACATGTCATATTTTAGACAATTAATCATATCCCTAAATTTTAAATGACTTTGAATCAAAAATTAATTATTTAACTTAGATTTTCCTAAAATTATTCAAAATTCAAAAATATGATTGGTTGTCCAAAATATGATGTGATTATGTTAACAAACTTAATAATGTGTCAAATCAATCCCTTGGTATCAATAGTAAAATAGTTGCAAGATCACAAAACCGATGTACAACATGATCCATATCAGAGGACCAACGATAAAAGAAAATTCATTACTTTATGTTTGACTGGATATAGATGGAATGGAATGAAAACTTGATTGGTGACAATGACAAAATAAAGTGATCAATTTAATTCCATTTAGTCCGCTACTATTTTATTCCTAGGATCATCAAACGTGTAGTGGTAGTTACTTAGCGGGTACATAATTTATTTGAAAAAATGATATTCGCACTCTAGAAATTATTAACGGCATGTATCACTCTTCTCACACAATTAAATAACAAATTTATGCTTTTAGCAAAAGCTAAAATTAAAGAGTAAAATTAGTAATATTTGTTTAGACTGTTAATTGTCATTGACCGCTAACATTCAGAGTAAAACTCATCATATCATTACGATACGAATTCTTATCGAATATTCATATAAATTGACGAAAAATGATTCAAATAGGGGACCTCATTCGATAGATCTTAAGACTTGATTTTATTATCATAGTTTACTTTTCGCTCATCATTCTATTGGGCGGTTAAATAACTTTAAATGGGTCATGTGGAGTATGCGCGTTTTAGAATTTTAAATTGAAGTCAATCTGAATGTTCATTCACTTACAACCGAACACCGAATAAGATAGTTTTGTGCACAGGCTGGTGCAATTAATAGGAGGAAACTTTCTCTATCTGTGTATTGGTTGGGGCGGGCTAAATATTAATGGCTGACGTTACTGTGGTCACGGAAAACTGGTGAGGCCTGGTGTGGTGCTTAAAAGACGAGTGTGATGCCTCATCTAGCGGACGCGGTGGTCCATCCTTAAGTTTTTAATGTTGTTGATGGGGCACACGCCTATTAATTTAAATGTAAATAGTAATCAAACTATAAAGAGAGCCGAGACCTGTTTACTACTGTTACTGTTTTTTATTTTTAATTTATGTTTTTGTACAGTGAAAAGCATAATTAAAAATTAGATTTATAATTTTTAATTATGTTGATAACCCGTTGTCAAAAATTTTAATGTTCAAAAATAGTTTTTTTTTTAATTAAATCATCCACTTTGTATTCTTCTAAATTAAAATTAAAATAAAATAATGATATGACTTTAAATATAATTAACATAAAAATATAGATAAATTTTAAAAAATAATAATAAACCCAACTGCAATATAATGTTACTCTTTTTCAATTGTCATGTCCAATAAACTTAATTTTTATTATAAATTAATTTTTTATTATAGTTTTTTCAATATTTATAATTTTGTAATTTTATTATATTAATCATATTCTCATAGTATTATTTGATTTAAAGACAAAGATGAGCATTTTTTAATTTATTTTAATCTCATAAATATGAAACAAACAGGGTGTTGATTTCTGATTTTTAATTTCTACTTTTAGTTTTTGATATTTGGTTTACAATGATACCAAACAACCCCTTAATTTTTATTTATCATATAATAGCATATGTTTGCATGATGGTGTCATTCGGCAACATTTGATACAAAATAATATTGATGCCTATAGGATAATATTAAAAGAGATCTAAGATCGGTATGACTTGTGAGGCTTCCAAATGCTAAACTCAATTTTCTTAGTTTTTTTTAAAATTTTTTTCGTAAATACAGATCTATTTTCAAATTGGGTGGTTGCTATAGAGAAGGAAAAAAATAATATTGATCGCTTGTCCCTTTCCTAATCCTGTCATCTAGAACATCATCCACAAAATCTCCCTTCCTCCCTTAATTTCCCTCTATCTCAATGAACAATCTCTCAATTTTTGTCGCTTTGCTAGTCTGCGATTTTGTCAAATTTCACCTCAATAATAAATCCGTCAACCTTCTCTAAGTAACAAAATTTATTAATCTTTTCTTCCCAATTTTGTAATGAATTCTCTAATAATAGTCCTCAAATTCTACTCCTACCATATCAATGTACCAATCATTTCATTGTAAAATCATCATTCCTACTTCCTCAATCACCATATTTTGAAACTCCAAAAGCAATCTATATCAAACTGGTAATATTTATACTTATATTTTGATTAATTCAATTTTTTTTTTATATTTAGATTTTGTCCATTAATTCTAGAAGCTTTTTATGAGTTGCATACATTGCTTTGGATTATATTGTATTTTTCTATTTACCAATTATATGAATTTATTAGCATTTTTGTTATTTGATTATTCTTTGAGCATATTTTATTATTTCGAAATATATAATTGCTAGGATTGTGTTGATGAGGGCAAACAAAGACAGAAAAAGTCTTCATTATTGTATATTTTTGTGCACATGATGTGCTCGTTAAAAATGTGTAACTGAATTCTAGGAAGGCTTACATATACATCAATTGAATCCAACTTTTAGCAATAGATTCCTTGCAAAGTTGAGAAAAAATAACAATTAATTATTCATAATAAGGATTAAGATATCAAAATATGTATTCACAAAGGAAAAAATATCGATTATGACTTCCCAAAATTTTCCCATTGATGTAAAGATAGCTTAAAACTATTTTATGAAATTTTAATATGATTCATTCTGGTTTACTAATTGTATAGGGATATGAAGGCAGTTGAACTAACTAAAGTTCCTCTTACAATTCATAATGTGTGTGTTTCCTCCATTCTTTTTTTACTTTATTCTATTTTTCTTTTCCTATGCAATTTTTTAAAAGACGAACAATATCTTGATTGTATTCAATATGACTAATCAAGTACAAATCCATTTTGAGTTAAGTGTACAGCCAATAGCCACCTCTTTTAAAATCAATGTTCTTTTTTTTTTAAAAAAAAAAAACCTTATGTTCTAACAATTGAAGACAAACACTAAGTCCAAACAAGACTTGAGCTTGCCTATGGCAGCTTTGGCTTTTGCCATGAACCTCGATTTAGTTGTAGATATTACACTTGAAAAATTCACCATGGGCTTCCAACAAGGCCTTCACATAATAGTAAATACAAAACCTATTGTAACTATTCTATCATCAAAGGCCCCTGCATAGTGTTCAACAAATCTCACAATTGACAGACCAATTTGTTGCCTACTGAAACACCTCATTGCCCCAGCTTGAGGGATCTTTGACATATCCCAGACATCACCATCCGTCCTTAGGTAGCGAGCGGTAGACATTTTACATCAATTTTGTAATGATGTGATTTTTTAGGGCCATTCTTTTTCCACACATATATATTAACTATAAAATTTCACTGCTTTGATTTCTTTTAATTTCAAATCAAACCAACGTCACGATCCAGATAGGACCCATGGAATATGAGACACCATAAATTGCCTAAGCAGCAGCAAGAAGCAGAATACATACAACTATAATAATATATACAATACCAGAGTGATAGAATTCTTCCCAAAATATACATACATAACCATTTTCAAAATATCCTCATCTAAACCCAGGGACTACAAAAAAATGTCTACCAAAAATACTCATCCTATAGTCAGGATAGTGATGTGGTCCCCTTTACTTGCGAGCATAATATGCTTACCTAACTGGATCACCTGAAAAATATTAAATCACTGGGATAAGATAACGCTCACTAAGACGAAATATGCTATTACTAGTGTGTGGCAGGTGAGTTTACATATTTGTAAAATCTAATTTAGAAATACCATAAATAACCTGAATTTGAGAAAATAGGTATAGATAATTTACAGTATAGCTTATATCTATGTTACTTAACATAAACTGTTTTTCCGAATTTTCTATTCATAATACTTCTAATATTCATAGGTACGTCTATAATTTTTGTAAATTTGGATATAAATATAATAACTAAGAAAATTCCCTAAATGGATAACTGAAAGTCATGATTTAACCCCTCATGAAGGGTTGTGCGACTCGAAGGCGAGACCTATCCTGGCTGGCTGACTAGGATAAGTCAACTAAACTCCAAAAGTGTAAACTTTGGTGCAATCCCAAGAGGGGGGCAAATTGGGTATTTAAAAATTATTGCCTAGGACAATTGGTTTAATAGCTGTATTACACAACCTAGGGCCAGTCTATGCATTTAACAATAAACATACATGTGCAATAAAAGTAAAGTGCGGAAAAGTAACCAGCACATGCAATATTTTATCGAGATTCGGCCAAATTGCCTACGTCCCCGCCTTGGCTAATAAGCACAAGGATTACCACTATAGGCTCACTTAACGGGTGGAGCAGCAACTAAACAACCAGGTCAATTAGCACAGGGCTAACCTAAACTTTTACAATCAGGTCAATTAACATAGGGTTGACCTCAACCTACACAATCCTTACCGGGCTAGATAACCATCCCCTTAGGCCACGCCTGAAAATACAACAGTAATTTCTCAATCAAGTTGGTACAGTGATTGTGCTTTCATGTAAAGCAGATATGTACCCAATACGCGCAAGTAATAATCAATTCGCACCAAACATGTAGGAACAATAAGCTCAGTGGTGTATGTATGCATTCTACACTCAATATAATGATTATACTCAATCAAGCACAAGAGTGTTCTAAACAAGCTATATTTTGAAACAAGTTAAATGAAATCTCAATAACAAATCAGGGTTTCAAAGATGTTAATCAAGTATTCAAACTAGCTCAAAATATTTCCTTCAATGAAGTAAGTACGCGAGTAGTTTGAAAAATATTTTAGCTTGTAGAAAGTATTTTTCACAAAAAAATCAAAGCTATGAGACACTTGCAATGACAATGCAAATATCCTAAGCTTACTAGTTTATCCTAACACAAGATTTATAATATTAAAATCTGTGGGATAAACTTAACTAACTCCCCTAAAACCAATCAATCAAATAAGAACAATGAGAGTATTAACAATATCAATTAAACACAATAGCACTCAATAAATTGTAACAATATCAAGATGTATTAAGGGAATAACTATTTGAGAGTATTTTGGACAAAATAAGATTTCAAGATAAAGAGGATTTTTGCTAATTATTTTGGCTAATCTCTCACTAATTTTTGCAAAGGAAGACCTATATATAAAGATAGGAAAAATTATAACCGTTAGGACATGTAAGGTATTATTAATATTGTTTTAAATCATTTTAACCCAATTAACCTTGTTTAAAAATATTAATTGTGGTAAAAAAATATGGGGCAACCCAAGAGCACTAGTCGACCGAGGTGAGTTCGGTTGATCGAAGTGCTTGAAGTTCGGTCGATTGAGCATTAAATAAACTATGAGTTCGGTCGACCAGACTTGTGATCCAAGGGCAACTTTTCCCTTTTTGCGAGGTTTGGTCGACTGGGGACATTTTGAACTACCTTGGTTGATCGACCAGATCGTTGAGTTCCCACACATTGGAACTCGGTCGATCAGGGCGTTGATATACAAGTTATGCTCGGTCGACTAGAAGGTCAATAAAGTTGACTCCTAGGGGGTTCGATCAACCGAGGTCAAATGAACTAAGTGAGTTCGGTCTACTAGGTCGTGGTCAAATTGTTGACCCAGCACTGGTTCGTTCGACCGGGAGGATTTGTACTTGAGCAGTACGATTGACCGAACATGCAAGTGATATGTGTAGGGACCTAAGGTCTCTCAAAAGTCATTTGATTTTCAAGTGATGTGTAGGGACGTAGAGTCGTTCTATTGTCAAAAGGTATGTAGTTCTACATGCATGATATGCACCAATTATTACATACCATTCCTACTCAAACATTACAAACTCGAATTAAAATTAATACAAATTACAGCATCAACGAATCTTTAGGGTCTCCAGGCTTCAAGCTTTCACGTGCCATCAAATATGGACTTGCTAATAAGAACACGCACACAAACTTGAATGCTATCAAATACTTGAGTATTTGTCATTATCAAAATCGAGATATGACCCATAGGGCCAACAAAAAGTCAAATCAACCTCCTCAACCCTAACTGATGGGGAGCTTGTCCACAACATAGGCACGATTGACTCCTGATATCCACATACTATCTTGAGTTATGTGGTTGCACTTTGAATTGAAAATAGCTATGGTACCATGCTCTACTAACTGAATCTAGTCCATTAGGGTCTGATACTATATATGTAAATGATATTTATATATTATTGTTTTACCATGATTTTGAAATAACCATAACACTATAAAACTGATCTGAATAAATCTGAAAATTTGAACAATTGGCTGAATATTTAATATTTGTATAACTGAATATCTATCTGAATATCTGAGTATTTGAGTGTTATGGTTTTGAAATCATGATATTCTGAATTTGCTGAAAATACATGTTTCTATACATATACTATAAATCATGTTTCTAAATATATTGTATAATTTCTATCTGTATATGTACTGAAAATTATTCATTCTATTTTATATATATATATATATATATATATTCCATGATATTTTCTGCTAATATATTGTAAAACATGGTATCTGTAGTTGTATAAATACTATGCTAATTTGCTATAAGCTCATGCCACGTGATTTAAATAAATGAATTCACATGCTCTAAAATCTGTAGTTTCTATTATACTAATATTTTATAATTAGAATAATAATCTAGTAAAACATATATCTTATACTAAAAACCATACTAAAATCTCCCAGCATAGCATATTTCCTTTACCTGACTATCTGAACACTAGCTGCTATTTACAATCCCACACGTGCGGCAATTAATTTCAACATCCTGAGATATACACATTTAATTTCCCAATCAAACAACTGAATTCACCTAAAAATTATCGCATACATATTTCCCCAAATCCACATAAGCACAATTCCTAAACTATAATCCATATATCATTTTATCTGGGTTCCTATAATACCACCCACTTGGGTCCTCCACCCTTGCCTGCAGGGTCCCAAAACACCCTATTCCTGAAAATATAATACCCTAATTTTACTTCACAAAACTCCAGTATATTCGCATATAATATAGAATTTGACCTCAAATGAACTGGGTAATACTGAAAATAATCAAATAATCCACTCACCCTGGTTTTGGAATGACTTCCAAACTTCCTAAATCAACCTTTCGCTCCGGCTATATTGTAGAGAATCTCTCCAGGATCATTGTGGTAGCTTCTGATCATCGAACTGGGGAGAGACGAAGCCGAATTTCTAGAGAGAAGTCAGAGGAACCATGTAAAGAGAGAGAGAGAGAGAGAGAGAGAGAGAGAGAGAGCGAGAGAGAGAGAGGGAGAGAAAAATGTAGAAATGAATTTCTTTCATTAAATCTGTTTTAGGGCTATATATAAAATGTTGTCCACATGGGCTCGTAAACGAGCCATGTCACCTCTTCGACGAGTCCAAGCAGTAGTCTTGTCAATGAATGCCTACTCCTCGTCGATGAGATTCAAGCCCTGAAAATGGCCCTCTCGGTAATTTCTCATCGACGAGACGAATGTCCTCGTTGACGAACCCAAGAAGGATGATCGTCGACAAGCGCCCTGCGTTTGTCGACAAGACCCTATAAGTTCCTTTTTAAAATTTTCCTATTTCTCTCTTTTATTTATTATTTAATTACTATAATTCTTCGGGTCTCTACATTCTTCCCTCTTTATAAAATTTCGTCCTCAAAATTTACTATCTGTATTGAACACCATTCTTAGCAGAAAACGGGCTACTTATTTTATTACTAACTCTCATTTATGGCGGAGGAATACCGTGGTTACATTCAGGGTCCTAAGAGATTACAAATATACTCATAAAAGAAAATTATCCCAAAACTAAAAACACTACCTACCCTATATTATAAATTACAATTACACATTCATTACCCTGTACTTAACAAAATAAAACAGTTATTATTTAACTTACAAATCACTACTATACCCCACTAAACAGGTGTGGGTATTTCTGTCTAATTTCTTCCTCGAGCTCCCAAGAAGCTTCTTCCACCGTGTGATTCCTCCATAGGAATTTTACTAGTGGTATTTTCTTACTGCGCAATTCCTGTTCCTTCCTATCTAAGATCTATACTGGAATTTCCTTATAATCTAGAGCATCACTAAATTCTAATTCTGCATAGTTGCTGACATAGGAAGGATCTAGGACGTATTTTCTTGACATAGAAATATGAAATACGTCATGTATTCTGAATAGAGCTGGTGGTAAAGCTAGTTGATAGGCAACTGACCCAATCTTCTCAAGTATCTCAAACGAGTAAATAAACCTAGGACTCAACTTCCCCTTTCTCCCAAACCTCATGACTCCCTTCAATGGTGCTATTTCAAAAACACATGGTCACCCACTTTAAATTCCAATTCCCAACGATGAGTATCTCCATAGCTTTTCTGCCGACTTTGAGCTGCACTGATTCTATCTCGAATAAGCCGAACTTTATCGTACGTTTGCTACACTATTTTTGGGCCCAAAACTCGCCTCTTACCTAACTCATCCTAGTGTAAAGGAGAATGACACCTCCTACCATAAAGCGCCTCGCATGGTGCCATGCCGATGCTGGCCTAATAACTGTTATTATAGGTAAATTCAACTAGCGACAAATACTGGGTCCAGCTACCCCCGAAATCCAATACACACACTTGCAGCATATCCTCAAGTACCCGAATTTTCCTTTCTGTCTAACCATCTATCTGAGGATGAAAAGCAGTGCTGAATGCTAACTGAAATCCCAGAGCCTCTTGCAAGCTCTTCCAAAATCATGATGTAAAACTTAGGTCATGGTCCGAGACTATAGATACTGACACTCCATGGGGTCGAACAATCTCCTGAATGTAGATCTCTACCAATCTGTTCATAGGGTAACTAATTTTAATAGGTAAAAAGTGAGCTATTTTTGTCAACCAATCAACAACTACCTAGATGGCATTCTGACCATACAGTGCTGACGGTAGCCCAGTAAGGAAATCCATGGATATGTGGTCCCACATCTACTTTTGGATGTAAATTGGTTGCAACTGCCCTGGTAGCCTTTGGTGCTCAGCCTTTACCTACTAGCACGTCAAGCACTATTGTACAAATTTGGCAATCTCCCTCTTCATGCCACTCCACTAGAAATACTCTCGCAAATCCCTATACATTTTAGTACTTCCTGTATGAATCGTGTATAGATATCTGTGAGTCTTCTCTAATATTGTTCTCCTAATATCATCATTTGTAGGCACACACAACCTGGAACAGAATCTCAAAGCCCCGTCATCAAAATTGCTGAACTCCTCTCCCTGGCCATCCTGTACTCTGGCTATTACCTCTACTAATTATGGGTCATCTTTCTGAGCAGCTTCAATATTTTCATATAGTGTAGCATGCACAACTAGGCTGGCAATAAATGCTTGAGGATCATCTTCCACTAGCTCAATGTGGAGCCTTTTCAAGTCCATCTGAATTGGGTGCTGAATTACTACTGCTAATTGCGTTGTATCCTCTGATTTACGGTTTAGTGCATCAGCCACCACATTTGCTTTACCTGGGTGGTAGTTGATGGTGCAATCATAATCCTTGAAGAGTTCTAACCATATTTTTTTGCTACATATTCAACTCTTTTTGCGTGAAGAAGTACTTTAAACTTTTATGATAAGAGAATATCTCACATCTCTCACCATACAAATAGTGCCTCCAAAACTTTAGTGTGTATACAACTGCAGCCAATCCCAAATCATGGGTAGGGTAGTTCTTTTCATAGTCTTTTAACTGTAGGGAGGCATAGGCTATAACCCTACCATGTTGCATCAACACAAAACCCAACCTTTTCAAAGACGTGTCACTGAAAATTACATAACCATCACTTCCAGATGGAATCATCAGTACTGGTGTAGTGATGAACCGTTATTTTAGTTCTTGAAAGCTCTACTTGCATTCATCATCCCATGCAAACCAGGCATTCTTCCTAGTCAGTTGCGTCAGAGGCGCTAGTAGTCTTGAGAATGCCCTTACAAATCGATGGTAATATCCCGCCAGTCCTAAGAAACTCCTAATCTCCTGAACATTCCTCAGCCTTTCTCAATTTACCACTGCCTTTATTTTACTAGGATCCACTAAAATTCCATCCCATGATATAACATGCCCTAGAAATGCAACTTTTTCTAACCAGAATTCACATTTACTAAACTTGGCATACAATTTCTTTTCCTTGAGTGTCAGAAGTACCATTCGTAGGTGTGCCTCATGCTCCTCAAAACTCTTTGAGTAGACCAGTATATCATCAATGAAAACTACAACGAACTAGTCTAAATATCGATAAAAAACCTGACTCATTAAATCCATAAATACTGCCGGAGCATTAGTTAACCCGAACAGCATCGCCAACAACTCATAGTGCCCGTATCTGATTCAAAATGTTGTCTTTGATATGTCCTCTGCCTTAACTTTCACTTGGTGATAACTTGATCTAAGGTCGATCTTGGAATAAACCCGTGTACCCTAAATCTGATCAAATAAATCATCTATACGGGGTAGAGGATATTTTTTCTTAATGGTTACCTTGTTTATCTCCCTGTAATTTATGCACATCCTCATAGACATATCTTTTTTCTTTACGAATAGCATTGGTGCTCCCTAGGGCGATACGTTAGGACTGATAAATCCTTTATTCAATAGATCCTATAACTGGTCCTTTATTTTTCCCAATTCAACTAGAGCCATACGGTAAAAAGCCTTAGAGATCAATGCTATCCCTAGAGGTGAATCTATAGAGAAATCTACCTCGCGATCGGGAGGCAACCCAGGTAGCTCTTCTGGAAAAACATATGGAAATTCCCTTACCACTGGTGTACTGTCAAGCTTTGATTCATTTTCTGACACCTCCTTTACAAAAGCCATAAACCCTTGACTTCCATCCAAGAGCAGTCTGCTTACTTGCATGACTGATACTAACTGTGGCGAGGCACACACACGTGAACCAACAAATCTGTATTCTTGCTCACCAGGGGATCTAAAAATTACTTCTTTCTGATGGCAATCAACACTGGCGTGATTAGCTGCTAGCCAATCCATACCTAATATTACATCAAACCCTGCATGTTTAATATCACAATATCAACTGGTAATACTTTCCCTTAAATGACCACTAGAAGATTCCTAAGTACCTTCCTACATCTCATAGTAGATTCAGTAGGCATGGCGACATCCAACTCAACATTTAACAATTGTGCTTCAATCCCAACTAACTTAGCATACCCTGAAGAGACAAAAGAATGGGTGGCACTTGTGTCAAATAAAACAACAGCTTGATACAAAAAAGCAGTAAAGATACCTATAACAACGTCTCCAGCTGCCTCAACATCTCTTGGCATCAACGCATAAACCCTCGTCGGAGCTACATTCCTCTGCTAGCCTCTACGAGGCACCTGATAACCTCTTTGGTAGGGTCTGGGAACTGGGACTTGGACCAGAGGTCCTAGGCATGCTCATGCCATGTGGCCAGGTCTCTTATAATGATAAAAAATGTCTCTCCCAGCTCGGCACTCTCTTAGATGTCATCTCCTGCACGTCTGACACATAGGGTAGGTTTGCACACCCTGGTTGTCCCAAGGTCTTGTCATCTGCCTCTGACCTCCCTTATAACAGTCTCCTCTCTATGGGCCCCAGCTAGAACCTTCCTGAAAACCCTGAGGCGTGGACCTCTTTCTATGACTCTGAGCTGCGATGCCTTTCTGCATGCCACTCTCAATAACTGTAGCCCTATCCACGATCTCCGTGAATGTTTGAGCCCGAAAATCGATAACCTGCTAAAATAGGTTTTTTCTCAGACCTTTTTCAAACTTCCTTGGCTTTTTTTCTTCGTCTGGTGCCAAAAGTGGGGCAAACCGAGACAACTCAATAAATCGAGCTGTGTACTGTGATACTTCATCTGCTCCTGAACTAGGTGCATGAACTCTGCTGCCTTTGGATTCCAAATGATAGTAGGGAAATATCGCTCAAAGAACAACTCCTTGAATCGACTCCATGTTACTGGCACTGGATCCAACCTCTACTCTTTAATCAATTGCACTGATCTCCACCAGCGTTTTGCCTCTCCTATCAGTTTGAACGTCAAAAATACTACCTTTTGCTCATCTTTACATAGAAGCACTACCATTGTTTCCTTAATGTCCCGGACCCAATTTTTAGCCACAATCAAGTCAGCTCCTCAAGAAAACTGGGGGTTTTATCTGTGTAAACTGCTTGATCGTGCAGCTATGCTCCCCCGAGCTTATGGCCATCCCATCCATCACCTGTTGGGTGATGCTGCGCAATACCGCATTAGTATCTCTACCTCAAATACTGGAAGGTCCTGCTTGATCACCCCTAGAATTCATACCACTACTTCCTAGGTCCATCCTGAAAAGATAAAGAACACAATTTAAGGACCCTATCTCCCGTATAGATCTAATTTATTTCATCTAATCAAATTCTTATATTCACAGCTAATTATCCTCCATGATCTTAATTCAAAATCAAATCCTGCAACCTAGACACATGACCCAAGAATAGTTTACTGTGGCTTTCTTCAAATCATCACCCTATGAAAGACATAGAAACCACCACGGAAATCCCATACCTAGACTACAGAAAAAAACCTCAAATCCTTTCCTATACTCTAGTATTACTTCCGCTGCACTCTAAAGTCTATAGAACCTAGCAACTTAGGCTCTGATACCAAACTGTAACGACCTGATTTTTCATGCCATTTTTTTAACATATATATTAACTGTAAAATTTAACTGCTCTAATTTCTTTTAATTTCAAATCAAATCAACGTCACAATCCAGATAGGACCTATGGAATCTGACACCATAAACTACTTAAGCAGCGAGAAGCAGAATACATAAAACCATAATAATTTATACAATACCAGAGTGACAAAATTCTTCCAAAATATACATACAACCATTTTCAAACTATTCTCATCTAAACCGAGGGACTACTAAAAAATGACTACCTAAAATACTTACCCTACAGTCAGGGCAGTAATGTAGTCCCCTTTACCTATGAGCCCGATCCGCTCACCTAACTAGATCACCTGAAAAATATTAAATCATTGGGATAAGACAATACTCAATAAGAAGAAATATGTTATTACTAGTGTGTGGCAGGTGAGTTTACATATTTGTAAAATCCGATTTAGAAATACCATAAATAACTAAATCTGAGAAAACACATATAAATAATGTACAGTATAGCATATACCTATGTTACTTAACATAAACTGTTTTTCTGAATTTTCTATTCATAATACTTCTAATATTTATAGGTATATATACGGTTTCTGTAAATTTGGATATAAATATTTTAACTGAAAAAATTCCCTGAATGGATAATTGAAAGTCATGATTTAACCCCTCACAACAGGGTTGTGCGGCCCAAAGGCAGGACCTATCTTGGCTGGCTGACCAAGATAAGTCAACTGAACTCCGAAAGCCAGATCAGCCTTCTCAACCCTAACTGACGGAGAACCTGTTCACAACATAGGCACGATTGACTATTGATATCTATATACTATCTTAGTTATGTGGTTGCACTCTGAACTAAAAATAGCTATGGTACTATACTCTACTGATTGAATTTGGTCCATCAGGCTCTGATACTATATATGTAACTATTATTTCTATATTACTGTTTTAGCATGATTTTGAAATAACCATAACACTATAAAACTGATCTGAATAAATTTGAAAATATGAATAACTAACTGAATATTTAATATCTATATAACTGAATAATTGTCAAAATATCTGAGTATTTGGATGTTATGGTTCTGAAATCATGATATTGTGAATTTGCTGAAACTACATGTCTCTGTACATATAGTGTAAATCATGTTTTTAAATATACTGTATAATTTCTATCTATTTAAGTACTGAAACTTATTCATTCTATTAAATATATATATTCCATGATATTTTCTGCTAATATGATGTAAAACATGGTATTTGTAGATGCATAAATACTATGCTAATTTGCTATAAGCTCATGCCACACGATTTAAATAAATAAATTCACATGCTCTAAAATATGTATTTTTTATTATAATAATATTTTATAATCTAAATAATAATATGGTAAAACGTATATTTTATACTAAAAACCATACTAAAATCTCCTAGCATAACATATTTCCTTTACCCGACTATTTGAACACTAGCTGCTATTTACAATCTCACACGTGCGACATTTAATTTCAACATCCTGAGACATACACATATAATTTCCTAACCAAACAACTAAATTGACCTAAAAATTATCACATACATATTTCCCCAAATCCACATATGCACAATTCCTAAACTATAATCCATATATCATTTTATCAGGGTTCCTATAATACCACCCACTAGGGTCCTCAACCCTTGCTTGTAGGGTCCCAAAACATCCTATTCCTTAAAATATAATACCCTAACTTTACTTCACAAACTCTAGTATATTCGCATATAATATAGAATATGACCTCAAATGATCTGGGTAATACTGAAAATACTCAAATAATCCACTTACCATGGTTTTGGAATGGTTCCCAAACTTCTCAAATCAACCTTTCGCTCCGACTATGTTGTAGAGAATCTCCCCAGGATCATCGTGGTAGCTTCTGATCGTCAAGCTGAGGAGAGACAAAGCCGAATTTCTAAAGAGAAGTTAAAGGAACTGTGTAGAGAGAGAGAGAGAGAGAGAGAGAGAGAGAGAGAGAGAGAGAGAGAGAGAGAGAGAGAGAGAGAGAAAGTAAAAATGAATTTCTTTTAGTAAAATCTGTTTTAGAGCTATAAATAAAATGTTGTCCACATAGCCTCATCAACGAGCCACGTCACATCGTCGACGAGTCCAAGCAGTAGTCTCGTCGATGAACGCCTACTCCTCATCGACAAGATTTAGGCCTTAAAAATGGCCCTCTCAGTAATTTCTCATTGAAGAGACGAATGTCCCCGTCGGCGAACCCAAGAAGGATGATTGTTGACGAGCACCCTACGTTCGTCGACGAGACCCTGTAAGTTCCCTTTTAAAATTTTCCTATTTCTCTCTTTTATTTTTTATTTAATTACTATAATTCTTTGGGTCTCTACAGATTCTCCACATAACCCCCCTGGGATGGCAAACAAAGTCTTCCTATAGTTCTATACACAGAGCCACCGTGAGATAACACCAATCTCCTTGCAACTTTATCCACAAATCTACCCTGAGATAACACCAATCTCCTTGCAGCTCTATAAAAAAATCTACCTTGAGATAACACTAATCTCCTTGTAGCTTTATCTATACAAATCTTCAAACCAAGACCCTTTTTTGGTTGTACCCAAAACATTCATGCCAAAACCTTTCAACAGATTTCACAACTAATTAGCCTCAATCAAAGTCTTCCCAGCCAATAACATGTCATTCAAAAACAATAGATACATCACTCCTTTGCATCCTATCAGCCTCTTCCCCACTGGAAGCCTCACCAACTTCCACATCTAGTTCTTATGCAATACTTCCATTTCCTCTACCATAACACTCATCGATATATTTTTCCCTTTGTTGTGCACTAAAACTTGAAAAATAATAGGAACCTTGTAGCTGGTAGTAATGAATGCATAAAACACCATAATGCCAAATTTATACCTAAGTGGTTGTCTGATAGTGCACCTAGGCCCGCTGTGATCCTTTAGGTCTCTTGAGCTGAAACTCCCTGTAATATTAACAATGTCATCTCTATAGTGACTCGACAATTTAACTGCTAAAAATAATGCTCTCTAATACCACACACACACACACACACGCACGCACACACACACACACACACACACACACACACACACACACACACACACATATATATATATATATATATATCGTAACCTGGCCTAACTAGGGAATTTTGGGTGCACCTGTCATTATTAGAATTAAAAACCATATAGCAGAAAATGCTAAAACATCAAAACACTTTACTAGAGTTCTAACTGTTCCCAAATACATACATAAAACTACCTGTCTATATAATACAACCCAATAAAATAACAAAATGTAACAATTGGTGGCTCACCAACTCTATCTATCACCCCCAAAAGTCCAATCCCTACCTTGTAGTAAGCTAGGCACGGTTCCCTGAAGGACCTGAAAAATGATTTGTATAATGGGGTGAGACACTTCTCAGTAAGAAAAATTATATTATTATCAGTGTGTGGCTGGCATGAGCTCCTGTGTGAATATAAAACTTCTATTTATTTAATTGTATATAAAAATGGCATTCAAACTGTACCGTTGGCTCAATATAGCCCATAAATAGTAAATTTGCCCATATATTCATAAAGGATACAACCTGGATTGCTGAACTAGTGTCGTCACGCTTTCATATGCTCATATGACATGCTTTCCCTCATGATGGGTTATGCGGCCTAAAGGCTGGACTCAGCATATGGCCGACCGACCATAGCTGAGGCAGAAAAGGTAGTAAGTATGATTGTGCCTACCCTTAATGATGCAAATCATAGCACAACTTCAAAGGAACTAGTTCAAGTCCCAAAAGGATCGTTTACGAGAGCACAAGCAAGGAAGTTTAAAGCTATACTCAACAGATCGATTCAAGAGGCATGGACTAAAGCAAATTCTTGGAGGCCTATTGAACATGACCCACGTGAGCAACAAAGATTCATCAACATGAATCAAGTTCTAGAAGAATCTGGCCAAGACAAAGCTTAAATTGGCATATTTAAGAATACTCCTTTTTGGGTCTGATTGTAAGGCTTGCATGCCATTTATTTTCCTTTATTTTTTTGGACTTTTATGGGCATGTATGGCTGATAATACAACCATTTAAAGCTCTCCACTTTCCTTTTCTATTTTAGGCACGTGATCAACCAATTAAAGGGCTGATTGTCTTTTTTCTTTTAGGCAAGTAAGAGTTATTTCTTTACCAGATTTTAGCCCTAATTAAGTTAACTATTTTAGAAATTTTCCTTGTAATGGCCAGCATTTTGAATAGGCATCTAAGTAATGAAAAGAGGCAGATCATTATTCAGTATATTATGAGAGTATTTTCTTTGCGGTTCTTTGAAGAACTATACAAACTTATCGGGATTTCCAATGGCGTTCACCAACGACTTATCAAACTATTTTTTCCACCTCCGTTTGTGGCGTATTCCTTATACTGAGGTTCTTTTTTCGCAATAAACAACGGGTTGAGGTCATATATATCAAGGTTTTTATTTGTCGTAAATAACAAGTCGAGGTCTATCATTCAATTCTGAATGTAGAACAATCTTGAGTTCCTTTTCGTTATCAGATCTTGTTATTTTGGCAGATTCACATCATTTGGTATCAGAGCACAAGATCTAGTTCAGGTGTGCCTATCTCTTAAGAAAACCTTTCATTTGTTTCTTTATTTTGTATTCTTGTAGTTTCCAAATTCGGTCCACATGCCCTAGTTTCACCGAATTTCCTTTACCCCATTCCACTCATACTTTGTTATTTCGAAATCTTATCAAAAGCCAGTTGCTGATCATAAAAAAAAAAAAAAAAAAGAGAGAGAGAGAAGGAAAAAAAAAAAAGAGGGAAAAAAATATTGTTTGTTTTCATTCATTTTGGGTTCCAATAAGCCCAAAAAATCACCTCACCCCAAAATCAAATATTTTTTCCGTGGAAGTTTTGCTATTTTGTGCTTTCGAGAATCTAATAAACTGTTTTCCTTGTATTCTTGCTTTTAACACTTGGAATTCCTTGATGAGTTCTTGGTGAATTGTTGCTGGAATTTTGAAGTATTGTTTGGTTTAAAAAAGAACTAGAAGAGAATTATCGAGTGGAAAAAGGCAAGAGTGGTGAGAACATTAGAGGATTAATAGCCATGTATTTTTTTTGAGTGAAACATGAGTGTAAAGTGATTCACATTCTTGAGTGTAAACATGTAAGGGAGAGAATTGTGAGGTCTTTTTATTTCTAACTTTGCTCTATAGAAATAATGTCTCACAAACAGTGCTAAGAGCGTTGCCGAAGATGCTACAAATCTGGCTGATCCGAAAGTGTTTATAGAGGCCATGATGAGTGAGATGAGGCATGTGATGAAGTTGGAACTGGAGCAAGTTCACGAGCAGATAGATTAGATGGAGAATACACATAAGAAGCAGCCACAAAAAGACTCTAATATGCATAGAAGGGAAAAAGTTCAACTGAGGGAAGTGAGGGTTGAAGATGAAGAGCCTTACGGGGTTGGTTTTGATGAAGAAGATGATTAGGATTCTATTGTTAGTAATATGAGACATGGAGGGCAGTTTATAGAAGTTAGGAATTGGGAAGATAACAACTTGGGTAGTATTAAGATGAAGATTCCATCATTTCAAGGTAGATCCGACCCTGAAGCATACCTTGAGTGGGAGAAGAAGATGGATTTTGTATTTGACTGTCACAACTATTCTGAAACAAAGAAGGTAAAATTAGTTGTGATTGAATTTTCTAACTATGCTATTACTTGGTGGGATAAACTTGTTATAAACAGGAGGCAGAATAAAGAACGACTAATAGATACATGGGAGGAGATGGAAAACAGTGATGAGAAAGTGGTTCGTTCCAAGTTACCACTACCGAGAGTTGTACAAAAAGCTACAAGGTCTTAGACAGTGAAGCCAGAGCGTAGAGGATTACTACAAGGAGATGGAGATTGATATGATCTGGGCTAATGTAGAGGAAGATCGAGAGGCTACAATGGTTAGGTTTTTATTTGCATTAAACCAGGAAATCCAAGATAAGGTATAGATGTAGCATTATGTGGAGTTGGAAGATATGGTGCACATGGCCATCAAAGAGGAGCAACAACTCAAGAAGGGGGGTGGGTCACGTGCAGCCCATAACTCTAGCTCTACCTTTTGGAAACTGAGTTATACCAAGAAAATGAACAAGTCACAAATTTCCAAATCCGAGCCCAAGTCCGCGAACACCCACTATGTTCCTTAAGGTAAAACCGACACTTCTACCTCTAAGAATCGTGACATTAAATGTTTTAAATGTCAAAGAAGGGGACACATAGCAAGTCAATGTCCAAACAAGTAGGTCATAGTGTTGCAAGACAATGGTGAAATTTTGACCAACAATGAAGATTCCGACACCAAAAACATGCCACCATTGGAGGACATTTCCAAGGAGGAATATTTAGCCCTTGGTGCATTGACATTGGTGGCGAGGAGAGCATTGAGCTTGCAAGCAAAAGGAGTTGATGAAGTGCAGCGGGAGAACATCTTTCACACTAGGTGCTATGTCAAAGACAAGGTGTGTAGTGTGATTATTGACAGTGGTAGTTGTACTAATGTTGCAAGCACAATTATGGTGGAAAAATTGGGACTACCCGTGTTGAGGCACCTAAGACCATACAAGTTGCAATGGTTAAATGATAGTGGTGAGATAAGGGTGAACAAGTAGGTGTTAGTTGCATTTCGAATTGGTAAATACGAAGATGAAGTGTTGTGTGATGTAGCATCGATGCAAGTGAGACACTTATTACTAGGGCATCCATGGTAGTTTGATAGACATGTGAAGCATGATGGATTTACGAACAAATACTCCTTTGTACTTAATGAACGACCAATCACTCTTATACCATTGACACAGTAGCAAGTATATAAGGATCAAGTGAGATTGCAAAAAGAGAGTGATCAAAAGAAAGAGAGTGAACAAAAGAGAAAGAGTGAAAATCAGAGAGAGGTCGAGAGAGAAAAAGAAAATCAAAATTCAGCCAGTGAGAGAAAATTAGAGAGAAAACAAAAGAATTTCTATGCAAAAGTGAGTGAAATTAAGCAAGCAATGTTTTCAAATCAGCCAATGATTGTACTTTTGTAAAAAGAGGCACGTCTAAATACTAACAAACTTGACATTGCTTTGTCTAGTTCTGTTGATTCTCTTTTGCAAGAGTATGTGGATGTCTTTCCCTAGGAAACACCACACGGGTTACCTCCAATCTGAGGGATTGAACATCAAATTGATTTTGTTTTCTGTGCAACAATTCCAAAACTGACCAGCCTATAGGAACAATCCTAAGAAGACAAAAGAGTTTCAACAGTAGGTAAGTAAGTTGTAGGAGAAAGGGCACATAAGGGAGAGCATAAGTGTAACATCCCTCAATTTCTTAATATAAAATGTCACATAATAGATCAAATGGTCAACCCGAACCCGTGGGTAGCGGGGACTCCTGTCAAACACAGCGGAAAACCTAGCAGCCGTAAAGATAGAATCTCAAACATTTAATCATAAAACATAATACCAAAGCTTTCTATAACATCAAAATACTGTTATTATATACAACCTCCAAAAGTAAAAATAACACTAGGATCAAATAACAAAAACTCCCGATCCTAGTTCAATGCTTACCCTTCTAGTAGGGAAGCTCCAATCACTCAATGGCGGCTCTGGCCCACCGGTCTCACTGGATTTCTTGAAAATCATTTAATGTTCGGGGATGAGACACTTCTCAGTAAGGGAAAATAAACTAATTACAGCTGTGTGGCAACATGAATATTTAATGCATTTATGCGTATATAGTACATTTCATAATTCTATAAACATCATCATATCGTACTGGGTAAACATATATTTTCACATTTGTTAATAAATCATAACATACATAAAATCATCTGTTATAGTTGTAGTACTGAAAACAAACCCAGGACGAATAGCTAGCTGGTGTCATGTATTACCCCCCATGACGGGTTGTGCAGCCCGAAGGCAGGACCCGACAATGGCTGGCCGATCACTGCCGAATCAAATATGTCTATAAGTACGATGAGCCCGCCACACCCTGGTCCGGACTGCTAGGTGGACGTCTACACTCTACTGAAAGCCACATCGACTATCCATCTCCCATCCCCTCGTGGGATGGTTAGCACTAATTTGACGTAGATGTCTGATCTACACATATAGCTATGGTACCGAGCCCCTGAACTGAACTAAACTAACATCTTGGTGGTGATAACATATAATACATGATCATATATATAACATCATTATGGCCTCGTGCCGAAAATATAGTAATTACGGCCTCGTGCCAAAAACATAAATACATGGCCTCGCGCCAATAACATAAATACGGCCTCGTGCCGATAACATAAATATATGGCCTTGCGCCAATAACATAAATACGGCCTCATGTCGATAACATAAATATATGGCCTAGCACCAAAATTGTTTCAGGTATATATATTTTGAAAATACATCAATTATCATATAATCGTCAAAACCATCACAACATAATTCATCTTTTCATAATACTTGAAAACATGTTTCATTCGTAAAATTTTTCAATTCATAATACATTCCACATAAAATAATATTCATGCCACACATGTGCTGTAAAAAAAAAACCATACTTCATATTCTAAAATCGTGAATTCCTTACATCTCATACATACATATACATTTTAGTCATCATAACAGTATTTTTGTAATCGTACATTTAATTCATAATACACAATATAATATATGCTTTTCTGAAAATAAATTTAATCATAATTAATAATAATTTTTATGAAAAATTACTGCTTTAGTTTATTCCCTTACCTGACTACTGAGAAATTCGTTAGGACCCAAAATTTCACGCCCTTGGCGCCCGAAATTTAACTTCTGCAATTTACATTTTTCTCAGATTAATTAATTTATTTTTTCAAAATAATACTCATCTAGCCTTCCCTAAGCTCCATATACCTCAAATTAATATTTAAACTATTATTTAACATCCCAACTTAATTTTACAAATTTTGTCTGCGGGTCCCAAAATTACACCTGCGGCGCTCACCCGGGCCCTAAATTTCAAAAATCCTACTTCAATCCCAGATGCTTAATATTTTAGCATTTCTAAATTAATGCTAATTAATTAAAAATAAACCCCTTAATAATCACCGCACCCCAAATTTGAGGTTTTGGCCCGACACCCCCGCGAGAATTCCGTCCCACTAGACTTGTAGAGAATCATCCTTAGATTCTCGTGGTGGTGTCCGTTCGTCAATTAGACTTATATTTTGCAAAAAATTAAAGAAAAATAGGGAAATGGCTTACCTCAGGGAATACGCTTACGCTGCTCCTACCATCGATCCGCTCCGGTAAAAATGACGGCAGCGGCAAATGGAGTCTAGTGGTATCTTCGAATTTTCGATCGGACGAAAATCCGTCACAAAATTGAGGAGAGAGGGAGAGAGAACGTGAGGAGAGAGAAAAAGCTGCGTTGCAGCAAATAAAGAAAAGAAAAAGAAAAGTAAAGAAGAAGAAGAAGAAGAAGATAGAAGATAAAGGGGGGGGGGGCTTTCAATTTAAAACAATCCTTCCTAAAGGATTCAGATCCTTCAGGAAGGTATATAATAATAATAATAATAATAATATATTTAATTAATATTAATAATAATATATTTTATTAAAAACTAAATAAATTTTAATTAATTTGTTTTTTCCTTTTTCTTTTAAATCCGATTAATTAATTAAAAAATTAATTAATTTTTTTTTTGAAATCAATCCACTAATCTTTTATATCTCTTTTTGGGGTTTTTACATTCTCCCCTCCTTATAAAAATTTCATCCTCGAAATTTGCCATTCTCCTGTTTCCCTTCCTTAGCGAAACACTTCCAATTTTTATTAACTACCCTCACTTATGGCGGAGGAATACCGTGGTTACAACGAGGGCTCTGGGTGATTACAACTTTTCAAAATTCTCTCAAAACCATTCACGTTTTAAAACTAAAAACTCTATCTATCTTACGTTACACTATACAAATAAAACTACAACAATATTCCATTCACTTGACTGGTTAAACTCCACTGAATAAGTGCGGATATCTTTGACACATTTGATCCTCTAGTTCCCAAGAAGCCTCCTCAATGGCATGGTTGTGCCATAGAACTTTTACCAGTGGAATCTTCTTCGTGCGTAGCTCCTGTTCCTTCCAGTCAAGAATTTGCACTGGCACTCATAAGCTAAAGTATCGCCCAACTCCAGTGCTTCATATCTAATCACATGGGAGGGGTCTGGGACGTATTTCCTCAGCACAGAAACATGGAATGCGTCATGGATCCTAGATAGGACCGGTGGTAATGCCAAACGATAGGCAACTGGACCCACTTTCTTAAGAATCTCGAATGGTCTAATATACCTAGGGCTCAGCTTACCCTTCCTCCCGAACCTCATAACACCCTTCAGCGGTGCCACCTTCAGGAACACGTGATCTCCTATGTCAAACTCCAATTCTCACCGACAAGTATTAGCATAACTCTTCTGCCGGCTTTGCGATGCCCTGATCCTGTCTTTGATGAATCTGACTTTATCCTGAGTCTGCTGTATCAGCTCTGGCCCCAATACCTGTCTCTCTCCAACCTCATCCTAGTACAATGGCGTTCAGCACCTCCTGCCATACAGTGCCTCATACAGTGCCATCCCAATGCTGGCCTGGTAGCTGTTGTTATACGCAAACTCAACCAGTGGCAAATACTGCATCCAACGACCTCCAAAGTCTAGCACACATGCTTGCAGCATATCCTCCAAAATATGTATCGTCCTCTCTGTCTGTCCATCTATCTACAGATGAAAAGCTATGCTGAACGACAATTGAGAACCCATGGCCCCTCGCAGACTCTTCCAAAAACGAGATGTGAGCCATGGGTCTCTATCTGAAACTATGGACACTGGGACGCCGTGAAGTCTAACTATCTCCTGGATGTATAACTCAGCCAATCTGTCCAAAGAGAAGCTAACTCTGATCGACAAAAAGTGGGCAGTGTTCGTCAATTGATCCACCACTACCCAAATAGCGTCCTGTCCATGCAATGCTGGCGATAATCCTGAGATGAAATCCATTGCTATATGCTCCCACTTCCACTCAGGAATGTGGAGTGTCTGCAACGATCCCGCCGGTCTTTGGTGCTCAGCCTTCACTTGCTTGCACATCAAACATTGATCCACAAACTGAGCTATCTCCATCTTCATGTTGCTCCACCAGAAGGACTCTCAGAGATCCCCATACATTTTAGTGCTACTCGGATGTACAATATATAGGGACCGATGTGCTTCCTCCAGAATGACTTTATTGATCTCAAGATCGGCAGGAACACATAACCTGGTATGGAACCTTAGGGCTCTATCATCTGAAATGCTGAACTCTGGTTCCTGACCATCCTTTACCTTTCCTATAAGCTCTATTAGTTCTACATCATTCCTCTGAGCTGCTTTAATCCTCTCCTGTAAAGTCGGCTGCAAAACCAAGTCAGCAATGAACGCCTGGTGATCGCTCTCTACCAACTCCACACCGAGCCTCTCTAGATCCATCAGAATCGGATGCTGAATCTCCACTGCAAATACATATGAATCCACTAATTTCCGACTCAAAGCATTAGCAACCACATTAGCCTTTCCCGGGTGGTAGCTGATAGTGCAGTCATAATCCTTTATTAGCTCCAGCCATCTCCTCTGCCTCATATTCAATTCCTTCTGCGTGAATAAATACTTTAAACTCTTATGGTCCGCAAATATCTCACACCTACCCCCATATAGATAGTGCCTCCAAATCTTCAGCTCATAAACAACCGCCGCCAACTCTAAATCGTGGGTAGGGTAGTTCTTCTCATATTCTTTCAACTTTTGTGAGGCATAGGCTATCACTCTCTCCCACTGCATCAACACGCATCCGAGCCCTTTATGGGACGTATCACTGTAAATCACAAACCCTTCTTCTCCTAAAGGAATTGTCAATAGAGGCGCAGTGATAAGTCACTGCTTCAATTCCTGGAAGCTCTGTTCACATTCATCAGACCACTCAAACCTCACTTCCTTCCTGGTCAATCGGGTAAGTGGCCCTGACAATCTAGAGAAGCCCTCAACAAACCTGCGGTAGTACCCAGCCAATCCCAGGAAACTCCTGATCTCGTGCACATTATTTGGTCGTACCTAGTCAACTACCACCTCAATCTTACTCGAATCAACAAAAATACCACCCTTGGATATAACGTGTCCAAGGAAGGTAACTTGTTCCAGCCAAAACTCACACTTCTTGAGCTTCTCATAAAGCTTCTTCTCTCGCAACACCTGTAACACTATACTCAGATGCTCCTCATGCTCCTCTGGACTCTTTGAATACACCAGTATATCATCAATAAATACTACCAAAAACCGATCCAAGTACTGGTGAAAAACCTTGTTCATAAGATCCATAAACATTGCAGGAGCATTCGTCAATCCAAACGGCATAACTAAAAATTCATAGTGACCATACCGTGTTTTCAATGCCGTCTTCGGAACATCTTCTGCCCTGACTTTCACCTGATGGTACCCAGAGTGTAAATCTATCTTCGAAAAGATCTGTGTCCCCTATAACTGGTCAACCAAATCATCGATATGCGGGAGCGAGTATTTATTCTTGATAGTTACTTTATTTATTTATCGATAGTCGATGCACAATCTCATTGAGCCATCCTTCTTCCTCACAAACAAAATTGGTGCTCCCTAGGGTGACACACTGGGCCGAATGAACCCTTTATCTAAGAGCTCCTGCAACTGTTCTTTCAATTCTTTCAGCTCTGCCGGTGCCATTCTATATGGCGCCTTCGAAATCTGCGCTGTCCCCGGAACCAGATCAATAATGAACTCTACCTCACGATCAGGAGGTAGTCTCAGAAAATCCTTGGGAAATACATCAGGAAAATCCCTCACCACTGGGATATCCTCCACCCTCAGTTCCCCTTCTGATACAGCCTTGACATAGGCTAAATATCCTTGGCAACCTTCTGATAGAAATCTACACGTCTGAATAGCAGATAATAACTGAGGTGGGGTGCACACATGTGATCCCACAAATCTGTACTCCTGTCCCTCTGGAGGTCTGAACACTACCACTCTCTGATGGAAATCAATGCTAGCATAGAGGGCAGCTAGCCAATCCATGCCTAAGATTACCTCAAACCCATGCATGTCTAAAACCACCAGATTAGCTAACAAAGATCTCCTCTGAATATCCACTGGACAGTCCCTGAGTACCTTTCTACATACCCCTACAGTCCCAGTCGGCGTAGCAACAGACAAACTAATTTCTAACTGCTGAGGCTCAAACCCACACAATTTAACATAATCCCGGGCGATAAACGAATGCGTCGCCCCAGAATCAAACAAAACAGTAGCTTTAAATGACAGTATTAAAACAGTACATGTCACCACATCTCCTGCCACCTCAGCATCTCCTGGTGTCAAAGTGAAAACTCTGTCTGGGGCCATATTCCTCTGCTGGCCTCCTTGTGGTGCCTGGTAACCTCCTCGTACAGGTTTAGGAGCTGTACCAGTCTGTGTCGAACACTCCCTCATCATGTCCTGGCTCCCCATACCTGTAGCAGACACCTCGCCCAACATGGCACTCTCCCAGGTGTCTCTTCCCACAAGATGGGCAAGCTGGAGATGGCTGCACACCCAGGAAACCGCGATTCTCGGTCTTCTGTCTCTGGTCTTTATAGTAGCCACCTCTCTTCCACGTACCACATCCAACCCCCTGCTGGGAACCAGAAGGTATGGATCTCTTCTCCTGCCTTTGCTCCTCAGCCTCCAATCGATCACCAATTTCTGCTATAGTGGCTTAGTCAACCAGCTCGGCGAAGTCTTGCAACTTCAAAATCGATACCTGTTTATGAATTTCTCTTCTCAAGCCTCTTTCAAACTGTCGTACCTTCTTCACCTCATTTGGAATAATGTACGGGGTGAAACAAGATAGCTCAATGAACCTCGCCGCGTACTGCTACACTGATAGCTGTCCCTGCTTCTGATTCAGGAACTCTGCAATCTTAGCCTCCCTAGAAGAGGCTGGAAAATACCTATCGAAGAATATCTCTTTAAACTATTCCCATGTCATCTCCACAGGAACAATCCTACGTTGCTCTAACAATCTCACTGCTGACCACCATCTCTCGGCCTCCCCAGTCAGTCTATAGGTGGCAAACAACACTCTCTGCTCCTCTGAACACTGTAGCACTGCAAATATCTTCTCCATCTCCTACACCTAATTCTCAGCGACTGTAGGATCCGTTCTGCCTGAGAAAGTTGGAGGATTCATCTTTTTGAGCTTCTTTATCAAGCTACTGTGGCTTCCAGATGGACCACCCTGTTCCTTCGAACTTTTGGCAATCTCTGCCATCACTTGCTATGCTACGCTGCGTAAAATGGCATCTAAATCACTACCCGTAGCGCCTGAAGGTCCAGCACCCTCACTCCCACTGACGTGGGCACTATTGCCACCAAAGTCCATCTTGAAAGACATGTAACTTAACTCAAAACCTCTTTTCCTACGTGTATCCCCCAACTCATATAGTATATTCTCCTAATTAACTTATCACTCCTTATCTTAATTCAAGGTTCAATTCTGCAACCTAAATACCCGACCCGATGATAGTTTACCATGACTTTCCTGAAATTGTCACTCCAAGAAAATCATACAAACCACCACGGAAGTCCTACATCTAGACCACAAAACTAGACCTCAAATTCCCTTATCCTATACTCTGGTATTATTAATGCTGCACTCTAGAATCTACAGAACCCAGTATCTTAGGCTCTGATACCAAATGTAACGTCCCTCAATTTATTAATATAAAATGTCACATAATAGATCAAATGGTCAACCTGAATCGATGGGTAGCGGGGACACCTGTCAAATACAGCGAAAAACCTAGCAGCGATAAACATAAAATCTCAAACATCTAATCATAAAACATAATACCAGAGCTTTCTATAACATCAAAATACTGTTATTATATACAACCTCCAAAAGTAAAAATAACACTAGGATCAAATAACAAAAACTCTCGATCCTAGTTCAATGCTTACCCTTCTAGTAGGGAAGTTCCAATCACTCAATGGCAGCTCTGGCTCGCCGGTCTCACCGGATTTCCTGAAAATCATTTAATATTCGGGGGTGAGACACTTCTCAGTAAGGGAAAATAAACTAAATACAGCTGTGTGGCAACATAAATATTTAATGCATTTATATGTATACAGTACATTTCATAATTCTATAAACATCATCATATCGTACTAGGTAAACATATATTTTCACATCTGTTAATAAATCATAACATACATAAAATCATTATATAATTGTAGTACCGAAAACAAACCTAGGATGAATAGGTAGCTGGTGTCATGTATTACCCCCCATGACGGGTTGTGCAGCCTGAAGGCGAGACCCGACAATGGCTGACCGACCACTGCCGAATCAAATATGTCTGTAAGTACGATGAGTCAGCCACACCCTGGTTCGGACTGCCAGGTGGACGTCCACACTCTACTGAAAGCCATATCGACTATCCATCTCCCATCCCCTCATGGGATGGCTAGCACTAATCTGACGTAGATATCTGATCTACACATATAGCTACGGTACCGAGCCCCTGAACTGAACTAAACTAACATCCTGGTGGTGATAACATATAATACATGATCATATATATAACATCATTACGGCCTCGTGCCGAAAATATAGTAATTACGGCCTCGTGCCAAAAACATAAATACATGGCCTCGTGCCAATAACATAAATACGACCTCGTGCCAATAACATAAATACGGCCTCGTGCCAATAACATAAACACGGCCTCATACATACATATACATTTTAGTCATCATAACAGTATTTTCCCAATCGTACATTTCATTCGTAATACACAATATAACATATGCTTTTCTGAAAATAAATTTACTCATAATTAATAATAATTTGTATAGAAAATTACTACTTTAGTTTATTCCCTTACCTGACTACTGAGAAATTCGTTAGGACCCAAAATTTCACGCCCTTGGCGTCCGAAATTTAACTCCTGCAATTTACATTTTTCTCAGATTAATTAATCTATTTCTTCAAAATAATACTCATCTAACCTTCCCTAGGCTCCATATACCTCAAATTAATATTTAAACTATTACTTAACATCCCCACTTAATTTTTCAAATTTTGCCTGCAGGTTCCAAAATTACACCCGTGGCGCTCGCCCAGGCCCTAAATTTCAGAAATCTTACTTCAGTCCCAGATGCTTAATATTTTAGCATTTCTAAATTAATGCTAATTAATTAAAAATAAGCCCCTTAATAATCGCCGCACCCCAAATTTGAGGTTTTGTCTCGACACCCCCACGAGAATTCCGTCCCACTAGACTTGTAGAAAATCATCCCTAGATTCTCGTGGTGGTGTCCGTTCATCAGTTGGGCTTATATTTTACAAGAAATTAAAGAAAAATGAGGAAATGGCTTACACTAGGAAATACACTTACGCCGCTCCTACCACCGATTCGCTCCGATAGAAATGATGGCAGCGGCGAATGGAGTCCAGTGGTATCTTCGAATTTTCGATCGGACAAAAATCCGTCACGATATTGAGGAGAGAGGGAGAGAGAAAGTGAGGAGAGAGAAAAAGCTGCGTTGCAGTAAATAAAGAAAAGAAAAAGAAAAGTAAAGAAGAAGAAGAAGAAGAAGAAGAAGAAGAAGAAGAAGAAGAAGATAGAAGATGGGGGGGGGGGGCTTTCAATTTAAAACAATCCTTCCTTAAGGATTCAAATCCTTCAGGAAGGTATATAATAATAATAATAATAATAATAATAATAATAATAATAATAATGAATATATATTTAATTAATATTAATAATAATATATTTTATAAAAAAATAAATAAATTTTAATTAATTTTTTTCCTTTTTCTTTTAAATCCGATTAATTAATTAAAAAATTAATTAATTAATTAATTAATTAATAATTAATTAATTAATAATTAATTAATTATTTTTTTGAAATCAATTCACTAATCTTTTATATCTCTTTTTGGGGTTTTTACAATGAGTCCATGTGCCGTTCCGATTTTACTTGTACCTAAGAAGGAAAGGACTTGGAGAATGTGTGTTGATTTCTAGGCCATCAACAAGATAATGGTAAAGTATCATCATCCTATTCCTCGCTTAGATGATATGTTGGATGAGCTGCATGGTTCTTGTGTATTTTCTAAGATTGATTTAAAGAGTGGTTTTCATCAAATTAGAATAAAAGAAGGAGGTGAATGGAAAATTGCCTTTAAAACAAAGTATGATTTGTATGAATGGTTAGTCATGCCTTTTGGATTGACTAATGCTTTGAGCACCTTTATGAGATTTATGAATCGTGTTTTATGTGCATTTATAGGCAGAGTTGTTGTTGTCTACTTTGATGATATACTGATTTATAGAAAAAATGTGGACGATCATGCAGTACATTTGAAATCTGTTTTAGATGTGCTTAGGAAAGAAAAGTTGTTTGCTAATTTGAAGAAGTGTACTTTTTACACTGATAAGCTTGTATTTCTAGGATTTTCTGTTAGTGCACAAGGTATACATGTTGATGAAGAGAAGGTACGTGCAATCCAAGAGTGGCCGAGTCCCATAAGTGTTGGTAATGTTCATAGTTTTCATGGACTTGCTAGTTTTTACTAGTAGTTCGTAAAAGGACTTTAGTAGTATAGCCGCACCACTTACCGAAGCGATCAAGAAGAACGTTGGATTTAGATGGGGAGAAGAACAAGAGAAGATGTTTCAATTAATCAAAGAGAAGCTGATCAACGCCCTCTTATTGTCTTTACCTAAATTTTTGAAAATGTTTGAGGTTGAATGTGATGCTTCAGGTATTGACATAGGCACAGTTCTTATGCAGGAAGGACGACCAATTGCTTACTTCAGCGAGAAACTAAGCAAGGCAGCCTTAAACTGCCAAACTTATGATAAGGAGTTGTATGCATTGGTTCGAGCTTTAAAGATGTCGAAACACTACCTATGGCCTAAGGAATTCATGATTCACACTGATCATAAGTCCTTGAAACACTTGAAGGGCCAACACAAGCTATACAAAAGGCATGCACATTGGGTGGAGTTCATTGAGACATTTCCATACGTCATTTGGTATAAGCAAGCTAAAGAGAATGTGGTCGCCAATGCACTTTCTCGTAGGTATGCATTACTTTCCATACTTGATGCAAAACTGCTTGGTTTTGAGCACATTAAAAATTTATATGCTGATGACCATGAATTTTGTGAGGAATATCGGGTTTGTGAGAAAACCACTTGTGTTAAGTTCTATAAGCTCAATGGATTCTTGTTTCAAGAGAATAAGTTATGCATATCTAATTGTTCCTTGAGGGAGTTGTTTGTGTAGGAATCTCATGGCAGGGGATTAAAGGGACATTTTGGAGTTGCAAAGAGTTTAGCTGTTTTGCAGGAACATTTCTATTGGCCTCACATGAAAAGAGATGTTGAGAGAATTTGTGGCAGATGTGTCATATGTAGGCAAGCTAAATCCAGAGTGAGGTCCAACAATTTCTATACTCCTTTACCAATTCCTAGTGAGCCTTGGATTGACATCTCAATGGACTTTGTGTTAGGATTGCCTAGGACTAAACTTGGGAAAGATTCAATTTTTGTGGTTGTGGATAGATTTTCTAAGATGACACTTTATTCCATGTCACAGAATGGATGATGCATTGCATATTTCTAATTTGTTCTTTAGAGAGATTGGGAGATTACATGGCATGCCTAGAACAATTGTTTTAGATAGAGATGCTAAGTTCTTGAGCTATTTTTGGAAGATTTTGTGGTGTAAGTTAGGTACTAAGTTATTGTTTTCTACTACTTGTCATCCACAAACTGATGGTCAAACTAAAGTAGTAAATAGGAAATTGTTTACTTTATTGAGGGCAATCATTGAAAAGAACATCAAAACATGGAAAGAATGTTTACCACATGTTAAGTTTGCTTATAACATATCTGTTCATTCTGCTACTAAATTTTCACCATTGGAAATTGTGTATGGATTTAATTCTTAGTTCCATTGGATTTATCTTCTTTACCTTTGACAAAGCATGTTAATTTAGATGGAAAAAAAGAAAGCTGACTTTTTCAAGTAGATTCATGAGAAAGCAGGACTCAACATAGAGTGAAGAATGGAGCAGCATGTAAAAAAAGCCAACAAGGGGCGTCACAAGCTGCTTTTTGAAGTCGGAGATTGGGTTTGGCTAGACATGAGAAAAGAGAGATTTCCAGTGTAAAGATGTTCCAAATTGCTTCCAAGAGGAGATGGACCTTTCCAAGTCCTAGAGTGCATCAATGACAACGCTTACAAGCTAGATTTACTTGGTGAGTACAATGTACGTGCTACTTTTAATGTTACTGATCTAAGTCATTTTTATGTAGGTGATGATTTAAGGGCAAATTCTTTTCAAGAGGAGGGGAATGAAGCAAATCATAGCACAACTTCAAAGGAACTAGTTCAAGTCCCAATTGGGCCAGTTATGAGAGCACGAGTAAGGAAGTTTAAAGCTGTACTCAATGGAATGATTCAAAAGGCATGGACTCAAGAAAATTCATGGAGGCCCATTGTGCATGACCCATGTGAGCAACAAAGATTCATCAACACGATTCAAGTTCTAGAAGATTCTAGCCAATGTTAAGCTTAAATTGGCATATCTAAGAATATTCCTTTTTGGGTCTGATTGTAAGGCTTACATTCCATTTATTTTCCTTTTATTTGTTTTGACTTTTGTGGGCGTGTATGGTTGATAATACAACCATTTAAAGCTCCCCACTTTCCTTTTCTATTTTAGGCATGTGATCAATCAATTAAAGTGCTGATTGTGTTTTTTCTTTTAGGCAAGTAAGAGTTATTTCTTTTCCAGATTTTAGTCCTAATTAGGTTAACTATTTTAGGAATTTTCCTTGTAATGATCAGCCTTTTAAATTGGCGTCTAAGCAGTGAATAGAGTTAGATCATTATTCAGTAAATTGTAAGAGTATTTTCTCTGCGATTTTTTGAAGAACTATACGAATTTATCGAGATTTCGCGTGGCATTCACCAACGACTTATCAAACTGTTTTTTCCACCACTGTTTGTGGCATTTTCCTTATATCGAAGTTCTTGTTTCGCAATAAACAGCGAATTAAGGTCATATATACCAAAGTTCTTATTTGTCATAAACAACAGGTCGAAGTCTATCATTCAATTCTGAATGTAGAATGATCTTGGGCTCCTTTTTGTTGCCGATTCTCATTATTTCGGTGGATTCGCAACACTTAACTTGGAATTGCATCGAGAAGGGTCACCCAGAGCTACTTCGGATGGGGCCCCCGGAACTGCCTCGGGTAGTATTGTACCCAATTGTCCAATCGACTATCCATCATCACTCTATCATCCTAGTGTGATTGTACCACTTGCCAAAACTAGCTACGGTACCATGCTCATAATATAACATCTCATGTTCACAACGCTCTTAAATCTTATATGGCAATTTGGGCAATAGAAATTGTATAAAATATAAGTTGTTCATAATCTTGAAAAATATTTGTCATATTTTGTCTCAGTATAAAACCAACATATCAAATCTCGGCATCTAGTCGTCATATCAAATTTCGGCTTATAGCCGTCACATCACATCTAGGCTTATAGCCATCACGTCATACTGTGCAATATCAGTTAAAACATTCTGTTCATATATGCCATTTAAAAACCATTCTCAGGCCACACAATTTTTATCTAATAAACCATAAATAAAATAAACTGACTAGGAAATATACAAGTTGCTGAAAACAGGGGTATGAGCATCTCCAAGGTTTTTATTTAATTCAAACTACATATTTTATTGAAAATAGGAGATGTTCAAACCATTCACGTTAGTTTTCCCCAAAAATGTATAAAAGTCAAAACAACCATTTGCATATACCTTATTCGTTCAAAAAATCATATATACTTTTTGTGTAAACATAAATTGCAATTTAATCAGTCCATATTTCAAAAATAACTGACATAATATAATACCCTTACTTGTTCCTGAAGAAAATGCCTAAAACCTTCGAAACCACGAAAACCTAACCGCATGAATCCACCAAAGATCAACACCCTACATGCCGGGAGAAGGGAAAGAGAGTCGAAGAGCACTTGAAGAAGATCTGGGATGCTTAGGAGAGAGAGAGAGAGAGAGAGAGAGAGAGAGAGGGTCTCCAAAAACCCTAAGTAAAGAGAGAGAGTGTTGTGAGAATTATGAGAATAAAACATAACTTAGCCCTTAAGTAAGCATGTCCGTAGGAAAACCGTCGATGGTTTTCCTGGGCTTGAAAAAACCGTTGACGGTTTGGCCCTTAAATAACTCTCGATAGTTTACTTGCAAGAAAATCGTTGACTGTTTTTCTGATCTTCACAAAACTGGCGGCAGTTTGGTCTTGGCCAAACCAATTTCCTCTTTTTCCTCTTCTCTTCTTTTTTATTTTATTTATTTCTTTATTTTCTTGGTTCAGGTTACTACAATCTCCCTTCCTTACAAAAATTTCATCTTGGAAATTTGCTAACTGATTTCCATCACATCCATAGAATGATTAAGGATCTACTGATCTGACTGTAGGAAGAGTTGGCGGCCACCCACATAGCAGCCCCCTCCCAAATTTATTAATTACCTTCACTTATGGTATTGGAATATCGTGGTTACACATACTGTCTTGGGAGATTACAATACCTATACAAAACTATCACAAAGACCAACCATATACTAAAATAGTAAGCAACTGATAAAACTAAACAAACCTACTCTAAGCAACCAATATACAAAACCAACACTTACCTATTGTTCTACTTACTTGTCTAGTACTAAGCCTCTTTGAACAACTGTGGATACTTTTGATGTATCTCCTTATTTAATTCTCATGAGGCTTCCTCCTCATGGTCTAGAATCTAAATTGATATCTCATCATTTTCCAAAGTGTCCCTGAGCTCCAAAGACTCGTAACTGATCACATGCGAAGGATTCGAAATGTATTTCCTTAGTATGGACACGTGGAACATGTTGTGGATCCTAGACAATGTTCGGGGCAATGTCATCCTATACGGCACCTGAACCAACTTTTTTCAAAATCTTGAATGACTTGATGTATCTAGGGTTTAGCTTACCCTTCCTACCAAATTTCATCACCCCTTTCATCGGAGAAATCCAAAAAAATATTGCATCACCTATATCAAACTCGAATTCTCATCGGTGTATATTCGCATAGCATTTCTGTTGACTCTGTTTTGTCTTAATTCTTTCCCTAATAAGCCGAACCTTCTCCGAGGTCTGCAGAACAAGATTTGGTCCTAAAATCTATTGCTCACCAACCTTATCCCAGTACAACGGAGATTGGCACCTTCAACCATACAGTGCCTTATACGGTGCTATCTTGATATTGGCTCGATAACTGTTATTGTATGTGAACTCAAGTAACGATAGATATTTAATCAAACTACTTCTTAAATCCAGTACACATGCCCATAGCATATCCTTTAGGATTTGAATTGTCCTCTTTAACTGATCATTGGTCTGTGGGTGAAAAGCAGTATTGAAAGTGAATTGAGATCCCAATGCTTCCTGTAGACTCTTCCAAAACTGGGAGGTAAATCACAGGTCCCTATATGAAACAATGGACACAGGCACCCCGTGCAATCTAACTATCTCCTGCACATAGAGTCCTGCCAGCCTATTCATGGAATAACTAATTTTAACCAAAATAAAATGGGCAGTCTTTGTTAGTCTATCAATAACTACCCAGATAGCATTCTGTCACTGATGGTACAGTTGTAGTCCTTTATCAACTCGAGCCATCTCCGCTGCCTTATGTTCAACTCCTTCGGAGTGAAAAAGTACTTAAGACTCTTGTGATTAGTATAGATCTTGCACCTTTCACCATACAAGTAGTGCCTCTAGATTTTTAATGAATAGACTATTGCTATTAATTACATGTCATGCATGGGATAGTTCTTCTCATACTCCTTGAGTTGGTGAGAAGTGTACGCGATAACCTTTCCCTACTACATTAAGACACACTCGAGTCCTTTCTGAGATGCATCACTGTAGATAAAAAATTCACCCTCTCCTGATGGAATGGTCAATACTGAGGTAGTAACTAGTCACTGCTTCAGGTCCTGAAAATTCTGCTCGCACTCACCAGTCCACTCGAACTTCATGTTCTTCCTAATTAGCCATGTCAGTGGACCTAATAGTCTAGAAAATCTCGCTATAAATCGATGGTAATATCTTGCCAAACCCAAGAAATTCTAACCTCCTGCACCTTCTTTGGTCTTGCCCAATTAACTACCGCTTCTATTTTTCTCGCGTGCACTGAAGCACCTTCCTTGGACAATACATGTCCCAGAAATGTCACTTGCTCCAACCAAAATTCGCATTTATTGAACTTTGCAAACAAATTTTTCCCTCTAAGTACCTAAAGTACCAACCTCAAATGAGGTGCATGCTCCTCAGGACTCCTTGAATAAACCAGGATGTCATCAATGAATACCACCACGAACTGATCTAAGTACTCGTGGAACACCTTACTCATCAGGTCCATGAATGCCGCAGGAGCATTGGTCAATCCAAAAAGCATAACCAAAAATTCATAGTGGCCATACCTAGTATGGAGAGCCATCTTTGGTACATATTTTGTTTTAACCCTCACCTGATGATACCTAGATCACAGATCAGTCTTGAAGAAAACCTGTGTGTCTTGTAATTGGTCGAACAGATTGTCAATTCGAGGTAATGGGTTCTTATCTTTACTGTCACTTTATTAATCTCTTTATAGTCAATGCATATCCTTATTGACCCATATTTCTTCTTTATGAACAACACCGGTGCTCCCCAAGGTGATACACTCGGTCTGATAAACCCCTTGTCAAGTAGTTTCTGCAGCTGCTCCTTTAATTCCTTTAGTTCAGCTGGAGCCATTCTGTATGGAGTATTAGGAATAGATGCTGTCCTTGGAAGTAGCTCAATAGAAAATTCCACCTCCCAATAAGGAGGCAATCCCAGTAAGTCCTCTGGAAAAACATCTGAGAACTCCCTTACCATAGGGATATCCTTTAGTTTATGTTCTTCTTTCTGTACTTTTTTCACAAATGTTAGGTACCCCTGTCATCCCTCTAGGAGTAACCTCTTTTCTTGAATTATTGAAAGAATCCGTGGTGCAGAGCGCACACACGACCCGAAAAATATAAACTCCTACTCCTGAGGAGGTCGGAACACTACTTCCTTCTTGTGGCAGTTAATAGTCGCATAGTTGACTTCTAACCAATCCATCCCTAGAATGATATCAAAACCATGCATGACAAAGATAATCAAGTTAGTTGACATCATTCTCCCTTAAATCTCCACTAGGCAGTCTCGGATCAATTTACTACACACTACCACTAACCTAGTTGGTGTGACCACCTCTAACTTAGCATCTAACAATTGTGCTTCTACCCCACACAATTTAACCAATCCCCGAGACACGAAAAAGTGTGTTGTGCTTGAATCAAACAACACTACAACACTATTTGAAAGCACATAAATTTTACTTGTCAGCACATCTCCTGCATTCTCGGTGTTTCCAAGAGTCAAGGAATACACCCGCTCCTAGGTCGTACCCCTCTGGTAGTTCCTGCATTTTGCCTGGTTACTTTCCCAATAATGATGTTTTGGAGGTGCATTGCTCCATCTCGTGCTACAATCTCACGCTAGATGTCTAGGCCTACCACACCGAAAGCAGCCAATTGATCCTCCCCCACACTCTCCCAGATGCCTCTTGCTATATGAAGGGCAAGTACGGCGCGACGAGGTACCCTGGAATGCTCCACCACCCATATATTGTCACTGGCCTCTACCATTACCATACTTGCTCCAAGGACCCTACCTCACACCTGTATGAGAGCTAGAAGGTATCAACCTCTTCTTTGGGTTATGAGCCTCCACATCCCCCTATAAACTCGTCTTTGCCACAATTGCCTTATCCCCCAGTGTAATGAAAACCTGCACCTGTAACATAGCTACTGGCTTTAAATTCTTTTGCCTCAGACCCCTCTCGAACTTCCAAACTTTCTTGGACTTATCAGGTCCCATATAGGGAGTAAAACATGACAAATCAACAAATCAGGGGGCGTAGTATTGAACTATCAGCTATCCCTGAGTCAGGTTCAAGAACTACTCTACCTTTGCTTTCCTAACAGAGGCTGGAAAATACTGATCAAAGAAAACCTCTCTGAAGTGGCTCCACGTCATCACCACCGGTACTAGTCTCCGCTCCTCTAGCAGCTTTACCGCTTCCCACCATCTCTCGGCCTCTCCAGTCAGCTTTAACGTAGCATAGAGCACCTTTTACTCATCTGTGCACCATAGTATGACCAAAATCTTTTCAATTTTTTGAATCCAATTCTTCATAAGGATCTGGTTGGTACCTCTCACGAAGGTAGGAGGCTTTAGATGAACTACTCGATAGAACCTCCCAGCTTAGTAATGGGATGATCCTGCCCTCGAGAACACCGCATAACCTCGGCTATAAACTGTTGGGCGAAATCCCAAAGCAACACTGTAGAATCACTGCCACCCTCATGGGCAGCCCCCTCATTGTTACTCCCTTCGGCAATAGCATTACTGTCCCTGGGATCCATCCTAAAGATAGAACCAAAATGAATTTAGAATTGTAATATCCTAACATGTCTAGTGCAATTATAACACTAAAATGCTCACTTTAAATAAATTCCAAATACCGGCCTAAATCTTCTCCCCTAATTTATGACATACTCTGCCAATTTCATATTCCTATTCTAGTTTTTATGTTCTTGCCCTTTCGCTCGGAAACAAAGCATCAATGCATTGTCATGGTTTTTTGAACCCGTTGACTGATTTAGAAAATCATAGAAGTCTATCAAGAAATTTTTGTTGCCTGGCTTATGAAGCAAAACTCTAGATTCCTATTCTACCCATTCCTATCCTCATCCCCAATTTGAACCTATACTCTAGTAAGATCATATGACATAGTCTACAGAACCTAACAACCTAGGCTCTGATACTACTTGTAGCGACCTGAAAATTTCACTGCTAAAAATATAAAAATGCTCTTTGATACCACATATATATATTGCAACTCACCCTAACTAGGGAATCTTGAGTGCACCTTGACTTAATCTAAAAATGAGCAGCGCAAAGGCTATCCCAAGTATAGGAGTTCAGTTATATAATAATTAGACTAAGGGCCTGATCATCACCTCATAGAATGCGGTTTAGTCCCAAATTTTGTGCAATTCCAAAAGAAAATAAGAAAATTAAAGTTTATTGCACACAATTCAGATTCAGTTTCTTGGATGTTTGAGATTTTTACAATGAAACTTAAACCCTAACTAAAAATTAAATGCACATGGAATAACTAAATAAAAGTCAGATGCAATACCAGAATAATGAGATAATTAAACACTACAATCATCCAAAATAAAAACAAACTAAACTCATTAATAAATAAAGCTTAACCAGATAAAAGTACCAAATTTAATAACAAGCCCATCTAGATAAAAAGAAAAAAATATTGACTTTAAAAATAAAAGTGGTCAAAGAAATTATTTAAATCCCTACGAAGACTTGTAAATAAGAAAACGACAAACTAAATTGAATAACCCAACACAATTGTATGTTCAACGATTAATTTAAAGCAAGAAAGAAAAAACTACTTGAAATTAATAATATTCTCAATAGAAAAATAAAATTTAACACAGTATTAAGAAAAACAATGAGGGGGAGAGAGAGAAAGAGAGAAGAGAGAAGAGAGAAGAAATGAGAGAAGATAAACAATGAGAGAGAGAGAGAGAGAGAGAGAGAGAAGAAGAAGAAGAAGAAGAAGAAGAATAAGAAGAAGAAGAGAAGTTGGCTGTAGCAACAACATCAGCAGTAGCCGTAATAGTAACATAGCAGTAGCACAGGTCCCCCCCCCCTGTGCACCCCCTGATGTCTCCTCCAAAGCCAAAAGAAAAACTAATTCAAACCATACCTAAAGCCTACTTGTTGTCACCACCAAGAAAAAAAGAACCTCCTCAAATAAGAACCTAGCTACCCCTTCTTCAATACCACCCCCCATAAGTGCATACAAGGACCCAGTGCATGGCTACTTGTTTTAAGCCCAGCTAGCCCACGGTTCCAAGCCCTTCAATTCAGTCTCCAAATTCCCACGCACACACCCAGTGCATGCCTTTGCATGGTCGGGTCACATCAGGCCCAAAGGCCTTTCTTCCATTTTTTTTCTTTCGTTTTCTTGTTTCTTTTTGTTGTTTCCTAGCCCAGCCTCTTTTTGTTTTCATTCTTTATTCAGCTGTTTCCCAAATTTTTTATATGTGTATTCGGCCAAGCCCTTCACGTGCATGACTCGGTCTCTTTATGCATGCATGCCCCTCATGCTCACGTCCACGCATGCATTGCAGGTCTTCATTCGGTGCACATGGCTTCAAAAAAATGCATGCATACAGTCACATGCATGGCTAACATAGACTTGAATTTCAGCATTAACGTCCAAAAGTTATCCTACAATGGTAAAATACAAAAAGTCCGCAAATTTTAGAATAAAAATTAAGTATTATAAATTGAGAGCAATGTTAAAAGATTGAACATAATTAAGCATTTAATAAAAAAATATAGTCTTTAATACATGATTTTAAACACGTAATTATGCAATTTAGACGTGTAATCACACCCCCCAACTTTCATTTTTCTAGTCTCTAACAAATAACATGAATGCAATCCAGGGCGATACCCATAGATACCAATTCCAACAAACATTAAGTGAATGCATATATGATACAACCATACCATTTCATATATGGGAATATCAGTAGATTACACACAAGCTCATTCATACACAATTCATGCAATTCTGAAGCAAGACACTCATGCAAGCTTCATCATTATATAGCCATTAAGAACAGTATACTAACACAAGTTCAACCAACAATTATAATTTAGAGTTAATGTAGTACAATTCAGAGTTAATGTAGTCATATAAATTTGAGTATAAATAGGCAAAATCTTGAGGTATGTGTAATTTGTATGACTCGTTACACCCAAGATACAAGTGGACACCTATAGAACGATTTTTTTGACTCGGCCTAACTGGTATACCCTAAAAAATGCTCAAAAGGATGGGTTCACTAGTCAATGTGAGGATTAGTGTCATGATCAAATATCCCACATATTGCAAGGAAAAAATGCTAAATGTATGGAGTGGAATAGTCTGAAAAGGATCTAGCCTATTTGTGAGGTGTCAGGTTCTTCACCCTAGCATGTTCTCATCTACTTGCCATATCTAACCAAGACCACCCTAGATCAACTTATTCACAAGCCAAGTATGAATACATCTGAGGCATTAGGTAGTTGAAGAGTCTTCATATATGGAGAATATGTGTTGTGTCTCTAACTTTTTGTTGTATTTTTTTGGAGCAGGTATTCATTTTTCACCCCATTCTGGTGCATTTCAATTTCTCTTATTCTTTATTTTGCTTATTCTTCAATCTCTATTTTTTCATGGTTAATTAAGACAATCATTACACTTCCTTTATTGTATTTATACCACCTATGTGAATTGAGTTCAAAAGGTGGTCCATGAACTAAGTCTATTTCAATGGGTGGCTCAGCCTTCATATCTTGGGTAGGGTATAAGACCTAGGTTTCTATCTCCCCACTAGATGTCACTTCTAGGCTAGCAAGTCAAAAACTAAGAATAGTATACAAAGAATATCCAAAAAAAAAAGGAAATTCAAGTTCATGAACTTTGAGTTGATGTCAAAACTCAAAAGAATGATTAATGGCTCAAGAGTACCTCACAAGGTGTCAAAGTCGCCACGGGCACTCTCTTAGTGCTCACAAGGAACCCTAACTGCTACAAGTTACGTGAACGTATATTTTCAGACTCATGAAATACCGTGTAAATACAAGAGTTTATATAACCAGATTAATACAAATGAACTACCAGTCAACCTACATAGAGTTACAATTCCTAAATTAGCCATACAAAGAGAAACTACACGTAAATAACCCACTATACAGCTTAAGTGTGTAACTCCTAAGTTATATGTAAGTATATGAAGGGTACAAATTAGTGTTAATCATGGCCTAATCATCCAGATTCAATTTTTTTGTTTCAATGTATTTTCTTATCCCCCCCCCCAACTAAAGTGAAACATTGTCCTTAATGTGAAAGCATAGGGGAAACAAAAAATATGTACATAGGGGAAGTAGAGCATACCTGGGTGGAGAAGTAAGGGAAAAGAAAAACTAAAACTAAGGAAAAATATACCTGAAAATTAACTAAAAATAAAACAAGGTAAAGAAAAATGAAAAGAAAGGAAAGAAAAACATCACAGTCTGTCTGGCAGAGGCTCTAGAGGAATTTCATTTGGTGGGTGCAGGTCTATAAATTGAACCGGTGAGTCTCCAAATTTGAGTAGCCACAATGAATTAGTCTTGTTACCTACAAAAAAGTTAACCTCAAATAAATCAATACGTTCTAAGGTACCAAACAAAACATGTGCAAACTTCCTTTCTTGTTTTAACAAGAAAGGATCTTTATTGAATATATTTTCTAAGAAATTCACTTCTTTAAAAATCAATCTTTGAGGCAAAGTTGTTAGAGCAGTTACCTTTGGTTCTTCAAAAGCATTAACATTAAAATTTTTACCTGATTCCTTGAAATTTAAACTCTCACCATTCTGCTCAACTTCTTTATTGGGTATACCAAATACCTTAGTCTCGGCCTCCTCATTAACCGACTTCTTCACTTCTAGGATCGCTTCCTCTGATTTTTCTTTAACTTTATCAGTCTTAGTTGTAATTTCAGGTGTTAGGACAACTGTTTGTCAATCGATGAGTATCTTAGGTTGGGAAACTTCTTTTTCACTTCTCAAAATAATAATAGCTTCTATTTTTTTTAAGAGAAACATTATGTATTTGTTGTTGTTGCTGCTAGTATTCTGGAGGATTAGGCTGAGTTTGTGTCAAAAATTCCCCCTTTTCTAAGATATTCAATTACATGCTCATCTCATTAATGGTGTCCTGCAATTTATTTATGGTCTGAGTATATTGTTAAAGTGTATCCTCAAAAGACTTCTCCGGTGGAGTAGGTGTTACATTAGATTGAAATCCTTGAGATGCATAGCTCTAAGAAATCTATTGTGGTAGATATGGATGTGGAGGAGCGTCTGGATAATATGTTGGCTTATATTTACCTCCACCACTAATTGCGTTGAGAGGTTGTACTGCCATTGGTGCTTGATCGTATTGTGTATTCCATTATTGGGCACTTTCAGTTAAGTAATAAAAGAATTATAGTGCCTGATCCGGTTCCTTGTTGAAGAGTTCTCCATTGCACATAGTTTGAACAAATTGTTTGCAATCAGGAGTAAGAGCTGTATAAAAACAATTGACTAAACTCCATGATTCAAACCCGTGATGTGGAAAAATATTTATCAGATCCTTAAACCTCACCCAGCAAGCTTGAAAATTCTCGTCACCCTTCTGTATAAACTGAATGATCTATTCTTGTAAGAATTGAATTCTCTGTGAGGGACAAAACATATGTAGAAATTCACATTCCATATCAGCCCAATTAGAGATAGAGTGAGTTCTTAAAGAATTAAACCCCATCTCCGCTTTATCCTTCAAAGAGGCAGTAAATAAACGAAGTCTAGTAAATTCATCAGTAAAAAAAAAAAAGTATTGCAAGTCGAATCAAACTCAGTCAAATGCTAATAAGGACACTCAGATTCCGTCCTATAGAACTAAGGTGTCAATGATGTTCTCTCACATTGAATCATGAAATTAAGTGCGTCATTAGGTAAAGCAGCGTAAGATGATGCAGTGGTGCATACACGCTGCAAAAAATCCATAAGCGTGCGTGGTGTAGATGCAACCATATTTTTATTTTATTTTATTATTATATTTTTCAAAATTTTTTTTTCTTTTTTTTTTTTTTCATGAAGAAAAGCAAAATAAAAGGGAAAAACACTAATTTGACACTAAATCTGGAATTCCTCTACAACGGCACCAAAAACTTGCCTCACTCTAAAAATAAGTAGCGCGAAGGTTATCCCAAGTATAGGAGTTCAGTTGTGTAATAATTAGCCCAAGGGTCTGATCATCTTCTCAAGGAATGCAGTTTAGTTCCAAATTTTGTGCAATTCCAAAAGAAAATAAGAAAAGTAGAGTTTACTGAATACAATTCAAATTTAGCTTCTTGGATGGTTGAGATTTTTGCAATGAAACTTAAACCCTAATTAAAAATTAAATACATATGGAATAACTAAATAAAAGTCAGATGCAATACCAGAATAATGAGATAATTAAACACTGCAATCATCCAAAATAAAAACAAACTAAACTCATTAATAAATGAAGCTCAACCAGATAAAAGCACCAAATTTAATAATAAGCCCAACTAGATTAAACAAAATTAAAAAAAAAAATGACTTTAAAAATAAGAATGGCCAAAGAAATTATTTAAATCCCTACAAAGACTTGTAAATAAGAAAAATACAAACTAAATTGAAAAACCCAACACAATTGTAAGCTAAACAATTAATTTAAGGTAAGAAAGAAAAACTACTTGAAATTAATAATATTCTCAAAAGAAAAATAAAGTTTAACACATTATTAAGAAAAACAATGAGAGAGAGAGAGAGAGAGAGAATAGAAAAGAGAGAAGAGAGAAGAAAGAAGAAAGGATAGAAGAAAATCAATGAGAGAGAAAGAGAGAGAAGAAGGAGAGAAGCTGGATGTAGTAGCCGCATCAGCAGTAGCCGCAGTAGCAACACAATAGTAGCACGGGTCCCCCCTGTGCACCCCCTTTTGTCTCCACCAAAGCCAAAAGAAAAACTACTTTAAACTCTACCTAAAGCCTACTTGCTGCCACCTCCAAGAAAAAAAGAACCTCCTTAAATAAGAACCTAGATACCCCTTCTTCAACTCCCCCCCCCCCTAGCGCATATAAGGACCCAGCGCACGACTGCTTGTTTTAAGCCCAACTAGCCCATGGTTCCAAGCCCTTCAATTCAGTCTCTAAATTCCCACGCACACACCTAGTGCATGCCTTGCATGGCCGGGTCACATCAGGCCTAGAGGCCTCTTTTCCTTTTATTTTTCTTTCGTTTTCTTGTTGCTTTTTGTTGTTTCCTAGCCCGTCCTCTTTTCGTTTTCATTCTTTATTCGGCTGCTTCCCAGTTTTTTTGTATGTGTGTATTCGTTCAAGCTCTTCACGTGCATGGCTTGGTCTCTTTATGCATGCACTCCCCTCATGCTCACGTCCACACATGCATGGCAGGTCTTCATTTTGTGCACACAGTTTCAAACAAATGCATTCAAACAGTCACGTGCATGGCTCATATACACTTTAATTTCAGCTTTAATGCCAAAAAATTATCCTGCAATAGTAAAATACAAAAAGTCCGTATATTATTAAATAAAAATTAATTATTATAAATTGAGCGCAATGTTAGAAGATTGAACATAATTAGGTGTTTAATAAAAAAAATATAATCTTTAATGCATGATTTTAAACACCTAATTATGCAATTTAGACGCGCAATCACACCTGTCATTACTGAAATTAAAAACCATACAACGGAAGATGCTAAAATATCAAAACACTTTACCAGAGTTCTAACTATTCCCAAATACATATATAAAACCACCTCTCTATATAATACAACCCAACAAAATAACAAAATGTAACAATCGGTAGCTCACCAACTCTGTTTATCACCCCCAAAAGTCTAATCCTTGCCCCGTAGTAAGCTAGACATGGTTCCCTGAGGGACCCGAAAAATAATCTGTATAATGGGTTCAGACTCTTCTCAGTAAGAAGGATTATATTATTATCAGTGTGTGGCTAGCATGAGTTCTCATGTGAATATAAGACTTCCATTATTTAACTATATATAAAAATGGCATTCAAATTGTAATATCGGATCAATATAGATACAACCTAGACTGCTAAACTAGTGTCATCAAGCTTTCACATACTCATACGACATGCTTTCCTCCATTACAGGTTGTGCGGCCCGAAGGCTAGACTTAGCATATGACCAGCCGACCATACCTGAGTCAGAAAAGATAGTAAGTACGATTGTGCCTACCTTAACCTACAATTGCATATAAGAAGGATTATATTATTATCAGTGTGTGGCTAGCATGAGTTCTCATGTTAATATAAGACTTTTATTATTTAACTATATATAAAAATGGCATTCAAATTGTAATATCGGATCAATATAGATACAACCTGGACTGCTAAACTAGTGTCATCACGCTTTCACATACTCATACGACATGCTTTCCTCCATTACGGGTTGTGCGGCCTAAAGGCTGGACTTAGCATATGACCAGTCGACCATACCTGAGTCAGAAAAGATAGTAAGTACGATTGTGCCTACCTTAACCTAGAATTGCATTGAGAAGGGTCACCCGGAACTACTTAGGATGGGGCCCTCGAAACTGCCTCAAGGTAGTACTATACCCAGATCTCTAATCGACTATCCATCACCACATTATCATCCCAATGTGATTGCACCACCTCCCAAAACTAGCTACAGTGCCATGCTCATAATATAACATCTCATATCCACAGGGTTCTTAAATCATATATGGTAATTTACGCAATAAAAATTGTATAAAACATAAGCTGTTTATAATTCTGAAAAGAATCGGTCATATTCTCTTGGTATAAAACTGTCACATCAAATCTCGGCATCTAGCTATCATATCAAATCTCAGCTTATAGCCATAACATCACATCTTGGCTTATAGCAGTCACATCATATTGTGTAATATCAGTTAAAACATTCTGTTCATATATGCCATTTAAAAACTGTTCTCATGCCACACAATTTTCATATAATAAACCATAAATTAAAAAAAAATTGATTAGGAAATATACAAAATGTTGAACATAGGGGTATGAGCATCTCGAGGGTTTTATTTAACTTAAAATATATATTTTATTGAAAATAGGAGATGTTCAAACCATTCATGCTATTTTTCCCCAAAACGTATAAAAGTCAAAACAACCATTTCCATGTACCCGATTTGTTCAGAAAATCATATATACTGTTTATGTAAACATAAATTGTAATTTAATCGATCCATATTTCAAAAATAACTGACATAATATAATCCCTTTTCCTATTCTTGAAGAAATTGCCTAAAACCTTCGAAACCACGAAAACCTAACTGCATGAATCTACCAAAGATCGATAGCCTATGTGCTGGGAGATGGGAAAAAGAGTCGAAGAGCACTTGAAGATGATCTTGGAGGCTTAGGAGAGAGAGAGATGAGAGAGAGAGGGAGAGAGAGAGAGGGTCTCCAAAAATCCTAAGTAGAGAGAGAGAGAGAGAGAGAGAGAGAGAGAGAGAGTTGTGAGAACTATGAAAATAAAACATAAGTTACCCTTTAAGTAAGCATGCTCGTAGGAAAACCGTCGATGATTTTTTTGGGCTTGACAAAATCGTCGATGGTTTGGCCCTTAAATAGCTTTCGATAGTTTACTTGTAGGAAAATCGTCGATGGTTTTTCTGATTCTCACAAAACCAGCGATCATTTGATCCTCGCCAAACCAATTTCCTCTTTTTTCCATTTCCTTTCTCTTTTCTTTTATTTATTTCTTTATTTTCTTGGTTCGGATTACTACAATATCTGCATGCCCTGGGTCTGTAGCTCCCCTACATCACATGCTCATTTATACTATGATACTATTGACTCGAGATAAAACTCCCTCCATTTCTACCTTGAGTATCTAGTTCCACCTGAACCACATGTTTGCTGCTGCTGCTACAATTTTATAACATTTTTTTCTTTTCATTTACCTGAGTATGTTGCCCCATGGCTTTCTCATCAAAAATCATGTCTCCACTTAGCACCATCTTGTTTGTCATAGGATCACTTAGCTTGAACCCACCTTTCTTATACCCTAGAAAGATGTATTTTCTGGATATAACACCAGGACTAGATCCAACATCACTAGAAACGTGCATCTATGGACATCCACTCAAACTCGAGTAGTCCACCGCAACACCTACCTGCAATTCACCAGCAGCTCTCCCATCTAGTGATACTTTTGGCGATTTGTCAAATGAGAAATGCACCATACTGACTTACTTCACCAAGAAGTTCACAATAAGCCCTGCATATAACTTGCACTGCTCACAAAACTCTTGAACAAAATTAGCATACTCAGTCCCAGTGTCTGACCTATGGATCTCTCTCCTAGTCTGGTTCTCCACCTCAACCACAAGTTATATTTGGTAAACACCTAAAATTTGTGCCACATGAGATACACCAAGACCTTTCATGATAAACCCACAAAAAATATATGTCTGCCCCGTGATGCTATCCTCATTGGTCCCTAAACATCTGAATATATGTAATCACCCATGCCTTAACCACATATTCCATAAAACATCTGACTCAAATTCTATAGCTGCAGCTCCACCTACAACTGTTGTACTGTGCAATGCATAGATATTACCTGGTACCTTTGTCATTTCATCACCATCAACTCTCCTTCACACACTTTAATTTCCCTACTTTCAAACTTGTAACTATATCCGTTACAATTTAAAGTGCCTGATAAAATTACATTCTTCCTTAGATCTAGTACATGTCTTATGATATAAGGTCTTCACAACACCATCATAAATTTTTATTTTGAAATTTACAATACCAATTATTTTGCGTGAAATATCATTCCCCATCAAAACTGCACCAATCTTAACTGACCTGCTGGTGTCGAACCATTTTATATTTGCCATCATTTGATAAAAGCTTCTAGAATCTAGGATCTAAGAATCCGTGAGGCACTCTAAACCCGATGAAACATATAGAATATCGCCATCAATACTCCTTGAGTCTCCTTTCACTACATTTGTAGATTTTGACAGACCTTGCTAATTTTCAGCATCTCCTTTCTTCCACTCCAGACATTCCGATCTTATGTGCCTAATTTTACTGTGATGAGTCCCTAAAATGCTCTATTTTAGGTCCCCATTTACCTATGTTTTTTCTTCATTTATGTTGTAAATAACCTTTGTTATCATAGTTTGGAGTTATGCAAGGTTTGTTTATGTTTAAGGAAAAACAGGTTAAAACCAAGGGGTTAAGCATTTCAAGAAGCCAAGAGTAATTGGAGTGCACAAAGCCTAAATCAGTTGCTTAGCCAAGCCCCTAGAGCCTCAATGTTTCAAAAGAAAGAAGACTCTATTCAACTATGTGGTACGACTAGCTAACATAAGGATGACAAAGTCACAAGCTGCAGACTCCAAGGTTCAGACTAAAAGTGAATTGATGCTAGGTTTGACCAAGTGCTTGACCAAGTGACGCTCTGGGGCAACCAGGTCAAGATAGTGAAGCCTAATGAGCTAGAGATATTGAGAGTCTCGACCAAGAGACCATGAAGGGCGACGAAGTTGAAAACCTGAGCTGAATTGAAGAATTGAATTTCTACAAGTCTTGACCAGTAATTCGACTAGCAAGACCCATTGGCGTGACTAGGTGGGTATAAATAACTACTTTAAAAATTTTCTTAGGGTTCCTCTTTGGCCTCTTTTGGGTTAGTGAATGACCTAGAAATCCATTGATGGCCAAGTAGATTAGGATTTACTAATTTTGATTTAAATTCTTGTTTAGTTTATTCTTGGATTCGTGAAGGCATGTTACAACCTTCAAGTTCCTCGTGTTTCCGCTTAGATTAGGGTTCTCTATTGTATTCTTGATTGTTAGAGACAAACTTTTGAGTTTGTGGTAGAAACCATCTTTACTCCTTTCATCTTTATTGCTTTCATTTATATGCTTTCCTTTACTGCTTTCTTTACATGCTTTCATAACCATCTTTACTGCTTTCATCTTTACTACTTTCATTTATATGCTTTCCTTTACTGCTTTATTTACATGCTTTCATTTCAATACCATACAAGTTTACATCTTTGAAAGTGATGATACCCTAGGGGATAGGATAGCCTAAGTTAGGGATTCAGTCATCTGTATGTATTAGGCCATGATTCATGTATGGGATGGATTCGTGATCATTAAGAAAGAGTATACAGTGGTTCTCGATCATGCTCCGGACGATTCGTGTACCTTCGCTACTCTATGCCCTCTAATGATTCACTTAGCCATTAGCCTAGGATAGATAGTTAGTCGGATATAATTTGCGCCAAATGACAATTTAGGTGTGATTCATGATCTTAGATTTGCTTTGTAGGAGTAGTGATAATATATAATTTACATGCATTCAGTAGATTGTTAGAAAAACCTTTTCAAAATCTCTCACTTTTACCTTTTTACACAAAGTGATAGTAAATTAGGTTGGAAGTGATCGACGCTCAACTTACTCACTATTCTATTGAACTTGGGAGTAGTTAGGCTTATAAATTTTATTTTTGGTAGTTGAGGACCTAAGCCGTGGTGAGACAAACCCTACCAAATTTTGTTGCCGTTGCAAGGACTAGGTTATAGTTATAAGCCAATTTATAGTTTAGAATATTATTGCTTCGTTTTTTCTTTTATTTTTCTTTTTGTTTGTTACTTTGAAGTCTTGATTGTGTTCTACATGTGTATATGTTGGGTTTACGTTCTTTGGATCTAGAGTTAGTGCCTATAGACCCCAAGATTGAGAGATCCCATAGGTCCATTAAGAAATCCACCTCTAATCCTGAGTATGTTGAGTCGTCTGAACCTGAAATCATAGTTGAACGTAATTCAGTTCCCACTGCTAAAATCTCAAAACCCCGAGCTCTTCACCGACCTATGTTGGTGGAACAACCACTTTGGACCATTAAAGACTACGTCACACCCAGCACATACACCTTATTGTCTTGTATCCGATTTTTGGATGTTGAGGTGGCTCAATTTTTGATCAGTACTTCCATCATCTCGATGATTCCCAATTTCTATAGGAATTCTAATGAAGATCATTACAAGCATCTAGATGAATTTCTTGAAATCTATTCCACCATCCAAATGCATAATTTTGGTGATGACACCTTGAGCCACCATGCAACATAAGTTCTTGAAGAAGTACTTCCCAATTAGGAAGACTAACCAGTTGAGAAAGGCTGGTAGGCTTGCCAGGGCTTGGGTTCTTAACTACCAAAAATAAAATTTATATAACCTAACTAATCCCAAGTTCTATGGAAAGTGAGAAAGTCGGGTGTCAATCCATAGGGACTGAAGTGCAGTTATGAACCACCTCCAATCTAGTTCATTAAAGTTTTGTGTAAAAGAAAGTAAAAAGAAGAGATTTTGATTTTTTTTTTCTAACAACCTACTGAAAGCATGTAACTTTTACTTTAACTCTACCCCTACAAAGTAGTGTTCAGTTATTAATCAAACTTAGATTGTCGTGTGCGTAAATTACATTTGGTTAGCTATCCTTATTAGGCTAGACAGTGAAAGGAGTTGTTCGAGGGCATAGGGTACCAAGGGTGCACCAATTGTTCGGAGCATGAACGGGAACCAAAGTATATCCAATCTTAATGATCATGAAAAGCCTTTTTAGTATCCATAGCCTACTATGTATATCTGACTGAATCGGTAGTCGTGCTATCCTAACTTTAAGACTTCATCACAATCCAAATATTAAAAGTGCATGAAAGTAAAAGAAAGTAGTAAATATGAAAGCATGTAAAAGATCATTCCATTGCATTCAAATCGTCGCTCACTAATGTCTGGAGCTACAACCAAATGATTATCTATCTACTTGGAGCAGGTTGTCACTGGCCTTCGAATACTTCTTGCATGAACAAGAACATGAAAAGTAAGGTGTAGTCCTAAGAGGGTGAGGGGGTGAATTGGAGTTTGAAAATTTCTTTTAATTCATTTTAAAACTTCTTAAACTTCTTTTATTTCTTTTAACCAATTCTTGACTTGTTTGTTTAATTTTTCAAAAACAAAAAAACTTAGTTCCTTTTATACCTCAACTATTTAAACAATCAAGTATTTAATCAATCAACCACACTATCCAAACCAATCAAAAACATTCAATCAAGATATATGTTGTAACTTAATGAAAATTCTCTTTGTCTAATCAACAACCACAAAACAAATTACCAATACAAAGTTCAATCAAACAACCAGTTGATTTGCCAAGTACAAGTTAACTGCAGCACTATTTAGTTTGATGACAGCTTGCAAGATTCAGCACTTTTTGGAATATAAACACGTTACAATCATTATCAAACTTTAACCATTCAACCACAATATATTTAATCAATATATTAGATTCAACTTTCAACTTTTTTTGTCAACCCTGAGTATATAAATTTGAATCAAGCCCTATACATATGAAATTGTTTCTTCAATGCAAACCATAACTCAAATCCCAAAAAACTCAGAATTTAAATAAACTCTTAGTTAATTTTTCTTTGGGTGTTAACCAACCAACGTACTTCTTTTTGAGGTTTTCGAAAAAGTTTGATCAACCAACGTAGTCCCTTTCGGTTTCCGCAATCCCAAATCAAAATTGAACTTTAAGTTTATTTAAATTCAAAATTATGTAGTTTGTATGATTACCAATTAAACTATCCGTGCAATTTATATGTGCTGAAAATAAAGAGTAAGGGAAAGAGAGAGTGAGACCGGGATTTTTACGAGGTTCATCTTATACCTAGCCTACGTCCTCACCTTTGGAAAACCATCAAAAGATTCACTAAACATGTTCCTTTACCAGGCGGAACAACACCTTTACACACTCCTTCAGTAGGTTAGAGCCTGCCTCTCCAAATGATGTACCCTTGTTTGGTCACTCCTTCAATTAGGCTAGAGCTCGTCTCTCTAAGCAATATCCCTTTGCTTAGCCAACGATCCAAAAAGTCCTTGGAATCATCAATCTACAAGATACAATTCAAATAGATGTACAAAAAATGCTCTCACAAAGAGTTGGTTAGTACAACTTCAACACAATATACTTAAATGTAGAAATATCAATATGAAATAGAATGAAGCTCAAGTGTAGAATTCACCAATATCCTTCTTAGATAAGGATTAGCAGTAGGAATTCATAGGAGGAAGGATCAGCACTTTAGAATATCTCAGCAAAAGGGATTTGCAATGAGTGAACAAGAGAACTTTGTAAGAACAAGAGTGCTTTCAGCTTCTCAAACAGATTTTTCAATTCATGGAGTATTTTGATTTGCAAAATCATGCATTTATAGGCATTCAAAAGTGTTTTCGTGATTCCCAAGTTTACTTGGAGTATTTCCCAAGTTTTTAGAATCTTTGGAGCCCAAGCAACTAATATTTAAAAAACAAATTTTTTGAAAAATATGCCCGTTAATAGTGTTTAGATGACTGAACAGTCGAGTTCAGTCATCTGAAATTCCTACGCCTTTTGAAAAAAAAAAAACTAGATACAAGGTCAGATGACCGAGGTCAAGGGTCATATGACCAAAAAGTTGAGTTCAGACAACCGAGGTCAAGGGTCAGACATCTGAAGTGCTTCTACCAGTTATTGTCTTTCACTAATAATTCTTCAGACGACTAAGCTTATTCTTCAAAAGTTTGATGTAATTCTTCAGATGACCGAACTTGAAGTTCAATCATGTGAAGTTGCCACTTCAGGCTTTTGAGCAAAAACTTCAGTTTTCTGAAGTCCTCGTTTTTTGATTTTTCAATTCTAATTCAAAATATGGTTTGCTTTCTTTATTTATTCTTTTATAAAACTTTTTCTAGGGTTTTTGAATAGGTCTCTAAGTCCATATAATACCCTAAAGAGTTTCAAAATATTTCAAACAATATTTAAACATTAAAGTACTTGCATAAAGACTCCTAAGACTTTCACATTCTAGGTACTTGAGTCTTTATGCATGTCCTTGCTTTGAGTCCATCTTTTCTTCAAGCTTTCAATGTACTTTAGGCTTTTAGCAAGTTCACTTTAATATGCATGCTCTCATAATCTTTAAGCTTTATTTAAATCATCTTTAAATCCATGCTTTGACTCCTTTTAAGCTTAATTTGATCCTTGTGAGCACTGTGACCTTGCTTTCTTATATATGAGTCCTGTAATAACATTACTCACACACATATGTTAAGTTCCACTTATTTGTTAGCGTCAAAACAAGACAACAAGATTTTAAACCTTGTAAGGCCAACAATCTCTCCCCTTTTTATGATGACAAATAAGGAGCAAAAAGTTGAGTAAGCCTTAAGAAGACTCCCCCTTTTAATAAGCATCATCTTAACAATTTTTGCAGTCTCAAGGTCATTTTCAAAAATATTTTCACGTATCATGCTCATATATCAAAATCATATTATTCAATATTAATATCAATCAATATCAAGTACTTATCCTCCATTTGATATAAATATATATCATGCTCATAAATTTTTAATATCATGCTCAATTTTTGCTGCCCAAAACTTCTCCCCCTTTTGACATCAATAAAAAAGAGTAAGACTTTAAGTACTAAGGCTATGAGCAACCATAAAAAGTATATTACTTTAAACTTTAGCATGCATAATAATTCATGATACCAATAATTTATTCCGTGATTCCAATTTAATAATTAGGAAGAAAAAAAATACAAGCAATAAGTCATAATACTCCCTCTAAATTTAATACATTTAGATTTTATACCAATTATGCTTTTAAGTTTATTATCCATGCTTCATATGTTGATTCATATGTTCGATGTTCTCGTGAACACAATCATCAAATACCAATATCATGTTAACATCATCAATATCATAACATGCTCATGAGTTCAATTATGCTTATCATTCTTAAATATCAATTTGCGATACCAATTGAGCCTTTTAAATTGTGATATCAATTAAAATTTTTAAAATGTGATACAAAAAATACTTTATAGATACCAAAGCTAACATCACATCATGCATAGTTCATGGATATAAAAAATATCATTCATAGCTCATGGATACCAATATAAAGAGCAGCACAAGACAAATTTATCCACATGATTTATTATTAGCATGCATAGTAAAAAATTAATTTTATATCAAGATTCATGCTCACGCTCAATAATCTCATGCTCAAACTCCATACTTCTTATTAATATGAGTCATGTCATGATCATACATGTAAGATATATATATATATATATATATATATATATATATATATATATATAGCAAATTAGCACACATGTATTTCTTTTTCATTTGCTTTGTCATATTGCTTATGTTGTCTTCAAGTATCTCTCATTCTTAAAATGTTTCTTATCAAAATATTTATGCAATATGCTTGCTTTTTGCTTTCATATGAATTTTCTTTCCAAATTTTAAAACTCTCTATTTTAAGCTTGTATCATCCTATGATTTTGGCCAATAATGTTATTTGTATTTTTGTTTGTTCTAATAAATTCTTTGAGATTTTTAAGGCCTTTTATCTAGGTACTCATACTTTCTTGGGTCCAATTGATTTAACAAAGGATGTTTCTTTAATTCTCCAAACTTGTTTTGTTTTCACACCTTTCTTCTTAATGGACATTCAAACTTTATATGTCCCTTTTTCTTGCATAGGTAGCATATGGTGTTAGTGTAGGCATTAGAAGATGTACTAGTATAATCTTTGGATGCTCTTGAAAAATATCCTATGTAAATATTCTTTTTCTTTGTATTTTCAACCCCATTAAATCCAATGCCTTCCTTGTTTAAGGTCATCCTTTGTGAGCCTATCATTTTGTCAAAGTTTTCCTTTCCTTTTGTGAAGTTATAAATGATCTTTTATTTATCTTTAATTTGATTTTTGAGATCATTTATTTCAATGTCATTCTTGTTAACAACCTTCTTTAGTGATTTCTCTAATTCTTGAGATAATTTTCTAATTTTATCCTCTAATTCAAATATATATATATATATATATATATATATATATATATCTTTCTCATATTCCATAGAGGATAGGGATCGAAGGTCTTCTATCATCTTTTCATTTTTTCTTTCTAATTCTTTAATTTTCAAGTCTTTTTTTTTTCATCAAGATTTTTATATTCTAACTCCTTTGTCATAGCTTCATTTTTACTTTTTATTTTCTTGATTCTTGAATCCTTTTCTCTTTCAGCAGTTCTAAGGGATTCTAACTCTTTCATTATACCTTCATTCTTATTTTTCAATGAAATGTTTTGTCTAGCTACTTTAATTAGCATCTTATGAACTTTGAATAAATCATTTTTTAATTCATCATTAGATGACATACACTCATCATTGGATTCATCACTACAAGAATTATTTAAAGATTTAGATGAGAAGCTTTCCTCATCATCCCAAGCCATAAAGCACGTATAAGTAACCTCTTGGTCACTTGATTCATTTTCCGAACTACTTGTACTCATGTTGTCCCAAGTAATGGCTTTCGTGGCCTTTTTGTTTTTCTTCTTAGACTCTTTCTTTAGTAATGGAAATTCCAGTTTTATATGTCCAACTTTGTTAAAATTATACCATGTAGGAGTCTTATTCTTTGATTTCTTTTTGCTAATTTCTTCTTCTTCTAATTCGAAGTCTTGGTTTCTTCTTTTATTTTTCCTTCTTAGAATTTTCGCTAGCTTCTTAGATATGAAGGCTACTTCATCTTTATCCATCTCTTCTTCACAACTAGAGTTTTCTTTTGAAGCTTTGAAGGCTATAGATTCTTGGGCTTTAGTTTTTCCACTTCTTTCATTCATTGCCATTCCATATGTACGTAAAGAACCTATTAGCTCATCTAAGGAGGTGTTCTTCAAATTTCTTCCTTCCATTATGGTAGTGGCTTTTGGTTCCCATATAGGTGGCAGCCCTCTAAGAATTTTCCGTATCATCTCATAGATAGTGTAGGTTTTTCCTAAGACATTTAGGGAATTTATTATGTGATTGAACCTAGTGTACATGCTAGTTATATATTCATCTGGGTTCATCTTAAAAGCTTCATATTTGCTTGTATGCATATCGATCCTATTATCCCTAACATCTATAGTGCTTTCATAAGTGATTTCTAGCTTGTCCCATATTACATTATCCGTTTTGCAAGCCATTACTTGATTAAATTCATTAGCATCTAAAGCACAATATAAAGCATTCATAACACTAGAATTAACTTGCAACATCTTATGATCCAAGTTTGTTATATCATTTTTCTCCTTAGTAACTTGTTTTCCATCAACTAGTTTAAGGAGAATTAGGTCACCATCTATGACAACCTCCCAAACTTTCCAATTGATAGTTTGAAGATAGATTTGCATTCGTTTTTTTTCCAAAAAGTGTAGTTATGTCCAGAAAAGATAAGAGGCCTAGTTGAAGATTGTCCCTCTCCAAAGGGAGCTACATCTATGTCAGCCATTAAGATCTTTTTATAGCTACTAATTAAGATTCACTATAACCTCGCTCTGATATCAATTGAAAAGTAAGGTGTAGTCCTAAGAGGAGGGGTGAATTGGAGTTTGAAATTTTTTTTTTAATTCCTTTTAAAACTTCTTAAACTTCTTTTATTTCTTTTAACCAATTCTTGACTTGTTTGTTTAATTTGTCAATAACACAAAAACTTAGTTCCTTTTATACCTCAACTATTTAAACAATCAAGTATCTAATCAATCAACCTTTCAATCAACCACACTATCCAAACCAATCAAAAACATTCAATCAAGATATACGTTGTAACTTAATGAAAAATCTCTTTGTCAAATACACAACCATAAAACAAATTACCAATACAAAGTTCAATCAAACAACCAATTGATTTGCCAAGTACAAGTTAACTACAACACTATTTAGTTTGATGAAAGCTTGCGAGATTCAGCACTTTTTGGAATATACACACCTTACAATCAATATCAAACTTTAAACCATTCAACCACAATATATTTAATCAATATATTAGATTCAACTTTCTGCTTTTTTTGTTAGCCCTGAGTATATAAATTTGAATCAAGCCCTGTACATATGAAATTGTTTCTTCAATGCAAACCACAACTCAAATCCCAAAAAAGTCAGAATTTAAATAAACTCTTAGTTAATTTTTCTTTGTGTGTTAACCAACCAACGTACTTCCTTTTGAGGTTTCCACAAAAGTTTGATCAACCAACATACTCCATTTCGGTTTTTGCAATCCCAAATCAAAATTGAACTTTAAGTTTATTTAACTTCCAAATTACATAGTTTGTATGATTACTAATTAAACTATCCATGCAATTTATATGTAATGAAAATAAAGAGTAAGGGAAAGAGAGAGTGAGATCGAGATTTTTACGAGGTTCGGCTTATACCCAACCTACGTCCTCGCCTTTGGAAAACCACCAAAGGATTCACTAGACATGTTCCATTATCAGGCAGAACAACACCTTTACACACTCCTTTAGTTGGCTAGAGCCCACCTCTCCAAATGATGTGCCCTCGTTTGGTCACTCCTTCAATTACGCTAGAGCTCGCCTCTCTAAGCAATATCCCCTTGCTTAGCCAATGATCCAAACAATCCTTGGAATTGTCAATCTACAAGATACAATTCAAATAGATGTACAAAAAAGGCTATCACAAAGAGCTGGTTAGTACAACTTCAGCACAATATAGTTAAATGTAGAAATATCAATATGAAATAGAATGAAGTTCAAGTGTAGAATTCACCAATATCCTTCTTAGATAAGGATTAGTAGTAGGAATTCAGAGGAGGAAGGATCAGCACTTCAGAATATCTCAGTAAAAGAGATTTGCAATGAGTGAACAAGAGAACTTTGTAAGAACAAGAGTGTTTCAGCTTCTCAAACAAAATTTTCAATTCATGGAGTATTTTGATTTTCAAAACCATGTATTTATAAGCTTTCAAAAGTGTTTCCGTTTTGCTCAAGTTTACTGGGAGTATTTCCCAAGTTTTTAGAAAGTTTGGAATCCAAGCAACTAATATTTAAAAAGTAATTTTTTTGAAAAATATGCTCGTTAACAGTGTTCAGACGACTGAACACTCGAGTTTAGTAATCTAAAGTTCCTGTGCCTTTTGAAAAATGAACTTGATATTGGGTCAAACAACCGAGGTCAAGGGTCATACGACCGAAGAGTCGAGTTCAGACGATCGAGGTCAAGGGTCAGACGTCTAAAGTGCTTCTGCCAGTTGTTGTCTTTCACAAATAATTCTTCAGATGATTGAGCTTATTCTTCAGATGATCGGACTTGAAGTTTAGTCATCTGAAGTTGCCACTTCAGGCTTCTGAGCAGAAACTTCAGTCTTCTGAAGTCCTTATTTTCTGATTTTTCAATTCTAATTCAAAATGTAGTTTGATCTCTTTATTTATTCTTTTATAAAACTTTTTTCGAGGTTTTTGCATAGGTCTCTAAGTCCATATAATCCCCTAAAGAGCTTCAAAATATTTCAAACGATATTTAAACATTAAAGTACTTACATAAAGATTCCTAAAACTTTTCACATTCTAGGTACTTGAGTCTTCATGCATGTCCTTGCTTTGAGTCCATCTTTTCTTCAAGCTTTCAATGTACTCTAGGCTTTTAGCAAGTTCACTTTAATATGCATGCTCTCATAATCTTCAAGCTTTATTTAAATCATCTTTAAATCCATGCTTTGACTCCTTTTAAGTTTAATTTGATCCTTGTGAGCACTTTGACCTTGCTTTCTCATATATGAGCCCTGTAATAACATTACTCACACACATATGTTAAGTTCCACTTGTTTGTTAGCATCAAAATAAGATAACAAGATTTTAAGCCTTGTAAGGCCAATAGAACAAGTATTGGAATCTAAACTAATTTATACTGTAAGTGGCTTTTAATGATGTATTATGTAATGACCCGAAGTATAATGGTTTTTAAATTATAATTAAGAGAGAGAAAAATGGGAATAGACGACGTAGCAATTGGGCTCGTTGTCGAGGGTATGTCTAGTCGATGAGAAAATATCGAGGAGGATTCTGGAAATTCTGAATTTTGTCGACAAGAGGTGAAGATTCGTCGACGAAACTCTTTAGGGACTCATTGACGAAGTGACATGTCTCGTCGACGAATACAGTACTATAAATAGCCTAAAACTCATATTAGACGCAAAAAATTTGAAAATTTCTTACTCTCTCTCTCCTCTATGGTTCCTCTCACCTCTCTCTTCGATTTTGGCTCCGTCGTTCGCTAGATCGATGATCTAAGGCCACCACAACGCTCCTGGGGAAGTTCTCTCCAAATCTACTGGTGCGAATAGTTGGTGGAAGCAAGTTGAAATTCATCCCTAAGTTGAGGTAAGGTTTTTTTTGCCAAATTTGGTATTTTCATTGTTATAAGAAATGATATTCACATGAAAATATTGAAGTTTAGTTCTGAGGATGTTGGATTCAAGGTGTTGAACGGGGAACCCTATGGGTGCAAGACGAGTGGATTTTTAGGGCATTTTTGTCAATGTCAGGTAAGAGAATAAACTAAAGCAGTTATTTTTCCATGAAAATTAGTATTATTTATAAAAAAAAAATTAATTTTCAAAAAAGCATGTGTTATATTTGAATAATTATTGAGAAAATGCATATTTGGGAAAATGCTACTGTTATACAGGAAATGTAATTTTAGAATGAAATGTATAATTTTACTTAGCATTGTGTGGCATGAATATTACTTTACGCGATAAGTATTATGTTGTGGTAAATTTTATGAGTAAAGCATGTTTTTAGGAATTATGGAATAATACAGTACATTATGATTTTGAAAATACATGATAATTGATTTATCTATTTAGAATTATATGTATGAGATATTCGGCGCAAGGTCGTGATTGATAGCCGGTGCAAGGCCTTGTTTTACGTATGATTTCAACGCGAGGCGGTATTTATGAAATGTTCGGCATGAGGTCATATTTATGAAATGTTCGGAGCGATGTTGTATTTATGAAATGCTCGACGCAAGGTCGTATTTATGAAATTATAGAAAATGCTATCAATCCATTTATGTTAAACGTTATATTATCATATATTATATGTTATCAAAACCCGGATGTTAGTTTAGTTCAGTTTCAAGAGCACGGTACCATAGCTATATAGATCAGATATCTATGTTCAAATTGGTGCTAACCACCCCACGAGGGGGTGGGAGATGGATAGTCGATGTGGCTTTCAGTGTAGAGTTGGAAATCCACTGGCAGTCCAGACCAGGGTGTGGCGGGCCCATCGTACTTACAGAAATTTTTGACTCGGCAGTGGTCGGTCAGCCATTGTCAGGTCCCGCCTTCTGGCTGCACAACCCATCATGGGGGTTAATACATGACATCAACTAGCTATTCATCCTGAGTATGTTTTCAGTATTATTAGCTATACTAGACAGTTATTATTAGTATGATTTATTAAAAATATGAAGGTATACGTTTATGTAGTTATCAAATGATTAATGTTTTCTAGTATGAAAAATGTAATGTATATCTGTATTATTATTAAATATTCATATTGACACATAGCTATATTTAGTTTATTTTCCCTTACTGAGAAGTGTCTCACCCCCAAACTTAAATAATTTTTAGGAAACAAAGAAGGACCGGCTGGTCAAGGCCGCCGCTGAGTTTGTCACGCTACCCCATTAGGAGGGTAAATTTGAACTAGGATTAGGAAATTTTGATTAGGGATCCTAGAGATATTTTTGTGTTTTTGAGAGATTGTATATAAAACAGTGTTTTGGGATTATAGTTAACTCTGGTATTATGTATTTTGTGGTATTGAGTTGATGACTTACATTTACTGCTGCTTAGGTTTCGCCGTGTATGACAGGTGTCCCTGCTACCCAAGGGTTTGAGTTGACTATTTTACTTAATATGTTTTATTATATGATTATTTAAGGGGGTCATTACATATTAAGTTTGTTAGTAACCTAATAGGGGCCAAAGAGGAACCCTAAGAACATCTTTGAAGCTAATATTTATACCCATTAGAACGTACAAGGTTTGAATTTAAAAATAGGAAAGTTTGCAGTAAATCTCACATAGAAGATCCTCATTGTTGACTAAGTAGCACCCTAGTTGAAGTTCATGGAAATCAGGGATTCAACTTAAGATCCTCTCGACCTAGTCGCATCATTGGGTCTTTCTAGTCGAGTTGATGGTTAAGACTTGCAGGATCTCGATCTTCAGGAAATCTCAGGAACTCGACTTACTCGCTTTTTATGGTCTCCCTGGTCAAGCTATTTGTCGAGACTCTTGGTAACTTCAGTTCAATCAGCTTTAGTATCTCAACTTGGTCGCTCCTGAGGATCACTTGGTCAAACCTTGTAACATTTCGTCTTCAGTACGAACCTTGGAGTTTGCAATTTGTGACCTAGTCGCCCCTTGTGTTGTTGGTTGCACCACATGATCGAACGTAGTCTTTTCTCCTTTTATGTGTGTTGAGGCTCTAGGAGCTTGGCTAAGCATCTGAGTTGAGCTGTAATTGTCCCAAGTATTCCCTTGGCTTCTTATAATGCCTAACTCCTTGGTTTTAACCTATATTTGTTGAAACATGAAAAAACCTTACATAACTCCAAACTCTGTTAACAAAGGCTTACATACAGGATAATCAGGATAAATAGAGGTAAATAGGGGCCTAAAATAGTGCATTTTAAGGACTCATCAAAGGCCATCACTATTTTCTCACAATTGGACAAGGAACTAATTTTCAGATGTGAGAGCACTTTAGCGACCTTTTGCACAAATTCCCACATCACCAAGTCTCTAGGTAACCTAGCTGAGTGAGATAGAGCCATGGTAGATGCATCCTGTGGAGTTACTTTCCTCACCAAGCATGAGAATGAGGCTTGGGTTCTCTTCACGAACCTAGCTAAGAATTCTCAGCAGCGTGTTGTTACTTCTCGCAGACCATCTGAGCCATCCACTTCCAAACCTAAGGGAGTCTATAAACTAGCCGTAAGCCATGACCTAGCTCGCACATTGCACACCATAGTGAAAAAGCTAGACCAGTTCTTGTCATTAGGACAACAACCACAATCTGTAGTGTGTGTAAGGGTGTGTGCCATTGGTTATAATCCTTCACACACATACTACAATTGCCCCCATATGCCTCCTTTGCCTGAGTTTGTGTAGGAGAAAATTAAGGCTACCCATAATTGGTACGATAGGCCAGCAAATGACCCATATTCAAACACATACAATCCAAGGTGGAACAAACATCCTAACTTCTCCTAGAAGCCACAAGCTCCAAGTTTTCAAGCACAAAGACATCAGATATCACCCACTGCTCTACCTCCTTGCCTATACTAAAATGCTCAAAATCCCACCATTTCTACCCCTAGACCTTCATCTTTTCAGCACCCATCTCCTCCTTAGCCCAAATATGATTCTTTTCAGGAGACAGTGTTGAAAGCCCTCAAGGGCATTGAGGTTGATCACCAAGTTGATCAGCAATTACTTCACTCTTACTCCCAATCGATTGCCAAACTAGAAGCCACCATGGGGGAACTAACTACCTCTTTGAGTATGAGAGATGAGGTTAAATTTTCGAGTCAACCTCTAGTGAACCCTAAAGGCCAATATGAGGTAGAAGGCAAGTCGAGTGTTGGATCTTCGTCATATAATGAGCGAGCCTAGGCTGTGACCTTTCTTCGGAGTGGTAGGGAGGTAAACAATAGGGTTGGGGAGAAGTTAGATCGAGAAAAAAGTAAGGAGAAGATAAGGGAAGAAAAAAAATTATGAACTATGTGATCCTCCTTCTCCTAATTCGGTAGCTGATACCGAGACACATACTCTTTGCAAGGATGGAGCACTCCCCCATTATGTTCCTGAAGCTCTTTAAGCACCCTTTAGATTTAAGGAGTCCACCACAAAGTCCATTACGGACACATTCCAACAAGTTAAGGTCAATATTCCTCTCTTAGATGTTATTAAGCAAGTACCTACGTATTCCAAGTTCCTCAAGTACTTGTGCACGCAGAAGCAAAAATCAAGGGTGCACATAAACAAACAAGTGTGGCTAGCCGAGCATGTGAAACCAATTCTATTAGGTCACCATCCTCCTAAACTAAAAGACCCCGACACTCTAACCATCTCATGTGTAATCGGTGATTACACTATTGATAGGGCTCTTTTAGATTTAGGGGCTTGGGTGAACCTCCATCCATACTCAATCTATAAGAAATTCAACTTAGGAGAGCTAAATTCCACCCCAATCACCTTGAATTTTGTCGAACAATCAGTAAAAAGGCCCTGTGGTGTGATAGAGGACATCTTGGTCAAGGTTAAGGAGTTTTATTATCTTTTTGAGTTCATTGTCTTGGATATGGAACCTTCAAACCCAACCAAAGACCCGATCCTTGTCCTATTAGGATTACCTTTTTTAGCCACGGCTAACACCTGCATTCATTACAGGGTTAGGATTATGGACATGCCCTTTGGCAACATGTAGTTAAGGAAGAATGTATTCCACGCTTCCCAACACCCTCCAGATGACGTCCAAGCTATGGACGTTGACATGATAGATCAATGTGTTGAGGAAGCAACTCCCCTAATTTTGTGGAGGGACCCTTTAGAGGATATACTTTAGCCTGAGAGCTCCTCTAAATCTATCTTGGAGGATCCGTATAAGCAAATTCTTATGATTCATTATTTGGCCTCTAGCTTAGAGGGATAGTTGTGGGTAAGTGAAACCTAGTTTAATAAAGAAATGGTGGAAGAAACCCTTAGTTTCGAACTAGAGTGAGTTCGACATGAGTTGTCATTGTTTCTGGTTGAAGATGATAAACTTATCACTTATGGGAGGAAAAGAGAGTATTATGCTTTTTTTTTTTTTGAGTCCTTAGGTTATAAAGGAGTCAAGCTGAAGACGGTAAACTTAGTGCTTTTGGGAGGCAACCTGAGTACTTTTATTTTCCTTTTTCGTTCTTAGGATGCATATGGTAGTGTAGATAGAGTTAGGGTCTTTAAAATAGGTTTTAGGTTAGTTGAGCATACGAATAGGGTGTGACCAGCATGCACATATGCCACCTAGTCGAGCCCCGCAAGTCTTCTAAGCTTCCAACTTACCGAGAAGTTTGACCAGAGGTGAGACCATCACTTCTTTTGCACGACTTGGTTAAGTCTCTGAATTTTTCTGCACTTGCAAACAACTAAGATGTTTGACCATGTGCGTGACCAGCACAGAGCAGGGTGCGACTTGGTCAGTAGTTAATGATCCTGTTTAAGTGAGGGGCGCAACCAGGCGTGACCAACACGAGAGCTGGTGCGACTTGGTTGAGAATGTCAAAATTTATTTAAAACCATTTTTCCCTCATGATCTTTTAACTCCCAACCTCCTCAATTCTTGGTTAATCCTCGTTGCCCCTCTCTTTGGCCTAGTCGCTTGAGCTCCCTTCACCCTTTCTAAGTCTCTAGTGACTCTCTAACCACCTACCCTAGCTTCAGTGATCCCTTCATTGTGTAAGTTTCCAAACAGTGACCTAGGGTTTTGGTTTAGTGATATTCCTTTGTCGCCATATCTCTTCCCTTAATCTTCCAGCACCATTTTCCTTCTTCCATTCCTTCTTCCATCCACGATGAAAGCCCTTCACCTCATTAGGAATGCCTCATCATTTTGAGTCTTGGGTTGTTTCCAAGCAACCCCAATCCTCTCGTTCTGCCACCAAATGGAAGAGGGCTTCAGTTCAATTGAGAGATGAGCCGTCATCAAGGTCAAAGCATATGCCACCCACTCCAACATCACCGAAGGGTCGCGCAGCCTAGGCAGAGCTAGAGAAGAAGATAAGAGGGAAGGTCATTCAAAGGATGATCATGGATGACTATGATTTCAGGACAATGTATATGTTCAAGCTAGATGAGGCGTGGGTCCCTGCGAGGAAGAAATTATGTTTCGAAATCCTTAAAACGATGAAATTCGACCATTATATGACCCCACCAAATGCCTCCTATCATCCCGAACTGATTCAGGAATTTGATTAACACATGCACCCTTAGTCACAGACGGGTGTGTTGTCCACATTTGTACAAGGCATTAGGTGTGATCTGATGCCAACCCTGATCGATAGAGCATGGTCCCATTGCGAGGTTGATACTATACTGTGGGAAGCACTAGATTCCTCAGACATTTATCATATCATCTGACATATGTTCCACGATTAGTATTATGATGGAGGTAATATGGTGCGAGGTAAGTGCACAGCTCGAAGCAGGGTACCAGATTACCTGCTCGTCTAGGATTTGATCCTCCAACACAACATATGCGCCTTTGGCCACCATTCTGAGCTGCATGGCATCCACCTATAGGCTTTTTTATGCTATACATAGAAATATAAAGGTGGATATACCTCAAATGATGATCGATGAGATAATCACGTTATATGTGAAGAACATGAAGCATCAAAAGCTAAGGAAGCCAACATCAAAGCCTGGGCAAGGACAGACAACTAGGGAGTTGAGGAGACCCCTTATCCTATATGCTCAGCTTATAATGGCAATGCTAATGCATCTAAAAATTAACTTGGGCAATCCTGATGCACACATTCCTATCAGCGGGATCACTACTGAGAGGATGTGGCATTAGAGCTTGCAGTTGGTAGCCAAGGCTAGCCTGAAGGTTCACTAGTGGGCTCCATTTGAGGGAGACTTGGGGTCCGAGCTTCTCATGCCATATTTCCTTCATGATCCTAAGGATGAGCCCGCACGACCACAAGTGCCACCTCCTCGCCACGCCTTAAATAAAAAGAGATGAACTACTACCTAGCACTTTACTTCAGTAGCAGCACGCTCAGAAGCCAATCCCTCAATGACAGTCCTGCCTCTACCAGTATCCCCCTTTGTGCCAGAGATAGGGGATGACTTGGGCCAGCTGTGCCATGACTTTGAGCTACTTTGGTCTGAGGTGCACCATGAGATGGCTGAGACCAAGGCAAATATTTCGTAAGGATTTAGGGCAATGGTTGAAGTGCTTCGAAGCTGCTTCTTGTAGGAGTTTCAGACCTTCCATTTTCCAGGATCCTCAGTGCCATCTTTTTCTTTATCTCCCACAGCTTCACCAACGGTGCACTCTCTGGCCTAACCGTCTCCCCCTCCTCAGGCCACTTCACCGGCAAGCCTAATGGTTATGATTGAGGTTGAATCTTCTGGTGAGGAGGAAGAATATTGCACTACTACAGAGATCCCACCTCCAGCTGCCGCCACAGGTGAGGTTCAGTCCCACACACATTCTATTGAGGTGCCAGTTAGTCCAAATCTGGCCTCTAAGCCATCAACTCCTCCAACAGTTGCCCACTACTCCCGATTATGACCACGACCCTCATTTTTCCAGTAGATGTCCCACTGACCTTAGCACCTCTTCAGGTGAGGCTGGTTCATCATCCATTATCTGCTATCATCCTTATCTTGCACTGCTTAGTGAAGGACTCCACTCTTCCTAAGGACTTCATCAACCCATTTATTTCCAACACCTCGCCAGTGGTACCTACGTCGATCCCTCAGGCTCCTACTTAAGTGCGATCTCTGGATCCCACTCCACCTGATTCGCCAATAGTGTCTGGCCATATTTCTGAGGAGGAGGAGGAGTCTTCCCCAAGGCCACACTTTGGCGCTGCTCGCCATTCTGATGTGGGTACTCCTTTCGATGCGTCTAACAAATTAGGGGGTGGCAACTCCGATTACGACATTGGTGGATCGTTCGAGGAAGACTAGGTTACGCTAGGGCCAATTTTCGAGATCGTTTGAGGCATTCTCTGTATATGTATATTGTTTCCTTTCCTTTTATTTTGTTTCTTTTCTTTTATTTTCTTTTCTAGTATGTATACCATTTTTTTGAAAGCTTGTACTAGTGCTTTCAAATTCTATATACATTGTACTGCCTTTGTGATTAATGGAATTACATAGTGCTTTTGAAATTTATTTCGTGCTTCAGTGTATTATTGCGCACATGCTATTTCTGGTTTGTATGTGTTTGTTACTGATGCAGGTACTCTAACTGATTTCATAGAACCGTACATTGTTTCTTCCCTCTCTTTCCAGGTTTTTTCTTTCCACACTTTAGTAGGGACACTGAAGTTTTAAGTTGGGGGTAAGGGGTAGGAAAACACTACATGGCACATTTCAAGCACAAAAATGACACAATTTTTAAAATTTCCAGTGATAATATCCTATTTCATGCAATGTTAACACTATTTATACCCTTTACATACGTCTATATTACCTACATGTTATATGCATAGGCTTATCATTTATATGACCTTGTTATGCTTACTAAAAAAGTAGTGAGTTGCTTTTGTGTAGTTTCACAAATTATAGCCAATATATTACTTTTGTTGCTCTATGAGAATTGACTACTAGTGTATTCGTGTTAATATGGTTGTGTAAAGTCTTGTATTCACATGGTTCTTCACAAGGCTAGGATGCACTTTCATGTGATTCATAACACTTAGGGTTCCTTGAGAGCAATGAGAGAACAACCGTGGCGACTTTGATACCTTGTGAGGTACTGTTGAGCCTTTCATCTTTTATTGAGCTTTTAACGTCAAACTCTGAGTTCAAGGAACTCGACTTTCCTTTTATGAATTTTCTTTGCTTGCTAGTATCGATTCTTGTATTTTCTAGCCTAGAGGTGATGTCTTGGGGGAAGATATAAACCTAGGTCTTGTAACCTACTTAAGACGTGAAAATTGAGCCACCCTTAGAGATAGACTTATTTCATGAATTCCTTTTTTAGATTAATTTCTCATTAATAGTATGAAGACGTAAAAGTTGTGAAAATTTTCCTAACTGATCATAAAAGAAAATTGTAAAAAGAATGGGTAGAAGAGAAAAGGAAATGAAAAATACAAAGAATACTTGCTCCAAATATAAAAGGGTCAAACTAGGGACACAACACACATGATTCTTCAAGTATGAAGCTTCTTTAGTTGTTCGATGCATAAGATGTACTCACGCTTAGTTCATGAATAAGTCAATCTAAGGTGGTCTTGGTTGGATGTTGTGAGTAGGTGAGAAGGCGCTAGGGTGAAGGACCCGACGTCTCATTAATAGGCTAGATCCCATTCGTATAAGACTAGTTTACTTTATGCTTAGCGTTAGTTCTTCAAATTATGTGAGATGTTTGGTCATGACATTCTTCCTCACATATGAGAGTAAACCTATATTCTTAAGTGATTTTGAGAGTATGCTAGTGAGGTTGAGTCAATACAACCATTCCGTAGGTGTCCAAGGGTAACCTGAGTGTAACGAATCATTCACTTAACACATGCCTTGTGACTTTGCCTATTTATACTTGAATTTATATGATAATATTAACTCCGAATTGCAATTGTTGGTTAATTTTCTATGAGTTGTATTTTCCTTGATGGCCATATATTGTTTAGACTTGCATTAGTGATTTGTTGCGGAGTTGTGTTTATAATAAAGTCATGTATGAAAAAGCTTGTGTGTAATTAGGTTATATTTCTATATGTGAAATGACATGATTGTGTTGCATGTTATCTTATTTGATATTCACTGATATTGGTGCTTGTGGGTATTGCCCTAAAGACCCTTACAAGACTACAACTCGTCCATTAGGGTCAACCTAGGGGTTTAAAGCCTTGTTGCATACGGTAAATGCAACCATGTTTTCCATGAAATAGGAGGTAGATAGGATTTTATTAGTTTTCTTAGTTTTTTCTTTGCTTGAGGATTAGCAAAGTGTAAGTTAAGAGTTGTGGCGAGTCCCAAAAATACACTATTAGGTCTCCATTTACCTTTGTTTTGTCTTCACTTATGTTGTTAATAACCTTTGTTATCATAATTCGAGTTATGCAAGGTTTGTTCATGTTTTAGGGAAAACAGGTCAAAATCAAGGAGTTAAGCAATATGAGAAGCCAAAGGCGTAATTGGATTGCACAAAGCCTAAATCAGCTACTCAGCCAAGCCACTAGAGCCTCAATATGTTAAAGGAAAGTAGACATTGTTCGACCATGTGATGCGACTAGCTAACATAGGGTGATCAGGTTACAAGCTCCAAACTTCGAGGTTTAGACTGAAAGTGAATTGCTGCAATGTTCGACCAAGTTCTCGGCTAAGTGACCCTATGGGACGACTAGATTGAGATACTAAAGCCTAATGAGCCAAAGATACTGAGAGTCTCGACCAAGTGTTTGATAAAGAAACTATGAAGGGCGACCAAATCGAGACCCTGAACTGAATAGAAGAATTGAGATCTTCCAAGTCTCGACTAGCAGCTCGACCAGTAAGACCCATTGGTTGACTATGTCAAAGATGCTAAAGTTTGAATTCCTAATTTCCCTCAATCCTTGACTAGGGCGCGAGTAGGAGAATGTATTGGTGAGACTAGGTAGACAGTGATGATGTTCTGGGTGAGATTTTCTGCTACAGTTTCCTATTTTGAATTGAAATCTTGTAAACCCTTTTAGGTATAAATAATAGTTTCAAATATGTTCTTATGACCTCTTTTGGGTTAGTGACAGACCTAGAAAGCCATTGAGAGCCAAGTAGATTAGGATTTACTTCTTTTGATTTAAGATCTTGTCTAGTTTATGCTTGGATTCGTGAAGGCCTATGACAACCTTCAAGTTCCTCGTGTTGCCACTTAGATAGTTTGTGTAGTTTGCTTGGCTGTTTGACTTAGGTAGGCTTAGTTTGGGCCTTTTGGTTAGGCTTGTTTTGCTTTGGTTTTTTCTATTTTTTGGTTTTTGTTTGTGGTTTGTCTTTGGGAAGGCTTTTTGTTTATATGTAATCTCCTAGAGGCTTTTCTTGTAACCCCGGTTTTCCCCCGCCATAAGTGAGGGTCAATTAATAAATTTAGGACGAGACCGCTATATGGGTGGCTATAGGTTCTCTCTATAAAAAAAGGGGTTTATAAATTTTATTTTTGGTAGTTGAGGACCCAAACCTTGGTGAGACAAACCCTACCATACTGCACCTAAAACATTTTATGTCCTTCCTCTTCCTAAACTACAACCAAGATCCATTATGGGACTTACATCTTCCACATTCTTGGTTACTTTTCACCACAAGACCTTCACTATGTGAAACTTCATCATTGGCCATTTTCCTTTAGAGAAAACAAAGCAATGTGCTTGTCACCTCTTCCAAATTCAGAATTTATTTGCCCCATGTAAGAGTGGTAACATAATTCTCATACGTGTTAGACACAGGTAGGGAATTCGATAGCATCAGTGTCTTGTCTTCCTCTTTGAAATTTACATCAACATACGTAAAATCACTCACAATCTGATTGAATGTGTTGATATGTTGGAACAAATTCGAACCCTCTACCATCTTAAACCAATATAACTTTTTCTTAAGGATTATTTTATTGGATAAGGAATTAGACATATACCGACTTTCCAGTTTCCTCCAAATTGTTGTAAGAGAATCCTCATCCATCATGTGGTACAACACGTCATCTACCAATCAAAGTTGGGTGATTGATACTGCCTTTGCCTCTAGTTCATTCCAACTTGCTTCATCCATGCTTTCCGGTTGAATTCCGTGTAAGGCCTTCACCATACCCTACAACACTAAGAGATCCTTCACCCTTCTTTGCCACAAACTAAAATTCTTGGTTCATTAAACTTGACAACGTCAAATTTCGCAGATGAAGATCTAGAGGCCATTACAACAATGCTCTGATACCAATTTGTTGTGAAAAAATGAATTGCACAGTGGAATATATTTGTATTTAGGATCAAACACACAATGCAGTAATCAATGAAGGATATACATAACAATCCACAATCACAACAAGTATATGAAAGTAATAACAATAATAAGAACATAAGGAATAACGTGGTTTGTCAATTCCTACATACACAGAAGCAAACGAAAAAGATGCACTATCTTCTTGTCCAAAGGACATGAAAAATGTACAACACTCTTCCTTTTACATCCATCCTCTACAAATACATCTGATATAACATATAAATAGAGTTCCCAGAGGTTTTCCCTCCAAAACCCAACCATACTAACGTCCCCCTTTCAAAATTTGAAATCTGTGCTAGGTATTTTAAGCCAGATCGTAGACAGTTAGAGCCTTTCAATCAATGGTTTCCTCTGCAGCTGCTTGATTTCATTCATGATTTCTCTATGTGCATGCCTTTCACTCAGTATGTGAGTCACATTTCACAACATGTTTCTTCATTGTTTAGCAGTGGGAGTTTGTTCCACAATACAAATCTAAAAATAATAATTAATCCCCATTATACTCAAAATCAAGTAAGTTCTTAAATAAGATTCATGTATTTTTGCAAAGACAAGATACGATTTGAATAATACATTATTTTCTATCAAATCTTTATACAACAAAAAATTTTAAATAACCAAAAATAATTTTTATTATATATTAAGGTAGGTCTCTCTCTTCACAACCTTTCAAATGTTGAATCTATTTTTATAAAATCTTTGAGTTTTAAATTATAATTTTAGTTTTTCATTAACTGATTTATTTATTCCTCTAACACTGCCGCGTTCGCCGCCACCACTTCTTCTAAGAACTATGTGTTTTTGTGTGCGCGTGCGTAAAGTTGTGTGTGTGTGTGTGTGTGTGTGCATGCATTTTTGTGTGTGTGACTATGTGTGTGTGTGTGTGTGTGCGTGTGATAGTGTGCGTGTATGTGTGTGTGTGAAAAGGTTTATGACTTGTCCAGAAATAAGTCCCAATTGGGTTTTTCACAAAGGAATCAAGTTATATGTTGAAAAGTTGCTATTTCAAAGATTCAAGAATTTAAGTTCTATGTTAGCAAATTGATATTCATCTAATTGATTTATGCTAGCAAGGACCAATGTTGCAATCTATGGATTAAAAAGGGTTATTCAAAGAAGTGATTTTAATTTTCTAGCAAGGGTTAACGAAATATAACAAGGATTCAAACACAAGTAGTGAAGTTACTAAGAGAATTGTTTGGATGACTTGACGTTGTTCCACATGTAGTTAGATCACACCATAGGTCCTTCGTGCAAGCTTTGAAATGCCAAGACAAAAGCAGCAATGGAGATAGGAAAAGTGATCGTGTGGGTGTATGATGGTGTGGCTATGTGGATGTGTTGGAGGGGAGGCCGTGTGGGTTAGAAAGGGGAGGTGTAAGCATAGTCACTTGATAGAATAGTGCTCTTTCACCACTTGATCTCTAGAGAGAATGCGTAGCCTCACACTACACAATCAAATTGATTGGACAAAGCTTTCAAGCTTTAACAAAGGAAATTACTTTCAATATTGAAAACTTAGCTAAATTTTTAGGCTTTCAAGCTTTAGTAAAGGAAATTGCTTTCAATATTCAAAACTTTTCTAATTTTTTAGGTCTTACAATGGAGATATAAGCTAGACTGGGGGGAACAAAGCATTAAACAACTTAGCTAGCATGGGGAGACAATACAATAAACACTTATACTTCCCACACAAGCATGGAAGACAAAGGAAATAAATACACACTAACTTCTAACACATTAAAGACTTCTCACAACTTACTAAGAACACAACTTACTAAATACTCACATACAAGCAAGCTTAATTGTCTCAGAACATTAAAAATTATATATAAAACATATGTCAAAGAAAGGTCAAATCCGTGTGAGGTCCACAAGACCATGTGGGGCCCATATAGGTCTTGATTTGGATTTCGCTTCCATTCTTCACTTGGGGGTATTCAAGCACCTAATATCATTGAAATAACATATCCAAGTACAATATAAATTCAACACACTTCCATTAAAATGGTCTTCAAATATGATTTTTAATTAATCCCATGTATTCTTGCAAAACAGATTTAATGATAGTAGATATCTAAAGGTTGTCCACATGTCACCATGTCGGCAAAGGAGTTGACATCGGGAGGTCATCCCCGTGTCACCAAATCTACAAAGGAAATGGGTAAGGCATGCTGATCCCCATCATCTCTCTGGGGTCCAAAAGAATTCGTCTCTAAAGAATTGGAAGTGATGTATCGGGAATACAACTCCAAGTTGAGACGAAGGAGGTCTTCTTTCAAAACCCAACTCCTCTCAAAAAGTGACTTACCTCTCCACTTGACCAAGAACTTTTAGTATGATCCTAATGATGTGAACGTTATCTGTCATCCAAGATCTCTTCAATCTCATCAAGGCTTTTGGGTATGGATAAAGGTGGAGGCAAAGGCAATTTTGGGTTTTTAGGTTCATAAGGAGTGGGAAATGGTGTTGAATCACCTGTGATGAGTCCCTAAAATGCATGATTTTAGACCCTCATTTACCTTTTCTTATTTTCACTTTATTATTTATTTACCCATTGTTATCATTGTTTGGAACTATGCAAGGTTTGTTTTTCTTTTTAGGAAATATAGGTTAAAACCAAGGAGTTAGGTATGTGAGACACTAAAGGAGTATTTGGATTACACAAAGCTTAAATTCAAGAGTTTATCCAAGCTCCCAAAGCCTCTGAACGTCAAAGAAAAGGAAGTCTTTGTTTGACCAAGTGGCACGACCAGCAACACATAGGGATGACTTAGTCTTCCACTCCAGACTCTGAAGCTCAGATTGAGATTGAAATGCAACAAAGGTCGACCAATTGATCGACCATGTAAACCTCCAAGGCGACCATGTCGAGATACTGAAACAAAACTAAAAGCATAATTTCTGAGAGCCTCAACGAAGTGGTCGACAAAAAGACCTTGAGGGACGACTATGTCAAGTTCCTGAGATTTCCTGAAGATCTAGATCCTGCAAGTCTCGACCATCAACTTGACCAGAAAGACCTAGAGGTGCAATGTAGTCAAATACAACGAAGATTCAAATTCCTAATTTTCTGTGAGTCTTGACTAGGGAGCACACAAGTGAAGCATGGGGGCGACTTGGTCGACAGCGACGATCTTCTGCACGAGATTTGCTACAAAGTTTCCTAAACTATGAAACAAACCTTGTAAACTCTAGAGCCTATAAGTATTTACTACGAACACGAGCTCTGGGTTCCTCTTTGGCCTCTCTTAGGTTAGTGATAGACTTAAGATGTCATTGAGAGCCAAGTTAGATTAAGGAGTAGTGTAGATTTCTAGATTGTGCAAGGTGTATTCAACAGCCTGTGACAACCGGTAGAGCTCTGGTGTTTTCCAGCGTATATTACATGATCGTTCAGTTGTATTTTCTGGCATTAGTGACAGACGTTCTGATTGCAAAGTGATGATTTTTTTACATGATTTCTCTTTACTTCTTTCATTTACCGCTTTCATTTATTGTTTGGATGGTGATGATGTTTAGTGACAAAATTAGCACCTTTATTACTTCAGTTAGGTACACGTATTAGGCTACAATCTCCCATAGAGGTTCTCATGATCGTTTGTGATAGAGTATACTCTGGTTCCCAACCATGCTTTGGACGGCTGGTGCACCCTTGCTACTCTATGCCATCGAAAAACTCCTTGGATTGTTTAGCCAGGTTCCGGTTAGTTTAGTATTGTAAACTCACTGAACTTAGATTACGCAAAACAACATCCTAAATTATAGTTATGTCTAAACACTACTTTGTAGGAGTAGGGTTAACTTAGATTTACTTGCTTTCTTTTACATGCTTTCCAATAGTTGATAGAAAACAATTCAAAAATATCATCTTTTTACTTCTCTTTTGTACAAGGCTACCGTAAACTAATTTGGAAGTAACTTAATTATTGCGCTCTATGTCCCTGAAGATCGACACTCGACTTCCCCACTTTCTATTGAACTTGGGATTGTTAGTTAGTATAAATTTTATTTTTGGTAGTTAAGGACCCGAGCCTTGGTGATCCTACCAAATTTTGGTGCTGTTGCCAGGGACTTGGCTACGATTATAAGCCAACTTCCACTTTAGAGTATTATTTTCTTGTGTTTTTTATTTTCTTTTTATTTTCCTCTTTCTTCATTTATTCTCATTTTTGTTTATTATCACTAAAGTCTTGAGTCCTTGTGCTTTAAAGTGTGTATGTTTGGTTTGCGTTCTTTGGAACCCAAGATAATTCCCATAGATCCTGAGATTAAAAACTCCCATAGGTCCCTTAAGAAACCTATCTCTAATCTAGATAAAGCTGAGTCGTCTAAAGTAAAAGTTATGGCCAAACAAAACCCACTGGTTCCCATCGATCAACTCTCGGAACCCATGCTCTTCACCTACCTGTGGTGGGAGAGCAACCACTTCGACCGCTTAGGGATTACTTTGTGCCTAATGCATACACATCGCCGTCCTCCATCTAGTTTTGGATGTTCAGGGTGCACAATTTGAGATTAAGACTTCAATAATCTCGATGCTACCCGAACCCCACCGAAAATCCTTATCAGCATCTGGATGAGTTCTTAGATATTTGCTCCACCATTCGCATACCTAATTTTAGTGATGACGCCTTGCGCCTTAGGCTCTTTCCATTCTCTCTAAAGGATAAGACCAAATATTGGCTGATGTCCTTAGAGCTGAATTCGGTGACTAACTGGGCCACCATGCAGCATGAATTCCTGAAAAGTACTTCCCAATTGGGAAAACCAACTAGCTGCAAAGGAAAACCACAAGTTTCACACAAATGGATGGGTACTTTTCTTTGAGACCTGGGAGTGTTTCAAGGGCCTACATTGTAAATGCCCACATCATTAGGTCCCCAAGTGGCAATTAGTTTAAACTTTTTATGAATTGTTAACTGAGAGAGATAGGTCCATGGTTGATGCATCGTTCGGAGGTATTTTCCTCACAAAGCACGAGAATGAGGCATGGGTTCTCTTTGAAAACATGGCTGTAAATTCTCAATAGCACATGGTTGCTACTCATAGACCACTCAATCCACACACATCTAAACATAAGGGAGTTTACAAGTTGGCCACAAGCCAGGACCTAACCTTTACTGTACATGCCATATCCAAAAAATTAGACAAGTGCTTGTCCTTAGGACTGCAACCAATGGTGTGTGCAGAGGTTTGTGGGCTAAGGCATGTGGTCCTGTTCACTAAACTATGGAATGCAAATTTTACCATAGGAAGGCACAAATCCCATGAACCTATGTTCTCACCTATTGGGCATCTTAATAGGTCCCTAAGGCTGCTAATATGATGGTATTCACTTTTAAGGCCTATTTTAGAAAAAAACAAAAAAAACAAAAAATTGGATCCTACCATATGATCAAACATATCATCTAGTCAAGGTATGGGTAACCTATGCTCGATAATAATTTTTTTGATTGATCTGTTATTGATGCACGTGCTCTGAGTGACATCTTTATAGGAAGTAAAGATAGCAAGGTAGGCACATGGACTTATGCTCTCCTAAAAAAAGTCATGTTCCTTTAGTTCATTCACTTATTTTATTAACTCCTCATCTTCTCTCAAGTTCACTCTATGATGTGGTAAATGAGGCAAAGATGAACTAGGAACAAGATCAATAACATGCTGAATGTCTCTCTCATTAGGTGGCTTTGAGGTGACATCCTCAAACTTGGAAAGTATAGGTGATACTTCTAGTGGTAAGTCATGCTTCGGAAGGGGTATCTTAATCTCCTTAGTAACAACCACATTCACTTCCTATGTATCTTGACTCTCCTGCTCAAATTATTTTTACTTATGATATTCAATGATTCTCCACTAGTTTTTGTCTTCTCATTCTTCTTTTTCTCCCATTTCGGCGTTAGTGAACTAAAAATAATTCTTTTCCATTACACCTAAATGAGTAAGTGATGGTAAATTCATTATGTGAGACATCCAAATAACCAAGGTCTTCCTAAAAAAATATGAGCAACGTCCATGGAAAGGACATCACACCAAATCTTATCCTTATAATGATCAATCTTAATGGGAATTAAGCATCTATGGCTGATGGGCATAGTAATGGTATCAACACAAAGCTACCTTATAAGGTTTTGGGTGTGGCTCAACTTTCAAACCCAACTTTTCAACTGCAAATTTAGACATAACGTTCATATAACTACCACCATCTATGATCATGTTACAACTTTTACTCCCACACTTGATGTAAGTATAAAAAATAGAAGTGCAACACCAATCCTCCAGATCATTGGGACAGATCATAATGCATTTTATCAAACTCAACCTGTCACTCTCATTCAATCCTACAACCTAGATAAGGAGTCTCAACTTGAGTAGACATCTTGGGGGTTTTGGAAGGATTCAGAGAACACTAGGAAGCTCTTGGAATGGTGTTTAGTCACACAAAGTAGGGTCAATTGTACACCTAACCAAAATAAGTTTCTAATAGCCTAAATTTCAAAATCTGGGTAGTTGTTCAGGGCTAATTTGTCATCTATTTTCTGAAACCGTCGGCGCTTTCAGACAGTACTAAAATCCTGTGAGCTACTAATGGATGGACAATTTCACCTACGAATGCCTTTCAGTATTTGGGGTATAACCTTTGCTAGAGAACTCCAAATAGGGCGATCGTGGTATCAAAAGAAAGCGAAGACATTTCCCATAACTTTTGTGTTTAACGTTTTTTAAGAGAGGAAGGTTTTGATAGAGACAATTACACATCAATTTGGTAGTAGAAAAATGATGATGTTGGGACTTAGTGGGCTTTTCTAATTCGACCTAAGCTCTGATACCAAGATAATGTAGGATGGGATGGATCGACCTATGTCCTACGATTCAACCCTCGCACAAGCACTTATAATCAAAACACTTTAAATTAAGAATTCAATTAACTAAATACAAACACCATAAATTATGCAATATTTCACATGTTCAAGGATTTTGAAAAGGTATATGACTTGTCTAGCAATTAAGTCCCAATTGGTTCTTTCACAAAGGAACAAGTTATATATTGAAAAATTGCTATTTCAAAGATTCAAAAATTTAAGTTCTATGTTAGAAAACTAATATTCATCTAATTGATTTATGCTAGCAAGTACCAATGTTGCAATCTATGGATTCAAAAGGGTTATTCAAAGAAGTGATTTTAATGTACTAGCAAGGGTTCACAAAATCAATTGATTGGACAAGACTGTGTGGGACCTACATAGGTCTTGAGTTGGATTTTTCTTCCATACTTCACTTGAGGGTCTTCAAGCACCTAATAATCTCAACATAACATATCCAAGCACAATATAAAGTCAACACGATAACAAAGTCTTCCATCAAAATGGTCTTCGAATATGATCTTTAATTAATCTCACGTGTTCTTGCAAAACAGAATTATTGATAGTAGACATATGGAGGTCGTCCACAGTTCACCATGTCGGCTAAGGAGTGGACATTAGGAGGTCATCCACGTGTCACGAAAACTGCAAAGGAAATGGGTAAGGCGTAAGGCGTACTAATCCCCATCATATCTCTCGGGCCCAAAAAGAATTTTTCTCTGAAGAATTAGAAGTGATCTATTGGGAATACAACTCCGAGTTGAGATGAATGAGGTCTTCTTTTAGAATCCAGCTCCTCTCAGAAAGTGGTTTACCTTTTCACTTGACCAAGAACATTTGATATGATCCTGCTTGTGTGAACGTTGTCTTATCATCTAAGATTGCTTCGATCTCATCAAGGTTCTTGGGTATGGATAAAGGTGGATACAAAAGCAATTTCGGGTTTTTAGGTTCATGAGGAGAGGGAAATGGAGTCGAATCACCTACAAGGTTAGTATTTGAAGGCTCCACAAAAGATGGTGCTTCAAGAAAAGGGGTTAGATCTTCAACATTAAAAACATTGCTTATGCCAAAATCAACAGGAATATCAAGCATGTAAGCATTAGAACTAATTTTTTTTAAAACTTTGAAAGGTCCCATCTTTTTAGCATGCAACTTTCTTACCTTTCCTAATGGAATCTGTTCAAGACAAATACGGACCATAACCATATCACCCTCTGAAAATTCTTGTATCCTACGATGTATATCAGCACTAGATTTATAATGCTCCTTGTTCAAGTTAATTTTCATTCTTATTTTAGAGTGTATATCATGTATATGTTTTGCAAAAACATAGTATTGCTCACTCACTCTAGCCTATGGGGGGTAATAGGTTAAGATCTATAGGCTTCTTAGGACTATAGCCCGTGACATTCTAAAATGGGCTAAGGCATGTGGTCATATTCACTAAACTATGGAATGCAAATTTGTCCATAGGAAGACACAAATCCCAAAGAACCTATTTTCCCACCTACTAGGCATCTTAATAGGTCCCTGAGGCTTCTAATCTAATGGTATTCACCTTTAAGGCCTATTTTTGAAAAAAAATTGGATCCTACCATCTCATCAAGCATATTATCTAATCTAGGTATGGGAAACCTATACTTGATGATAATTTTTTTGATTGCTCTATTATTGATGCATGTGCTCTGATTGACATCTTTCTAGGAAGTAAGGATAGCAGGGCAGACACATGGACTTATGCTCTCCTGAATAAAGTCATGTTCCTTTAGTTCATTCACATGTTTTATCAACTCGTCATCTTCTCTCAGGTTCACTCTATGATATGGAAAATGAGACAGAGATGAACAAGGAACAAGATCAATGATATATTGAATGTCTCTCTCTTTATGTGGCTGAGAGATGACATCCTCAAACTAGGAATGTATACATGATACTTCTAGTGGTGTGTCATGCTTAGGAAGAGGTATCTCAATCTCCTTAGTAACAACCACATTCACTTCCTATGTGTCTTGACTCTATTGCTTAAATTGATTTTTACTTATGATATTCAATAATTATCCACTAGTTTCGTCTTTTCATTCTTCTTTTTCTCATATTTCGGCTCTAGTGGACTCAAAATAATTCTTTTACCATTACACCTAAATGAATAAGTGTTGGTAAATCCATTATGTGAGACATAAAAATCATACAACCAAGGTCTTCTTAACAAAATAAGAGCAATGTCTATGGGAAGGACATCACACCAAATCTTGTCCTCATGATCACCAATCTTAATAAGAACTAAGCATCTATGGCTTATAGGCATGGTATTAGCATCAACCCAAGCTACCTTATGCGGTTGTGGGTGTGGATCAACTTTGAAACCCAACTTTTTAACTGCAGTTTTAAACACAACTTTTATGTAACTACCACCATCTATAATCATCGTACAACTTTTACCCCCACACTTGATGTAAGTATGGAAAATAGAAGTGCAAAGCCAATCCTCCTGATCATTGGGATTGATCATAATACATCTCATCAAACTCAACCTGGCACTTTCCTTTACCACAATTGAAAACTCATTTATTCAGGTATCTCTCTCAACATCAATCCTTCATCCTAGATAAGGATTCCTGACTTGAGTACACATCCTAGAGGTTAGAGAAGGATTCAAACAACACTAGGGAGGCCTTTGGAATGGTGTTTCGTCACACAAAGTAGGGTCAAGTGTAAACCTAACCAAAGTAAGTTCCAAATAGCCTGAAGTTCAAAATCTAGGTAGTTGTTTAGGGTCAATCCATCGACTATTTTCCGAAATCGTCAGTGATTTTAGATAGTACTAAAATCCTTTGAGCTGCTAATGGATGGGCAATTTCACTCGAGAACGCCCTTTAGTATTTGTGGCATAACCTTTTCTAGAGAACTCCAAATAGGGCGATCTTGGTATCAAAAGAAAGTTAAAAAAAAATTTCGACAACCTTTATATTTAAGCTTTTCGAAAATAGGAATTTTTTGATAGAGAAAATTACACATCAATTCGGTGGTAGAAAAATGAAGATGTTGGGACGTAGAGAACATACCTAATTTGACCTAAGCTCTGATACCAAGATGATGTAGGATGGGATGGATCAACCTATGTCCTACAGTTCAACTCTATGACAAGCACATACACTTGAAACACTTTAAATTAAGAACTCAATTAACTAAACATAAACACCATAAGTTATGCAATATTTCACATGTTCAAAGATTTTGAAAAGGTGTATGACTTGTCTAGCAATTAAGTCCCAATTGGTTCTGTAATGACCTGACTATTTTACCATAATTTTTTTTTTACATTTAATATAATAATCGTGATAAAACGTAATCAATTTGGACCCATGAATACCAGGGATATACCTGAAATACAACACTGATACCTAAACAACTGAAACGTAAAATCATATATATATATCAAATCATCAAACCAACACAATACTAGAGTTTTACTACAACTGTTTTATATATACACACATCCCAAAATAACCAAAAAGTGCCCTATGGTCACAACCCAAAAATCCATCAGACCTTAGCAAAATGACTTACCCTTCAGATAGGGTAAAACAGTCAAACCCTAACACTGCGGAGCTCTATCCGCTCTTCTATCTGGGGCTCCTAAAATGTTTATATAGTGGGGGTGAGACACCTCTCAGTAAGGGAAACAAACTAATATCAGTATTTGGAAACATGAGTATTCTCGTGTTATACATATAACAGTACATAAAACATATTTGACAAAACTGTCAGTATCATATCTGGATAAAACATAATTTATAATAACATGGAATAACATACTGAGTTTCTATACATGAAATCATAATATATAATTATACATGAAATAACACCCTAGATGGATAGCTAGCTACTGTCATGTTTTACCCCCATATGACTTGCTTGTGCCGCCCGAAGGTGGATCCTAACAATGACTGGCTGACCATGCTAGATCAATATAAGTCTTTAAGTACGATGGGTTTTCCCCTCCTGGTCCGGATGTTAGGGGGATGCTTGCACTACCATAAAATCACATCGACTGCCGATCTCCCATAGTCCCTTACGACATAGGGTAGCACTAACATATTTATGATCGTGATCATATATTAACAATACCGTGCTTCCTAAAAGCCTAAACCAAGCCATCCAAGTTCTGATAACATATAGTAAATCTCAAATAACGATACATAGCTTTTTCACAATAACATTTGTCAAAATAATATTTTTATGCATTTTTGCAGATAATAATGTATAAACCATGACTCTTGCGCTGACATTTGTATTTTTTGAAACAAGGCCATTATGCCGACATAATAAAACATGAAAACCATGGCCCTTATGCCGGCATAGCATATCATATAAAAATCCCAGCCCTTACGCCGGCATATCATATGAAACCATGACCCTTATGCTGGCATATCATATCATGTAAAATCATGGCCCTTACGCAGGCATATATTTAACATACATAGTTTGAAATCTCTCTATTGTTTCAATACCATACTTTAAACATAGTTCCTGTATCATTTTTAATATTTTCCTAATAATCGTAACAACATGCTGATTTTGAAAACATAATATTCTAATATTACATAAAATCATATAATTTCATACTCATGCCACACAAAAATGAATATTGTTATATTCGTAAAATCTGCACAAAATAATATTTCCCGCTAAACTGTATCAAAATCATTTTCCTATTAATAGCAGTATTTCCAAACTCAGTTCTATAATATATATAATTTCCTTGAAAATAAAAGGTGAATATTAATAAATAATTTCATGGAAATACTAACTTAGTTTATCCCCTTACCTGACTTGTGGAAAAGCCCATAAATTACCCCAAAATTACACTTGTGTGTTCCCCAGCTCAACTCCTTGAATTACATTTCCCTTAAATAAAACTTCAGTGTAAACCCATCTAATACCTTTCCTCAACCCAGAAATACCAAATACCTTAATAAATATTAAAATAATCAACTTACCCAAATTTTGGGATGATGTCCAAGTTAGCCTAACCAACAAATCACTCCAGCAAATTTGTAGAGAAACTTCCTAGGAGTAACGTGGCAGCTTCGGATCATTGATCCAGCGAAATACAGAGCCAAAATCGAAGAGAGAAGGAGAGGGAGTCATAGGAGAGAGAAAGAGAGGGTTTCTATAAATTTTTCTTTCTTAAAAATGCGTTCTTAAGCTTATATGGAAAGCTTGTCCATATGGCCTCATCAACGAGTCACATCTCCTCGTTGATGAGTCAATGAGGGGAGCTCGTTGATGAACACCTTCTCCTCATCAACAAGTTTTAGAATCTAAAGCAGTCCTCTCGGTAACTTCTCGTTGACCAGATGAATGTCCCCATCAATGAGCCCAAGAATCCTGCTCGTCGACGAGACCATGCTGAAATCCCTTAAGAAAATTCCTTTTTCTTTCCTTCTTTTATTATTTAATTACTATAATTCTTTGGGTCTCTACATTCTCCCCTTCTTATAAAAATTTCATCCTCGAAATTCACTATTTGTATTGACACCATCCTTCAAAGAAAATTGGTTACTTATTTTATTATTTACCCTCACTTATGGTGGAGGAATACCGTGGTTGCATTCAAGGTTCTGGGAGATTACATATACACATAAAATAAAATTTCTTCGACAACCAAAATACTATCTACTACTAGAAAATTATTACATATACTAACCTGCACAAAATAAATTCTACATATTCACCAGAAACTTTTCTTGATTATTATTGATCCCCGCCGAAGAGATACTGGTACTTCTATCCTATCTACTCCTCGAGTTTCCATTAAGGTTCCTTTATCACACGATTTCTCCACAAGACTTTTACTAAAGGAATCTTCTTATTGCGCAATTCCTACTCTTTCCTGTCCAGAATCTGCACTGGTACCTCCTCATATGCCAAAGTATCCCTAAGCTCTATATCACTGTAATTGATCACATGGGAAGGGTCTGGGACATATTTTCTCAGCATGGAAACATGGAATACGTTGTATATTCTGGAAAAAATAAATGGGTGGAAAGGTTAGTCTATAGGCAATTGATCCCACTCTCTCAAGGGTATCAAACGGGCTAATAAACCTAAGGCTAAGCTTACCCTTCCTTCCAAATCTCATAACTCCCTTTAATGGTGCCATCTTCATAAACACATGATCTCCCATATCAAATTCAAGTTTCCTGCACTAATACTATCTCTAATAAGCCGAACTTTATCATATGCCTATTGCACTGGCTATGACCCCCACTACTCACCTCTCACCTATCTCATCCCATTATAGAGGAGAACGACACCTTCTACCATAAAGCACCTCATAAGTTGCTATGCCGATGCTAACCTAATAACTATTATTGTATGCAAACTCTACCAGCAGCATATACTAGGTCCAACTCCCCCCAAAATCCATCACACACACTCGCAACATATCTTCTAATATCTGAATCACCCTCTCAGTCTGGTTGTTCGTCTGAGGATGAAATTTCGTGCTGAAAGATAATTGAGACCTCAGAGCCTTCTAAAAGCTCCTCCAAAATTGTGATGCGAAACGTGGGTCTTGGTTTGACACTATAAACACTAGAACACCATAAGAACAAACCATCTCTTGAACATAAATCTCAGCTAGTCTATTTATGGAGTAGTTGACTTTAATAGGAGTAAAGTGGGCAATCTTCGCCAATCTATCAACGACCCCTCAAATAGCATTCTAACCATGTGGTGCCGGTGGCAAACCTAACACAAGGTCCGTAGATATATGATCCCACTTCCACTGTGGGATGTAAAGTGACTGCAACTGGACCATCGGCCTCTAGTGCTGGCATGTCAGACACTGCTGTACGAACTCGAAAATTTCCTCTTCATGCCGCTCCACCAGTAAGGTTCTCGTAGATCCCTATACATTTTAGTACTACTTGGATTAACCATGTACAAGGACCTATGAGCCTCATCTAAGATCGTCCTCTTTATGTTCATATTCGTAGGCATGTAGAACCTGGAATGGAACCTCAAGGCCCAGTCATCAGAAATACTGGATTCATTTCCCTGTCCGTCCTGCACCTTAGCTATCAACTCTACTAATTCTGCGTCATCTCTCTAAGCTGTCTTAATCCTTTCCTCTATAGTAGGCTGCACTACCAAGATGGCAATAAATGCCTGAGGATCACTCTCTACCATCTCTACATCGAGTCTCTGAAGATCCATCTAAATCAGATGCTGAACCTCCATAGTTGTCAGTGCTGGTCCTACTTATTTCATACTCAAATCATTAGCTACCACGTTTGCCTTCCCTGGGTGGTAGCTGATAGTGTAGTCATAATCTTTAATAAGTTCCAACCACCTTCTTTGTCTCATGCTCAACTCCTTTTGAGTGAAAAAGTACTTCAAACTTTTGTGATTAGAGAATATCTCGCATCTCTTACCGTACAAGTAATGCCTCTAAATCTTTAACGCGTGTACCGCTACATCCAATTCCAGATCATGAGAAGGGTAGTTATTTTCATACTCTTTCAACTTTTGTGAGGCATAAGCTACAACCCTACCATGTTACATCAATACACAGCCAAGCCCTTTCAAAGGCGCGTCACCGTAAAAGACATAACCATAACCCCCTAACGGAATGATCAGCACTAATGTAGTGACAAGCCTTTATTTCAGTTCCTACAAACTCTGCTCGCAATCCTTATCCCATTCAAACCTAACATTCTTTCTGGTCAGCTGTGTGAGAGGTCCTAATAAAGTTGAAAAACCCTCTACAAACCGATGGTAATAACCTACCAGTCCCAAGAAACTTCTATTTTCCTGAACATTCTTTGGCCTTTCCCAATTCAACATTGTCTCAATCTTGCTGGGATCCATTGAAATACCATCCCTTGAAATAACATGCCCCATAAATTCCACTTTCTCCAACCAAAATTCACATTTACTGAACTTGGCATACAATCTCTTTTCCTGGAGCATCTGAAGTACCAGCCGTAAATACGTCTCATGCTCCTCAAAACTCCTCGAATAGACCAGTATATCATCAATGAAAACTGTAAAAATTACTAACTGAGGCGGGGATTGCACACGTGAACCTATGAATTTGAATTCTAGTCTTCTTAGGGGTTTGAATATTACTTCTTTCAAACAATAGTGTATACCGGCGTAATTAGCTGCCAACCAGTCCATACCAAAGATTACATCGAACCCATGCATGTCCAATATTATCAACTCAGCTGGCAAGATTTTTTCTTGAATATCAACTGGACAACCTCGGAGCACTCTACTACATCTCACTACAAACCCTATCGGTGTAGTTACTAACAGTTCGGTGTCTAACAAATGTGTTTCTGGCCCACATAATCTAATACACCCCATAGACACAAATGAGTGTATGACTCCTAAATCAAATAATACAATAACTTTAAATGAAAGCATATTAACTATACCCCTCACCACATCGCCAGCTATCTCAGCATCTCTAAGCATCAAAGCATATACCCTCGTTGGAGCTACATTCCTATGTTGGCCTCTATAGGGCATCTAAGAGCCTCTCCGATATGGTCTGGGAGCAGGAACGATACCAGGTTGTGTAAGGAATTCTTGCACCAGATGTCCTTACCTACCGTAGTGATATCATACGGCTTTCCCCACTCGATACTCTCCTAAGTGTGTCTTTCCACAAGTCTGATAGACAAGAAAATTCTACACTACCTGAAACTCACAACCTCCAGTCTCTTGCCTCTGTCCTTTGCCATAGTTTCCTCTTCTCCACTTACCCTTCCTAGATCCTTGCTCGAAGCCAGAAGGCACAGATCTCTTCTTTTTTCCCTGATCCTCTGCATCCATCCGCTTTCTAGCCTCAGCCAATGCTGCTCTATCGAATAACTTAACAAAGTCTTGTATCTTCAACACTACTACCTACTTGTATATTCCATGCCTAAAACCTCTTTCAAACTACCTTGCTTTCTTTACTTCATCAGGAACAATATACGGAGCGAAGTGAGAAAACTCTATGAACCTCACTGCATATTTCTGGACTAGTTGTTGTCCCTGTTTCAGATTCAAGAACTTTTCCACTTTAGCTTCCCTGACAGTGGTTGGGAAATATCTATCAAAGAAAAATTCTTTAAATCAGTCCCAAGTCATAACTATCGGCGACATCCTTTGCTTCTTTAGAAGTTTCACAGTAGTCCACCACCTCTCGGCCTCCCCTGTCAGTTTATAGGTGGCGAAGAGAACCCTCTACTCCTCTGTACACTGTAATACCACCAAGGATCAACTCCTCCTAAAAAATTTGGAGGATTCATCTTGGTAAATTTCTCTATCGTGCACCTATGGCTTGTAGATGGGCCTTCATGCTCTCAGGAGCTCCTAGCGATCTCAGTCATAACCTGCTAAGCCACACAGCGTAATACCACATCAGAGTCAACCCCGCTTGCACTTGAGAGCCCTGCACACTCACTACCACTCGCATGGGCACTACCTCCTCCACAGTCCATCATGAAAAGGCAATAAACATGGCTCAGGGATCCTATTTTTATAATTTATGCGTTTAACTAAAATCCCCTATCTTGGCATCCTTATCTTATTTCAAGATCTAGTCCTACACTGTAGAAAAACAACCTGGCAATAGTTTACTATGGTTTTCCTGAAATTGTCACCCTAGGAAAAACACAGAAACCACCACGGAAGTCCTGGCTCTAGACTATAGTACAAAACCTTAAATTCTTTTCCTAAACTCTAATATTGTTTGCGCTACGCTCTAAAGTCTACAAAACCTAGCAACCTAGGCTCTCATACCAAACTGTAATGACCAAACTATTTTACCATAGTTTTTTTTTTTTTTACATTTAATATAATAATCTTGATAAAACATAATCAACGTAGACCCATGGGTACCAGGGATATACCTGAAATACAACGATACCTAAGCAGCGGAAACGTAAAATCATATACATATCAAATCATCCAACCAACATAATAACAGAGTTTTACCACAACTGTTATATACATACACACATGACTCACTTAAAAAATGAGCAGCTTAAAAGCTATCCCAAGTATAGGAGTTATGTCATGTAATACTTAACCCAAGTGCTAGATCGTCTCCTCAGGAAATGTGTTTAATCTCAAATTTTACATTCTCCTAATAAAAATTAAAAGGTACTGAACTCAATTCAAATTCAAAGTTTTCAAGATTGGTTGAAACTTATTTTGACAAATTAAATAAACACGCAATTTAAAACCCTAAAACTAGCATGCAATGAATTAAATAACAACAATGAAAACCCTATGTCTACTTAAGGAAACATTGAAACACGCGTTAACTAAAGATGGTAACTTAGAACATGGTATTAAAACATGCAATGGAGATTCAATCCGATTCAACGCACACACTAAAAACTGAACCTTTAACACGAATCAAGAACTCGAACCAAAATTTTTAAGAGAGGAAAACAACTAATTTAATAAAAACAAATTTTTTCCTTTTTTTAATTCTCTTTTTTTTATTTTAGAACCAAACCAAACTTAATTTAAGTAAATAAATAAGTTCAACAAAAATTAAATACTAAAAAAGTACACTTATATGAGCGTCTAATTAAATAACAAATAAAAAAAAACATGATAAGAGAAAGAGAGATCTAGAGAATAAATAACTAAGTCCTTTAATAAAATTAAATAAATAAAAGAGAATATAACAATTAACATAACATAAAAGAAAGAAAACGAAAAAGAGAAGAAGAGAGAGAGAGAGACAGAGAGAGAGAGAGAGAGAGAGAACAGAGGAGCTTGGATCTGTCTACTATGGAATGGTGGAGAGGCAGAGGAGGTGGCTCGTGTTTGATGTGGCCGAGAGCAGAGGGTGGTAAATGGTTGATGTTCTTGATCTAGAGAAGGCAAGCTGGTGCTCTAATCCTCCACGGCGCTGCTGCTGTTACAGAGGCTCACGGGAAGTTTTGGCTATGCTCTGTTCGGCTGGCTTGGTGTGGGGATGGTTGCTGTGCTGAGTGGTGATGGCCTCAGGTAGTCGGTGCTGGTGCTTCGGAAAGCTACTACATAGGAGCCGGGGTGGCTAGCTGCTCGTTCTGGTCTGTGTTGCTAATGCTCGGTTGGTTGGCAGGGGCTGTAGGTGATTGTAGGGAGCAAGGTAGTTCGGGAGAGGGAGACTCGGGAGATAGGGAAGAGAGCAGGGAGGAGGAGAGGGAAGCTAAGAGAGAGAAGGATATAAAAATAAAGAAAAGAAAGGGAGAGAAAAGAGGGGAGAGTAGGGTAGCTACGAGAGAGAGAATAACAAAGGCAGAGAAAAAAATAGGAAAAGAAAGAAGAGAAAGAGAGAGAAGAGAGGGGGTGCGGAGGCACAACCTGCGTAGGGGAGAAGAGAAAGAATTAAATAGCAGAAGGGGGGGGGGATAAGTGAAGCCCTAAACTCGGTGAGACCCACAACCCATTTGGAAGGAATCAACCCGACCTGCATAGTTGGGTCACATCAAATGGTTTAATATTTTTTTTCTTTTTTTTTTCTCATTTTTTCCTCCACGATCATGACCAATTTTGACCTTTCTGGAACTCATTTCTCTCAAAACTCAAAACATAGAAGTTGTAGATAATCCTCTCATATTACTTTAGAGATTTGAATCGTCTCAATCAGAGCTTAAACGAGATTGTTATACGTGAATTATGAAGTGGTGTTGGTTTTGGTTCCCAAGAATTTTTCTACGATAAAAAATTGCCAAAAATTCATAAATTGTTCAATAAAGCTCATAAATTATAAATAAGGCTCTTTTTTAAAATATTGGACATAATTAGACATTCAATTAAAAATATAAGCCCTAATGACCATATTAAGATGCCTAATTATGTAGTTTTAGCGCATAATCACACTCCCAACTAATGTTTTACTAGTCTCTAGCAAATAACGTGAATGAATTTTCGGGTAGTACCCACAACTATGAACTCTAGTGAACATGAAATTAATGCACATATGACACAACCATACTATTTCACATACAAGAGCATAACTGAATTTCACACTAACTCATTCATATTCAACGCACACAACTCCAAAGCACATCACTCATGCAAGTTTCATCATTTATATGTCAGTTAAGAATAGTATACTCACATGAAGTTAACCAGTGGAACAATTCAGAGTTAATACAGTCATATAAGTTCAAGTATAAATAGGTAAACTCTCAAGGTGTGTGTGACTCAGTACACCTAGGATACCAGTGGACACCTACAGAACAGTCACTTTGACTTAGCCTAACTAGTATACCCTCAAGAACACTCAAAAGGAATGGGTTCACTCGTCATATGTGAGGTGGAGTGTCGCGATCAAACATCCCACATATTAAAAGGAACAAACGCTAAGTATACGGAGTGGACTAGTCTGAAAAAATCTAGCCTATCTATGAGGTGTTAGGTCCTTCACCCTAGCATCTTCTCACCTACTCACCGTATCCAACCGAGACCACCCTAGATCAACTTATTCACAAACTTGTCGTGAATACATATGACGCATTAACCGATTGAAGAATCTTCGTGCATGGAGAACATGTGTAGTGTCCTTGATTTTTTGTGATATTTTTGTGGAGTAGGCATTAGGATTTCATTTCATGTGCATTTCTATTTCTTATTCTTTATTATGCTCATTCTTCATTTTCTGTCTTTTTTTTATCAATTAAGACAATATTTACACTTCTTTTGTCATCTTCATACCATCAATGGGAATTAAGCTCAAATAGTGGTCCATGAACTAAGTCTATCTCTAGGGGTGGCTCAGCCTTCACATTTTGAGTAGGCTACAAGATCTAGGTTTCTATATCTCCACTAGATGTCACCTTTAGGCTAGCAAATCAAAACAGAGACTAGTGTACAAAGAATCATCCAGAAGAAAAGAGAACTAAGTTCTATGAACTCTGATTTGACGTTAACGCTCCAAAGGACGATAAATAGCTCAAGGATATCTCATAAGGTGTCATAGTCACCACGACTGCTCTCTCAGTGCTCACAAGAAACTCCTAAGTGCAATAAATCACCTGAATGTTTTTATTCAACCTCATAAGATACCGTGTAGATACAAAAATTATATAGCCAGATTAACACGAGTGTACTATCAATCAATTCTTCATGGAGTCACAAAATCATATAAAGAGAAACTACGTATAAACAACTCAAGTGTGTAATTCTTAAGTTACACGCAAGTATGTGAAGGGTATAAGTTAGTGTTAAGCTTGGCATAATGCAGTGTAATTCCTTGCTACTCTTCCTTTCTTTCTCTCTTTCTTTTTGATTTTTAAATTTTTATTATTATTTATTTTTGTTTTTATTTTTATTTTTATTTTTTTAATAATATAAAACCCTATACGTATACGTGCACAGTGGCACATGCGAATGCTCATCCCCCAACTAAAGTGGAACATTGTCCTTAATGTGAAAGCATAGAGGAAACAGAAAAATTGTGCCCAGGAAAAGTATGGTGTACCTGAGTGGCGGAGTAATGGAAAAGAAAAACTGAACTATAGGAAAATGGACCTGAAAATTAACTAAAAATAAAATAAGGTAAAATAAAAGGAAAAGAAGGGAAATAAAAACATCATAATTGTCAGGCAAAGGCTCTAGAGGAATTTCGTCTGGTGGGTGCAGGTCTATAAATTGCACTAGTGGATCTCCAAATTTGAGCCGCCACAGTGAGTCAATATTCATACCTGCATGAAAGTTATCCTCAAATGAATTAATGCTCGTTAAAATACCAAACAATACGTGTGCAGATCGACCCTGTTGTTTTAACAAGAAAAGGTCTTTATTCAACATCTTTTCCTGGAAATTTACTTCTTTACGAAGCAGTGTTTGAGGGCAAGTTATTGAAATGATTACCTTTAGTTCTTTAGAAGCATTAGCATTAAAAGTTTTACCTGATTCCTTAAAAATTAGACTATTGCCATTCTAGTCACCCTCTTTGTCGGGTGTACATATCATCTTACCACTGCAGGGAGCTGCTTCAGTATTGGGCTCCTTGACCTCTAATTCAGTTGAGAGTGAAGGTTCAATGGTTTCCAAGCTCTAAGTATGAGGTACCATAGGTTGGTACTCCTTATTAGTATCAACCTCCTCATTAACTGATTTCTTCACTTCTATGCCTGTTTCCTCTTATTTTTCTTGGACTTCATCTGTTTCAACTGTACATTCTTGTGTTAGGACAACTGGTTGTCTGGCAATGAGCATATTAAGTTTGGGAACTTCCTTCCTGTTTCTCGAAGTAATGTCGGCCTCTACTGTCCTAAGGAGAACACCGTGTATTTGTTGTTGTTGCTACTAGTATTCTTGAGGACTAGGCTAATGTTCCACGGGTAATTCCTTTTCTTCTAAAATGTCCAATTGCATTCTCATTGTATTAATGGTATCCCACAATTCATTTTAAGTCCTGAGTATGTTGAGTATACTGGTCGATATGAATCTGCATGAATTGCTGGAGCATGTTCACCATCTGTGTCATGCTATCCTTAAAAAGTCCTGACGGCGTACAACTCTGAGGGATCTATTGTGGCTGATATTGAGGCAGAGGGTTGTCTGGGTAGTATGTCGACTTATATGCATCTCCACCACTGATTGTGCTAATAGGGTGTACAGTCATAGGTGCATGATTGTATCATGTATTCCACTGTGGTACACATTTAGTTAGGTAATCAAAGAATGATAGTACCTGATCTGGATCCTCGCTGAAGGGCTCTTCGTTACATATGGTCTAGACAAAGTGCTTGCAATCAGGGGTAAGAGCAGTATAAAAGCAATCAACTAACCTCCATAAGTCAAACTTGTGATGTGGACAAGTATTTAACAAATCCTTGAATCACTCCGAGCAAGCCTGAAATGTCTCGTCATCCTGCTGCACAAATTGAATAATCTGTTCCTGCAAAAATTGAGTTTTCTGTAAAGGACAAAACATATGCAAAAATTCGTGCTCCATATCAGCCCAATTAGTGATAGAGTGAGGTCTCAAGGAATGAAACCACATTTGTGCCCCATCCTACAAAGAAGCAATAAATAAACACAGTCTAATAGATTCATCAGTTCTAGCATGAGAGAAAACCATATTGCAAGTTAACTCGAACTCTGACAGGTGCTGATAAGGGCACTCAGATTCTGTCCTGTAGAACTGGGGTAGCAATGACATCCTCCCACGTTGCATCATGAAATTAAGCTCTTTAATAGGAAAAATAGTGGAAGATGATGCATTGACGTATTCAAGATGCAAAAAGTTCATTATTGTGCGTGATGCACGTGCAACCATATTTATGTGCTCATTTATTTATTTTTCAAAACTCAATTTTTTTTCCTTTTTTTTTAATTTTTCATAAGACTAATTAAAATGACGGGAAAATTTCTAATTTGAGACTAAGACTGACATTCCCTGGCAATGGCGCCAAAATTTTGACTCACACGAAAAATGAGTAGCTCGGAAGCTATCCCAAGTATAGGAGTTATGTCGTGTAATGCGCAACCCAAGGGCTAGATCGTGTTCTCAGGGAATGCATTTAATCTCAAATTTTACATTATTCCAGTCAAAATTAAAAGGTACTAAACTCAGTTCAAATTCAAGGTTTTCGAGATTGGTTGAGACTTATTTTGACAAATTAAATAAACACGCAAATTAAAACCCTAAAACTAGCATGCACTAAATTAAATAGCAAGAATGGAAACCCTACGTCTACTCAAGGAAACAACGAAACATGCGTTAACTAAAGATGGTAACTTAAAACATGCAATGGAGACTAAATCAGATTTAATGCACACACTAAAAATCGAACCTTTAACACGAATAAACAACTCGGACCAAAATTTTTAAGAGAGGAAAACAACTAATCTAATAAAACAATTTTTTCCCTTTTTTTTTTTTATTTTAGAACCAAACCAAACTTAATTTAAGTAAGTAAATAAGTTCAATAAAAATTAAATACTAAAAAACTGCACTTATATGAGCGTCTAATTAAATAAGAAATAAAAAAAAACATGATAAGAGAAAGAGAGATGTAGAGAATAATTAACTAAGCCCTTTAATAAAATTCAATAAATAAAAGAGAATATAACAATTAACATAACATAAAAGAAAGAAAAAGAAAAAGAGAAGAAAACAGAGGAGCTTACATCTGTCTGTTGTGGAATGGAGGAGAGGCAGAGGAGGTGGCTCGTGTCTTCTGTGGCCGAGAGCAGAGGGTGGTCGATGGTTGATGTTCTCAGGCTAGATAAGAGTAGCTGGTCTAGTGTGGAGTTGCAACAAGCTGGTGCTCTGATCCTCCACGGCACTCCTGCTATTGTGGAGGCTCACACAGAGTCGTAGGGAGCAAGGTAGTTCGGGAGAGAGAGACTCAAGAGATAGGGAAGAGAGCAGGGAGGAGGGGAGGGAAGCTGAGAGAGAGAATAACAGAGGCAAAGAAAAAAATAGGAAAAGAAAGAAGAGAAAGAGAGAGAAGAGAAAGAGAGAGAAGAGAAGGGGTGCGGAGGCACAACCTGCGCAGGGGAGAAGAGAAAGAATTAAATAAAAGAGGGGGGAGAAGTGAAGCTCTAAACCCGGTGAGACCCACGACCCATTTGGAAGGAACTGACCTGGCTTGCATGGCCGGGTCACATCAAGTGGTTTAATATTTTTTTTTCTTTTTTTTCTCATTTTTTTCTTCGCAATCATGACCAATTTTTACCTTTCTAAAGCTCGTTTCTCTCGAAACTCAAAACACGAAAGTTGTAGATAATCTTCTTTTCTTTCTCTAGAGACTTAAATCGTGTCGATTAGAGCTCGAATGGGAAAGTTATGTGTGAATTACGAAATGGTGCTTGTTTTGGTTCCCAATAATTTTCCCGTGATAAAAAATTCTCAAAAATTCATAAATTGTTCAATAAAACTCATAAATTATAAATAAGGCACTTTGTTAAAATATTGGACATAATTCGACATTGAATTAAAAATATAAGTCCCAATAACCGGATTAAAATGCCAAATTACGTAGTTTTAGTGCATAATCAACACATCCCAAAATAACCAACAAAGTTCCCTAGGGTCACAACCCAAAAATCCATCATACCCTAAAAAAATGACTTACCCTTCAGATAGGGTAGAACATTCGGACTCTAATGCTGCGGAGCTCTATCTGCTCTTCTTTCCGGGGCTCCTAAAATGTTTATATAACTGGGGTGAAAAACTTCTTAGTAAGGAAAATAAACTAATATCAGTGTGTGGCAATGTGAGTTTTTTTGTGTTATACATATAACAGTACATAAAACATATTTGACAAAATCGTCAATATCATATATGGATAAAACATAATTTATAATAACATGGAATAACATATTGAGTTTCTATACATGAAATCATCATATATAATTGTACATGAAATAACACCCTAGATGGATAGTTGGCTGGTGTCATGTCTTACCCCCACATAACTAGGTTGTGCGGTCTGAAGGTAGAACCTAGCAATGGCTGGCCAACCACGCTAGATCAATATAAGTTTGTAAGTACGATGACTCTGCCCCTCTGGGTCTAGATGCCAGAGGGACGCCTACACTACAATAAAACCACATCGACTGCTGATCTCCCACGATCCCTTACAACATGTGGTAGCAATATCATATACATGATCGTGATCACATAGCTGTGGTACCGTGCTTCCTGAAAACCTAAATCAAGCCATCCGGGTTCTGATAACATATAGTAAATCCTAAATAATGATACATAGTTGTTTCACAATAACATTTGTTAAAATAATATTTTCATGTATTTTTGCATATCATAATGTATAAACCACGACCTTTATGCCAACATTTGTATTTTGCGAAACATAGCCCTTACACCGACATAATAAACCTTGAAAACCACGGCCCCTTACGCCAGCATAGCATGTCATATAAAAACCCCAGCCCTTACATTGGCATATCATATAAAACCACAACCCTTACGCTGGCATATCATATCATGCAAAATCACGGCCCTTATGGCGACATATATTTAACATAGATAGTTTGAAATCTCTATACCGTTTTAATACCATACTTTAAACATAGTTCCTGTATCATTTTTAATACTTTCCTGATAACCGTAACAACATGCTGATTCTGAAAATATAATATTATGATATTACATAAAATCATATAATTTCATACTCATGCCACACAAAAAATGAATATTGTTTTATTCGTAAAATCTGCACAAAATAATATTTCCTGCTAAACTGTATCAAAATCATTTCCCTATTAATAGCAGTATTTCCAAACTCAGTTCTATAACATACATAATTTCATTGAAAATAAAAGGTGAATATTAATAAATAATTTCATTGAAATACTGACTTAGTTTATCCCTTTACTTGACTTATGGAAAAGCCCACAAATTACTCCAAAATTACACCTATGTGTTCCCCAGCTCAACACCCTGAAATTGCATTTCCCCCAATAAAACTTCACTATAAACCCATCTAATACCTTTCCTCAACCAAGAAATACCAAATACCTTAATAAATATTAAAATAATCAACTTACCCAAATTTTGGGTTGGTATCCAAGTTAGCCTAACCAACGAATCATTCCAGCAAATTTGTAGAGAATCTTCCCAAGAGTAACTTTGCGGCTTTGGATTGTCGATCCAGCAAAAAACGAAGCCAAAATCAAAGAGAGAATGAGAGGGAGTTGTAGGAGAGAGAGAGAGAGAGAGAGAGAGTTTCTGTAAATTTTTCCCATAGAAAAATGGGTTCTTGAGCTTATATAGAAAGCTTGTCCACGTGGCCTCGTCAACGAGTCACATCTCTTCATCAACAAGTCAATGAAGGGAGCTCATCGATGAACACCTTCTCTTTATCAATGAGTTTCAGAGCCTAAAATAGTCCTCTCAGTAACTTCTCGTCTACGAGACGCATGTCCCCGTCGATAAGCACTTCTTCACTCGTTGATGAGACCTTGCTGAAATCCCTTAGGAAAATTCATTTTTCTCTTATTCTTTTATTATTTATTTACTATAATTCTTTGGGTCTCTACATTCTCCCCTTCTTATAAAAATTTCGTCCTCAAAATTTACTATTTGTATTGACATCATCCTTTATAGAAAATGGGTTACTTATTTTATTACTTACCCTCACTTATGGCAGAGGAATACCGTGGTTACATTCAAGGTTCTGGGAGATTACATATACACATAAAATAAAATTCTTCCACAACCAAAATACTATCTACTACCAAGAAATTATTACATCTACTAACTTGCACAAAATAAATTCTACATATTCACTAGTAACTTTTCTTGATTTTATTAATCAACACTAAAGAGATACGAGTACTTCTGTCGTATCTACTCCTCGAGGTCCCATGAAGCTTTCTCTATCGCATGACTTCTCCACAAGACTTTTACTAAAGGAATCTTCTTATTTCGCAATTCCTGTTCTTTCTTGTCCAGAATCTGCACTGTCACCTCCTCATATTCCAAAATATCCCCTAGCTCTATCTCACCATAGCGAATTACATGGGAGGGGTCTGGGACGTATTTTCTTAGTATGGAAACATGGAATACATCGTATATTCTGAACAAAAAGGGTGGAAAGGCTAGTCTAGAGGCAACTAACCCCACTCTCTTAAGGATCTCAAATGGGCCAATAAACCTAGGACCCTTCCAAATCTCACAACTCCCTTTAAGGGTTCTATCTTTAGAAACACATGATCTCTCATATCAAATTCCAGTTTCTTGTAGAGAGTATCGGCGTAACTTTTCTACCAACTTTGAGTTGTACTGATCCTGTCTCTAATAAGCTGAACTTTATCATATGCCTGCTACACTAGCTTTGGCCTGACCATTCGCCTATCACCTATCTCATCCCAGTATAGAGGAGAACGACACCTCCTACCATAAAGCACCTTATAGGGTGCCATGTCGATGCTGGCTTAATAACTGTTATTGTATGCAAACTCTACCAGCGGCATATACTGGGTCCAACTGCCCATAAAATCCAGCACGCATGCCCGCAACATAGCTTCTAATATCTGAATCACCCTCTCACTCTAGCCATCCGTTTAAGGATGAAATGTTGTGTTGAAAGATAACTGAGACTCCAGAGCCTCCTAAAAGCTCTTCCAAAATCATGATGTGAAACATGGGTCTCAGTTTGACACTTTAGACACTGGCACACCGTGAGAATGGACTATCTCCTAAACATAAATCTCTATCAGTCTGTCCATGGAGTAGTTGACTTTAATAGTAAGAAAGTGAACAGTCTTCGTCAATCTATCAATGACCACCCAAATATCATTCTAACCATATGATGCCGATGGCAAACCCGACACAAGGTCCATAGATATATGATCCCACTTCCACTTTGGGATGTAGAGCGGCTACAATTGGCCCGCCGACCTCTGGTGCTTAGCCTTTACCTACTAGCACGTCAGACACTACTGTACGAACTCAGCAATTTCCCTATTTATGCTGCTCCACCAGTAAGATTCTTGTAGATCCCTATATATTTTAGTACTACCTGGATGAACCGTGTACAAGGACTTGTGAGCCTCATCTAAGATCATCCTCCTACTATCCATATCCACAGGCACGCATAACTAGGAACGGAACCTCAAGGCCCCATCATTAGAAATACTGAATTCATCTCCTTGTCTGTCCTGCACCTTAGCTATCAACTTTACTAATTCTGCGTTATCTCTTTAAGTTGTCTTAATCCTTTCCTGTAGAGTAGGCTGCACTACCATGCTGGTAATAAATGCCTGAGGATCACTCGCTACCAACTCTACACTAAGTCTCTCCAGATTCATCTGAATCAGATGCTAAACCTCTATAGCTACCAGTGATGGTCCTATGGTCCTACTGATTTCCTGCTCAGAGCATCAGCTACCACGTTTGCCTTCCCTGGGTGGTAACTGATAGTGCAATCATAATCTTTAATAAGTTCCAACCACCTTCTCTATCTCATGTTCAGCTCATTTTGAGTGAAAAAGTACTTCAAACTTTTGTAATCAAAGCATATCTTGCATCTCTCACCATACAAGTAATGCCTCCAAATCTTTAATGCGTGTATCACTGCAGCTAATTCCAGATCATTGGTAAAAACTTGATCGGTGCAAAACTACAAGTGTACAGTATCGTAGTTTTATAATATAATGATGTGTAGAGTATCGTCTTCAGGGATTGATGTCTTAATTTTATCAAGTACGAAAATTATACTAACCTTGATTTTATTTAGAAAGATTAATAAGTTTAAACTGTGAAATTGAAATAAGGCAACTTTAAATAAACTACTCAAGGGAAAATAAATCGAAGTTCCGCGTATCAAATTACTGAGGGTGAAAACTTCTAGGAAACCGATTTCACCTTGTTTCTCAATATGCTTTACTTATCTAGCTAATTCAACTTTGTTTTCCTTGTTTGTTAGCAAATCGCCAATTTTTCAAAATTCTTTTTCGATAGTCAATCAAAACCTATTCTTTTTTTATTATTTAACATAATATTATGCAAATTCATAATGCAAGAACACAATAAGACCCTTGATTTTTAATGCTACGTAGGTTCATACAAGTATTTTGATATATATATTTACCTTTGCTAAATTACCCAAGATCTATCCTATAATCCCCCCTTTCAATAGTAAATGACAAGACTAATATCATTTAATTAATGGCCAGTTAATTAAAAGCATTAAGCGCAGAATAACTCAAACAAACAATAAAGAAAACTACTTCAGATTAGCATCAACGAGCAAGCATAGTTCAAAATTGGGCTACATCGTTTTCCTAGAATACAAAAATTTAGTTCATTCCGTAAGTTAAATCCAAAATAATAGATTTCACTATGTTTTCTTCTATTTGGAGTGTAGAGGAAAAATCAACACTCGCAACACAGTTGTTGCGCGTCACGAACACCCTAAACACTGCCATTGTTCGCCACCTTCTGAATTCGAAAGCTTTAAATTTTTTGCGTGCCACCTACTCTCCTTTGCCATTGTTCGTATTGTTTTTCAATGCAGCATGGCCTTTCCAAAGGCCTCCCGAAAGACTTCCCCAACTGCCTCCAAGTAGCTAACAAGAGAGAAACATCCTGAAAGAAATATTCTCCAGCACCAGTCTCCTAAGGTCCCACGCCCCTTCGCAAGTCTCCCACCAAAAAGAAAATTTTTCCAACTCTCTTTTGCTAGGTGTGGCCTCCTCAGTAGGAATAATAGTCCCCAATCCTCTTCTTGTCTCCTTGCGCACATCCTCTCACCGTAATAACCCTAAAAATTCCTCTTTGTTCTAATTTTCCAAATCTCCCAAAACCTTCCACAAACCTAGCATCCGCCCCATTCACATTTTCCTCACTTTGCATGGCCAGGTCACATCAGACTCGACCCACTCTCCTTTTTCTTTGATTTATTTCACAATACTCACACACACACACTTACAATCTAGCCCAACTCACGTAACACACACACACACACAGAGCCTAGTCTTCAATTTTCTAACACAAAAGAAACCCACTAATTTTGACTTTTCAAACTCTTGTTTCCAAGCCACTAGTCACTATTTTTTACTTTTCCAAATCTTTCCAATCTACACATGCACGCGCGTGCGCGCACACACACACACACACACACACACACACACACACACATATATATATATATATATATATATATTCTCTTTTGATTTTTTTTCTTTTGTAAATGCCCAAGAAAGTATTTGGCGTGTACTTTTGATTCTCATGTATGCATATGTGCATTTTTATTTTCAGCTTTAAGATCCAAAAATTATCCTACAATAAAATATAAAAATCCATGAGTTATTGAATAAGGACCCAAATGTTATAAATCGAGCACACGGTTAAAATATTGAACTTAAATACCTACTTGACATTAACATTTACTATTGTTGCATATAGCGAACATAAAGCTGAACTTCTAGCTCCAAAATGAACGGAATGTCGATGATAGACATAAAAAGGAATTTTTCAATTGGTTTGGGAGCCTTGTAAGGAACAAATACTGTCTGAGTACAAAGCAATGTACATTATCAATGTTGATGGTTTACTCATATAAACTCCTATTTATTTAATAGATGAAAGTCATGTATTACAATAAAGAACCAACGACAAGTAAAGATTTGTACACATTGGCATGTGGCCCCAATCAACGAGTTAACCGCTACAGCGGTTGCATTGTCAATGGGTTACGATTTCATACAAAGCCCCTCGAACTGAATAGAAGAACCCAAAATTTTGGGGTTGCGGTGCTAGGCACAAAAGGAGATGAAGAAATTGACTACTTTGGTATCTTGGATCACATTATAGAGCTTAACTATGGAGCAAACAGACTCGTTCACCTGTTCAAGTGTACATGGTGGGACATTGGCAATAAAAAGACTGGAATAAACATGGATGCCTACTTTACCAATGTCAATTTTAGCAAGACCTGATATCAAAATGACCCTTTTGTGCTAGCGATGCAAGTAGAACAAGTGTTTTACCTTAAAGACACCAAATTGAAGGGTGAATGACATGTGGCCCAAGAGATTCCTCCCTGAAGTTTGTATGCTACTACAGAAGTTGTAGATGGGGAGAATAGTACTAATGAGGCTGCATTCCAAAAAGATGAGTCATTTGTTAGTGCAGGAGCACAATTTGCGCTCATTGCTGTCGAAGAAGGAGTCGATCCTATACCATTAAATAGGGTTGGTGTAACTACAAAACACGTAGGAACTGCTAACATTATAGTTAAACCTTCTGTAGATGTTCACTTCATTGACGATGAGGAAACTAATGGGGAAGGTGAAACAGGGGTCGAGCACTGTAGTCACTACAAAAAAACTGATTTTTAGTAATGAAAGTAGTAGTGATGAAATCAATTTCGTAACTAAAAGTTTGTCTTAGTGACAGTTTTTAAGAACCGTCACTAATACTTTTGTCACTAAACACCATGCAGGAAACAAAATTTTCGCACGAAAAATATATCGAAAAAATTTTAGCGACGATTCTGGTATTAGTGACCAATTTAATCCATCACTAAAAGTCACTTATTAGTGACGGTCAGTTAACCATCACTACTAGTATTTATTAATAAATTAAAAAAAATATTTGTTACTATTAGTGACGGTTTGTATAATTCATCACTAATAGTAGGGTATTAGTAATGGTTTAGATTCGTCACTAATAGTTTTTATTTAAAAAAAATTTTAAAAAATTTATTTGATGCTATTAGTGACGGATTGTAAAATTCGTCACTAATATTAGGGTATTAGTGACGATTTAAATTTGTCACTAATAGTCTTTTATTTAAAAAAAAATTAAAAAATTTTATTTAACACTATTAGTGACGGTTCGTAAATTTGTCACTAATAGTAGGATATTAGTGATGGTTTAGATTCGTCACTAATAGTTTTTTATTTAAAAAATTTTTTTAAAAATTTATTTTGACACTATTAGTGACGGTTTGTAAAATTTGTCACTAATAGTATGGTATTAGTGACGATTTAGATTTGTCACTAATATTTTTTATTTGAACAACTTTAAAAAAAATTATTTGACATTATTAGTGATGCTTTGTAAAATTCATCACTAATAGTAGGGTATTAGTGACGGTTTAAATTCGTCACTAATAGTTTTTTTATTTAAATTTTTTTAAAAAAAAAAAATTTAACACTATTAGTAACGGTTCGTAAAATTCATCACTAATAGTAGGGTATTAGTGACGGTTTAGATTCGTCACTACTAGCTTTTTTATTCAAAAAGTTATAAACAAAATTTATTTGACACTATTAGTGATGGTTTGTAAAATTTGCCACTAATAGTAGGGTATTAATGACAGTTTAGATTCGTCACTACTAGCTTTTTTATTTATAAAAAAATAAAAATTATTTCACTTACCCAGAAGGTTCCCCCCAAATCCCCCTCATTTTCCCTCCTTTCCATTTTCTACTTCCCTCGTCCACTCCCCATCCTCTCTCCATCGCAACCTGGTTCGTGGTCGCCAGTCACCCATCGTCGTTGCTGCATGGCCATCGCCTCTCACCTTGCCATCATCCCTCATAGCCCTAGCCCCTCTCCACTCCCCATCCTTTCTCCGTCGCAGCCTGGTTCGCGGTCGCTAGTCGCTATTGGTTGTCGCCCATTGTCATCGCCCATCGCACCTCGCCTCGCCATCGGTCCTCACAGCCCCAACCCCTCTCCCTTGGTACATTTCTTTCCTTAAATCTGTCATTCTTAAGAATTGAAATGCCCAGCTCCTCTTCTTGTGGGTATCTAAAATTCCAAGAGATAGTAGCCATAAAAAATTTCCAAGAACTATAGTTGGCATCCCAACTAATACTTTTGTCGCAATAATTAGAAACTAGGTTTCTTGGTTTTCAATTATTGTGGCAACTTGTTTGTTTATAGCACTCTAATATCCAAAATTCATTATGTGTGTTAAATCAACTTGTACATAATGTTTAATGAAAAAATTGAAATTAAAATAAAATAAAAAACACTTAAAATTTCTTAAATTTGAAAAATAGATAACAAAAAATATCTTTATCATTTTCAACCTTCATATACGATAGGACATCTTTAGAGTACCAAAAAATGAGTTTAAGGAGTAAAATATAATAATCAAGTAAAAGAATTATAATTAATTTCTTACTTTGTATTATTATACATTTTTTTATTCTTTTGAATTTTTAGTATTCTAATTGTGTTTATTATTAGGTCTAAACAGAATTAAACATGTATTCAATTTTGAAATAATTAACCAAACAGGTTGCCAATTTTTAGTTTATTAATTTCTATTCATGGATTTTAGTTTTCTGAATTTTATGCTCATGATGTAAATTCATAAACTTTTCTAAATGTTAGGAACTAAATATTATTGTAAGTGCAACTAATGTACCTCTTTATTTACTTTTCTAAGAGTGATTCGTACCATGAAATAAATTGGTGTGGCTATGAATGTTGTTTTATAAGTCTTGCTATTTAATAAATAAATGAAAAAGAGAAACAATTTCGCTAAATATTTTTTGTGCTACTGTTTTGCCTAAAAATTTGGAAACTGCAATAAAATACAAGAAGCAAAAATGTTTCAGTATGCATTCTTAATTTCTTATTTTCTTTTCTAATATTTCTCTACCAAGCAGCATAGTTAATATTTTTATACACATACAAACATAAGATTATCATATATAATACACATTTGAAGTAGGATTATAACATGTTGTGTTGGATCCATCCACATGATAGTACTCTTAGAGTGACTCTATTAAATTTATATTGCATCTCTAGTGAAATATTAGATTGAGTTTCCATACTGGTTGCAAATATGCCTTTTGTGTGATTGATGCAGATTTGTGTATTGCATGCTGGTAGTGAATCTAGGATTCTCGCATGCTCTTATATATAAACTATTTTTTAGGCTTTTTTATTTTTTGGAAATGTTCACTTTACAGTCGGCATGCTGCCCAAATTTTGTTAAAAACATTTCCAAATATGAGATAATAGATGTTGAAGTATATAACTATATAAGCACCATTATCTTTTAAAAAGGACAAGACAAAAGAGGGGCATCAAACTCACCCTAAACAGTTTAAATGTTTACCTTATTATTCATGAATTAATATATTATACTCATATATATATATATATATATATATATTAAAATAAAGTGCACCACCTAAGCCATCCCTAATGATTTTATTTGGTTTAGTAAATGAGTTTTGAAATTAAATTTATGTTGAACTTTTTTAATAAGTAGGCATGAATATTTTCTCATAATGTTATTGTTAAGTATGTCCCTCTAAAAAAATTTTGTTTTCAACTTAAATCATAGGGTTTCCTCTTTCCTAGCCAATGCCTCCGCGAAGGAATCCTCGGGCAGCCTCAAAGTGGCAGAGGGTTTAGGACCCGCCAAGGGGAGAGTCTTCTTCCAGGGGTTGAGCTGTACTGAGTGAGCACAAAAGGATTTTTGATGAGACGAGAGCACCAAGAGTGACTCTTGAGGATGTGCAGTTGCCCCAAGCATATTTTGATGCGCTACCCATTAGAGAGTAGTCCTCCAATGTTACCCCAGGGCTAATAGAGGACATGCCCGCTCATCTAGTGCTGTTTCGTACGATTCGGTTGACCATGTCGTATGATTACCATAGTCCACTTCCGACGAATATTCCTGACCATTTGCTACCTCAAGCCCTCAGGCCACGCCCACACAAAGAACCACCACGCTCCCTTCTTATCCCTAAATTGCATTATCTTTTGGAGGAAATGGCATGGGACCGAGATGCTGCAAGAGTAGTAGCCTCATCTTGTTGCTCATGTAGTTTCGATTTTGATTCTAACTCTGATTAGGATAAAGTAGATGCTTGGGATCATTTTATGTGCTTTCTCTTTTGTGTATGTAATGTGCTTATGCACCCTTTGCTTTTTTTTTTTATTTGTTTTTCTTTTATTTGTTTTTTATTGTATTATGTTTTACCATAGTTTTGAATGGTTGTACACGTGCTTCGATGTGTCTATCTACATTGTATTCCCTCTAAAATTAATGAAAATACATGGACCTTTTGGTTTCTACCTGTATTTTTTGTTTCACAATATCATTACATTTTTCAAGCTATTTTTGGAATTTATGTGGATATTACTTACACAGATAAGGTAGGCAGATAAGTGTTCATTTTTTTTATCCTTATTGTGCATTCATTTCAGATTTTGCACGGTTGAAAATCTTTGGAACAACAATGTATAAAATATAGTGAAAGGCAAGAACTAAATGGCATATGAAGTAAACTACCAAATTAATTACTATCATTTCTTGTTTTTATTGAAACTTAGACCCGTTCAAGAATGGTTATTATACATTCATGCCTCATCGTACATGTGAGACAACAATTATTGAAATTCAATCGATTATTAGTCATACTATGTTGACTAATAATCAATTAAACATGTTAATTATTTGTTTCACTTGCGATTAGTAATGTTTATATTTCAACCATTCTTGGATCGTCCATCATGGACAGTTTAGGAAGTTGTATATACGTTGTTGTCATCATTTATGCTTTATCGATTGTCATTATATATTTTGAGTGCTTCTCTACTTGTGTTCTCTGAGTGCATAGTGGGGTGTCGTGACAATTTGATAGTGATGGAAAACTAGCAACATGTTCACTTCTCCTATCTCGTGTACTTTGAGAACCATGGGGAGATGCTGCCGAAATTTATAATGACTACGATGAAGGAATTTAAGCGATTAATCAAAATGTAAATGCAACATTCCTAAATGGGATAGGATCCATACCCTTTAGACTGAAGGTCGTCAATTATAGGATTCACGATGCATGCATCATAAACATTATGAGAATGTAATGAACACCATTTACTTGGACATGTTATAAGGTAATTAACAAACATGGATAAGAGTTGGATGAATGCTCAGGGTAGGTTTCTGCCAGAATACATGAAAGGGGTCAATGATTTCATAAAGTTTGCTCGTTGTCATGCAGACAAAGTTAGTAGAATAAGGTGTCCTTGCAAGAAATGTCAAAACATAACATTCAAACACATTGATCTAGGCTATTTACATTTATTAGACTTTGGAATGGAGAAAAGATATATAAGATGGGTGTTCCACATTGAAGATTATGCAGTTCAGAGCAATGATGATGACAATGAAGATGAGGGGGCAAATATAGTAGGTGGTGATACATGTTCGGAAAGGCTAATGGAAATGTTAGGTGACTTGCAAAGGAGGAATGCAGTGGACAAGGGCAATGTCAGTGTGTCGCGTACTGGCGATGAATCTACTTCAGCAAGTAACATACCTTGCAATCCTAGTACATTGAATCAACACAGTAAACCATTTGCTAATCTCATGAGGGATGCACGGGTGCCCCTATATCCAAACTGTAAAAAGTTCTCAAAATTAAAGTATATGATATAGTTGCTTCATGCAAGGACAATGCATAGGTTATCTCAAAGTGCATTCAACATGCCTTTATGTAACGCCCCGAACCCAAAACCCGGGTTCAGTGCATTATACCTGATAAAATCCTGATAATCCATAATCTATAATAACCTCAACGGAAAACATAAACATAATCTCCATATAACATAATACCAGAGTTTACTAATTCAAACTATAATCCATAATAAATCATCCATCACTAGCATTTCCATAAATCTACGTAACTCCCAAAACATTTCAGCATTTTCACAATCATTCTTTGCTCAACAACCTTAAAACATAAAGAAATGAAACATAAATATTTACATTCCCCAAAATTTACATAAAAATATACCATTTTCTTTTCCTATTTCCCAATAATGCTATTAAAACCTCGAGCTCTCAAAACTCGATTTCAAGGAAATCCTGAAAAAGATAAATTCATATTTGGGTGAGACACATCTCGGTAAGGGAAGAAACAATATACTAAAACATTGTGTGGCTAACATAAGTTTATATATAACATATTATTTAACATTTGAAATTTGTTAACATAATTTCTGAAATCATTCCCTAAACCTAATCAATCACATGCAAATATTTAACTCACGAGATTACCCGAGGATAGGGGTGATTACTCGCCCATACAAGTAGCACCCCTCTGCTCCGATATTTGGGTAACCCTAAGGTCACAGCTAAAGCATACCAGAGCACTCACCTTACTCAGTAAGCCCTCAAGTGATAAATTAATCTCATACTCACACTGTTCAACAATAGTTTACTGGAAAAGGCTCCCAAGGATAGGGAAATCTACCCGCCCATGCAAGTAGGTTCCCTCTGCCCTAGTACGTTATGCAGTTACTACTACATCTGAAGTTGCTCGTGCACTTGCCTTTCTCAGCAAACCCTTAGGCGAAGAGTATGCCTGCCCCAATCGTAACATGTTCTACAAGCATAGATACTTCTAGTATCATAATACATTGTTCTTTCTATCATTGCTCAACCATTCATATATGTTCATATTTATAACTTTAACATTCCATTTCATTCCACTATAAGTGAATCTTTCCCATTTTACATTGTTCTCATTTAACATTTCATTTCTAGTTCATTCATTTCCATTTTCATTTCATTTCATTACATACCCAACATCTTTCAGCTATTTTACCCAACATCTTTCGGCTGTCATACATTTACCCAACATCTTTCAGTTGTTTTACCTAGCATCTTTAAGCTATTTTACCTAACATCTTTCAACTGTCATACATTTACCCAGCATCTTTTAGCTGTTTTACCAAGTATTTTTCAGCTGTTACACATTTACCCAGCATTTTTCAACTATTTTACCCAGCATCTTTTAGCTATTTTATCCAACATCTTTCAGCTATTTTACCTAACATTTTTCAGCTCTTTACCCAACATTTTTCAGCTGTTTACATGGTTGCATTAACACACACAAGTAACATAGTTCATATCATGTTTTATTCATAATGCATTACTTACTTAACCTACATCTCATACATTTAACATATATTTGCACAGAATTTCATGCCACACAATTTAGCAATAAAATTCATACACTACCTATAAAATAAACCAACAAACATTTAATGTTTATATACTGAAAATACCTTTCATTTCTTACATTATTATCCTAAAAATATTTTCTCACTTTTATCAGTTCATTTTCGCATATACATATCTAATAAACAACCCTAAAATCGAAAAAACATAATTTAAATGGTTGGCATTTTTAAACTATACTGAAACATATACACGTATATGTAACACGATTCATTTTTCGTTAAATTCATAAAAATTCTGATTTAATATATATTTTTCCCTTACCTAATTTCTTGAACTACGCCAATAGAGACCCCAAAAACTACTTGCGGCGCTCACCTAGACCCTGAATCAAAAATCCTAATTCAATTAAATTAACCCTAAATAAAATATTATTTTAATATTTTCTAGACCCATAAATTCTGAATAAATAATTATACCCTAAAATATAGTCAATTTTCCAAAATTTTCAAATCCCACTCTCGCTTTGGAGTAGGGCCTAAAAAACACTAATTGGAAATTTACTTATGTTGAAACGACAACGATCACGACTAAGACCCCATGGCAGTGCCTGATCGTCAATTTAATAGCAGATTTAATGAGAAATTGAGAAATTAGGAAAATGTTGTCTTACCCCAGGAATGGTGCCTATCCCAAAACAAATCCGCTCTAGTAGAAATGTCGGTCGCGGAGTTAGGAATCCAATAGCACCTTTTATTTTTCGATCGGCACTCGTTAGGCCGATAAAATCGAGGAGAGAGAGGAGGAGGATGGAGGAGAGATGCGGGACATAACAGAGTTATAGAGAGAGAGATTGATGCTGAAGAAGAAGAAGAAGATGGAATTGGATTTCAAATTGAAATCCAATCTATCTTATTACATTTAATATATATTATTTTAATATTATATATATATATATATATCTACTTTAACTTATATTATATAATAACCTTATATATATATATATATTTATATATCTTTATTTCATTTTTTTTACTATTCCTTATTTATTTATTTAATTAATTCAATAACGATTAATTCAATAATGATTAATTAATTAATTAATTAATTAATTAATAATAAGTCTTATTTTTTTTTTCATACTTTTATTTTTATTTGTTTATTTAATACATTAATTTAATAATGTTTAACTAATTAATTGATTAATAATTTTAATTTACTAATTTTTTTTAATTTTTTTTCCTAGGTTATTACATTCTTCCCTCCTTTAAGAAAATTTTGTCCTCGAAATTTCTTTTCTAATCAATCATCCATAACCAAATTAAATCATTGTTATCTTAATCATAAACCTATACCTACCCCCTTGGCTTATCTGCTCCATACAGGGCCATCATATAATCATGTGCTCGTCCACCTTTGCTTAGTGGTATCTGCTAGTTTCTCCGGATACCATAACCTTAGAAATCAACTAACCCAACCGTCGAATTCAAATCCCAAGTTCGAATTTCTCTGCTCGGAAACATCACCATCGATGGATTTACCATGATTTTGTGAAGTTAGCTACTTCTTCTAGAAAAACAAAGAAGACCATCAAAAGGATTTCTGCCCCCAAGCTTACGAAACACTACTTAGAATTCCTAACAGTATCTTAATCTATCCACTCCTATCCTTATCGCAACTCAATCCTATACTCTAGTGTAAATCATCCCTAACATAATACTCTAATATCTCCATATCCAAGTGATGTGAAATTAATCACACTTTTGGCTGGACATTGCTCTGATATTACAATGTAATGCCCCGAACCCTAAAATCTGGGTTCAGCGCGTTATACCTGATAAAATCCTGATAATCCATAATCTATAATATACGCAACAGAAAACATAACATAATCTTTATATAACATAATATCAGAGTTTACTAATTCTAACTATAATCCATAATAAATCATCCATCACCTGCATTTCCATAAATCTATATAACTCCCAAAACATTTCAGTATTTTCACAATCATTCCTTACTCAACAGCCTTAAAACATAAAGACATAAAACATAAATATTTACATTCCCCAAAATTTACATAAAAATATATCATTTTCTTTTTCTATTTTCCAATAATGCTATAAAAACCTCGAGCTCTCAAAGCTCGATTTCGAGGAAATCCTAAAAAAGATAAATTCATATTCGGGTGAGACACATCTCAGTAAGGGAAGAAACAATATACTAAAACATTGTGTGTCTAACATAAGTTTATACATAACATATTATTTAACATTTGAAAATTGTTAACATAATTTCTGAAATTATTCTCTGAACCTAATCAATCACATGCAAATATTTAAGTCACGAGATTACCAGAGGATAGGGGTGATTACCCACACATACAAGTAGCACCCCTCTGCTCCGATATTTAGGTAACCCTAAGGTCACAGCTAAAGCGTACCAGAGCACTTATCTTACTTAGTAAGCCCTTAAGTGATAAATTAATCTCGTACTCACACCGTTCAACAATAGCTTACTGGCAAAGGCTTTTAAGGATAGGGAAATCTGCCCGCCCATACAAGTAGGTTCCCTCTGCCCTCATACGTTATGTAGCTACTGCTACGCCTGAAGTTACTAGCGCACTCGCCATTCTCAACAAGCCCTCAGGCGAAGAGTATGCCCGCCCCAATCGTAACATGTTCTACAAGAATAGATACTTCTAGTATCATAATACATTGTTCTTTCTGTTATTACTCAACCATTCATATATGTTCATATTCATAACTTTAACATTCCATTTCATTCCACTTTAAGTGACTCTTTCCCATTTTACATTGTTCTCATTTCACATTTAATTTTTATTTCATTCATTTCCATTTTCATTTCATTTCATTACATACCCAGCATCTTTCATCTGTTTTACTCAGTATCTTTCAACTATCATACATTTACCTAGCATCTTTCAGCTGTTTTACTCAGCATTTTTCAGCTATTACACATTTACCCAACATCTTTCAACTATTTTACCCAGCATTTTTCAGCTGTTTATCCAACATTTTTCAGCTGTTTATATGGTTGCATTAACACACACAAGCAACATAGTCCATATCATGTTTTATTCATGATGCATTACTTACTTAACTTGTATCTCATACATTTAACACATATTTGCATAGAATGTCATGCCACACAATTTAGAAATAAAATTCACACACTGCCTGTAAAATAAGTCAACCAACATTTAATGCTTATATATTGAAATACCTTTCATTTCTTACATAATTTTTCTAAAAATATTTTCTCACTTTCATCAGTTCATTTTCGCGTATATATATATCTAATAAACAACCCTAAACTCAAAAAAAACATAATTTAAACGGTTGACATTTTAAACCTATACCGAAACATATACACACACACACACACACATACACACACACACACACACACACATATATATATATATATATATATATATATATATATATATAACACAATTCATTTTCCATTAAATTCATAAAAATTCTAATTTAATATAAATTTTTCCCCTTACCTGATTTCTTGAACTATACCAACAGGGACCCTGAAAAATACCTGCGGCACTCACCCGGACCTTAAATCAAAAATCCTAATTCCATTAAATTAACCTTAAATAAAATATTATTTTAATATTTTCTAGACTCATAAATTCTAAATAAATAAGTATACCCTCAAATATAGCCAATTTGTCAAAATTTCCAAATCCCACTCTCGCTTTGGAGCAAGCCTTAGAAAATCCCAATTGAAAATTTACTTATGTCGAAATGACGACGATCATGACTAGGACCTCATGGTGATGCCTGAACATCAATTTAACAGTAGATTTAACAAGAAATTGAGAAATTGGGAAAATGTTGTCTTACCCCAGGAATGGTGCCTACACCGCTCTCACGACAAAACCGCTCTAGTAGAAATGTCGGTGGCGTAGTAAGGAATCCAACGACACCTTTTGTTTTTCGATCGGCACTCGTTAGGCTAACAAAATCGAGGAGAGAGAGGAGGAGGACGGAGGAGAGATGCGGGACGTAACGGAGTTACAGAGAGAGAGATTGATGCTGAAGAAGGAGAAGAAGATGGAACTGGATTTCAAATTCAAATCCAATCCATCTTATTACATTTAATATATATTATTTTAATATTATGTATATATAAATATATATATCTACTTTAACTTATATTATATAATAACCTTATATATATATTTATATATCTTTATTTCATTTTTTTTAAATTAATTAATAATTATTGAATTAAATAAATAAATAAGGAATAGTAAAAAAAATGAAATAAATATATATAAATCTTTTTATTTGTTTATTTAACACATTAATTTAATAATATTTAACTAATTAATTGATTAATAATTTTAATTTATTAATTTTTTTTAAAATTTTTTTCCCCAGGTTATTACAATTTAAGCCTCATTAAGGCAGCCCTGCCTGATGGTGAAATACTTCTGAAGTTTTTTTATGAGGCGATGACATACATGCGTGAATTGGGTCTTGGTTACACTCCAATACATGTGTGTAGGTATAATTGTGTACTCTTTTATGGTGAACATGAAAATGCGAATGAGTGCTCTAAATGTGGGGAACCGAGGTATACAACTAATTAGAAGAAGAGAAAAAAGATCCCCCAAAAAGTTTTGCGATATTGTCCATTAATCCCGCGACTACAATGATTGTACATGTGCAGAAAGACTACTACTGATATGAGATGGCATCAAGAGAAACGTCTTCAAGATGGAAACACCCTTAGCCATCCTGCGGACTCCGAAGCTTGGGCAAATTTTGATAAAATGCATCTTTGGTTTGCTAGTGATCCTCGCAACAATAGACTTGGCCTTGCTTTAGATGGGTTCAATCCTTTCAATAACATGGACAACTCATATAGCATGTCGCCAGTTATAATGATGTCATACATTATACCACCATGGCGATGTATGAAAGAACCCTTCATTTATATGTCACTACTTATTCCTAGACCGAGGGCACCTGATAATGATATTGATGTGTACTTGTGTTTGTTAATTGACGAGTTGATAGAACTATGGGAAAAAGGAGTGGAGACATTCGATGTGGAAAGCAGGACAACCTTTTGGATACATGCTATAGTGATATGGACAATTAATGATTTCCCCACTTACGGCAACCTATCGGATTGGAGCACAAAAGGTTACTTAGCATGCTCAGTCTGTAATAAGGATGTCGAGTCATTATCCTTGAAGCATGGACGCAAGTTATGCTTTATGTGTCATCGTTGTTTTCTACGACCTGGACATCCTTGGAGGACTCATGGCGTCAAAATCTTTAATGGAAAACATGAATGAAGATTGCAGCCAAAATGACTAAGTGGAGAAGAGATATTAAACAAGCTTAGGTTGATCGGAGATGTGAAATTTGGGAAACCACCAACCAGTAGAAAAAGAAAATGTGATGAGTGGGAGTTGAATTGGACAAAGAAAAGCATCTTCTTCAAGTTGCCATACTAGAAAGATCTTCCACTATGCCACAACTTGGATGTCATGCACGTCGAAAAGAACATTTGTGAGAATGTCATTTGTACATTGGTGGATATAAATTGAAAGACAAAGGATACCGCAATTGCTTGCCAAGATATGGAAGATATGGGAATAAAACTTGAGATGCACTTGTTTCATGATAGGGACAAACTTCTCATGTCATCAGCTAGTTACATATTTTCAAAGGATGAGAAGAATAAATTCTTCGAATGGTTAAAATCAGTGAAGTTCACTGATAGATATGCATTGAACATAGCTCGATGCATAAACACGAAGGAAGGGAAGATGTTAGAAATGAAAAGTCATGACTGTCACGTCCTTCTACAACGGGTTCTACCTATTTTCCTTCGTGGACACTTGATAGAAGATGAAACGACCCCCCTTTATGTATATATAAACTACTTTGATACCCTCTGCTATGAAACTCTAGCCTTTCAAGGCACTGGGGTAAATCTGAATATAAAATCATACCTATACAGAGGAAACGTAATCCATATATCCATACACATCATACAATACCAGGAATTTATATTTCTAAACCATAACTATATAATACATCTCTCTCCAGAAACATCTATCCCAAAACACAAAACCATGCACAAACTGACCCTCAAATCCAGGGTAATCAAATAAACTCTCTATCCATGAGCTTGATCTGCTCACCCAGCTGGCTCATCTAAAAATGTTAAAGTCATGGGGTGAGTTGACGCTTAGTAAGTGGAAATATGCTATTACTAGTGTGTGGCGACCGAGTCGTAAAACTATAATAATAGTATGTAAAATTGCATGATTTGGTAAATCTGTAAAAACACATATATCACATGTATAGTAGCTTAAAATATATGTATCATCTAGACTTTCTATCATTCATACTGCTAATATCATACTATATACAACAAAGCTGTAAAACTATAAAAATATACATAACTATGCTTTATCCTTGAAACTCTGTATGTTATGATTTGACCCCTCATGACAGGGTTGTGCAGCCCATAGGCGAGACTTAATCTGGTCGGCCCTCCAGATAAGTCAATATAATTTACACTACCTTAGCCTGACCAAACTACATACACTCCTAGGTGAGGGACTGGCTGCTACCTCGTCAAACTGGCCCCCTCAACCCAGTGAACTAGGGAGCTGTATCCTCTCCGAGCACAGTTTGACAGTACTCACACACTATCTGAGATATGTGATTGCCCTCTATTATGTATATAGCAACGGTACCGTGCTCTGTATTCTTTATCTATATCTATCTATAATTATTACTCAAGGATCTGATACTATATATATATATATACATATATACTCTTTTACAGTTTTCATCATGTTTCCAAAATTACCATAACGCTATCTTTCTGTACTGTAAATTCTGTAACGTCTATATTCTGTATCTGTAGCTTCTTGAAGCTATCTTTGTATATCTTTCTATGAAATACATATCTATATACTCTGTCTGTATACTCTGAATGTTATGGCAATAGGAAACATGACATACTGCAAATGCTATATATGCTGATCTGAGTAAAACTGTAATATACTATTCTGGATAAACATCTGCAATAAACTAATCTTTATAAAACTATAACATACTAATCTGAGTAAACATCTATGTACATATATATATATATATGTATATATATTTGTTTTGTGAAACTATTTGAATAAAAGTTGTATATGTACGTATAATTGTCTGTATAATCTCTGTGAATATCTGGTTATATCTGTATATTCTATATAACTTCATATACTGAAAAAAACTGTATAAAGTTCTACATCAAATATTGTCTACTTAGGCCGCACATACTTTAGAACGCATATTCTGAAAAACTACATCATAATTGGTATACATACATGTTGGTCAAATTTCTATTAACATATTCAAATTTCCTAGTATAGCATATTTCCCTTACCTAGTTTCTGAAAAGCCCTCACTGAACTATGGCCCTACACCCGCAGGATTCTCCACTCAACACCCTGAAAATGACATCCCCCAAAACAAAACATCAGTATTTCCCTACATACAACATTTCCTATAACTGCAGGGAAAGCAGATTCTAAATAAAATACCTTACCCTGAATTTAGGATGAATTCCAAACCAACTTCTCCCATGATCAGCTTCGGTAGACTTGTAGAGAACTTCACTAAGAGCGTCGTGGTGGCCTCAGATCTTCAATCCGGCGAGAAATAATGCCAGGATCGAAGAGAGAAGGAGAGAGGGGCATAGAGAGAGAGAGAGAAAGGAAGGATTTTATGCCAAATAATGCTGAAAAATCCGGGTTTTCACTATTTATAGAGCTGAATATGTCGACAAGACACGTCACCTTGTCGACGAGTCCTTAAGTAATTTTTTTGATGAACCCTACCTCCTCGTCGACAAAATTCATATTGCCCAAAATCCCCCTCTCGGTATCTTCTCATCGACGAGGCGTGGCTTCGTCGACGAGGCCTACTTATGCGCTCGTCAACGAACTCCATGTGTTCATCGATGAGGCCCTTTGTAAAATTTTCCAAATTATTACATTCAAAGTGTAATGTCGTCGACAAACACTTTACATTCATCGACGAAGCCTACTACCTCCTTTTGTCTCCGTTTCCATTTCCCTCCCTCTTTATTATTTAAATACCATTATTCTTCGGGTCATTACAGAAGATGTTCGTTTGGTGCTGATTGAGTTGGGGATCTTCTTTTGACAGTTGTTGTCCAAAAAATTGAGCATAAACGTACTTGAACGATTAGAAGATAACATTGTGATCATACTATGCAAGCTGGAGAAAATATTTCTACCAGCATTCTTCAATGTGTTGGTCCACCTAGCCGTCCATTTACCAAGGGAGACCATAATTGGAGGACTGGTCCAATATCGTTGGATGTATCCTATTGAGAGGTAAATTTTAAACTCCTTCTATAATGGTCACATGATTTCCTCGTTTTTTTTTTTTTTTTTTCCTTTTTGTGTCTACAAGTTAATAATGCTACGTAAAATGCATAGGTTCTTGTCCACTTTGAAAGGGTATGTGCGCAATAAGGCACGACTGGAAGGTTCAATCATTGAGGTATACATTGATAGTGAATGTCTTACATTTTGCTCAATGTATCTACATGAAATTGACGCAAGGTTCACTTACAAGGAGCAAAATGCAGACGTTCATGCTATTAATGCCAAAGATGAAGAACCGAGGAGCTCTACATTTCGACAAAATGTTTGGTCGTTCGGTGCATGTGTTTATGAATTCATAGATATGCCTGACCTACAAAAGGTTCATTTTTACATCCTCAATAATTGTGATGAAACTATTCCATATATCAAGTACGTGGTTCGAAACTCCTTACTTTGCAATGTATTTACATATGCATATTTATATACTTACTTGACATTAACATGTACTATTGTTGCATATAGTTAACATAAAGATGAACTTATGGCTCAAAATGAACAGAATGTCGACAACAGATATAAGGAGGAATTTGTCCATTGGTTTGGGAGCCGTGTAAGTAAAAAATACTTCCGGAGGACAAAGTAATGTACGTTGTCAATGTTTACGGTTTACTCATCTAAACTCCTGTGTATTTAATAGATGAAAGTCATGTATTACAATAAAAAACCAACGACAAGTAAAGATTCATATGCATTGGCATGTGGCCCCAATCAATGAGTTAATCGCTATAGCGGTTGCATTGTTAATGGGTTATGCTTTCATACAAAGTCCCTCAAACAAAATAGAAGAACCCAAAATTTTGGGGTTGTGGTGCTAGGCACAAAAGGAGATGAAGAAATTGACTACTTTGTGTATTGGATGACATTATAGAGCTTAACTATGGAGCCAACAAACTCGTCCACCTGTTCAAGTGTACCTAATGGGACATTGGCAATAAAAAGACTAGGCTAAACACGGATGCCTACTTTACCAGTGTCAAGTTTAGAAAGACTTGGTATCAAAATGACCCTTTTGCACTAGTGATGCAGTCAGAACAAGTGTTTTACCTTAAAGACACAAAATTGAAGGGTGAATGGCAAGTGGCCCAAAAGATTCCTCCCCAAAGTTTTTATGCTATTACAGAAATTGTAGATGGGGAGAATAGTGCCAGTGAGGCTACATTCTAAGAAGATGAGCCATTTGTCAGTGCAACAACGCAATCTGATTTCAATGTGTTCGAAGAAGGAGTCGATCCTATATCATTGAATAGGGATGGTGCCACGACAGAACACATGGGGACTACTGACATTACAATCGAACCTTCTGTAGATGTTCACTTCATCGACGATGAGGAAACTGATGGGGAAGATGAAACAAGGGTCGAGTACTGTAGTGAAGAGGAAAACACTTTAGAAAGTGAGGATGATACCTATATTGAGGACGTATAGGGGGGGTAAGCATGTTATGTTTATCACTGTGTATCTGACATATGTAAATAACTAAAAATATATGTATTATGCATCTATCTAATATTTGTACTTCTATATTTATTTCTCTAATATTTTGCGGACATGGAACTAGGAGGTCGACATGGCTGACTTCCTTCCAAGCACTCAACTACATTGCATGAGGATGGTCCGACATCGTCAATACCAGTGGAGCCAGCGGTCCTGACGTGGCGGAACCATTGTCTAAGCCATCGGCACCTTGGCCAAATGTGGAAACCTCAGCTCGAGATGACATGCAGGGTGAGTTGCCCACCATGATCAGCAGCGTTGGTAAGGTTTTCTTTTATTTATTTCGATGTAAACTATTGATTTTTATTCACCTGTATGATTAAAATATTGTTTTTAATTTAACTTTTCTTTCAGCATCAACATCCACAGCTAAGTCAGGCCATGGTGTCGCGAAGAATAGGGCACTGAAGAAGCACCTGCAGAGGATGGGGCAGCGCATTAGGATCGACATTCCTTCAGGCTTCATCGCCCCACGTGATGATTGGTGTCCAGTGTGGACACGAGAGCTCTGCATTATATGTCAACAGTATGCTCCGGTCTTCGCCTTCAGCTGGTCGTAGGTGACTGAGGCACAGTGCATGGTTCTTTACATACGCATCTTGGTAAGTAATCCCAAACCTTTTTTTTTTTTTTTTTTTATAACTTTTAATATACTAGCCAAAAGACTTTCTAATATTCTAAATGTATTACCTATGTAGGAATAGTTCGATGTGGACATTCTCCACACGGACCATGTGAAGAGGGCGGTGGACATCCAACTTTGCTATAAATTTAAGTCCTATCATGCAAAAATGCATGAACATTTCCGTGCAATGGGAGATGAAGCAAAAACCCATCCATATGATAAGATATCCTAAGAGGATTGGGAGGTGGTGTGTCACCATTTCCGTGACGTACACTATCAGGAGATGTGTTTGTATTATAATATCTACTTTAAGTTTTTTTGTGTCTAGTAAGAAGTCTTCACATCTCTTTTGTAGGCTGTATGTGTAAAAAAATGCTACGAACCATAGCAAACTCCCTACGACGCATTGCGGTGGATCGAGGTTATTCGTAAATCATCGATGGGTAATTGCTATATATAACACTATTTGATGAATACGTACGCCATTAATATTAGTGATGTTTTATATGACAATGTGGCGTGATCCTGCGACTAACGCCAAGGAGCCGCTGCCAGATCTTTATCAGAGAATCCACCAACGGTGATCTGGGGAGTGGTACGACAATGCACAGAGCAAACATGAAAGTCAAATTAAATATGTAGTTTATAATTTGATTCAAAATCAACTTGTGGGTATTCTCATTTCTTATTTCTTATCATTTTCATGAATGAAAATAGGCGCGGATGGTCGAGCTGAGAGATGCACCTGTTGAAGAGGGGAGCTAGCAAATGATAGATTCTCAGATAACTGCTCAGGTGCTTGGGAAACGAGCGGGGGGCTGGGTGAAAGGGCTTGGAAGTGGACACATCGCCTCCCCAGCATCATCTTCAATGGGTGCGGCAGTGCGTGCTGAGCGAGAACAAGCGAGTCGATAGGCTGATGCTCGAGCAGATGAGATGGATGAGCGGGTGCAAATAGTGGAGCTGGAGAACCAGGAGTTGAGACACTTGGTGTACAACGTCACATTGGAGAACTGAAGTTTTAAAGAAAAGGTGTCCACCTTTGAAGCCAAGCTTGCAGCTATGATGAATAGGCAAGCGTAGTTCGAAGAAATGATGCGCCAATCTCGATCAGATGATGCAAGTGGCTCCTCTCATTAGAAGGTATGTCAATGTTCTATTCTTGTGCATTGAAAATTCAGCATCTATACCTCATAGAGTAGAAATTTTTAGATAATACTCTAGTGCAAGGATGTTTAAACCGATAGGTAAATCCGCCCAGAAGCATGTTTGAACTGATAGGTAAAAAAAGTTTATTTCATGATATATATCATATTCTTGCTGCGTATTAATTTCAAAGATTAACTTAATTTTGTATGCATGTTGTTGTATATTCTCCTGCACATTAATCAGGCATCTCACTATACATAAATATATTCATCATCACTTAAAGATTTGGAATCACACTACACATAATTTATTAGTATAGTGTATGTGTGCATATATATATATATATATATATATATATATATATATATATTTGTAGAAGTGGCCTTGAACTTTTAACTATTTTATGACAAGGATCTTCAAACTTATACAAGAAATACATGGGTATGCTAGTATGTGTGTCCTTGCAAATTAATATTAGAAAAAAAAAAAAAAAAAACTTCGTTTCAAATATGTTGTATATGCTTTAAAAAATGAATAAATTTTGTTGGTTTTCAAAACAGGGATGAAATTTATTTTGCGTTTTTTGAGTAAATGAAGAAATGAATAATAGGTAAAAGTTATATCCTTTGTTAGATGATAATATTTATATCCTTTGTTAGATTAATAGTACTTTATCGAATGTAATAAATGAGTCCATTGAAAACTCACTATGCATCGACATCATTAGATGCATTTTCTCAGTAGATGTACAAGTCTTACGAGCAATAATAAATTGTGTTTTAATGTTTTCCTCGTAATATTTTCTTGATGGATGGTATTATGTTACATGAATTGTATATTGAACTACTAGAATACATGCTTGTGTTGAACGCCAACTACATGGCTAACCAAGTACATTGTGAATTGCATGCTAGTTGTGGATTTAGGTTCTCGAATGCTCAAACTCACTAGTATCTGCATGATGCATATTATTGTGACTTGTTTGCTTGAATCTACCAAGTTTTAGTGCAGAAATTTTTTGAGAAATGTCTAATTTACAGACGGCATGCTGCCGAAATTTCGGTAAAGCTTTTCTAGAATAAAACCATGTACAAAGAAACGTATGCATGATCAATAAAAACTTAAGGTCATTCTAACTCGCACCTCTCATGTGTTGAAATTTGTAAGAAAAGAGGCGATCTTAGGCTTATCATTCAAAATATAAAATACTTGACTAAGAACAACAATGTATAGAATACAGTGAAAGGTCAAGAACTAAATGCCATATAAGTGTCTGAAAGCCACTTATGAACATTAAAACCCATTAAAGAATGACAACTCGAAACATCCAATATATTGAATACTTTTATAGTAAAACTCAAGTTAGAAAATTAAATCCTAAGGACCAAAGATAAGCTCAAAAATCTCCAACAAAGCAAAGGCAATCTTAAATCCTTCTAAACCAGGATTCCACCACTATCACTGAATAAAAGAAAAACAAACCATAATTTATTTCCTCAATCTACAACCAAAGCATTTTATGTCCATAACTGAATCCAAGAAACCCCAACTCAATCTATTATAAGCCTTCACACAATCTAAGTAACAACTTCATGCACAATCCAAGCTGCATCAAGAATGCTTGAGAAGCAACCTTCTGGACAAAACTAGAAAACCTTAGTTGACTTGTATTTTAACGTTTTCCTCGTAATATTTTCTTAAGGGATGGTATTATGTTATATGAATTGTATACTGAACTACTGGAATACATGCTTGTGTTGAACGCAAACTATACGGCTGATGCAGTACATTGTGAATTGCATGATAATAGTGGATTTAGGTTCTCGCATGCTCAAACTCACTAGTATCCATATGATGCTTATCATTGTGATTTTTTTGCTTGAATCTATCAAGTGTTAGTGCAGGAATTTTTTTGAAAATGTCTAATTTACAAACGGCATGTTGCTGAAATTTCGGTAAAGTTTTCCAAAATAAAACCATTTACAAAGAAACGTATGCATGATCAGTAAAAACTTAAAGTCATTCTAACTCGCACCTCTCACGTGTTGATATTCGTAAGAAAAGAGGCAATCATAGAATTATCATTCATAATCTAAAACACTTGGCTAAGAACAACAATGTATAGAATACAATGAAAGGTCAAGAACTAAATGTCATATAAGTAAGTGAAAGCCACTTATGAAAATTAAAACCCATTAAAGAATCACAAAACGAAACCTATTATATATGGAAAACTTTTATAGTCAAACTCAAGTTAGAAAATTGAATCTTAAGGACCAGAGACAAGCTCAAAAATCTCCAACAAAGCAATGGCAATCTTAAAACCTTCTAAACTAGGATTCCACCACTAGCACTGAATAGAAGAAAAACAAACCATAATCCATTTCCTCATTCTATAACCAAAGCTTTTTATGTCCATAACTGAATCCAAGAAACCCCAACTCAATCTATCTCAAACCTTCACACAATCTAAGTAACAACTTCATGCACAATCCTAGCTGCATCAAGAATGCTTAAAAGCAACCTTCTGGACAAAACTAAAAAACCTTAGTTGAATTGTGTTTTAATGTTTTCCTCGTAATATTTTCTAGAGGGATGGTATTATGTTATATGAATTGTATATTGAACTACTGGAATACGTGCTTGTGTTGAACGCAAACTACATGGCTAATGCAGTGCATCGTGAATTGCATGCTAGTAGTGGATTTAGGTTCTCGCTTGCTCAAACTCACAGGTATCCACATGAAGCATAGCATTGTGATTTTTTTGCTTGAATCTATCAAGTATCAGTGCAAGAATTTTTTGAAAATTTCCAATTAACAAACGGCATGTTGCCAAAATTTTGGTAAAGTTTTTCCAGAATAAAACCATGTACAAAGAAATGTATGCATGATCAGTAAAAATTTAAAGTCATTCTAACTCGCACCTCTCACGTGTTGATATTCATAAGAAAAGAAGCAATCATAGACTTATCATTCAAAATCTAAAACACTTGCCTAAGAACAACAATGTATAGAATATAGTGAAAGGTCAAGAACTAAATGCCATATTAGTAAGTGAAAGCCACTTATGAAAATTAAAAACCATTAAAGAATCACAACACGAAACCCCCTATATATAGAAAACTTTTATAGTCAAACTCAAGTTAGAAAATTAAATCCTAAGGACCAGAGACAAGCTCAAAAATCTTAAACAAAGTAAAGGCAATCTTAAAACCTTCTAAACTAGGATTCCACCACTATCACTGAATAGAAGAAAAACAAACTATAATCCATTTCCTCAACCTATAATCAAAGCTTTTTATGTCCATAACTAAATCCAAGAAACACCAACTTAGTCTCTCACAAGCCTTCTCACAATCTAAGTAACAACTTCATGCACAACCCATGCTACATCAAGAATGCTTGAGAAGCAACCTTCTGGACAAAACTAGAAAACTTTAGTTGAATTGTGTTTTAATGTTTTCCTCGTAATATTTTATTCATGGATGGTATTATGTTATATGAATTATATATTGAACTACTAGAATACATGCTTGTGTTGAACGCCAACTGCATAGTTGATGCAATGCATTGTGGATTGCATGCTGGTAGTGGATTTAGGTTCTCGCATGCTTGAAATGTTTTACTTTGTAAAAATAATCGTGTTTCAAGTATAGGTTTTATTGGAAAATATCCACTTACTAACGACATGCTACCAAAATTCCGTTAAAATTTTTCAAAAAAAAAAAAAAACCACATACAAAGATAATTATAATAAAATGAATGTTAAAGTATTTTTGAAAGAATGAGTGAAGGTTAAACAAAAATTCATTTCATTAAGTCCTAAATTCGCATCTATTAACATACATGGTACATCATTTGCTTTTAACTATGGATAAGCATTATCATTTGGCCACCACCAGGGATACTTTGTTTTGAGAACAAGTTAAAGTGTTTACATACGTGGTTTGATGCATGCAACTGTATATATTCATATGAACGTCATTTACATTCATTTCAGCTATTCATTTGAGGTTGAAAATTATTGTACGACGCACTCTCTATATTTTTTTTCCTGATTGTTGAATCAGGTGTAATCCCAAGAGGGGGGTGAATTGGGTATTTAAAAAATTCTTTGGCACTTATTTACAACTTAAACCCTTCTTATATATTTACCAATTCTTGTTACTCAATTACTTATGTGTAAGGCTATCCAACCTATACATGCAATATACATAATTTAAATGCAGTGCTAAAAATAAAGAGTAAAAGGAAGAGAGAAGACAAACATGGTTTTTACGAGATTCAGCTGACTTGGCCTACGTCCTCGCCTTGAGCAACCACTCAAGGATTTTACTAAATCCCTACTCCTTAAATTGGGACGAAGCTTCCCTTACAATCCGCTGCTTACAAGAGGCACATCTCCCTCCTACTCCACTGCTTACAAGAGATACAACTCTCCCCTCACACACCGGTTCACACACCGAACCGTGCATACAATAGAATCTAAAAAATAACACTAAAAAATGCTTCTAACAAAATTGTGTGAGTACAAATCAAATTCCTAACACATTAACATATGATTAAACTTGAAGCTCATGAATGTATGAAAACGATACAATCGTTTTATGTATAATATGCTTCAACACACAAACCCTTTTTAACCAAAACTCCCACGTAATGATATATTTAAAATGCTTTGGAGTATATTAGGGTTCTAGTTCACTTTGTAAAGATGCACACATATATCTAATGTGAACTTGATAAAAGCCTTATCTTGAATATTTTATCAATCTATATCAAAAATCTTTCAATCAAATATTTAACCACAACTCGATCTTTGTAATATGTAAATGTATATGATATGTAATTCAAAGAACAAAAATCTTGAGTATAAGATTTTCCAAACAAGATATCCCTTAATAAAATAGATATTTATGAATACCTAGGATATATTATCAAGTGTTTTAATATATATGAAACATGAATCCTATAACTAAATGCACACTTGAACCAAACCATTAAATCAATAACACAACCTTAATCAAGTAACGATCTTGTTTAAAATAAATATGTATATGTAAAAGCAATTTCGAGATCAACCTTTTAATACCTAATCAAAAATAGATTTTTCAATAATATGCTCTATCAAAACTATATATATATATATATATATATATATATATATATATATATATACTCTTGAATAAAAAACAATCAATTAATAGCTAAACAACTTTCTCAAGTAATGATCTTTTCAAAAACAATTTTTTTATATGTATGAACACGCACAAGATCAAACTTTTCTAAAGATAATCAAGAACAAGTAATGAGAAGTTCTTGAAAATAATAACTTGAAAGATCAAACCTTAATACTAGAATAAGAATTCAGATGAGTAAACAAGTTCCCTTTGAGATTCTGAGTTGATTTGCCCAAGCTTGATGGTTAGAGATTGAAGTGTAGGAAATCGTATAGCAATAGGAGCAAGATTTTAATATTATTTCAACAAGATGTGTTCTTCTCTTTCTTGAGTGTCTTAGCTTCGTTCTAGGGTTTTGATATTTAGTATATATAGTGTCTTACCCTTAGGATTAATATCAACCATTGGATTAAAGAAATGGCTCGCAAGTTCGTTTAATAAAAATCACAATTTTAAGTTTCCCGCAGGTTCAGGCGCCTGAGGGTGAAAGCCCAGGCGACCGAAGTTCCTTAACCCTTTCAAAAATCAAGTTGGAATGCAGGGTCAAGCACCTAAAGATAGGGTCAGGCTCCTGAAGTGGTTCAGGCGCCTGAGGTTCTAGGGTCAGGCAACCGAGGTGCCTCGACCAACTTGCTGTGTTTTCCCATTAATTCTTCAGGCTACCGAACTTAATCTTCAAGCTTTTGAAGAAATTCTTCAGGCTACTAAGGGTGATTTTAGGCTATTGAAGTCCCTTTTTTTTCTCAATTTTCCTTTTCTAATTTAAAAATCTTCTTTGCTCTTTTTCTTGAGTCTTTTATAAAACATATTTTACATGATTTTAAAAGTATTTCTAAGTCCATGAAAGTACCCTAATGATGTACATGAAATGCATGAATCCTAAAATCATTCTAAGTTACGTTGAGCTTCAAATTAAATCATATGAAAATGTAAGTACATGAGTTCTAAATACTCATTCCCAAGATGTTCTTGAACTTTGCCGCTTACATCTTGATTCTTGTTCTTTCTAAGTTCCATGGATCTTGCCAAGATGTGTCAACTTTACTTTATGGCTTCCATGACTCGTTATCTTTTCGTGCATGCTTAATATGATTCCTGTGAACAAACTCAATGCACAGATCAAATTCCAAGTGATTTGTCATTATCAAAACAGGATTGGACTCGTAGAGTCAACACTGATTATACTGAGCGTCAGTTCTCCATTCTGCTCTCCATTTGTATACTATTTTTTTTATTGCTCTTAATTTGTTTATAACATCAGCACGATGTCATGCATGCACTACAATCGTTGGATGCAACTTTTGATTATTTCTTTGTAATTTTTATTGTTATTTGAACAAATGGAATTTCTGTATTTTAATTTGAATTTGTATAATGTATTTGTATTTGAATTTTTTAAAATTTTTTTCCTATCTGAACTGATGTTATTTATTGTTATTTTAACTTAATTTGTATTTGAATTCGCTATTTTGAATAATTTATGAATTTTGTAGTAATTATGGTATCAAGTTATGTATGCGAAAATGCAATTACAAATTTTTAAAGGAATTGATGATTCAAAAAAATAGTATTAATTTTTTTTTTTAATTTCTTAATTATTAGTGAATGATTCAAGTTCGTCACTAATAATAGGGTATTAGTGACGAATTATAAATTCGTCACTAATAGTACAGTACTAGTGAAGGATTATAATTCATCACTAATGGTAGTGTATAAATTCGTCATTAATAGTATAGTAATAGTGAAGGATTCAAAATCGTCACTAATAGCTGGGTATTAGTGACAAATTACAAATTCGTCACTAATAGTACAATATTAGTGAAGGATTCAAATTCGTAACTAATGTCCTACTATTAGTCACGAATTTTAATCCTTCACTAATACTATACTATTAGTGATGAATTTGAGCTGAGCCGATGTAGAATTTATAGTGACAATATTAGGGTTTTAGTGACGGTTATAATCTGTCACTAATACTTCATTATTAGTGTCGAATTATAAATTCGTCACTAATAGTTAGTAGTAACGGTAGATATAACAACTAATTTAAAACCGTCCCTAATACTTATAAATTTGTCACTAATACTATTAGTAACGAATTTATATGTATTAGTGACGAATTTGATCCTTCACTATTACCCTGATTTTTTGTTGTGAGTGAAGAGAAAGACACTTTAGAAAGTGAGGATGATACCGATATTGAGGACGTATAGGGGGGTAAGCACGTTATGTTTGTCACTATGTATCTGACATGTGTAAATAACTAAAAATATACTTATTATGCATCCATCTAATATGCATACTTGTTATATTTACTTGTCTACTATTTTGTAGACATGGCACCAAGAGGTCGACGTGGCGGACTTCCTTAAATGCACTTGACTACATTGCATGAGGATGATCTAACATCCTTGAGACCGGTAGAGCCCATCAGTCCTGATACAGTGGCACCATTGTCTAGCCCACTAGCACCTCAGCCAGACATGGATACCTCAAGTCGGCATGATACGCAGGGTGAGTTGCCCACCATTATGAGGAGCGTTGGTAAGGTTATCTTTTATTTTTTTTGATGTACACTATTGATTTTTACTCACGTGTATGATTAACCATATTGTTCTTAATTTAACTCTTTTTTCAGCATCGACATCCACGACCAGGTCAGGTCGTGGTGTTGGGAAGAACATGGCCCTGAAGAAACACCTGGAGAGGACGGACCAGAGCATTAGGATCAACATTCTTTCAGGCTTTATTTCCCTACAGGACAATTGGTGCCCGACGTGGACACAAGAGTTCGACATTATATTCTGATAGTATGCTCCAGTTACCGCCTTCAGCTGGCCACAAGTGACTGAGGCGCAGCGCATGGTTCTTTACATGTGCATCTTGGTAAGTTATCCCAAACCTTCTTTTTTGTTTTTTGTTTTACTTTTAATATAGTAGCCAAACAACTGCCTAACATTCTAAATGTATTACCAACGTAGGAGGAGTTTGATATGGACATTCTTTAAGAAGACCATGTGAAGAGGGCAGTGGACGTCCAACTTTGCAATAAATTTAAGTCCTATCATGCGAAAAATGCGCGAACATTTTTGTGCGGTGGGAGATAAAGTAGAAACCCACCCATATGATAAGATATCCCAAGAGGATTGGGAGGTGGTGTGTTGCCATTTCCTCAACCCACACTGTTAGAAGATGTATTTGTATTATAATATTTACTTTAAGCTTTGTTGTGGCTAATAAGAAGTCTTGACATCTTTTTTGCAGGCTATATGTGTAAAAAATGATGTGAACCGCAGCAAACTCCCTATGACGCATTGCAGTGGGTCGAGATTATTCATAAATCATCGATGGATAATTACTACATATAACACTATCTGATGAGTACCTGAATTAATATTAATGATATTTTATATGATAATGTAGTGTGATCCCGCGACTGGAGTTGAGGAGCCGCTGCTAGATCTTTATCAGAGAACATATCAACAACGATCGGGAGAGTGGTGTGACGGTGCATAGAGCAAACATGTAAGTCAAATTAAATATGTAGTTTATAATTTAATTCAAAACATCGAAGTTGTATTCTTATTTCTTCTTTTTTGTCATTTTCATGACTGAAAATAGGCGCGGATGGTCGAGTTGAGAGATGCACCAATTGAAGAGGGGAACCAGCAAATGATGGATTACCAGATAACAACTCAGGTGCTTGGGAAACGAGTAGGGGTCTGGATGAAAGGGCTTGGAAGTGGATACATCGCCCCCACAGTATCATCTTCGATGGGTTCGGCGGCTTGTGTTGAGGTAGAATGAGTGCGTCAAGAGGCCAACGCTCGGGTGGGCGAGATGGATTAGCAGGTGCAAACGATGGAGCTTGAGAACATGGAGTTAAGACACATGGTGTTTAACATCACATTGGAGAACCAGAGATTGAAAGAAAAGGTGTCCACCTTTGAAGCCATGCTCGCAACTACGATGAATAGGCAAGTGCAGTTCGAAGAAATGATGTGCCAATCTCAATCAGATGATGCAGGTGGCTCCTTTCATTAAAAGTTATGTCATTGTTCTATTCTTGTGCATTGAAAATTTAGCATCTATATCTCATGGAGTAGGAATTTTTAGATAATTTTGGAAAATATGGATGTTTGAACTGATAGGTAAATCCGTCCAGAAGCATGTTTGAATTGATAGGTAAAAAAAGTTTATTTCATGATATATAGCATATTCTTATTGCATATTAATTTCAAAGATTAACTTAATTTTGTATGCATGTTGCTGCATGTTCTCCTACACATTAATCAGGCATCTTACTATACATAAATATATTCATCATCACATATCCTTCGTTAAATTCATAGTACTTCATCAGATGTAATAAATGAGTCCATTGTAAACTCACTATTAGACACATCATTAGATGCATTTTCTCATTAGATGTGCAATTTTTACAAGCAATAATAAATTGTATATTAAAGTTTTCCTAGTAATATTTTCTTGTGGGATGGTATTATGTTATATGAATTGTATATTGAATTACTGGAATACATGCTTATGTTGAACGCCAACTGCATTGCTGATGTAGTACATTGTGAATTGCATGCTGGTAGTGGATTTAGGTTCTTGCATGCTAAAACTCACTAGTATCTGCATGATGCATATTATTATGATTTCTTTACTTGAATCAATCAAGTTTTATTGTAGGAACTTTTTGGGAAATGTCCAATATATAGACAGCATGATGCCAAAATTTCGTTAAAGTTTTTCTAAAATAAAACCGTGTACAAAGAAATGTATGCATGATCAGTTAAAATTTAAAGTCATTCTAACTCGCACCTCTCACGTGTTGATATTCCTAAGAAAAGAGGTGATCTTAGGCTCATCATTGAAAATCTAAAACACATGACTAAGAACAACAATGTATAGAATACAGTGAAATGTTAAGAACTAAATGTCATATAAGTCAAAGCCACTTATGAACATTAAAACCCATTAAAGAATCACAACTCGAAACCTCCTATATATTGAAAGCTTTTATAGTCAAACTCAATTTAGAAAATTAAATCCTAAGGACCAAAGACAAGCTCAAAAACCTCGAACAAAGCAAAGGCAATCTTAAAACCTTCTAAAAATCATCAGCAAAGTGTACATGAGAAACATACTTCATTCCTTCCAAGCAACAAACCTTACACAAGACCACAAGCCTCACACCTAATTAACACTTTAATTAAGACATTTACACCCAAACTAAACAAAAAATGAAATAATAGACTGCCATGAAGAAAACGGAAGATGTAAACCAAGATTCCACCACTATCACTGAATAGAAGAAAATCAAACCATAATCCAATTCCTCAATCTACAACCAAAGATTTTTATGTCCATAACTGAATCCAAGAAACCCCAACTCAATCTATCACAAGCCTTCTCACAATCTAAGTAACAACTTCATGCACAACCCAAGCTGCATCAAGAATGCTCAAGAAGCAATCTTATGGACAAAACTAGAAAACCTTAGTTGAATTGTGTTTTAAGGTTTTCTTGATGGATGGTATTATGTTATATGAATTGTATATTGAACTACTGGAATACATGCTTGTGTTGAACGCCAACTACATGGCTGACCAAGTACATTGTGAATTGCATGCTAGTTATGGATTTAGGTTCTCAAATGCTCAAACTTGCTGGTATCTACATGATGAGTATTATTGTGATTTGTTTGCTTGAATCTATAAAGTTTTAGTACAGGATTTTTTTGGGAAATATCCAATTTACAGACAGCATGCTACCAAAATTTCATTAAAGTTTTTCCATAGTAAAACCATGTACAAGGAAATGTATGCATGATCAGTTAAAACTTAAAGTCATTCTAACTCGCACCTCTCACGTGTGGATATTCATAAGGAAAGAGGCAATCTTAGGCTTATCTTTGAAAATCTAAAACACTTGGCTAAGAAAAACAATGCATAGAATATAGTGAAAAGTCAATAACTAAATACCATATAAGTGAAAGCCACTTATGAACACTAAACCGCATTAAAGAATCAGAACTCGAAACCTCCTATATATTGAAAAAATTTAAAGTTAAACATAAGTTAGCAAATTAAATCCTAAGGACAAAAGATAAGCTCAAAAATCTCCAACAAAGCAAAGGCAATCTGAAAACCATCTAAAAATCATCAGGAAAGTGTACATAAGAAGCAGACTTCATTCCTGCCAAGCAAAAAACCTTCCACAAGACCACAAGCCTCAAACCTAATTAGCACTCCAATTAAGACATTTACCACAAAAATGAAATAAAAATGAAATAACAAACTGCCATGAAGAAAACAGAAGATGTAAACCAAGATTCCACCACTATCATTGAATAGAAGAAAAACAAACCATAATCTATTTCCTCAATCTATAACCAAAACTTTTTATTTCCATAACTGAATCCAAGAAACCCCAACTCAATCTATCACAAGCCTTCTCACAATCTAAGTAACAACTTCTTGCACAATCCAAGTTGTATCAACAATGCTTAAGTAACCTTCTAGACAAAGTTAGAAAACCTTAGTTGAATTGTGTTTTAACGTTTTTTTCGTAATATTTTCTTGATGGATTGTATTATGTTATATGAATTTTCTATTGAACTACTAGGATACATGCTTGTGTTGAATGGAAACTGCATAGCTGATGCAATACATTTTGAATTGCACGTTGGTAGTGAATTTAGGTTCTCGCATGCTCAATCACTTGTATTTGCATGATGTGTATTATTGTGAGTTGTTTGCTTGAATCAATCAAGTTTTAGTGCAAGAATTTTTTGGGAATTGTCCAATTTACAGACAGCATGTTGCCAAAATTTTGTTAAAGTTTTTCCAAAATAAAATCATGCACAAAGAAACGTATGCATGATCAGTTAAAACTTAAAGTCTTTCTAACTCATGCCTCTCACGGGTTGATATTCCTATAAAAAGAAGCGATCTTAGAATTATCATTGAAAATCTAAAACACTTGGCTAAAAACAACAATGTATAGAATACAGTGAAAGGTCAAGAACTATATGCCGTATAAGTGAAAGCCACTTATGAACATTAAAACTCATTAAAGAAATACAACTCGAAATCCCTCTATATCGAAAACTATTATAGTCAAACTCAAGTTAGAAAATTAAATCCTAAGGACCAAAGACAAGCTCAAAATCTCCAACAAAGCAAAGGCAATCTTAAAACCTTCTAAAAATCATCAACAAAGTGTACATAGGAAACAGACTTCATTCCTAGCAAGCAACAAACCTTCCACAAGACCACGAGCTTCACACCTAATTAGCACTCTAATTAAGACATTTACCACCAAAATGAACAAAAACTGAAATAATAGACTACCATGAAGAAAACGGAAGATATAAACCAGGATTCCACCACTATCATTGAATAGAAAAAAAACAAACTCTAATCCATTTCCTCAATCTATAACCAAAGCTTTTTATCTCCATAACTGAATCCAAGAAACCCGAACTCAATCTATTACAAGCCTTCTCACAATCTAAGAAACAACTTCATGCACAACCCAAGCTGCATCAAGAATGCTTTAGAAGCAACCTTATTGACAAAACTAGAAAACCTTAATTAGATTGTGTTTTAACGTTTTCCTCGTAATATTTTCTTGATGGGAGGTAGTATGTTATATGAATTGTATATTGAACTACTGGAATACATGCTTGTATTGAACACCAACTACATGACTGATGCAGTACATTGTGAATTGCGTGCTGGTACTGGATTTAGGTTGTTGCATGCTTGAAATGTTTTATTTTGTGAAAACAACCATGTTTCAGATACAGGTTTTATAGGAAAATGTCCAATTTGTGGATAGCATACTGCTGAAACTCCGTTAAAAGTTTTCAAAAAAAAAAAAACCATGTACAAAGATAATTTTGATAAAATGAATGCACAAATATTTTTGAAAGGATGAGTGAAAATTAAACGAAATGTCATTTCAGTAAGCCCTAAATTTGCATCTATTAACATACATGGCATATCATTTGTTTTTAACTATAGATAAGCATTATCATTTGTCCACTACCAGGGATACTTTGTTTTGAGAACAAGTTAAAGTATTTACATGCGTGGTATGATGCGTACAACCGTATATATTCATGCGTACGCCATTCACATTCATTTCAGTTTTTTGTTTGGGGTTGAAAATTATTGTACAATGCACTCTCTGTATTTTTCTTCCTAATTATACTGAGCGCCAGCTCTCCATTTTGTTCTCCATTTGTATACTAATTTTTTTTTTTTTTTTATGATTCTTAATTTGTAGGGTTCGCGATTGTCATAACATCAACATGATGACATGCATGCACTACATTTATCGGATGCAACTTTTGATTATTTCTTTGTAGTTTTTATTGTTATTTGAACAAATGGAAATTCTATATTTAAATTTGAATTTGTATTTGTATAATGTATTTGTATTTAAATTTTGAATTTTTTGAAATTTTTTTTCTTATCTGAATAGATGTTATTTTTTTTATTTTAATTGAATTGGTATTTGAATTCGAAATTTTGAATAATTTATGAATTTTGTAGTAATTATGGTTTCAGGTTATGTCTACGAAAATGTAATTACAGATTTTTATAGGAATTGATGATTCAAAAAAATTAGTATTAATTTTTTTTTTAATTTCTTAATTACTGATAAAGGATTCAAATTTATCACTAATAGCAGGGTATTAGTGACGAATTAAATATTCGTCACTAATAGTACAATATTAGTGAAGGATTCAAATTCGTCACTAATAGTACATTGTTAGTGAAGGATTCAAATTCGTCACTAATAGTACAATATTAGTGAAGGATTCAAATTCATCACTAATAGTACATTATTAGTGAAGGATTCAAATTTTTCACTAATAGTAGGATATTAGCGACAAATTTGAATCCTTCACTAATACCCTACTATTAGTGACGAATTTTAATCATTCACTAATACTGTACTATTAGTGATGAATTATAAATTTGTCACTAATACCCTACTATTAGTGATGAATTTTAGTTAAGCCGATGTAGAATTTATAGTGACGGTATTAGGGTTTTAGTGACGATTATAATCCATCACTAATAGTTAGTAGCAATGGTAGATATAGCAACAAATTTAAAACTGTCACTAATTCTTATAATTCGTCGCTAATACTATTAGTGATGAATTTATAAGCATTAGTGATGGATTTGATCCTTCACTAATACCCTGATTTTTTGTAGTGCGTCTGTGTCTCTCGATGTCAAAGCATAAACCCTCGCCGGGGTAACATTCCTCTGCTGGCCTCCATGAGGCAACTGATAACCTCCTTGGTGCGGTCTGGGAGCAGGTGCGGTACTAAATAGTGTAAGGCAATCTCGTACTAAATGTCCCAGTACACCGTAGCGATAGGAGATGCATCTCCTTGCTCGACACTACCCCAAGTGTCTCTTCCCACATGTCTAGCAAGCTGGGTAGATCTGCATACCTTGTGTCTCACGACCTCTTGTCTCCTACCTCTAACCTCTCTCATAATTACCTCTCCTCCATAGGCTCCGACTAGAGCCTACTTGTAAGCCTGAAGGCATGGACCTCTTCTTCTGCACCTATTCGCTCACTAGCCTCAGCCACAGCTGCTCTGTCCACCAACTCGACAAAGTCCTGCACTTTCAACACTGTTACCTACTTATAAATTCCTCACCTTATCCCCTTTTCAAACTGTCTCATTTTCTTTACTTCATTGGGAACAATATACGGGGTGAAGCGGGACAACTCTATAAACCTCGCTGGGTACTGCTAGTCTGTTTGTTGTCCCTACTTTAAATTCAGGAACTCCTCCACCTTGACCTCTCTGGTAGTGGTTGGAAAATATCTGTCGAAGAACAAATCTTTAAACTAGCACCAAGTCATAGCAATAAGCACCACCCTCTGTTCCTCCAATAATTTCACCGCAATCCACCATCTTTCAACCTCTCCTATCAATTTATAGGTGGAAAATAAGACCCTCTGCTCCTCTGTGCACTGTAGCACCACTAATACTTTCTCTATTTCTTACATCTAGTTCTCAGCGACTGCAGGATCAGCTCCTCCTGAAAATGCTGGAGATTCATCTTGGTGAATTTCTTTATCGTACATCCAAGGCCTACAAATGAGCCTCCTTGCTCTATGGTACTCCATGCAATCTTAGACATTACCTACTGAGCTACACTACGTAGTATTGCATCTGAATCAGCCCTGCCTACACCCGAGAGCGCTGCACCCTCGCTACCACTCGCATGAGCACTGCCACCACCAGGGTCCATCCTGAAAAGACAATAATCATTACTTAGGGACCCCAACCTTATAATTTGCGTATCTAACCAAAACTCTTAATACCCCTCTACCCAAACATCCTTATCTTAATTCAAGATTCAATCCTACACTTCAAAAACACAACTCGTCAATAGTTTACTATGACTTTCTTGAAATCATCACCTCAGAAAAGACACAGAAACAACCATTGAAGTTCTACCTCTAAATACATAACAAAACCTCAAATCCTTTTTCTTATACTCTAGTATTATTTCCGCTGCACTCTAGAGTCTACAGAACCTAGCAACCTAAGCTCTAATAACAAACTATAACGACTTGCCTATTTTTTCATATTTATATTTCCCCACATAATAACATTTATAATAATTCTAATAACCTGCTAAACTACCAAGGTCATGATCGACTTGGACACATGGGTAGCAGGGATATACCTGTCATACAAGTCTGATACCTAAGATGCGGAAAGCATGAAATCACATACATGCCACAAAACACCAGAAACCATACCTATATATATATATATATATACATACATCCCAAAAATACCAAAAAGTATCCTAGGGTCATAACCTAAATATCCATCTGACCCTAGCTCACCCACTGACCCTACAGACAAGGTAGCTTAGTCCACTTCTACTGCTATGAGGCTCTATCCACCCTACTACCTGGATTTCCTGAAATGCTTGAAATGCTGGGGTGAGACACCTCATAGTAAGGGAGACAAATTAATATCAGTGTGTGGCAACATGAGTATTTTTTGTGATATACATATAAACTGTACATAGTTCATATCAAGTATAAACAGTTGTATCATATTTGAATAAAACATGATTTAACATAACATAGTAAAACATACTAAATTCATGTACTAAAAAATCATCTTATATAAACATATCTTAGTTGAATTATTACCCCAGGATAGATAGATAGTTAGCTATTGTCATGTCTTACCCCTACATGATAGGGTTGTGCGGCCTGAAGAAGGGACCTAGCAATGGTTGGCCGACCATGCTAAGTCAAATATCAGTTACAGTGTAAGTACGATGGGCCTATTCCACATGTGCCAGACTACCAAGGGAACTACGACACTCCCATAAAGCCACATCGACTGCCATCTCCCATACTCTACATAAGATGTGTGGTAGCACTAATATAAACATAAACATAAACATAAACGTAAACGTGAACATATAGCTACGGTACCATACTTCATGAAACTAAACTAAGTTATTGGGGTTGCGATAACATATAATACATTTCATGATATTGAACATAGTAGTTTCATATTTCAGAGTAAAACATGGCATGGTAATACTTTCTTGAATCTTGATATAACATGCATAATTACGACATTTTATGCCGTTATATCATAACATAAAAATCATAACACCGGCACCGGCATAACATAACGTAATTGTACATGAATTTTTTGCACTTACTAATATAATATTCTTAAACCCATAGTTCTTGTACTATTTTTATGGTTTTCCTAAAAACTGCTATAACATGTTATCTTGGAAAAATCATAATATTTCAATATAACATAATTTTCATGGAAATATTATACTCATGCCACACATATATAAATAACCTTCTAAACTCATAAATTGACTTGAAATCATATTTTCTTATAAAATATGTTAAAATCATTTACCTGTTCAATAATAGTATTCCCAAACGTAGTTCTATAATATACATATTTTTTTGAAAATAAATGTTGTTTAATTCATAATAATTTCATGAAAAATACTGACTTGATTTATCGCCTTACCTGACTGACTGAGAAGCCCACAATTTAAACCAAACCTACACGTGTGTGTTCCCCAACTCAACACCCTGAAATTACATTTTCCTTAACAAAACTTCAGTATTATTCTATCTAAAACATTTTCCTCAATCCAAAAACACCAAATACCTCATAAAACTTAAAATAATCAACTTACCCAAATTTTGGGATGGTGCACAAGTTGGCTTAACCAATGAACTATTCCAGTAGACTTAAAGAGAATCTTCCTATGAGTAGCGTGGCAACTTCCGACCATCGAACCGGCGAAGGATGAAGCCTAAAATCTAGAGAGAAGGTGGGAGAGACGTTTTAGAGAGAGAAACCTTTGCATGAAATTTTCCTTCACCGAAACCCGAGTTTGCCATATTTATAAAACATGGATTTGTCGACAAGACACGTCACCTCGTCAATGATTCCATGAAGGGAGTTCATCGACGAACACTTACTCCTCGTTGATGAATTTCAAGCCCGGAAATAAGCCCTCTCGATAATGTCTCATCAACGAGTCATGCATCCACGTTGACGATCCCAAGAAGCCTTTTCTTCGATGAGCACTCTACACTCGTCGACAAGACCCCACTGAATCCCCTTTTAAATTTCCTTCTCTCCTTCCTTTTATTTATTTAATTTATATAATTCTTTGGGTCTCTACAATCTGAGTGTTATGGTTTTGTAATTGTGGAAATCATGGTATTCTATAAATATTGTAAAATATCTACCTGTAAAATATTTGTTTGTAAAATATCTGTCTATATAATATCTATCCTTATAATATCTGTCTATATATACACTGTAATTTATAATTCTGTAAAATCTGGTAAAACATATTCCTGTACCAAAAATACTGTAAATCATGGTATTCTCAAAAACTGTATAAACTCCATACTGAACAAATATCTACTCAGGCCACACAATTAATAAAACTCATGTTCTGAAGTCTATAAAATTGTATAATTTATACCCTATATCTTAATATACAAATACTATAATTTACTAATAAAATTTCTGAATTTACTAGCATAGCATGTTTCCCTTACTTAGCTAACTGAACTTGCGTCTGATTCTAACCCACGCCCACGATGTTCATAATTCCATAATCCTGAAATTATTCACACACACACACACACACACACACACACACACATATATATACATTTCCATGTCAATCAACTGAATTTCCCAAAATAGTTTCATACTCACATTTCTTGAATCATAAACTACTTATCATTTACCTGGGTCCCTAAGGAAAAACACCCACCATAAACCTAGCCTGCCTGCCGTGTATATACGAACCTTGAATTATACAAAATCCAAATTTCTCAATTTAACCTCAAAAATATATTCACATCTAAGCTTATACCTTCAATAATTAAATAATCAACCCAAAACACTCAAATAATACCTTTACCTCAATTTTGGGATGGTGCCCCAAAACCCCAAATTGAAATTCTACTCCACTTATGTTCTAGAAAGACTTCCTAGGAAACCTATGGTGGTTCTTGATCGTTGAAATAAGGCTTACTGGAGTAGAAATTGTAGAGAGAAGGGAGAGGGAGCGTGGGTTCTGAAGAGAGAGAGAGAGAGAGAGAGAGAGAGAGAGAGAGAGATAGTTTGATTTGTTTTAAAAAAATATGAAGCACTCAGTTCTTTATAAGTTTCAGCACTGGCCAGAAAATCGTCACCGATTTTCTGTGCTTCTCAGAAACCATCGCCGCTTTTCTATTAACCGGCTAAAATATTTACCATTTTACCTTCACCCAGCCGTGGTAACTTCCTAAAACCGTTGCCGATTTTTCTGGCTCCATCAAAAAACCGTCACCAATTTTCTCCTTCCTTAGCTAAAAATTCATTTTTCCATTTTCTTTTATTATTATAATTTCCGGGTCACTAAAGTAAGTGTCAAAAAATGCATAAAAATCAAACTTCTTCGACCCTCAGTACCTTGTTTTGTGTGCATTTACTTATTGACAAGTGCTTAGATGATTGAATTCCAATGGCATGACACTCTTGTGAGGTTTGTTAAACCCCATAATGTTTTGAATTTCCTATGATGATTTGTGATTTTGTTTTGTTAAAATATGACCAAGGCTTGTCATGAAAGCATGATTGAATCTCTATTTGAATATTGAATGGTTCAAATAAATGGCAATGTAAAAAACTCAAAAATATTTAATGAATCTGACGATGGTTGCCATAGAGGTATGTAATAGTACTCCCTTTTTTTTCATGAGGTGAGTAAAGTCTTTCATTCTAAATTGAAATACTGCGAGAATATAAAGGGAACAATATCTAAAGGCAAGGCAATTTTAATAAAATGAATGATAACAATGGTAGATTGATGCTTAGATGAAGTTTAATAGGTACCATTGGTAGAACGGGTGCGTGGGGGGTGCTAGTACCTTCCTTTAGCATAAATATACTATAGAAGACAAACCTTAGTTCGTAGATCTTTGACTACCAATTATTTGGACCCTAGGGATAGCAAGTTAGCTTAATTCATAGGTAGTAATTAAATAGGTATTCTAACCTCATCTAGGATAGAGTAAGTTAGTGTCTACTTCGTTGACATAATATTTTACAAACATCTCATCCCCAAATACTGATTTCTCATTTTGAGTTTGTCACTTGTGTCGAGGCGGCTCAATGATTCACCTCTGGTAGAGGTGAGTCTTAGCAACATGTTGAGACAAAGTTCAAGAATTTTCTTAAAATAACCTAAAAAATATTATTGAAATTGTAATTTGAAAAGTTTTTTTGGAAACTATAGATGGCTTGATTTCACTTCAAAGGATGTGTAGGAAGTCTACTTTGTATATCCAGCCATACCAAATAAAGACCAAAAGGTCACTTTCTTTCTTCTTTTCTTTATTTTCTATGTTTGTGTCAATGTATTTACATTTTGGAGAGATATAAAATAGCAGGTTTATATAAGGTTAAGTCCTCTATATAGACCTTACGAAATCCTTTTCCAAAGGGGTTAAGGAATTGAAGATTTCTAAAAATAACAAACAAAAGAGACAAAAAAATTGCAGGAAGCAGTTGACCAGCATCTGATAGAAGTCAACCGATTGATGTTGCAACCTATTTTTCATGTTTTCATTACCATTTTTTGAAATTTTTTTTCAAAAAATAAAATAAAATAAAAGGGGAGACACACAAAAGATAAGTATGATATCCATTTAAATAATGGGTGCTATGGGGTGCTAGTTCTTTGAATTCCAAAAAAAAGGAATTAAAGCAATTACCTTCCCTATTCGCAATGGTACACCTAAACCTAATCTTTTTTCAAAAATATTTTCCTTTATTTTTCCTTTTTAAATGTAAAATAAAGTGGGAATTGTGTTTTCTAAAAGAATTATGCAAGTTAGGAAACCAATGGTTTAACTATCTATACTTGATTGATCTATAAACCCACTCAATATGTTGACAACCAAAATGGAATACTAGAACCAGATTTCAACACCTCTTAAAGGTGATCACTTCAAAAATTTGAAACCTGTAGAATGTAACTCCATGGTTTAAAATCCCATTCTTCTTTAACTTGTGAACCTTAACATACATTTTGGTTCTAATAAAGCCCTGACTATATTGGATCATTGGTTTCTAACTTAGTTGAATTGCCAAAGCAGGACAATAAGTTGTAAATTACGTAATGACTTGATCCTAAAATGGGTACCTAGGGAGGCTATTGGTCATCAGTTGTGACATTTACGAAGGGTCAACCCCTCAAAAATTTTGAGTTCTTGTATTATTTGGGGTAGAGGCATTAATGAGACTTTGAGTCTAGTTTCCCATATTTTTGTAACCTAAAAAATAATCCTACATTTTTTTCTATGTCACCGCCTTAAGGTCCAAGTTTAGAAGTGATACTTAGGAAAATCTCAAGTGAGAACACGAGTTAATGAAATCAAGGTAAGAGCTCACCAAACTGATTGGAAAGAAGAAATTGAGTTGAAAACCTAAAAAAGGTAAATTTGTAACTTGAAGATAGCAATAAGGTTAAGAGGAATTCCCAAAGTTGAAGGAAAATCGAGTCGAAAACCTGAAAAGGGTAAATTGGTAACTTGAAGATAGCAATAAGGTTAAGAGGAATTCCCAAAGTTGAAGCTTCTGCAATGCATCTTGGGTTAGAGGTAAAGTTACATTTCTCTTACAAAAAGGGATCATGCAAAAGAATACATGTTTGATGATGTTAATCTAACTTGTAAAATGTTTGCTTGAGTTTCCAATATATATATATATATATATATTTGTCATATTTGTGTTTTTGAAAATATTATGGCTAAGAATTCCATAATTCATCTTAAAAGGTTAGTAGTCTACATAGATCCACAAACTGGTTACAAGAAAAAAGGAAATCCAAAAATAAAGGCTATAGGATTGTCATCCTTCATCACTAGATAAAATGGTGACTTCACATCATCCATTCAGTGCATTTCGTAACATTGAAAGTTTAAGAAACCTTAAAGGTTCATCCACTCCCTCTTCCTTACATCTTTTCATGAAAACTACGATTATTTTTTTCACCGATAACATAGTATTTTAGTTAAAGGTTCACTTTTTGTAGACCACATCAACCTACAACTACCATTGACATGATGGTCTAGTTACCCGAGTCTCTAATAGTTTCCTTTCCTGAAAATCGCGATTAGTTTTCTCACCAATAACGCAGCGGTTTGGTTACCCATGTTAAAAGTTTATTTTTCCATCACTTACTAGTGACATAGTGGTTTGGTTACCTAGGTCTCTAATAGTTCCTGAAATTAGGATAGCTTCTCAAGAGAGGGGGGGTGAATTGGATTTTATTATCTTGTTGATTGGTTGTGGTTGAATTGATTTTGTATTTACTTGTTGTGATTGTTGATATAAAACAAAGTATTAAAATTGAAATAATTTTAATACTTTGTTTTATATCAACAATCACAACAAGTAAATACAAAATCAATTCAACCACAACCAATCAACAAGATAATCAAAATCTTGATCTTTGTATCAATAGCCATGTAATAAATTGTAAAGCACACTGAATTTATGTAAGCCCTGTGTTATTCCAAACTCAAAATTCTTCTTTGTGTTTAGTTTTTAAACAAACTTTCATATTAATAAGTTTAGGATGATCAACCAACGTAGTCCCTTTTGGTTTCCGCAATCAATGCTGATCAAGCCAAAACGAATTATCCTCTGGTCTATTTAACAACCATATACTTAGAATTTAACAATTTAAAGCATACACGCAGATTGTAAGTATTGCTAAAAAATAAAGAGTAAGGAAGAAGAGAGAGACACAAGGTTTTACGAGGTTCAACTTATACCTAGCCTACATCCTCGCCTTTGGCAAACCACCAAAGGATTCACTAGTTCAGTTCCGTTGACGGGTGGAACAATACAGATTACAACCACTCCTTCCTTTAGGCTAGAGCTCGCCTCTCCAAATGATATTCCCTTGTTTGGTCCAATGATTCTATAACCTTGAATCATCTGTAAACAAGAACCAAGATAGAGAAAAGTTTGTGTACAAGATACACTCTCACAATAGAGTAAGTTAGTACAACGTTCAGCACAAGAATACTTCAAAGTAAATCAAATATAAAAGAATTGAAGCTCACTACTAAATTTAGATCACCAAATATCTTCCAAGTATTGAAAGATTCAGACTTTGAAGGCTTTACTTTGGAGTTTGAATCAGCAGTAACTCAGTAGTTGAAGTAGGATGAACACAAGAAAGTTTGAGAGCTTTTTGAGAACTTTGATTGCTGGAAAATTTCTTGGTATCAAAATCTTTGATGTTTGGGGCTATTTATAGAAGTTTAAAAGTAATTCCTTGCTTCCCAAGTTTCCTTGAAGTAATTCCCAAGTTTTTCAAAAGAGTAGTGCCCAATAAGTCCATTTAAAAAATCTTCCCGTTAGAAAATTTTAAATAAACGTTCGAGTGACAGTCACCTGCCATAGTGGAATTTTAAAACACAGAACACTGGCAGTTGCCTGCCAGAACCTAGGCAATCACCTGGCATGACCTCCCAAGCGCTTGGCTGTGCTCAGGTAGTCGCCTGGCACCCTACTACCTTTTTGAAAATATTTATTTAATTTGGGCAGTCGCTTGGCAAGAGTAGGCAATCGCCTAGCCCTTCTGTTGTTTTTATAAAAAAAAATTATTTTTTAAACCCTTCTTTTCTTTGATTTGAAAATCATATTTTAGGGTTTTACTTAAAACATTATTTCTAAGTTTCTTTTGATTTTATAAGAGCTTCAATTCAGTTTATATTTGGAGTTTACTTGAAGTACTTACATACAAACATCCTTAAAAACATATTCTTTTGATCTTCAAGTAAGTCATTGTCCTTCTATCATCTTTAAGCTTATGATCATCTTTATTTCTTGATCTTTTTGAGCAATACTTTATCATCCTTTCTTTCTCTAAGCTTTGCCACTATCTTTAAGCTTTTCCTTCTTCCTAAAAAAACTTCACTTGAAACAAACAATATTAATCATATCATGATTTGTTATCATCAAAATAAGAATTGTAAGCCTTGTTAGGCCAACAGTTTCCCCTCCTAAAAACCATGATTACTTTTCTCACCAACAACATTGTGGTTTAGTTACCCATGTTAGAAGTGTCTTTTTCTAGTACTTATTAGTGACATAGTCGTTTGGTTACCCATGCTAGAGGTTTAGTTTTCTAGAACCTATCACTGACATAGTGATTTGGTTACCCAGGTCTCAAATAGTTTCCTTTTCTAAAAACCATGATTGGTTTTCTCACTAATGACACGTCGATTTGGTTACCTAGTTTTGAAGTTCATTCTTCCTACACCTATTTGTGCACTTTCATTTAGTTACCCACGTCTCTAATATTCCAATTCTTGAAAATCAAATTGGTTTTTCTTCACCAATGACACAACAATGTGTTATTCACATCTATGGAAGTTCTTATAGCTCCATTGTTTCTTACTACTATTAACATTTACATGCTCACTTGAGTCTTTCTTCTCACCTCTAGGATTTTGATCATTGATTGTCTTTGTCCAAATTTGGGGTCTCAATCTTTATATGTTCACTACTATAAAATGTTATTCTAACCTTATATGATAACAAATACATATAGATGGGCAGTTGTAGACACTCAATTTTATCTAGGATAATATTTCTCATTTAATTAAAGAATAAGAGATAGAATTGGATAGGAAAAATTAATTGAGGGTTCTTCATCTCCCCCCCAGTCATTTTGCATTCAATTCAAAATTAGGGCACCCAATTTCAATTTTTTAGGATTTAATTGCATTAACTAATTTATATATGAGGTTATCTTCATTTGGGTCAAGTTTTCTTCCTTAGGATATAAGAAAACTTATTTCCAAATGCCTTTATAGGACAAGGAAGTGGTTTCCTTATTTTAAAAGTGCATTTTTGGAGATGGGGATATTAAGGCAACTTTTATTATGTTATATCTTTATAAAGAGGAGGGTAAACCCTTGAAACACACACACATTTCATCAAAAGAGACACAAGTTTATCTAGGAGAGGCAAGTTCATTGATAAAGGAGAGGGAGGAGTTACACATTAGCAACATGGAGAAGAACTTCTCTAAGTTATAGATTTTGTGACCAACTGATTTTGTGACCAACTCCATTGAGCTATTAGAGGTTATAGGTAAATCTTGAAACGAAAGGTATGTTTCTAAACTTCCTCTTATCTCATTTATTTTGCATGTCTTCATGAATCTTTAGTGGAAAATCAAAATATGCTTGAAGATAGTGAAAGGCCAATACTTCAAAACTTTATGGATTTTGCATCAAAATTGAAAATTTTGTTCTTTGGTATGTCAAAATATCAAACTTTAGGATGTGTTTATTTTGAAGTTAGAGAATTTGTTTCATTAGGCCATTTAAAGAAAAATATTCTTGCTAAAACTTGCAGTTTCATGGTAGAAAGGAGCTATGTTTAAATGGTTTCTTAAAACTAGGTCAAAATATTTAACCATAGCATATGCAAAGCAAGGTTGATGTTGGGAGTTATGAACCCCATGGATTTGAGAGAATAGAAGCAAAATACTAATAAGAATAGAGAAAAACATCAAAGGAAGGGGAGGCCAACCATATCATTATTTGAGGAATAAATGAAGAGAGAGAGAGAGAGAGAGAGAGAGAGAGAGAGAGAGAGAGAGAGAGAGAGAGAGAGAAGATTGAATAGAGATAAAGGGAGGTTCTTTGTGTGAAATATGGGTTTTAGGGCAGCTAAGGATTGTTTCCGGTTGGTCTCTAGGTCTCATGCAATGTAAAAGGAAAGGAGTGGAGCATGTATTTGATTACCACTTTACCTAAAAGCTTAAGATGAAAGGTTGTGAGCCAACAATGTATATCAAGCTTTAATACTCCCCCGCACGTGCAACCCAATAGTACATGGAGAGATAAAAACATGATAAACAACACCCATAATAAAGAATACAATTTTTTTTTTTTAAATTGCGGCCAATAAGACTAGAATCTAGGACCTCCTAGTAACCAGCTCTGATACCATGTTAGATTACCACTTTACCTAAAAGTTTAAGTTGTTAGGTTGTAGGCCAACAATGTATATCAAGCTTTAACAACATATGAGGGAAGCCATGGTTGGCCACCTATTGCTAGTTGAATTGAAAAGAGTGAGTTTTAGTAGTTAGGCTAATTTTTTAGAGTAATAGTCATTTTGGGATGGTTGTCAGAGCTAGAAGAGTTGAGTGGCGACAGTGAGGGTTGTTTTGGCATTGGAGCAACCAAGAGAAGGTCAGATGATCCTAGGATTCGTTGTTTTCTCCTACAAGACCAAAGGTATTTTTTATTTTTTTAAAATTTTTTATTTAATTTGATCTCTTTTAAGGCTCAAGAATTTTTTTTTTTTAAATAGTTAACCAAAATTCTTTAAAAAAATATAAGAAAGTAAAAAAATATATATATATTTTTTACCTCGGAAGCATTTTCATGATTTTTCCATTTATTCTCCATTTTCTTTATTTTCGGCTCCTTTAATTGGAAATTTGTTATTTTAAATGATTTTTAAATTGTTTGTCTCAAAAAAATTGATTAGGAGTCTCCTTTTATGATTTGTAATATATTATAGTTTTTTTTTTGGTTTTTTAGTTGACTTAACTTATTTTTTGGATTTTATTTTGTTTTAATGATTATTAATTGATTCAAAATACAAAAAAAAATTGCAAAATAGTTTAGATAAAATACCAACAATATTTGGTCTTTTTCTTATTCTGTTGGAGTTTTAGGACTATTTTGAGCTTAAGACAGACTTTAAATGGGTTTAAATAGTGGGAAATACAAGGTCAAGTGGGGTGTTGAAGGTAATTGCCTTTGCAAGTGCATCAAGGTCTGCATTTATAAGCATGGGATATTAAATTTGAGTTTAAGTTTACATGTTGAGACTTTGATTAGATGATATATATGTATGCTTAAGTCGTTTACCGTTTACGGTGCGTTTGGATTTGTGGCATGATGAGTTTCGAGACTTTATTTGAATGCTGAATAGATTGAAATGAATGAAAACAAAGAAAAAAAATATTTATGTAATGAATCCAACAATGGAACCTTGTAGTGTTATGATAAGACTCTTCATAGGATTCTTGAGGCAAGGGAAGCCTTACAATTCTAATAGGCTACCTTATGGTCATAGGGTGGAACAATATCTAAAGGGAGGAAATCTTATTAAATTGGAGAATCAAAGATTTTTCTTGATTAATGCTTAAACATCCTAATATTATCATGGTACCTTTCTAAAAATGGGTGTGTAGAGGTGCTAGTACTTCTCTCCATATAAATGTATTCCCAAATTTGCACTTTGGTATAGAAACCATCAACTATTGATTCCTTTGACCCTAAGAGTAGTTAGTGGATCTTAAAATTGATAGTACTTAAATTAGTTGTTCTATTTGAACTTAGGACAAAATGGGTTAGTGACGACTCCATTGACATATTTTTGACTAACATCTCATTCTCTAGTTATGATTTCACAGTTCAAGTTTGTTGTCCATTTCAAAGTGGTTCAAAGATTCACCCTAGTAGATGTTAGCCTTTTAAACTTGTTGACATAAGGTATTTGTACTATCAAATGACTATTGAGAAGTCAAGAAAATAGCTCTCCATATGTCATGGGAATAGGTTGAATGGTCGTCCCTTTTCCTTTTTTTAATTGTTGCTGCTTAGGATGTTGGCTTGCTTAGAAGGAAGTAGGTAAGACCTTAGCAATCATCATTAGTTGAGCAGTGACAATGCGCGCTACCACCTTTTCCTTTCTTACTTCCTTTGTATCATTCGCCTTCTATAGCTTCAACTTCGTTGTCCTTTTTACTTCCTAACCTTTAGGATCCCTAATTAGTCCTTTCTCTAGAATTCTCTCATTGAAAATAGCAGCTTCTATTTGTTGTGATTTGAATTGAGTATAGGATACACACACACACATTCACACAGCGGAATATATAAACTTGCAACAAATCACTAAGCCTCAACAACACACAACCAATATGGATGAGAAACAACAGTTTATCACATAAGAATAAAAACAAATGGCACTCAATATTCACTATAATGTGAAGAACAACAATGCACAAGTCTTACAAAGTTTCTATAAACAAAATACATTCAGAAATACATATATAGAAGTTTCTCATAGCTTCCCTCCAAATGCCCAACTACCATAACGCCTAAATTCAAATTTTGAATTTCTCTTCGCGGCCTAGGTGACACTTATCGACGAGTACAAGGCTTCATTGACGATACGAAGAAGACCACTCATCGACGTGTCCATACTCTTGTCGACGAGTCTTCAATTTTGAGAAATTCTGTCTCTCGCTATCTACTCGTTGACCAGCTCAGGGCACTTGTCAACGAGTGCTTACTGTGCAGCCCCTCCATGTTCTTCTTCCTTCCCTTGTTTATGAAACTCCAAGTATAAGAGCCACACCATAAACAACAATCTCCACCTTGACGATTATATGCCCCCTTAGGAGAATACTGAAAAACATATGAACTGCTCCACCTTGAACTTGAATCATCGGTTGGGTTATGTCTCCCTTCTAACAATTGGAGACAAATACCAAGTCCAAGCAATACCTCTTGAACTTACCAATGGTAACTTTAGCTTCTACCATCAACCCCGATGAAGTTGTAGATTCATCACCTGAAGACTTCACCCTAGGCTTCCAATAAAGCCTTCCAACAACAGTAAACAAACGCTACTACAAGCCTTATATCAGCAAAGCCCTCTGCATAGTCTTCAACAAATCTCACAACTGATGGTCCACTCTATTGCTTGCTAAAACACCCCATTTACATAATCATGGAGGACCTTTGACACATCTCGAACATCACAGCCCATCCTTAGGTACCGAACGGTATGCATTTCACAACAATTCTTCACAGAACCCTCTTAAGATGGCAAATGAAGTTTCTCTATAGTTCTTTCCACAAAACCACCCTAAGATAATACCAATCTCCCTACAGTTTTGTCCATGTGAATCAACAAACCAAGACCTATCTTGGCTGTACCCAACACATTCATGTCAAAACCTTTCAATAGAGTTTCCAACTGATTAAAGCCTCAGTTAAAGCATTTTCAGCCAATAACATATCATTTATACACAACAAACATATCACTCCATTGCATCTTATCATCCTCTTCCATATTGGAAGCCTCACCACCTCACACACCTGAGTGGTGGTCTGATAGTGTAAATGAGCTTACCATGATTCTACGGATCTCCTGAGCTGAAACTCCCTGCAATATGACCAATGTCATCTCTACCCTGAGCCTGTTGCTCCACCTGCATCACAAGCCCATTTAATTCGTGATATTGCTAACCTGAGTTAGAACTCCTTGCATTTTTTCCCTAAGTCCCTAACTCCACCTGAATAACATGATTGTTGTTGCCGTAGTTTTCTGGAATTTATGTTTCTCTTCCTTGACCTGAGTACGCTGCCCCATGACTTTATCAACAAAAAGTCATGTCCTCAATCACCCCTATGTCTAACATAAGAATTTCTCTCCCGGTCTAGTTCTCCACCTCAACCACTGCATAAAGTACACCAAGACCTTTCGTGATAAACTCACAAAATACATATGTCTCTCCTTTGATGCTATCATCATCAATTCCCAAACATCTAAATATATGAAGTCACCCATATGCTTCAATTACATATACCATGAAGTAACTGATTCAGATTCAATGGCTGCATCTCCACCTACAACAGTAACACCCTACAGTAAATAGATATTTCCCTCTATCTTTCTCCTTTCATCACTATCAAATCGCCTTCACAAACCTTCATTTCTCATTTTTTAGACTCGTAACCATACTCTTTAAAGTCTAAAATACCCAATAAAATAACACTCTTTCCTAGACCCTCCACATGCCTTACATCATATATAATTCTTACAACACCATCATACATTTTTACTTTTACATCTCCAATACCAAGTATTTTGTATGAAATATTATTTCCCATCAAAACACAACCAGTATTAACTAACCTCTAGGTGTCAAACCATTTTCTGTTTGCTGTCATATGATAAGAACATTCGGTATCTAGAATCCAAGAGTCTTCTGTGAGGCACTCTGAGCCCTATGAAATACAAAGCATATCTCCATCACTGCATTATGAATTTCCTTCCACTACACACGTAGATTTTGATGAACCTTGCTGATTTTTAGAATTCCCTTTCTTCCACTTTGGACATTCCGGCCTTATGTGCCAGATTTCACTGCACTAAAAGCATTTCACATCCTTCTTATTCTTCCTGGACTACAACCGAGACTTTCCTTGGGACTTACGACTCCCATATTCTTATTTACCTTTTACAACAAGTCCTTCACCATGTGAAGCTTCATTGCTAATCACCATTCTTTGATGAAAACCAAGCAATGCACTTGTCACTTCTTCCAAATTTAGATTATCTTTGCCCCATGTAAGAGTTGTAATCAAATTTTCATAAGTTCGAGATGTAGGAAGGAAATTTAATAGCATCAATGCCTTACCTTCCTCCTCGAACATTACATCAACATGTGCCAAATCACCCACAATTTGATTAAAAATGTTAATATGTTGGTTCAAATCCGAACCCTCAACCATCTTAAGCCAATAAAATCTTTGCTTAAGAAAAAGTTTGTTCGATAAGGATTTAGAAATATACTAGCTTTCAAGCTTTCACCACACAGCCACTAGAGAATCCTCCCCCATCACATGATAGAGAACTTCATCGGCCAAACACAAGCGTATTGTAGAAATGGTCATTGCTTCCAATTCTCTCCATGTTGCCTCATCCATTCCAACCTATTAAACACCAAGTAAAGCCTTAGTCAGTGCTGTTGCACAAGAATATCCTTTACTCTTCTCTGCCACAAAATGAAGTTTCTGATTCCATCAAATTTGACAACGTCAAATCTTGCAGAAGATGATCCCCATGCTATAACAACTTGGCTCTGATACCAATTTGTTGTGATTTGAATCAAGTATAGGATACACACACACACACACACACAAAGCAGAATATATAAACTTGCAACAAATCACCAAGCCTCAACAACACACAACCAATATGGATAAGAAACAACAATTTTTCGATTAGCACTCAATATTCACTATAATGTGAAGAACAACAATACACAAGTCTTACAAAGTTCTCTATAAAAAAATACATTTAGAAATACATAAGTAGAAGTTTCTCAAAGGTTTCCCTCCAAATACCCAACTATCATAATGTCTGAATTCAAATTTTGAATTTCTCTTCGCGACCCAGGCGAAACTCATTGACGAGTACAAGGCTTCTTCGATGATACAAAAAAGACCACTCTTCAACGTGTCCATACTCTCATCGACAAGTCTTCAATTCTGAGAAATTCTTTCTCTTGGTATCTACTCGTCGACGAGCTCAGGGCACTCGTCGACGAGTGCCTACTGTGCTGCCCCTCCATGTTCTTCTTCCTTCCTTTGTTTATGAAACTCCAAGTATAAGAGCCACACCATAAATAACACTATTCTTTCCTTTGTCTTGACTACTTTTGCAAAGTTAGATACATGATCCACATCATTTTTTCGTCATAAGAAACTAGAATGGTGCTTACAAAAGTTGACATATTCCATCATTAGTGAGGGGAGGTTGTTTCATCAAGGCTATTTCTCTCCGTCTATTTGTGTAGTCCTTAAAATTATCTTGAACTCACATTTTCATATTCTATAAAGTCATTCGATCAGAAGGGACTCCTATGATAGGTTATATATCAGGTAAGGAAAACATTGACCAAATCAGCCTATGTTTGAATTCAAGCCTTATCCATCTATATATTCCATTACAAAGGTATCTTGGTTAGGCTATCCTAAAAGCATCCTATAAATAGCTTATCATTCAAAACATGCACAACCATCCTATTACAAAACACCAAACTGTGTGTAGTAGGACATTGCATCCAATTAAACTTATCATATTCTAGCACTTGAAACATGTGCGGGATTACCATATTACGGTTGAAGCATACATAGTAGGAGTGGACTAATTTTTTCCTTTCAATGGTGTGGGAATCCTCCTCGATCAACTCATACTTTTGCTTTGTCACTAAGTCGCCAATAACTGGGTCTATCATGCTTTTATGACCTACCTCAAGTAGTTTGTACTTAATTTGATGTCCTTGTACCGTAAAAGTTGAGGTCTTGCATAGAAGTTGCATCTAATTGTAATAAGCATTGGAAAAGGAAGCTAAATATTTTTAGGTGTAAGCCTATTGGTAATATGAGGTCTTTATCTTGAATGACTATGGCTATGTTGGATTACTCTACACCCTTTTTTTTCCATTGTTTGTCATTGTTAGCATTTCTATTAGCTTACTCATTAACTGCCTAAGGGTCTTAAGGCCTTGTCTAATTTATCCCTAATTCTATTCCAACCTAAGGTGTTGACATTTCGAGTCCTATCCCTTTTTGACTATGACAAACAACAACATCTCATTTGTGCATTGAGTGTGAATAGGTTTATGTTTCTAAAAGCATGAATGACAGATGCATAATGGAAGCCATAAAATGACTTAAAGTTCACACCAATCGGCGCATTCCATGGGAAATCAGGAGAGCAAGCTTGGAGACTTTATTTATTTTTGGGTTGTAATAATAATTTAGGGTTGTATGTGCATGCACATCATATGAATTAAATTGAAGCTCAAACATTGACCTTAGATTGACCTTAGGAACCTCCAAGAAATTTGAAAAACCTATTTCATAAAATTTTTAACTTATACAAAGGTTGTGAAATGGGTTTGAATTTAAAAAAAAAAAAAAGAAGGCAAAACAACATTTTTCAAAGGGCCTAGTCGACCGGCCTTTAGAAAGCCTTCTAAGCCCTGTTGACCGACGAGTGTATATGAGCAAATAGGTATTGCCTGGACGACCAATATTTTAAGGCTTGATTAGCATCAGTTGATCAGCCAATTCAAATTGGCTAGAATATAAAGTCCTAGTAGATCGGCGCGTTTATAACGCTTGAAGCCCAGTCGACCGACACTTTTCATCCAGCCAACCAGATCTTGTGCATGACATGTCGTTTCTCACTGAAATGGAAAATTGCCTTAACGTAGTCGACGAAACCTCAAGCTAGTCGCCCGGACCTCTCGAGATTTTGAACTTCCAGGCATAAAATGATTAGATTTTTAAAATAAAATAATATTAAAAATTCCCAATAGCTAGTTAACGGTCAGAATTAGTTTTTCCCTACAAATATGGACCTAAAACACTTGGAGAAAGTGGGGAAAATTATTGGGAGCATACTTGCTTATATCTTTTGATTCCCACATATTCTTTAAACTCTTTTATGCTTTAAATCCTTACTTTCTCCTACACACTTCTTGAAAATCACTTTTTTGGAGAAAATATTTTTGTGGGGTTTTTATTTGAAGAGGCTTGAGCTTATATCGATCATATATATTGCTTGAAGGTCTCTTCTTTTACTATTGTTTTTCAAAGATTAAAATTCCTCCTACTCCTTTATTTTGAAAATCATTTGGAGAAATTAATTTTTTTTGAGTTATTCAAAGAGGCTTGAGCAATATATTCAAGTTCATATATGTTTGCTTGAAATCCTTTTCATTTTATTAATTTCATATTCTTCAAAGATCAAATTCTCCCATACTCTTCGTTTGAAAAATTATTTGTGGAGAAAATTTTGAAATTATTCAAGTTTGGCTTGAGCATATATTCAAGCCCATATATATTGCTTGAAAGCCAACTTGTATTCAATTTTTGAAAGGTCAATTATTTGAGAAAACTCTAGGTTCTCTCATTCATGTAAGCTTTAAGCATATATTAATTGATAATATATTTGCTTGAAAAGCTTCTTGAAAAAGGCTTAAGCACATATTCACTTTCATATATTTTTCTTGGAAGCCTATTTGAATTTGATTTTTAGAAGGTCATTCATTTTAGAAAATAAAATTCATTTTCCATACTCTCGCCGTTTTACACAAAAAAATATTTCTTGAGAGAAAACACATACTCTACTGAGCTTCATGTTTAAATCATATGAGAGTGCATTTAGATCTTAAATGTGAGCAAACCCGCTTATTTTTCAGAAACATTATTATTGTATAGAAACTATTTTCAAAACAGCCCTTCCTGGTTCGGGTTGTGAACTGTGAGCTAAGTGAGGGTACATCACTTGGAGAGGTAGTTGTGTCTAGAAGCAGCGAACTAAATAAGGGTACATCACTTGGAAAGGTTTGGCTTCACCTGATTAAGGAAGCTAGGGAGACTCCACCCTGTAAGGAGAACCGATTTTGCTTCACCCGGTAAGTGAGCTAAGGAGACTCTACCCTATAAAGAGAAATGGTTTGGCTTTGCCCAATAAGTGAGCTAGGGAGACTCCCCCTTTTAAGACAAACCAGTTTGACTCCACTCGATAAGTGACCTAGGGAGACTCTACCTTATAAAGAGAAACGGTTTGGCTTTGCCTGGTAAATGAGCTAGGGAGACTCCACCCTGTAAGCAGAATCGGTTTGGCTCCACCCAGTAAGTGAGATAGGGAGACTCCGCCTTGTAAGGAATAGTGTAAAAGGTTTCTACTCCACCCGTTTAAGTGAGCAGGGTTTGTGAAATCCTTTGGGGTTTGCCCAAGGCGAGAACGCATAGGCAGGATTGGCCGAACCTCGTTAAAATCCTGTGTCTCTCTCTCTTTCTCTCTTATCTTATTTAATTTTCGCACTTTAATTTTAGTATGTGTTTGAATATTCATTTAGTGTTATGATTATTTTGCATACACACATTTAATTTTAAATAAGATATTATGTGGTGAATTGGCACTTGTTTAATTAGCCAAATGCTTTAAAACCCAATTCACCCCCCCCCCAATCTTGGGATCACATCGTTCCTTTCAATTGATATCAGAGCCCGGTTGTAATAAGTTTAACCACATTTTCATAAAGATTGCAATGAATGCTTTAAAACCTAATTCAACCCCCCCCCCCCTCTTGGGATCACATCATTCCCATCAATTGATATTAGAGCCTAGTTGCAATAAGTTTAACCGCATTTGCATAAAGATTGCAACGACTCATCTTTAGTGTATCCCTGTTTTGAGAGGGTCAAATCCTTTGCGAATCCTCCACTATTTTTATTGTGTAGATTTTACTATTTGAAAATTGAAAATGAGTTTCGTAAAATCAATTTGAATGGAGGTTTTGGAAAGTGTTTTTCAAAGGCCACAAGGGGAAGAGGGCAGCTCTTCCTCCCTTGCCGAACAAATGGGTGTTCTCTCCCTTTTTCTGACCCAAGCCGGTGACATTACAAGAAGTTAACACCGCCAAGAAAGAACCTAGGCAGATAGCAGTGACACCTCTAGCACTTCAATAGATGTTGATATTGAGCTAAGGCTCTAAAGGCTGAATTTTAGTTTATTTTTCTGGGTTCTTCCACTTCAACCCTTATTAAACCAATGATTCTCACTTCAGTCTACCAAACAAATATTTTGCTAAATTGGTCATATAATAAGACTTAGCCAAATCTTTAACCAAGAGCATAAATATAGTACTCATTTTAAATTAACAAATTTCAAGGACAAAATTTTTATAAGGAGGGGAGGATGTAATGACCCCAAAAATATATATACGATTAAAGCATAATAATAATAATAATGAAATAATAAAAATGATCATTAGGTTAATATCAATACAGAGGTGCTTTTTTGTAGGATCCTTGATTCCATGTTTGATGCCTAAGAAAGATCTTGTCTTAGCGAGTGCTTAGAGACCATTGCGGCTTAGTCGCTCCCTGGAGATTGGCTTGGTCAAAGTGGAATTTCATAACATAAACAAGGTAGATACTACTTGTACACGTAAATTAGTACATATACATAAACTAATGTTTTGATTAACATAATTTGTAGAAATATATGATAAAATAATAATATAAGTATCCTATGCGGGACCACTTGACTGTGTGGAGCTCACATAAGTCATGAAGTCGTGTGGGGTCCACATGAGTTTCAAAATTGTGTATGGCTCATAAGACCATGTGAGGACTATTAGAGTTACGTACGACCCAATTGAGTTTCGAAGTTGTCTGGGGCCCACATAAGTTTTCGAAATTCGAATTTAATTTGTTTTCAAATATATATACTAAAACATAGCTAAAAAATAACAATAATAATAATAATAATTTCAAGAAAAATAATTAATTAATTAAATTAAATGAGAGTGTCGGGCACTCCCATTTTTCCCACATGTACCTCCATCTCCATCCCATACCTCCCATCCCAAGTCCATCCCATGCCCATCCCATGTCAATTTCTTGCCCATTCCTTTATTTTAGAAAAATTATAATTTCTCCCCTCTCCCCACACTTTTACAAATTTCATTTTCTTCCCCAAAATTTTCCTATAAATAGGAAGCTCTAAACCTTCATTTTTAAAAAAAGTTTTATAAAGGAAGAGAATGATTAGTGAGTGAAAGAATTAGTGGTGGAGGGAGAATTTTTGTTACAATTAAAATTCTCACTCACCCACTCTTTTCGATCTCATTTTTTTAAAGATATTCATTGTGATCGTATCACAAGGTTAAGTAAGAGGTAAGTAAATTTGATTATGTTAGATTTTTATTGAAAATTTATACTCGAGTTCATTTGTAAGTAAATTTTGATTATGCTAGTTATTTTCATAAAATTCTCCTGAATTTATTTTTGCACATATTTAATTTACCAGTTTTATCTTTAATAACTTGCGTTTATTTTTGAGTTAAGAAATGTTATAAACCTCTTAGGTATTTCACAGCATTAATTTCTATTCAAGAAAATATTTTTAATACGAAAATTGTGTGGTGTGAGTTTATTTCTACATTGCATATTTCATGAAAATATGAGCAAAGATTACATGAGTTGATTTTTACGTTGTGTGTTTCATGAAAATATGAGTAAAAATGATATTTTCATGATATTATTTTAATTTTATATATTATATAATAAGATATTTTCAAAACCCCTTATGACTCAGGCGATACAGAAAATTACGAATGTTTGGTACCGCTGTTTAAAGTTTAAACGGATCAGAGTGCACCACATTGTTTACAAAGTGATTTTATATGGTAGTGGATTTCTCCTGAGTGCACACCTAGGTCGGACCATGGTTTAATATGGAAAATCTCACTTAATTATTATGTACATTGATTTAATTTGGTCGGCCAGCTAGCTAAATCCAGTCTTCGGACCGCTCAACCAAGTCATGGGGGTAAATATGACTTATGACTAAACGAAACATGACTTACGGCTAATATAAATATGATTTAAGGTTAACAGACCTAAGGGTGGTTTTTACAGTATATATATATATATATATATATATATATATATATATATATATACATATTTAATGACGTGTATAGAACTATTGATAATTTGAAGGAAAAATATATGTTTATGTGAACATGACCATTTTTGTGCCAAAATGATGATATAAAGGAAACGTGTAAGGAAATGTATACATGTATACAATTAAATATTATGGTTACAGTTTTAAAGTTAAAGGTTTAATTTAACAATTAGAGTATATGCTTATAAAATTTTACTGCTGTAGTTGATGGTAAAAGTTTTATGTAGAAATTTTTAAATTTACATTTATTTTAAAAGCAATTTTGAAGTTATAGTAATAAATAATATTTTATGAAAGTATAATATTATGAAAGCTCATTTTGGCTACACACTAATAATAATCTTATTTACTTACTAAGCATCGTCACACCCCAATCATTATTTTACATTTCACATAATTTTAAAGAGGGTACCAGCAATTTGGCATAGCAAGTGCATGAGCGAGAGTAGAAAGAGCATAACATAATAAAAAATTTAGTATAATACAATTTAAAATATGTTTATGTATTTTAGAATTTTAGATATTTTCATTTTAATAGTTGAGACATATGTTTGTAATAAAACTAATTAGTGCTCTGGTAATAAAAATAATTTAGATTTATTTGCGTCCACTGAAAAACTTATATGTAGGAACCCACTCAAGTTCAAGTCCTTCCTGATTCAAGTTGTGAATCATGGGCCAAGTGAGGGTATAGCACTTGGAGAGGCAGATGAGCCCAGAAGCAGTGGACCAAGTGATGGTACATCACTTAGAAAGGTTTGGCTTCGCCCGGTTAAGGAAGCTAGGGAGACTCCACCCGGTAAATAGAATTGGTTTGTCTCCACTCAATAAGTGAGTTAGGGAGACTCTGCCATGTAAAGAGAAACAGTTTGTCTTTGCCCAGTAACTGAGCTAAGGAGACTCCACCCTGTAAGCAGAATTGGTTTGGCTCCACCTGGTAAGTGAGCTAGGGAGACTCTGCCTTGTAAGGAGAAACAGTTTGGCTTCCCCCAGTAAGTGAGCTAAGGAGACTCCACCCTATAAGGAGAACCCATTTGACTCTACCCGGTAAGTGAGTTCCGGAGACTCCGCCCTGTAAAGAATACTGTAAAAGGTTTCTGCTCCGCCCATTTAAATGAGCAGGGTTGGTGAAATCCTTGGGGGTTTGCCTAAGGAGAGGACATAGCCAGGATTGGCCGAACCTTGTTAAAATCCTATGCCTCTCTCTCTTTCTCTCTCATCTCATTTAACTTCTGCCCTTTAATTTCAGCACGTGTGTGAATGTTCATTAAGTGTTATGATTATTTTGCATACAAAATTTAATTTAAAATAAGATATTATGTGGTGAATCGACACCCTTTTAATTAACCATTAATCCATGTTTAAAGAGAGTTACCAAGGTTAAAAATATGGCAGCCCGAGAGTTTCGATTGACTGTATTCGTGGTTTGTCGACCATATTACGAAGTTCGATCAACCGTGGAGATTTTGAACTAAGAAGATGGTTGATCGTCATTGGGCGATTTTGAACCATTCAAAGTTCAATCGACGAACAAAGAGGATGGTCAGCTAGTCATACGGTTTGGTTGACCGTGGCCAAAAGGAACTAAAAATTTGGTTGACCGACTGTATGGGGTGTTAGGCATGTGGCAGTTTGGTCGACCAAGGACACTATGTTCAAACTTGGACGGTCGACTGTAAAAAGTCAAAATATTGACTTACATACGGTTCGGTTGACCGAATCATTTATACTGCATTAGTACGGCTAACCGAGACTTTATCTCCTCAACCAACAATGGTTCAGTCGACCCAACATAGTATAACTAGACTGGTTCAGTCGACCGAAGCCTTTTCAAAGTTCATTTTAAGTCATGATTTTGATAAATAGTCACCCCTATTCATATAATTATAACTCTTGAGTTATAGGAGATTTTTCATGAGGTGCTTGGGGACCAAGAGTTAGTCTATGACCTAGGTTTTTAAATTAACGCCAAAAATTCGACATCGGTTGACTGAAATCAGGTGTGGTTGCCTACGGTCAGTCTATGGCCTTTTGAGCATTTAAACCCTATCATGCATGCAGATGCATTATTATAGACCAAAATATATTACAGGCCCAAAATTATTAAAATATTAAGTACAAATGAAAGCAATTAGGTCTTCATTTCCTTTGAGTCACCATTCGCCACCAAATGATGTAAGACTGATCTTGCACACAAATTTAAGGCATAGGTGAGATACAAAGATATTTGTCATTATCAAAATGGGATATGACCTATAAGGTTAGCATGATGAAATGATAAGCACATTGTAGAATGTTCAGAGTTAACCACAAGTGGATGCTTACAAGTTAAGCATAAATGGTTATATGTTCATAGATTGAGCATAGAAAATTATGTGCTCAAAGATCATAATTTAATATTTGAAATGTTTTGATGTTATCATTTGGCTTGACTTTGTAATGTCCCAAGTGGAGTTGCCAAGCTATCAACGAGTGTCAAAGGATCACCTCTACTAGGGGTAAATCTTTGAACCACCTCCACATATATGTGAACTGGATGTGAGAAATTTGAATAGGATTAAGATGTGGGTTAAAACTTATATCAATGAAATCATCACTAACCTGCCTTGTTCTAGGTAAATATAGAACACCTAATTAATTACAACCACTGTTTTGGTCAACCAGCAACTCCTAAAGGTCCAAAGAATCTATAGTCAATGGTAGAGCCAAGTTCGGGAGTATGATTATGTGAAGGAAAAGTATAAGCGCCTCTAACACATCCGTTCGACGAACAATACCATAACAATTTTGGAATTTCAAACACAAGATATGCATGACCATTGATTCTTTATTTTAAGATTAAGTTACCTCCTTTAAAATATTGTTTTACCTTTTAACCATCTAATATCTCGATCAAACTCATAGGGTTTGCCTAACCTTGAGCAAAATGAATTTAGGGTTTCATGAAATAAAACGAAACAAAATATAAGAGAGAGAGAGAGAGAGAGAGAGAGAGAGAGAGAGATCAAATTATACGGGAAAGGCAAACCATCATACCAAATGTAATTAATGCAATCCATAAATGAATGCGACTTAGTATAGGTATTTAGAATGAAATCATGCTTGAAGATGAAGAAGAGTGCAATAACCCACCAAAGCAAGGAGACAATGATACTAATAAGCACTCCAATCCAAAAGAAACCCAAACTCTAATTCAAAATGTCAAAATATTTCAATTTAGAATGAAATCATGCTTGAAGATGAAGAAGGGTGTAATAACCCACCAAAGCAAGGAGACAATGGTACTAGTAAGCACTCCAATCCAAAACAAACCCAAACTCTAATTCAAAGTGTCAAAATATTTCAATTATTTGAACTAAGAAACAACATTAAAAAAAAAAACTACAATCAAAACTCTATGTACACGAAAACACCTTTTTTTCACTTATTGAATTACAGGTTTTTTGTGAATTTTGGCCATTAAGAAAATTTAGAACTAAAGAAACACTAATGAAACCCAATGAGCTTCTAGAAAACCACCTTGAAAATCTTAAGAACTTCCAAAATTTTCTTTTTTTTTTTGGATTTTTCAAAATTTTCTTTTTTAATGACAAAATAGAAATAAAAAAAAATACTATCGATGCTAAAAAGTAACCAAATACCACCCTAAATAATAACTAATGAATTCTTGTAAAAAAAAAAATTTCGTTTACTATCTATCTTTTTTTTCATTTTTTAGATATAATAACAACGTAGATTACCTATTCATACCTAGATTACATTACCCAATGAGAGTAATGAGCTTCAAGAACAAATATGTGTAGGCACACACCAAGTGAAAATCAAACTCCCTTTAACTTGCAATTAGTTTACAAGAAAGGAGTAAGAAAAATATGCAATGTAGGCTGAGGAAAAATCAGAGAGAATTTTTGTCTAATTATGTTGCTAATCATGTCTTAATCTGAACAAATGAGGGGTATATATATAGAATTCCCTTAATTTTAGATCGTTAGGGACATAGAGGTAATTTTTGAAAAGTTTAATTAACAATTAACCCCTGTTTAGTGCGAGTTACTGCGGTTAAAAATATGACAACCCGAGAGTTTCGGTCGACTGTACTGTAAAGTTCGGTCAACTATAGAGATTTTGAACTAAGAATATGGTCGACCATCATTGGGCGATTTTGAACCGTTCTACATTCAGTCAACCAACAAAGAGGATGGTTGGCTACTCATATGGTTCGGTTGACCGTTGCCAAATAGAATTAAAAATTTGGTTGACCAAGTGTACGAGGTGTCAGGCATGTGGCGATTCGGTAGATTGAGGACATTGTGTTCAAACCTAGATGGTCGACTGTATGAAATTAAAATGTTGACTTTCATACGGTTTGGTCGACCGAATCATTTATACTACATAGGTTCGGTCAACCGAGACTTTATCTCCTCATCCAAAAGTGGTTCAGTCGACCCAGCATAGTATAGCTAGACTGGTTCGGTCGACGGAAGCCCTTTCAAAGTTTATTTTAAGTCTTGATTTTGATAAGAAGTCACCCCTATTCATATACTTATAACTCTTGAGTTATAGGAGATTTTTCATGAGGTGCTTGGGGACCAAGAGTCAGTCTACGACCTTGGCTTTTAAATTAAGGCCAAAAATTCGGCATCGGTCGACCGAAGTTAGGTTTGGTTACCTATGGTCAATCTATGGCCTTTTGAGCATTTAAACCCTATCATGCATGCAGATGTATTATTACAAACCATAATATATTACAGACCCAAAATGATTAAAATATTAAATACAAGTGAAAGCAATTAGGTCTTCATGTCCTTTGAGTCACCATGCACCACCATATGATGTAAGACTGATACTGCACACAAACTCAGGGCATAGGTGAGATACAAAGATATTTGTCACTATCAAAATGTGATATGACTTATAAGGTCAACATGATGAAATGATAAGCACGTTAAAGAATGTTCCAAGTTAACCACAAGTGGATGCTTACAAGTTAAGCATAAACGGTTCTATGTTCATAGATTGAGCATAGAAAATTATGTGCTCAAAGGTCATACTTAATTTAATATTTGAAATGTTTTGATGTTATCATTTGGCTTGAATTTTTAATGTCCTGAGTGGAGTCTCCAAGCTATCGACAAGTATCAAATGACCACCTCTACCAATGGTAAATCTTTGAACCACCTCCACACATATGCGAATTGGATGTGAGAAATTTGAATAGGAGTAAGATGTGGGTTAAAACTTATATTAGTGAAATCATCACTAACCAACATTTTTCTAGATAAACTTAGAACACCTAATTAATTATAACCACTATTTTGGTTGACTAGCAACTCCTAGAGGTCCAAAGAATCTATAGTTAATGGTAAAGCCAAGTTCAGGAATATGATTATGTCAAGGAAAAGTACAAGCTTCTCAACCACATCCGTTTGACAAAAAATACCATAACAATTTTGGAATTTCAAATGCAAGATATGCATGACCATTGATTCTTTATTTTAAGATTAAGTTACCTCCCTTAAAATATTGTTCTACCTTTTAACCATCTAATATCTTGATCAAACACATAGGGTTTCCCTAACCTCAAGAATACTCAAAATAATGTTATCACATGAATTTTAGGTTTTATCTTCAAGAAAAATGAATTTAGGGTTTCATGAAATAAAATGAAATAAAATAGAAGAGAGAGAGAGAGAGAGAGAGAGAGAGATCAAATTATACAAGAAAGGCAAACCATCATATCAAATGTAATTAATGCAATCCATAAATGAATGCAACTTAGTATAGGTATTTAGAATGAAATCATGCTTGAAGATGAAGAAGAATGCAATAACCCACCAAAGCAAGGAGACAATAACACTAATAAGCACTCCAATCCAAAACAAACCCAAACTCTTATTCAAAATGTCAAAAATTTTCAATTTAGAATGAAATCATGTTTAAAGATGAATAAGGGTGTAATTGTAGAGACCCAAAGAATTATAGTAATTATATAATAAAAGAAATGAGAAAAAAAGGTATTTTTATAAGAAGGTGCAGCAATGCCTTGTCAACGAGTGCAGAAGTGCTCGTCGACGATCAGACTCTTGGGTTTGTCGATGAGGACATGCGTCTCATCGACAAGAACTTACCAAGAGGCCTATTCTAGGGTCTGAAACTCATCGACGAGGAGACAATGTTCATCGACGAGATCCCTTCATTGACTCGTTGACAATGTGACGTGTCTCGTCGAGGAGTCCATGTGGACCTGTTTTTTATATAAGGCTAGAAATTATTTTTTAGCGGGAATTTTATCCGCAAAACTTCTCTCTCTCTCTCTCTCTCTCTCTCTCTAGAAAACATGTTCGCTCACTTCTCTCTAAGTTTCCGACTTTGTCTCTCCCCGGTTCGATGATCGGAAGCAACCATAGTGATCCTGGGGAGATTCTCTACAACTTAACTGGAGTGAAATGTTGATTTGAGAAGTTTTGGAACCATCCCAAAATTAGGGTAAGTAGTATATTTGGATATTGTTAGTATTACAAAGTTCATTTGAGCCCAGATTTTGTATTACATAAGAATTTACAATTGTTTTGTGGAATAAAAATTAAGGTGTTATGTTTTCAGGGTTAGGGTGTTTTTGGGACTCTGCATGCATGGGCTGAGGACCCCAATAAATATTTTTAGGAGCTTAAGTAAATTAAAGTTCAGAAAATTATGAATATGTATGCTCGAAAAAATATAGTTGATTTAATGGAAATATGTATATATGTATTATTTTAGAATTTTGGAAATAGTACGTCGTGAGCATGAGGTTAAAGTTGGAGGCAAGCCTCCCAGCCAGTAGGTAAGGGAAATATGCTATGCCAGATAAATTAGAATTTTATCGGTAAATATAGTACAAGTTTATGGTTGTTTTTCAGAACAAATATTATATAGTTATACAAATTATATCTGATGAGTTATCAATTATTGTATGGTATTGATTTTATACAATTTTTATAGAATTATGATATATAGTCATTTATAGAGCAAATTATATAGTATTTATTTTAGAGATACGGTTGTCCAATATTTTACAGAATTATGTATTTACACAGTTTAACAGGGTTTAATAGAAAGCATAATATATAGTTTTACAGTGAGCATGTTATATACAGATCTCAGGGCCATAACAATACCTTATATAGTTTTACAAATCAGTTATTATAGTATATGTTTAAAACTGACAGTACAATTTATACAAAATAATTATTACAGTGTTATGGCTATTACAGTAGGAATAGAATCATGGTAAACAGTAAAATACATGTATATTCCAGAGTATTATATATATATATATATATATATATATATATAATTATTAGACCCTGATGGACCATTATAGATCAGATAGCAGAGCACGGTACCGTAGCTATACAGTGGAGAGAGTGCAACCACACATCTGAGTTAAAGTGTGGCATTTTATGGTCGATTGTGCCATTGGAGAGATTGCAGACTCCTTGGTAATCTGATCTAGGTAGAGGGGAGCAATTGCAGTGCTCCCTGGATAGACCTAGTTTGAGGGGCCAATCATACCTTACTGGAGCTATAGTTTATTGATCTTGGAGGGCCGACTAGGATTATGTCCCACCTTTAGGCCACAAAACCCTATCAAGAGGGGATTTGAACATGACATCCATTTATCCATCCAGAGAAGTTTTCACAGCTACTATATATGTACAGGAAACAACATAATTATTTATAGTTATTAAAAGTATATTCAAATAGAAAGTTCAGTAATAGATATATTTTAAGAAACACAGGTGCGTGTTACATGGTATATTACTATTACATGTTAATCTAGCTTCAGTTAATAAAAATATATGTTTATAGCTTTAAGAAACTCATATGCCCCACACTGGTAATAGCATATTTTGTCTTATTGAGCGTTGTCTCATCCCAATAAGTTAAAATTTTTTTTCAGGTGATCCAGCTAGGTGGGTAGACCAGGCTCGTAGATAGAGGAGATGTCAGTTCTGCCCTGTTTATAGGGTAAGTAGTTTTTGGGTGAGATGTATTTTTGTATAAATCCTAGGGGATCTGGACTTTTAAAGAAGAGTGATGTACATAAGTGGTGAAAATTCTGGTATTATGTTTCTGGTTACACACTTTATGTTTTCCACTGCTTAGGTATTATGTCTTTGGGTATCAAAGAATAGGATATATATTTACCAGTCAGTATTATGTTTATAAAAAAAAAATGGCTTGAAAAATTGGGTCGTTACAATTTGGTATCAGAGCCTAGGTTGGAAGGTTCTATAAACTCTAGAGTACAGCGAAAAACAATACCAAAATTTAGGAATGAAATTTTGAGAATAATAGAACAAATCAGTGAGTTAATGATGAGGAATTAGGATGAAATTTAGGGTTTTGTTGCAGTCTAAAAGCAAGAATTTTGGGGTGGTTTCTGTGTTTTTCCTGGGGTGATGATTCCAGGAAAACCATAGTAAACTATCATGGGTTTCTATTTTTATACAGTATAACTATACCTTAAATTAGAAATATGAGGTATAGAGATATTTAATTAGAATAGTATTATGAGGTTTGGATTCTCAGGATAATCTAGTGTTATTTCAGGATGGATTTAGGAGACAGTAGCGCCCACGCTAGTGGAGATGATGGAATAGGACCTTCTGGTGTGAGAGGTGGGGATTCAGATGCAGTATTGCGTAGTGTCACTCAGCAGGTCATGGTTGAGATAGCACGGAGCTTCAGGGAGCAGGGAGGTCCATCTAGAGCATAGAGCTGCACGATAGAGAAGTTTACAAAAATGAACCCTCCGACATTTTTAGGAGCAGTTGATCCTGTAGTTGCGGAGAACTGGATGCAAGAGATAAAGAAGATATTGATGGTGCTTCACTGCACTGATGAGTAGAGAGTCCTTTATACCACGTATAAGTTGGCAGGAGAGGCCGAGAGATGGTGGATGGCCGTGAAGTTACTAGAGGAGAAGAGATCCATGCCAGTGTCGATGACCTGGGCCCGATTCAATGACATATTCTTTGACAGATACTATCCTGCCTCGATTAGAGAGGCTAGAGTATAGGTGTTTTTGAACTTGTCCCAAGGATCGATGACAGTCCAGCAGTATATGGAAAAATTTATTGCGTTGTCGCGTTTCTATCCTTATGTTTTCCCAAATGAAGCTAAGAAGGCCAGGATGTTCAAGAGGAATTTGAAGCGAGACATTTATAGATAGGTGGCAAATACTAAAGATACAGAATTTTTCAGAGTAGGTTGATGGGGCCATAATAGTAGAGGAGGGTTTGCTGAGGGAGACTGAGACACAGAGCTAAAAGAAGAAGCCCACACCTTCGAGTTTTTCAGCGAGTTCCAGCAGTGGCCCGTGGAGAGGAGCTAGATCTGGTGGCTGTCAGAGACAAATGACAAGGCACAGTGGATTTCAAGGTGGGCAATCTTATCCCACCTACCCTAGATGTGGACGGAGACATCTTGGTGAGTGCTGGCTAGGGGAGAATATCTACTACCATTGTGGGAGACTCGACTATATGGCTCGATCATTTCATGGACCTCCATTTTGTGCACTAGCTCCAAGACCAAACCGGGGTGGTTATCAGGCACCCCGTGGAGGCTAGTAAAGGAATATGGTGCCAGCGAGGGTCTATGCATTAACGTCGGGAGACACCGAGACTGCTGGAGACATTGTCATGGATACACTTATTGTATTATCATATAAAGTTATTTTTTTGTTTGACAGAGGTGCCACCCATTCCTTTGTATCATCGAGGTATGTTAAAGTGGCTGGGGTAGATGCATAGTTGTTAGATGTTGAGTTGTATATTGCCATGTTGACTAGATCTACTGTGAGGTGTAGGAAGATACTTGGAAACTTTCTAGTGTGTATTCAGGGGAAAGTACTACCAACTGATCTTGTAATACTAGATATGCAGGGATTTGATGTAATATTGGGTATGGATTGGCTGGCAACTAATCATGCTAGCATAGGTTGTTATCAAAAAGAAGTAATTTTTAGACCCCCATGTGAGCAATAATATAGATTTGTGGGTACACGTGTGCGTGCCTCGCCTTAGCTAGTGTCAGCTATTTAGGCAAAGAGATTTCTTCTAGGTGGTTGCTAGGGATACATTGCCTACGTAAAGGAGCTACCAAAGGAAGAATTGAAACAGGCTGACATTCTAGTGGTTAGAAAATTCCTAGATGTTTTTTCAGAGGAGTTACCTGGCTTACCACCAGATCGAGAGATAGAATTTGCAATTGATCTACTTTTAAGGACAACACCTATGTCTAAAGCATCATATCGAATGGCTCCAGTAAAATTGAAAGAGTTAAAAGATCAGTTACAGGAGCTGTTAGATAGAGGTTTTATTAGACCCAGCGTGTCGCCTTGGGGAGCACCTGTTTTATTTGTGAAAAAGAAAGATGGGACTATGAGGATGTGCATTGATTATAGAGAAATAAATAAAGTGACGATAAAGAATAAGTATCCTCTTCCCATAATCGATGATATATTGGATCAACTTCAAGGGACTCAGGTCTATTCCAAGATTGATCTCCGGTCCAGTTATCACCGGATAAAAGTTAAAGTAGAGGACATTTCGAATACGGCTTTTAGGACCAGGTATGGGCACTACAAATTTCTCATTATGCCGTTCAGTCAGCGAATGCATCGGTAGCGTTTTGGGACCTAATGAATCGGGTGTTTCATCAATATCTAGACCAGTTTGTTGTGGCTTTTATAGATGATATATTGGTCTATTCGAAAAGCTTTGAAGAGCATGAGCATCATATGAGGCTAGTATTGCAGATATTTAGGGAAAGAGAATTGTATGTAACATTTTAAGAAATGTGAATTCTGGCTGAGGCAGTCACCTTTCTAGGGCATGTGATCTCCGAGGATGGCATATCAGTTGACCAAGGAAAAATAGAAGTAGTAGTTGATTGGTCGAGGCTGAGGAATGTTCAAGAGATTAGGAGTTTTCTAGGTTTGGTAGGGTATTATCGGCGCTTTGTGGATGGTTTTTCCAGACTATCAGGTCCCTTGACACTACTCATGAGAAAGAATGTGAGGTTTGAATGGTCTGTTGAATGTGAGCAGAGCTTCTAGGAGTTGAAGCAATGGTTGGTTACTGCCCCAGTGTTAGCTATTCCATCAGGAGAGAATGGATTCATCATATACAGTGATGCGTCCCAAAAGGGGTGCGTGTCGATGTAGCACAGAAAAGTCATCGCCTACACCTTTAGACAATTTAAAGAATAAGAGAAGAACTATCCTGTGCATGATTTAGAATTAGCTATAGTGGTTTATGCTTTAAAAATCTGGAGGCATTATCTATATGGTGGGAAATGCGAAATCTTCACGAACCAAAAAAGTTTGAAGTATTTCTTTACCCGGAAAGAGGTGAATATGAGGCAAAGAAGGTGGCTAGAACTTATTAAAGATTATGACTACACTATTAGTTATCACCTAAGGAAGGCAAACGTGGTAGCAGATGCTCTGAGCAGGAAATAAGTAAGACCAACACTGGCAGCTATGGACGTTTAGCATCCGATCCTGATGGATCTAGAGAGACTTGGTGTAGAAATGGTAGAGAGTAATTCATAGGCATTTATTTCTAGCCTGGTTGTGCAGCCTACGCTATATGAAAAGATTAAAGCCGCTCAAGGAGATAACATAGAATTAGTAGAGGTAATAGCTAGAGTACAAGATGGTCAAGGAGAGGAGTTCAATATTTCTGATGAAGGAGCTCTGAGGTTTCGCACCAGATTATGTGTGCCTACAGATGATGATATTAGGAAAACAATTCTAGGGAAGGCTCACAGATCTCTATACACGGTTCATCCTGGCAGTACTAAAATGTATAAGGATTTGCAAGAGTATTTCTAGTGGAGTGACATAAAGGGTGAGGTTGCCAAATTTGTGCAATAGTGCTTGACATGTAGAGACCTAGTGAATTATAGCAATTAAATAATAATAAAAAAGGGATAGGAAAAGGAAATTTCACGTTCATCGACGAAGCAGCTTATTGGGATCATCGACGGGGACACGTATCTTGTCGACAAGGAATTACCGAGAGGGCTATTTAAGGGCCTGAAATTTGTTGACGATGAATAAGTGTTCATTGACTAACTCTCGACTTGGCCTCATCGACAAAGGCAAGTGTATAAATAGCTCAAACTCAGGTCTTCAGTGAGAAAACCTACATGCAACCGCTCTCTCTCTCTCTCTCTCTCTCTACATTTCGTCCTCCATAACTTCTCTCTAAGTTTTTAGGTCGGTTCTTTGCCGATTCGATGATCCAAAGCTACCACACTACTCTTGGGCTCTCTCTCTCTCTACATTTCGTCCTCTATAACTTCTCTCTAAGTTTTTAGGTCGGTTCTTTGCCGATTCGATGATCCAAAGCTACCACGCTACTCCTGGGAAGATTTTCTCCATATCTGCTAGAGTGGATTGTTGATTAGACCTACTTGGGCACCATCCCAAAATTTGGGTAAGTTAGTTAATTTCAGTTTTGTTAGGTTTTTGGTGTTTCTGGACTGAGAAAAATATGTTAGGGATGATAATACTAAAGTTTTGTTGGGAAAATATCAATTTCAAGGTGTTGAGCCAGGGACCACACGGGTTTAATTTTGGAGTAATTTCTAGGCTTTTCCATAAGTCGACTAAGGAGATAAACTAAGTCAGTATTTTCATGAAATTATTTATTAATATTTAACTTTTATTTTCAAGAAAATTATGTATGTTATAGAACAGATTTTGGAAATACTCCTGATATCATGAAAACAATTTTAATATAGTTTAGCAGGGATTATGATTTTGTGTAAATTTTATGAATGGAACAATATTAATTTTTGTGTGGCAAGAGTATGAAATTCTATGATTTTATGTAATATCAGAATATTATGTTTTCAGAATAAGCATGTTATTACTATTTTCAGGAAAATATTAAAAACGATATAGGGATTTTCAAACTATAAATGTTATATGATATGTCGGCATAAGGGTCGTGGATTTTATATGATATGCCAGCGTAAAGGCTGTGGTTTTATATAATATGCTATGCCGGTGTAAGGACCGTGAATTTTACATGATATGTTATGTAATAATTCATGAAAATATTATCATGACAAATATTATTATGAAACAGCTATGTATCATTATTTGAGATTTATTATATGTTATCAGAACCCGGATGACTTGGTTTAGGCTTTCACGATGCACGGTACCGTAGATATATAATCACGATCATGTATATGTTAGTGCTATCACTTGTCATAAGGGGCAGTAGGAGATCGACAGTCGATGTGGTTTTATGGTAGTGCAGGCATCCCTCTAGCATCCGGACCAGGAGGGACAGACCCATTGTACATATAGACTTATGTTGATCTAACGTGGTTGGTCAGCCATTGCTAGGTCCCGCCTTCAGGTCACACAACCTAGTCATGTGGAGGTAAGACATGACTCTAGCCAGCTATCCATCCAAAGTGTTATATCATGTATAGTTATATAAGATGATTTTCATGTATAGAAATTCATGTTATGATAAATTATTTTTTTTCTAGTTATGATACAAACAATTTATCAAATATGATTTATGTACAGTTATATGTATAACACAAAAATACTCATGTTGCCACACACCGATATTAGTTTATTTCCCTTATTGAGAGGTATCTCACCCCATCTATGTAAATATTTCAGGAAATCTAGCTATGGGAGCAGATAGGGCTCCACAACAGTAGAATCCGATTGAGCTATCCTGTTAGAAGGGTGAGTTAATGAGCTAGGGTTAGATTTATTTTTGAAAAGTGACCCTAGGCTACTTTTGGTCTTTTGTGGATGATTGTATATATATGTAATAATTTTAGTAGGACTCTAGTATTGTGGTTGGTTGTATGGTATGTTGTAATTTGCGTTTCCAACTTCTTAGGTATCTGAGTTGTATTTTGGGTATATCCCTGGTACTTATGGATCCAGGTTGATTATCTTATTCAGTTGTATAGGATTATTATATTGAATGTTATAAAAAAAAATTTAATTGGTAAATTAGGCAGGTTGTTACATGATGTGCCAGCAGGTTAAGGTTGAGCACCAGAGGCCGACAGGGCAGTTACAACCACTTTTCATCCCTGAGTGGAAGTGGGACCACATATCCATGGACTTTGTCACTAGGCTACCGCCATCATCGCATGGTTAGAATTCCATCTGGGTAGTTGTTGATCGGTTGACGAAGACGACTCACTTTCTACCTATTAAAGTTAGCTACCCTATGAACAGATTGGCAGAGATTTACATTTAGGAGATTGTTCGACCCCATGGAGTGCCAATATCTATAGTATTGGACAGTGATCCATGCTTTACATAACAGTTGTGGAAGAGCTTACAGGAGGCTTTGGGGTCTCATTTAGCATTCAGCACTGCTTTTCATCCTTAGATAGATGGTTAGACAGAGAGAACGATTTAGGCACTTGAGGATATGCTTCGAGCATGTGTATTGGATTTTAGGGCTAACTGGACCCAATATTTGCCGCTTGTTGAATTTGCCTACAATAATAGCTATCAAACCAACATCGGCATGGTACCTTACATGGCACTTTATGGTAGGAGGTGTCGTTCTCCTTTATATTGGGATGAGTTAGGTGAGAGGCAAGTTTTGGGGTCAGAAATAGTATAGTAGACATATGATAAAGTTTGACTTATTAGAGAAAGAATCAATGTAGCTCAGAGTTGGCAGAAAATCTATTCAAATAATCATCGCCAGGTATTGAAATTTGAAGTAGGTGATCATGTGTATTTGAAAATAACACCACTGAAGGAAGTCATGAGATTTGGGAGGAAGGGTAAGTCAAGCCCTAGGTTTATTGGCCCATTTGAGATACTTGAAAAGCTTGGGTTAGTTGCCTATCAGCTAACTTTACCACCAATTTTGTGCTGAATACATGACGTATTTCATCTTTCTATGTTAAGGAAATATGTCTCAGATCCTTCCCATGTCATCAGTTATGTAGAACTGGAATTCAGTAATGCTCTAACCTATGAGGAAACTCCAGTACAAATTTTAAACAAAAAGGAACACGAATTGCGCAGTAAGAAAATTCAGCTAATAAAAGTCCTGTGGAGAAATCATGCCATGGAAGAAGCTTCATGGGAGCTTGAGGAAGAAATCAGATAGAAATACCCAAACCTATTTAGTGGGGTACGAGAGTATTTGTATAATTCAAATAATGATAGTTTTACTTTGTTTAGTACGTAGTGATGAATGTGTGATTGTAATTTAGAATATAGGATAGGTAGAGTTTTGGTTTTAGGAGAATTTCCTTTTATGAGTATATTTATAATCTCCCAGAACTGCTTATGTAACCACGTTATTCCTCCACCATAAGTGAGGGTTAGTAATAAAATAAGTAATTACTTTTCTTTTAGGATGGTGTACAATACAGATAGTAAATTTAGAGGATGAATTTTTTATAAGGAGGGGAGAATGTAGAGACTCGAAGAATTATAGTAATTAAATAATAAAATAAATGAGAGAAAAATGAATTTTTATAAGAAGGTGCAATAGGGCCTCGTCGACAAGTGCAGAAGTGCTCGTCGACGATAAGACACTTGGGCTCATCGATGAGGGCATGCGTTTCGTCAATGAGAACTTACTGAGAGGCCTGTTCTAGGGTCTGAAACTCGTCAACGAGGAGATGGTGTTCGTCAATGAGATCCCTTCATTTACTTGTCGACGAGGCGACGTGTCTCGTTGATGAGTCCACGTAGACTAGTTTTTTATGTAAGGCTGAAAATTATTTTTCTACGGGAATTTCATCTGCAAGACTTCTCTCTCTCTCTCTCTCTCTCTCTCTCTCTCCCTCTCTCTATAAAAAGCGTGTTCTCTCACTTCTTTCTAAGTTTTCGGCCCCGTCTCTACCCGGTTCGATGATCAAAAGCTACCATAGTGATCTTGGGGAGATTCTCTACAACCTAGTTGGAGCGAAATGTTGATTTGAGAAGTTTGGGAACCATCCCAAAATCAGGTTAAGTAGAATATTTGGATATTGTTAGTATTACCAAGTTCATTTGAGCCCATATTTTGTATTATATGAGAATATACTGGTGTTTTATGGAATAAAAATTACGGTGTTATGTTTTTAGGGTTAGGGTGTTTTTGGGACCTTGCAGGCATGGGTTGAGGACCCTAGTAAATATTTTTAGGAGCTCAGGTTAATTAAAGTTCAAAAAATTATGAGTATGTATGTTTGGAGAAATATAGTTGATTTAATGGAAATATGTATATATGTATTATCTCAGAATTTTGGAAATAGTACGCCGTGAGAGTGAGGTTAAAGTTGGAGGCAAGCCTCCTAGCCAGTAGGTAAGGGAAATATGTTATGCTAGATAAATTAGAATTTTATCAGTAAATACAGTACAAGTTTATGGGTGTTTTTCAGAACAAATATTATATAGTTATACAAATTATATCTGATGAATTATCAATTATTGTGTGGCATGAGTAATATGAGTACAGTACTAATTTTATACAATTTTTATAGAATTCTAATATACAATCATTTACAGAGCGGATTATATAGTATTTATTTAAGAGATATGGTTGTCCAATATTTTACTGAATTATGTATTTACATAGTTTGACATGGTTTAATAGAAAGCATAATATACATTTTTACAGTGAGCATGTTATATACAAATCTTAGGGACATAACAGTCAGTTATATAGTTTTATAGATTAGTTTTTACAATATATGTTCAAAATAGACAGTACAATTTATACAAAATAATTATTACAGTGTTACGGCTATTATAGTAGGATCAAAATCATGGTAAACAGTAAAATACATGTATATACTAGAGTATTATATATATATATATATATATATATACATATATATATATATATATTTATATAGTATCAGGCCCTGATGGACCATTACAGATCATATAGCAGAGCACGATACCGTAGCTATACAGTAGAGAGAGTGCAACCACACATCTCAGTTAGAGTGTGGCATTTTATGGTCGATTGTGCCATTGGAGAGATTGTAGACTCCTTGGTAATCTGATCCAGGTGAAGGGGAGCGATTGCAATGCTACCTAGATAGACCTAGGTTGAGGGGCCAATTGTACCTTAATGGAGCTGTAGTTAACTGATCCTGGAGGGCTGACCAGGATTAAGTCCTGCCTTCAGGTTGCACAACCTTGTCATGAGGGGATTTGAATCATGACATCCAGTTATCCATCTAGAGAAGTTTTCACAGCTATTATATATGTACAGGAAACAACAAAACTATTTATAGTTATTAAAAGTATATTCAAATAGAAAGTTCAGTAACATATATATTTTAAGAAACACAAGTGTGTGTTACATGGTATATTACTATTACATGTTAATTTAGATTCATTTAATTACAGTATATGTATATAGCTTTAAGAAACTCATATGTCACACACTGGTAATAGCATATTTTGTCTTACTGAGTATTGTCTCATCCCAGTAATTTAATATTTTTTTTTAAGTGATTCAGTTAGATGGGCAAACCAGGCTCGTAGATAGAGGTGATATCAGTTCTGCCCTATTTATAGGGTAATTAGTTTTTGGGTGAGATGTATTTTTGTATAGATCCTAGGGGATCTGGACTTTTAAATTGGAGTGATGTACATAAGTGGTGAAAATTCTAGTATTGTGTTTCTGGTTGCACACTTAATGTTTTCCGCTGCTTAGGTATTATGTCTTTGGGTATCAGAGAACAGGATATATATTTACCAGTCAACATTATGTTTATTAAAAAAAGGCTTGAAAAATCGGGTTGTTACAGTAATAACCCACCAAAGCAAGGAGACAATGGTACTAATAAGCACTCCAATACAAAACAAACCCAAACTCTAGTTCAAAATGTCAAAATATTTCAATTATTTGAAGTAAGAAACAAACATTAAAAAAAAAAAAACTACAATCAAAACTCTATATACACGGAAAACACCTTTTTTTCACTTATTGAATTACAATTATTTTGTGATTTTTGGCAATTAAGAAACTTTAGAACTAAAGAAATACCTAATGAAGCCCAATGACCTTCTAGAAAGCCTACAAAACCACCTTGAAAATCTTAAGAACTTCTAAAAATTTCTTTCTTTTTGGATTTTTCAAATTTTTTTTTAATGACAAAATAGAAATACAAAAAAAAATACTATCGATGCTAAAAAGTAACGAAATACCACCCTAAATAATAACAAATGAATTTTTTTTTAAAAATCCTTTTACTATCTATCTTTTTTTTTTTTTTTTTTCATTTTTAAGATGTGTTTGATAATAATAATAATAATAATAACATTTACATAGATTACCCATTCATACCCAAATTACATTACCCAATGAGAGTAATGAGCCTCAAGAACAAATCTATGTGGGCACACACCAAGTGAAAATTGAACTCCCTCTAACTTGCAATTAGTTTGCAAGAAAGGAGTAAGCTAAAATTACTCTCTGGCTTAGAAAAGATTTTTCAAGAAAAATATATGAGAGTATGTTGAAGATATGAAAAATATGCAATGTTGGCTGAGGAAAAATAAGAGAGAATTTTTGTCTAATTATGTCACTAATCATGTCCTAATCTGAACAAATGAGGGGTTTATATAGAATTCCCTTAATTTTAGACCCTTAGGGACACGAAGGGATTTTCTGAAAATTTTAATTAACAATTAACCCCAATTTAGAGTGAGTTACCGCGGTTAAAAATATGGCAACTTGAGAATTTCGGTTGACCATATTCATGGTTCAATCAAATGTATTGCCAAGTTCGGTCGACCATGGAGATTTTGAATTGAGAATATGGTCGATTGTCATTGGGCGATTTTGAACCGTTCAAGGTTCAGTCGACCAAAAAAGAGGACGGTCGGCTACTCATACGGTTCGGTCAAACGTGGCCAAAGAGAACTAAAAATTTGGTTAACCGAGTGTACGGGGTGTCAGGCATGTGGCAGTTCGGTTGACTAAGGACACTGTGTTCAAACCTGGATGGTCGACCGTACGAAGTCAAAATGTTGACTTCCATACGGTTCGGTCGACCGAATCATTTACACTGCATAAGTTCGATCGACCGAGACTTTATCTCCTCAACAAACAGTGGTTCAGTCGACCCAGCATAGTATAACTAGATTGGTTCATTTTAAGTCTTGATTTTGCTAAGTAGTCACCCCTACTCATATACTAATAACTCTTGAGTTATAGGGGATTTGTCATGAGGTGCTTGGGGACCAAGAGTCAATATACAACCTAAGCTTTTAAATTAAGGCCAAAAATTCAGCATCGATTGACTGAATTCAGGTTTGGTTACCTACGACCAAACTATGGCCTTTTGAGCATTTAAACCCTATCATCCATGCAGATGCATTATTATAGACCAAAATATATTACATACCCAAAATGATTAAAATATTAAATACAAATGAACGCAATTAGGTTTTTATTTCCTTTGAGTCACCATATGATGTAAGACTGATCCTGCACACAAACTCAAGGCATAGGTGAGATACAAAGATATTTTTCATTATCAAAATAGGATATGACCAATGAGGTCAACATGATGAAATGATAGGCACATTAAAGAATGTTCCAAGTTAACCAAAAGTGGATGCTTACAAGTTAAGCATAAACGATTTTATGTTCATAGATTGAGCATAGAATATTAGGTGCTCAAAGGTCATACTTAATTTAATATTTGAAATTCTTTGCTGTTATCATTTGGCTTGACTTTGTAATGTCCCAAGTGGAATTGCCAAGCTATTGACAAGTGTCAAATGACAACCTCTACCAGGGGTAAATCTTTGAACCACCTCCACACATATGCGACCTGGAAGTGAGAAATTTGAATAGGAGTAAGATGTGGGTTAAAACTTATATCAGTGAAATCATCACTAACCTACCTTGTTCTAGGTAAACTTAGAACACCTAATTAATTACAACCACTATTTTGGTCGACTTGCGACTCCTAGAGGTCCAAAGAATCTATAGTCAATGGTAGATCCAAGTTTGAGAGTATGATTATGTGAAAGAAAAGTACACGTGCCTCCAACACATCCGTTCGACGAACAATACCATAACAATTTCTAATTTTCAAATGCAAAATATGAATGACCATTGATTCTTGATTTTAAGATTACGTTACCTCCCTTAAAATATTGTTCTACCTTTTAACCATCTGATATCTCGATCAAACTGATAGGGTTTCCCTAACATCGAGAATCCTTGAAATAATGTTTTCACATGAATTTTAGGTTTTATCTTCAAGCAAAATGAATTTAGGGTTTCAAGAAATAAAATTAAATAAAATAGAAGAGAGAGAGAAAGAGAGAGAGTTCCCATTATACAAGAAAGGCATACCATCATACCAAATGTATATAATGCAATCCATAAATGAATGCAACTTAGTATAGGTATTTAGAATGAAATCATGCTTGAAGATGAAGAGTGCAATAACCCACCAAAGCAAGGAGACAATGATACTAATAAGCACTCCAATCCAAAACAAACCCAAACTCTAATTCAAAATGTCAAAACATTTCAATTTAGAATGAAATCATGCTTGAAGATGAAGAAGGGTGTAATAACCCACCAAAGCAAGGAGACAATGGTACTAATAAGCACTCCAATCCAAAACAAACCCAAACTCTAATTCAAAATGTCAAAATATTTCAATTATTTGAACTAAGAAACAAACATTTAAAAAAAAAAAAAAACTACAATCAAAACTCTATGTACACGAAAAACACCTTTTTTCCACTTATTGAATTACAGTTATTTTGTGATTTTTGGCTATTAAGAAACTTTAGAACTAAAGAAATACCAAATGAAGCCCAATGAGCTTCTAGAAAACCTAGAAAACCACCTTGAAAATATTAAGAGCTTCTAAAAATTTCTTTCTTATTGGATTTTTCTAAATTTTCCTTTTTAATGACAAATTAGAAAAAAAAAAAATATACAACCGATGCTAAAAAGTAACTAAATACCACCCTAAATAATAACTAATGATTTTTTTTTTTTTAAATCCATTTACTATCTATCTTTTTTTTTTTTTCATTTTTTAGATATATTTGTTTAATAATAATAATAATAATACATTTACATAGATTACCCATTCATACCTAAGATTACAATGCCCAATGAATGGCTAAAATAAAAATTGGATTTTTTTCAATTAGTTTTACCCTTTTTTTATTTTATATAATTCAAAACTAATCAAAACAAACAAACAAATAAAAAGAAAAGGAAAAAGAAAAAAGATGCACGTGCATGCAGGGGAAGCGCCCCACACCCACGCACCCCCCCCCCACCCCCCACGCACCATTCATCATGCCAAATTGCCTGATAGGCCTACGTCCTCTAGCATTTCTGTAGGCATACTCCTTGTAGCAGCTTCGTAGGAGTTTTTTCCCAATCTATCCTTTTTAAAAAATATATATTAAATAATTTTTTATTCTGGGAAGTATTTTTCAGAATGATTCTAATGTAATCTCGCTACTTGGAGTAATAAAATTTAAATAAATCTCGCTACTTCAAGTAGCAAGATTTAAAAGGGCCAGACACTCAGGTGTTGACGTGTGTAAATGTAAATCTCGCTAAACGAAGTAGCGAGATTGGAAGTCATTTTCATGGCGTACGAAATTAAAGCGATCCAATAGACCTTGAATTTAGACAGAATGCCAAAACCTTTTGGGCATATTCAAATAATTGAGGTCGCAACCATGGTCATAGATTGAACTCTGCCAAAGAGGTTTGGGATAGGTACCCTCCCTGTAACACTAACAAAGCCCACCTATAAATAGGGCAATAGACAAGCCCATTTTCTCCATTCTTGAATTTAATCTCACTTCTTAATCTCTTCTTGAAGGCCTCTGCATCACTTCCTACTCTCTCTCTTTTGCCTATAATTTCATTTCTTCATCTGCCGATTTCTCTCGAGCTTCGATCTTTACTTTTTCATTGTGTTGAGAGGGTTTTGTGGTTCTAATTTCTGTTATGATCGGTGTCTACATTGGCTCTACTGTTTTTATTTTATTATTTTGGGAAACTCGATAGACCTGTTTCGTAATGCGAATCGGTGTGTATTTGGGTTCATTTCTTGGTGGATTTTTTTTTTTTTTTTGGTGGAAAAAGGTGGTGAAATGACTTGTAAGAAGATTCCCTCCCCAAGAGGTTACTGAAAGAGCATTTCAAAAGGCTCTCTGGTGCCTATTTGACTATCAAATCAATCCAAGTAATTATCATTTACTGTAGAATTGGGTTTTCCTTTTTCGGATTGAGCTCGTTGATCTCCAGTATATGGGTATGTTTTAAGATTCATTTCAAAGAAAGATTTTGTATTAAAAAAAAAAAGGAAATCACAAAAAAAGTAATTAAGAAAAAGTATGTTCCTTTGTTTTTTTCTTTACATCATATATGATTAAAAAATGATAACTTATTTTATACGATTAATAATTTAGAAAACTCAAGTGTTGATCATTTCTAAAATTATATTTTTACTCTTTGTTTTGCTATATTTTTTTTTCTCAATTTTCTTGATATAAAATATGAAAATTTTAATTCTCTTATATTTATTTTACTTTTTTTCTCCATATTTTATTTTCTAAATAGGGCCTAAATAGAAGGTTGCTGTTATCAATTAATTAGTCTCTCTAATTGATTAACAATTTCAATAATAATTATTTTAAATTAATATTTAAATATTTCCTACTCAATAAATAATAGAAGATTTCCCTATTTAATTAAATATAATTAGTGTATATTTATAATATATAACTGTTATATTAATTTATGATAAAAATAATATTTTTAATTAAATTATAAAATGTAATTTATTCTATGTGAAAATTTAAATTAATAAATGATTCTTCCCTCCAATAATTTAATTAATCATTATTATAATAAATAAATAAATAAGAGGAAAAAAAAATTTATGCACAGAAAATCTCACTGCTTCGTGTAGCGAGATTTAAATAGAAGCCTCAATCTAGTCTGAACGTGTGGCAAGGAAATCTCACTGGATCAAGTAGCGAGATAAGCCTATATTTATCTTGGGCGTGACGCATGGCAAGTATCGTTACTTCAAGTAGCGAGATTATGTTAGAGTCATTTTAGGAAATACTTTCTAGAATAAGGTATTATTTAATATATATATTTTTTTTTTAAAAAAAGATAAATTAGGAAAAAAAACTCAACTCCGCAGTCTCATCCTACCTACCGCCTTCAGGAAACACTAACCCAGCCTAGGCCGCCGATTCCTCTGCCCATCTTCTCACCATCTGTCATCGACCAACCTTACTATTTCCCAAAAAAAAAGAGAAAAAAAATAGGCATTCTTTCTCCCTTCTTGGTTCTTACAAGTTTCCTCTCTATCTCTCTCTCTCTTCTCTTTCTCTCTCCCTCTGTCCTTCATGTTTATAAACTCATAGGGAGGATAGGGTGGATAGTTAACTACAAAAACAGATTTCGTGAGCAAAGACATGGCTCTCGGTAGGTAAAAAATCTAGTTAGCATAATATTTTGGATATAGAATTGTGACATTGACAAGCATACTCTGATATTATATACTTAAGGCATCTTGGCAATGATCCTGCGGGGTTCATAAAATTTTTGATTCATATGCCTAAGAATATACGCTAGCAACCTTCCTAGGCAGATTGCCATCTGCTTTAATAGTGGATCGCTCTCACAGACAACGTATTTCTCGTTATTTCTCTCAGAAAACTGATGGAATTCTCATTTTGTTTATGCCTCTTAGTTTATTTTAATATTTTAATATTATCAATATTTATTAATCATCTTGGGAAGGATATGTATCTTGGAGTAAAACATTTATACAATTTAATGTTTATAAAGAAGGCATATACCTTAAAGTTAGACAACAATTTATTGAGTCTTTGGTCGATTTATTTTATTAATTCAAAATATTAAGTGTGCATTGAATTTAGGTCTTGCATGCCTATAAATAGACCCAAAAGCATTGTATCTACAAATAATCTCTACATATTATTCTCTTCACATTATTCACATTAATTCAAAATATGAAGTGTTCATTGAATTTAGGTCTTGCATGCCTATAAATAGACCCAAAACCATTGTGTCTACAAATAATTTCTACATATTATTCTCTTCACATCATTCATATCAACGACATTAATGAAGTTGAGTTGGTCGATCACAATGAAAAACTAGAACAATACACAAAAGATGAATATAAATGTTGGTTTTATATTTTAAATTGTCTTATTTTTATTTTTATGATTTTTATGATAATACTTATTCCTTTGCAAAGAAAATTTGGAAGGTTTTGTAGAATAAGTATGATACCGAGGAGGGAAGGGCAAAGAAATATGCAGCTAGCCAATTTTTCTAATATCGAATGGTGGACAGAAATTTGGTTGTAAAGTAAGCGCAAGATTTCCAAATGATAGTGGTAGAAGTCACATCCAAAGGCATCAAGATCAGATACAATCTTGTTGTGGCTAGAATGGTTGACAAGTTACCCCTATCTTGGAGAGAACTCCAAAAGAGCATACACCATAAGTAGAAGGATATGTCTCTCAAGACTTTGATCACTCGAATCCATGTAGTGGAAAAGACAAGAGGGCAAGATGTGCTTATGCAAAAAAAGCAATGGTAATACCAAAAAGGTAAATATAACTTCTAAACATAACACTTTACCTAATGGTTATTATCCTAAAGACTCTCATTTAAAGCCTAAGAAGAAAAATATGAAAAATAATGGTAGACCTCACAAAATTAATAGGGACAACTCTAATCAAAAGAATTGGAATCAAGGCCCCCCCCCCCCCCTATATATAATCAAAACATACAAAACAATAATGTTTACTTTGTTTGTGGCAAAAGTGGGATATTGCTTGAACTTTTAAATTTTGAAAACATGGACCTAATCCTCAAACCAATATAGTTGAGCAACTATTTGTGACAATGATAACAAACTTAAATATGGTCCATGTATTGAAGAGTGGTAGGCAAACTCGGGTGCTAATGTGCATGTCTCTTATGATAAAACTTGATTCAAGAGATACACTCCTTTTAAGTAACTCAAAGCTAGTATGCTTGGTGATTCTTATACCACCCAAGTGCTTGGCAAGTAGTGAGGTTGAATCAAAGTTTATATCTGAAAGGGTATTAGTATTAAAAGATGTGTATTATACTCTTTCCATGAGAAAGAATTTGGTGTCAAGTTTTCTTCTTAATAAGGATGGGTTCAAACAAACCATGGAATCTAACCAATATATAATTACTGAGAATATGATATTTGTGGGCAAATGTTATGTTTGTAATGGGATGTTTAAAGTAAGTATTGAAAATGACCATAAAGCATCCTCAAGTTTGATTTATTTGTTTTCTCCCTTAAAATTTTGGCATACTCGTTTATGTCAAGTGAATACTAGATATGTAGGAATCTTGAGTAATTTGGGATTAATTCCAAAGGTTGAAAAGGATTTTGAAAAATGTAAATCATATAGTAGAGCTAAAATAATAGAAGGACCTCATGAAAGTGTTGAGAGAAATACTAAATTGTTAGAGTTAATTCACATAGATTTGCGTGACTTTGAATGAATTTTAACTTGTCGGTGAAATAGATATTTTATCACTTTTATTGATGATTTTTCAAAATATACGCATGTTTATTTATTGAAAACTAAAAGTGATGTTGTTGGAAAGTTTAAAACTTTCCTCCTTGAAGTTGAAAAATCAATTTAGTAGAAAAATTAACAAAATTATACGTGATAGAGGCTATGAGTATGAATCTTTAGAATTCAACTCATTTGCACAATCCCTGGGAATAATCTAAGAAATGACTCCATCTTATTTACCTGCTTCTAATGGCATAGTTGAAAGAAATAATAGAACTTTAATAAATTTGACTAATGCTATGGTAATAAAATCATGTGGACCTCCTAATCTTTGGAAATCGAGAAGCAATATTGACTGTTTGTCATATTTTGAATAGAGTGTCACGCAAAAATACCAAAGTTACACCTTTTGAATTTTGGAAAGGACATAAGTCTAATTTAGGTTACCTTGGAGTTTGGGGTTGTTTAGCCTTTATATGGCTTATAGACCCTAAAAGGCCTAAATTAGGTGCTAGAGCTTCTACTTGTGTTTTTCCTAGAAATGCTATTAATAGTTTAGCATATAGATTTTCAAATATTGAGAATAATGTTATTTTTGAATCATGTGATGTAATTTTTTATGAAGAGAAATTTCTTTTAAAACTAAAATAGTGGGGGCCAAAACTTTAATAATTATGTTGCTTTAGAGCCTAACTCATCTACTCTTGATTTAAAGAATAAAAGAGATTTTGACATTGAACCTAGAAGTAGTAAAGAAGTTATAGTTAAAAAATATTTTGGTCCTAACTACTTGTTCATGTTTTAAAGGAAAGTCAAATTACCTTATAAGATGCATTAACATCACCTGATGCATTTTTTTTGAAAAAAAAAGACTGTGAATGATGAGATGGAATCTCTAATTTTCAATAAAACATGATAATTGATAGATTCACCACCGGGTTGTAAGCCATAAGAAGCAAATGGGTCCTTAAAAAGAAACACAAATTGGATGGGTTAATAGACAAGTATAAATCTTATCTTAATACCAAAGACTTTAAATAAAAAGAAGACCGTGATGTCTTTGATACATATTATCTAATTTGTAGGAGTACATCCATTTGAGTCTTAATTGTGATTGATACAATTTATAATTTACAATTTCATAAAATGGATGTAAAAAGTAATTTTTATGGACCAATTCGAAGGCTTTATAGAGCTTGGCCAAGAAAATAAATTGTGTAAGATAAATAAATCATCTTATGGCTTAAAACAAGCTCCAAAATAGTAACATGAAAAATTTGATTCCTACATGGTTGAAAGTGGATATAAAAAATAAAATAAAATAAAATAAAAAGTCTAAAAAGTGTATCTATTATACATATGGTGAAGACTCATATGTCATCATGAGCCTCTATGTGTATGACTTGCCAACTTTTGGTTCAAATACGCATGTCATAAATAAAACAAAAATATTCTTAAAATAAATTTTGAGATAAAAGATTTAGGTGAGGCTAATGTTATTTTAGGTATGAAAATTATAAGATCATGTGATGGTATATTTCTTAATCAACCGCATTACATTAATAAAATTTTGAATAAATATCGATATAATAACTGTAAGCATGTTTCTACTCCTTTTTGATTCAAGTAATCACTTAATTCCAATTGAGAGTGAAAATGAAATAATCAATCAAAAGGAATATAGTAAAATTATTGGTAGCCTACGATATGCTACTGATTTGACTAGATTTGATATTACATATGCAGTAAAAGTACTTAGTAGATGTTCTAGTAAGTTAGGTAGAAAACATTGAGATTCCCTTAAGCATATAATGAAATATTTTGGTAGTACAAAGGTTATGACTTGTTTTTTGCTGAGTATCATGTAGTGCTTGAAGGTTTTTGTTAGAGATGTGGCTCATATTCGGAGTGGATCACATGTACCAAAGAAATCTACGTGAAGTAAGGAACAATTGCATAAGAGGAGTCTACAGCACTGAGGGCAAACCGTCGACTAATTGGGCCAAATCATCGACAGTTTCAGGTAGTACTCTAAAGTATTTTCTCAATACCAAATAGTCGACTATTTGGCCTAAATAGTCGATTGTTTCAGTCGGTGCAAGATACGAATTTTGAATTTGGGGGCTTGTAGATTGGGGTTATCTTGAGGATTTTTCTCCAGGGGATCACTATAGATGTAGCTTAGGTTTACTAGAACTCTTATATAGGCATTGGCTTCATACTTAAACACTATTGTAACCCAAAGATGTAACCTTTGACATTTTTCACAATGAAAACTGAAGTGTTACTCCCGTGGATGTAGGCTATTTCCGAACCATGTATATCATGTGCGTTCTAGTTGTGTTTTTCTTGTTCTTATCATTGTTTGATTGCTTCTTTAGTATATTTCATCATTGATTGTTTGCATTAGTGATTGTTGAGTGATTCATGATTGATTGTGTGCTTCGGCTGTGCATGTTCTGATCGGATGAAACACCAATAAGTGGTATCAAAGCTTCAGGTTCTACAATGGCTAGATACTCTTCGATGAAGTTCGATGTGAAGAAGTTCCTGATAGGCTTTGGCAACGAAGAGTGAAAGATCTTCTAGTGTAACAAGGAATGGTGAAGGCTTTGTGCGGAAAGAAGTTGGACAACATGAACAAGGCAAGTTGGAAGGAGCTTGAAGCAAAGGTAGTTTCCACGATCCTACATTATCTTACCAACAACATTATGCACAACGTCATGGATGAGGAATCGCTGGTGACGATATGGTTGAAGCATAAAAGTCGGTACATGTCCAAGTCACTTACGAACAAGTTGTAAGCTTTATGGGCTTAAAATGGGGAAGGGTTCAAATCTTTCTCAGCACATCAACACTTTCAATCAGATCATTAGCAATCTAAAGCGCGTCAATGTGAGGTTCAAGGAGGAAGATAAGGCATTGATGCTACCAAATTCCCTATCAATGTCTCCGACATACGAAAACCTAATTACGACCCTAACTTGGGGAAAAGAAACTCTGGAGTTAGAGGATATCATGAGTACGTTGTTAGGGTTTCACCAAAGGAAGAAGGCCAACGACAAGGGTTAAAACACTGAAGGGTAATGTGTTATTTTAGGCCCCCATTTACCTATACTTTGTTCTCATTTTCATTGTAATTATCCTTTTTTATCCTTGTTCGGAGTTACACGTGGTTTGTTCATGTTTTAGGAAATTGGAGCTTAAACTAAGGAGTTAAGTAATGCAAGAAGCCAAGGAAGCAATCGGGAAGCACAAGGCTCAACAAAGTGCTCAACCAAGTCTCCAAGGCCTTTATTTATCAAAAGCAACACAATCTTGTTTGACCATGTGGTACAACCAGCAGACACATGTGGTGACTAGGTCATGAAATAAAGACTCCAAAGTGCTAACTAAAGTAGAAATACTATGAGCTTCAACTAGGGGCACGACCAAGAGGTCTTGGGTGTGCTACTAGTTCGAGGAATGTTTCAGCTAAACCATAGATTTTCTAGAGGATCTTGATAAGGGGGGACCAGAAAACCTTGGAGGCATGACTAGGTTGACTGAACCCAAGCCTAACCGAAGATTTTTCCTGAGAGGTTCGACCAGGGCATAACCAGGGGAAGATTGTGGTGTGACCAGGTTGACTATCTTTGAACCTAGCAATATGCTTCATGAGATTTTAGGCAAAACTTTCCTAATTTGGATTCAATCGTTTGTCCTTTTGGGAATAAAATCAAACTTTGAATAGGTTATTAGGGTTCCCCTTTGGCCCCTTTTTGGTTAGTGATAAACCTTGAGTGCCGTTGGGTGCCATTTAGATTAGGTTTTCATGTTTTATTTACTATCATGTTTGGTTCCCAATCGGTGTCTTGAGAAGATAGTAATAAAGTTTCAAGTTCTAATCGGTGTCGTAGAGTAGATTTACTGTGTTCTTTCAAGTTCATGTTAAATTTGTATTTGAATTCTTTGAAGGCTTGTACATTGCTTGGATTTAAGTTCTGCAATTTCAATACCATGTCTTTAATTTCTTGCACGTTTAGTTCTCTGGTTGTGATGAAACCCTAGGGGATAGGACATCATAGTTAAGGATTCAGTCATTTATACGTAATATGGTATGGTTTCTATAGAGGGTTTTGTGTTTGCTTGATAGGGTATACCCTAGTTCCCGATCGTGCTCTGAACAATTGGTGTACCTTCACTACCCTATGTCACTCGAGTGGCTCACTAGACCGTTGAACCTAGTATGGATAGCCGACCGAACAAAGTTATCACAAACAAAAGCCTCAGCCAGATTAATAACCAGAGACTCGTTTTCTAAAAGTAGTTTCAATATAATTTACTTGCTTTTTTAGTTGATTGAAACACCATCAAATCCATCTTTCCGTTCTTATTTCAACATGGTAAGCTATATTAAAAATTGGTGCACTACTGCACTAGAGTCCCTAAGATTGAGACCCGACTCACTCCCTATTTAACTGAACTTAAGATTAGTTAGGTTATAAATATTATTTTTGGTAATTAAGGACCCAAGCCTTGGTGAGCCTACCAAAGGGCTCGGGGCAAAGGAGAATCAGGATCGTAGGAGAAGAGGTTCCCAGAGCGGATTGAACGGCCATAGGGCTCAATCTAAGTCCACGAAGAAGAAGGACATGTGGTGTTTTAAGTATAGCAAAAAAGGGCACATAAAACCTGAGTGTCCAAAAAGAAGGAAGGGAGGTGCTGAAAATAAAGAAAGTTCATCAATGATAGCGATTGTAATCAAAGAACGATATTTTGGGAGCAGTGACGGTGATATGCTCTCTGTTTCATCAGGGTCAAATGAGTTTGCGGATACTTGGATTTTGGACTTGGCATGTGATGGGGATCGATATGTCATACCCTTTTCTTTTTTTAATTTGGTGACACATGGATGACCTTATGATGTCCACTCCTTTGCTGACATGGTGACATATGGACGACATCCAAATGTCCACTATTATTTATATTTGTTTTGTAGGAACACATGAGATTATTTGAAGATCTTACTTGAAGACCATCTAGCTATTTGGAGGGAAGACTTAAAGACTTTGTTATTATTATGTTGACTTTATAAATTTTCTTGGATATGTTATTGCAAGACTATTAGGTGCTTAAAGACCATATTTAAAGACCCAAGCAAAGTATTGAAGCAAAGTCCAACTTAAGTCCCATGTAGGCTCCACACAGTTTTATGGGCCCCACACGACTTCATAGGTCCCACACAGATTGGTTGTTCGAAGACTACTTAGGGACCTTCGGTGCATGAAGACCCCAGTTCATATGCCAAAGCAAGTTTGAGTCTAAGATTCATGGGGGCCCCACACGGCTCTAATGGCCCCACACGATTTTGGCTTTCCTTTGGAATATGTTTAAATTTCAAATTTGAATTGTAATAATGCAAGACAACTAAACTTAACTTGTGTACTTATGAGTTAGAGTTCCTTATTTTTTAGTAAGTATTAATTGTATTAGGTTAATAGTGTTGAGAGTTGTTGTTGAAAGCAAATGTAAATTCAGGTGTAATTCCAAGACGGGGAGTAAATTGGGTTTATTTAAAAAATTCTTTAAGATGATTTACCACTTAATCCCTATTTATATATTTAACAAACTAATTGCAAGGATTTGAGATTTATTCAAATTATAATCTAAATAAATTCGATTTTACCCAATTAATTATCCAATGCGTTTGGGGTTATTCAACATACATACATGTGAGATAGATAATGAAATGCGTTGTGGAAATTAAAAAGAGTAAGGGAAGAGAGAAGACAAACACAATTTTTACGAGATTCAGCCAACCTAACCTACGTCCTCACCTTGAACAATCCACTCAAGGATTCAACTAAATCCCTACTCCTTTAACCGGGATGGAACTTCCCTTACATCCACTGCTTACAAGAGGCATATCTTCCTCCTCACCCGATTCACAACCCGAACAGTGATTACAATATAGAATTTCAAATCTACAAAACAACTCAATATTGCTTCTAACAAAGCTTGTGAGTACAATGGAAAACCTAACTCATATCCATATGATAAAACTTGAAGCTCAGTATGTATGTAAAGATGTAATCGTTATATGAATTATATGCTTCACAAAATTTCCCTTTGTTCAAATATCCCAAAATAATTATATATGTAGATGCTTTGGAGAAGTTAAGGTTTTAAATAATCTTTGGTTTAAAATAATATGACTATTCCACTTCAAATATTGAATCCAACCTAATGAGCTTAATACAAATATGTAATTCATTTTTTCTCCAAAATATATATAGTTATGAGCTATAAGGATATTTAATCAAGTGGTTTTGTAATATTGAAAATATTGAGTCTTTAAATGAATACACACTTGAATAAAAAATATTTAACCATTGGCAAAACTTTTCTCAAGTAGTGATCTTTTCAAAACAATCTATACGTATATAAGTACACTCAAGATCAATCTCTCAAATAATATTCAATGATAGATTTTGAGATGAAAAACTCTTTGAGAATAAGTGATAACAAACAGATCGATTTACCAAACCTCAATACCAAGTTGAATGCACAACAATTGCTAGAATGCCCTTTTGAATATCAATGTAGCCTTAGCTCAGATTAGACGTGTAAGCTTTGAAATCCCAAGCAAGAATTCAACAATGTGTTCAATGCTCTCCGAAGTTGTGCTAAACGTTCAATACACTCAACCTTATGCCAAAAGTTGGGGCACTAGGGTTTAGAGGTTGATTATATAGGTAAAATTCATCTTAGGATAAATCCTAACCATTAGATCAACTTGATTAAAAAAATAATTCGTGTGTTCTCTCACTAAAGATTAAATTTTTAATCTTCTCACAGGTTCAGATGACTGAAGTTCCTTAAAGTTTCAAAAAATTGAACTAGACATAGGGTCAGATGTCTGAAGTTGGGGTTCAGACTTCTAAAGTTGCGGGTTCAGATGATTGAAGTCAGGGTTCAGTCTTCTGATGTGCTTCTTCCTGATTATGTGTTTCTCTAATAAATCTTCAGACGACTGAACTTAATCTTCAGTCTTCTAAAGAAATTCTTCATACGACTGAGCTTAAACTTTAGTCTTCTGAAGTTGAATCTTCAGATGACTGAGCGTACACTTCAGTCTTCTGAAGTTGACACTTTAGACTTCTGGGCAGGGACTTCAGTCTTTTGAACAAAACACTTTCTTTCATTTTAGTTTCAAAACTTTGTTTTGCTCTCTTTCTTTACTTTTTATAAAATATTATCTAGAATTTTAAAAAGGGTCTTCAAGTCCATAAATATCCCCTAAAGATTTTCATGAGATGCATGAATCTTAAAGTCAGTCTAAGGTATATTTTGAGTTTCGAATTAAATCATATGAAATATGTAAATACATTCAGTTCTAAGTACCCATTCCCATGACGATCTTGAACTTGCCGCTTGCATCTTTATTCTTTAACTATTTTAGTTCCATGAATTGTATCAAGATGTATATACTTTAATCTTCATGGCTTCCATGACTTTCTAGCCTTCTAAGCATGCTAAATACTATTCCTGTTCACAATCTTAATGCACAGATCAAATGCCAAGTGATTTGAAATTATCAAAATAGGATTGGACTCATAGAGTCAACAGAAAGTTGTTGAGAGTTATTGAGTGTTTAAAACTTTGTCTCTCATACTATGCCTATAAATAGTCTTTTTATTGTAAGAACAAGATATGAAGTTGAAGTTGAATATAGAAGAAACATTTCTTTACTTGAGTTTGTAAAACTTGTCCCTCTCCTTGTGAGTGAGTTGTGTGAGGCTACGACATTCTCTCCAGAGATCATATGGTGAGAGACCACTGAACTATCCAACGACTCCAATCAACCCCTCCTCCATCTAATACTCTCATGGCCCCCATCAACACCACACGGCCAACACCTTCATATGCCCACACGATGATCATCATCTACACTTCATTGTTACGTCCATCTTGTGATTCAAAGCTTGTACGAAGGACCTACGGTGTGACCTAACTACGTGTGGAACAATGTCAAGTCATCCAAATCAATCCCTTTGTAACTTCAGTACTTGTGTTTGAATCCTTTGCTATATCTTGTGAACCCTTGCTAGTAGATTGATATCACATCTTTGAGTAACCCATTTGATCCATAGATTGCAATATTGGTACTTGCTAGTTAAAATCAATTGTATGAATATTATTTTTCTAACATAGAACTTTTATCCTTGAATCTATGAAATAAAAAAATTTTAGCATATAACTTGATTCCTTTGTGAAAGAACCAATTGGGACTTAATTGTTGGACAAGTCATACACTTTTTCAAAATCCTTGAACATGTGAAACAAAATATGATTTATTGTGTTTATGTTCGGATAATTAAATTCTTAAGTTAAAGTGTTTAAGTGTATGTTTTTATGTGAGGGTTGAATCGTAGGACATAGGTCGACCATTCCTGTCCTACATCATCTTGGTATCAAAGCCTATGTCGAATTAGGCAAACCCTTTTAGTTGTAACACCTTTATTTTCCATCTACATAATTGATGTATGATTTTCACTATCAAAACCTTCCTTTCTTCAAAACCCTTAAACACAAAAGAAGTGGGAAATTTTATTAGATTTCTTTTAACACCAAGATCACTTTATTTAGATTTCTGTAGCAAAAGTTATGCTCCAAATACCGAACGATGTTTGCGGTCCGGATTTCCAAAAAAATGGGTGATAGTTTTGCCCAGAATTGCCCACCTATACTCTGAATTTGGGGTATTTGGACCTTAGTTATGTTAGGTTTACACTTGACCTTGCTTTGTGTAACCAAACACCATTCCAAAGGGCTGCCCTAGTGCTCTCCGAATCCTTTCCCAACCCCTAGGATGTCTACTCAAGTCGGGAATACTTACCAAGGTCATAGGATTCGTGTTGAGAGAGAGCCACTTATGACTCCTAGAGAAAGACCTTAACGCCCTCCAAAAATGGGAATGACTCACCAAGATGAAATTGCTAGGATACCCCCACGTCATGAGCTTTATGCCTAACATTGGGATGATGAGGACTATGATGTTGATGACCTTTATGTTAGGAGATCTTACCTAAGGGACCATCGTGATCCTTATGAGGATATAATAAAGCAAGTAAAGATAGAAGCCCCAACATATGATGGACAGATGGACCCTAAAGTCTTCCAAGATTGGTTGACTGGGATGGATACCTATTTTGATTGGTATAAAATGACTGACCCTCATAGGGTTAAGTTTGCAAAAATAAGGTTAACGGGGCAAGCCAAGCTCCATTGGATGAATGTTAAGAGGCAAGAAGCGAGGTTAGATCATAGACCCATTGAGCATTGGAATCTAATATAGGATAGGTTAAGGGAGAAGTATGTACCCCTTAGTCATAAATAGCACCTTATAGATCAGTTTTACAGCTTGCGTCAATGTAGCATGACTATGTCAGAATACATGAGTCAATTCGATGAGTTGTCTATAAGATGTGGTGTCTATGAGACTGTTAGTCAATAGCTCTCCCGATTTTGCCTAGGGTTAAAGCCTGAACTAAGGACAAAATTGTTTCGCATCACATTGAGTCCCTTGAATAGGCCTATAAATTAGCTCATGACTTTGAGCAAATGACTAAAGGGCCCATGGGAAAACAGTTTAATACCTTTTCCAATGAGTCATACTCTCGATAGGTATAGAGTTATGACAAGTCCTAACCAAGACAATCAGGTCAAGGTATCTCCAAAGGGAACAATCCCACAGTCTAACAACCTATGAACAAAGGAAAAGCACCCATGACTGGATCATCTCACCAAAGTTCTGGTTGTTCAATGTGCTTCAAGTGCCATAAACAAGGGTACTTTTCCAAACAATGTCCCACCAGGAACTTGGTGTTTGATAGGGAAAATGGTGAGAAAAATAAAAAGGAAAAGAAAGAAATTAGTGGGGAATCTTTGAACACCATAAGTAAAAAGTTATGTGAGCAGGAAAGTCAAGATACACAGGAAGTGAATATGGTTGTTACTAAGGAGACTAAAATGGTCCTTTCTGAGAAAGAAACACTCGTAGAAGTATCATCCCTACCTTTTGAGTTTAAAGATGTCATCCCTGAGTCACCTAGTGAGTCATCTCCCATGAGAGACAATCAACATATCACTGACCTTGTTCCTTATTCATCTCTGCATCATTTACCACATCACAGAGTGAACCCGATAGAACATGAGGAGCTGAAACAAGTGAATGAATTAAATGAACATGAGTTTGTTCATAAGAGTTTAGATCCACTTTCTTGCCCTACTTTCCCTAATCCCAAAGAAGATAACACTTTGAGCACATGCATCAATGATAGAGCAACCAACAAGATTGTCATCAAGCATAGGTTTCTCAAAATTATTGTTTCAAATAAAGATGTACAACTCATAGGTTACTTCTTGAAAGCCTTGATGACCATGTTAGGTACCAAACTTAAATGTTCTAGTGCTTACTACCCCCAAACTAATTGGCAAGTTGAACTAGTAAATAGGAGCCTTAGGGACCTATTGATATGTAATGTAGTTGAAAACATCTTAGCTTGGGATTTATGCCTTCATGTGGCCAATTTTGAATTTAGTAATTCAGTGGATAGGATCGCAATACTCAGCCCATTTCAGGTTATTACAGGATATAGTCCTAGAAATCCTATAAATCTTATTCCACTACAACTTAAGTCTAAAGTGAGAGAGCCGATTGATACTTTTGAAAAGCATATATACAATCTACACTCTGAAATAAGAATGAAGGTTAATTTGAATCATGAACATTATAAATCTACTGCTGACACACATTGCATGTTGAAAGAATTTTCAAAGGGTGATATGGTTATAGTCTGTATTCTTCTCGAGTAGATTCTTGTAGGAAAGGTGAGGAAGTTACATGCTAACAAGATGGATCATTTCAAAATTTTAAAGAAAACAAGTTCTGATGCTTACATGCATACTATTCCTATTGATTTTAGCATAAACAATGTTTTTAATGTTGAAAATCTAACCCTATTTCTTGTAGCATATTATTTTATAGAACCTTCAAATTCTAACCCTGTAACGCCCCAAAAAAAGATATGCTTGGGAATGTAAAATAATAATAATAATAATAATAGTAATATATTAATTAATTAATTAATTAATTAATTATTGTTAAACTAGATTAATTAATAAAACATTATTAAATTGAAATTATTAAATAATTACAATGATATGTACATATATATATATATATAAGTATATGATATTATAATAGGTAAATATACATACATATATTAAAAGGAAAACTGAAGGAAATCTATTCCTTTAGGAAGGAGGAAGCATAGAACACATTTTTCATGCTCTCTTTTTCTCTCTCTTCGCCTGCCTTTCTATCTCTCCTCGATTTTGTCGGCCTAATGAGCACCAATTGAAAATCGAAAAATACTACTGGGCTCCATTCTCCGCCACCGATATAGCTGCTGAAGCAGATTTGTCGTAGGAGCGGCGTAGACATATCCCTTGGGTATGGTAAATTCTTAATCTTACCTCAATTTTTTCTTAAATCTTAATTCAAATTGACGATCGGACACCACCACGAGAATCTAGGAATGATTCCCTACAAGTCTAGCAGAGCGGATTTCTCGTGGGTTCATTGTAGGCATAACCCCAAAATTAGGATAAAGGGGTCATTAAGGGATTAATTATTATTTAATTAATATATATTTGAAATGTTAAATATTGGGCACTCTGAGGTTGAACTTTGGTTATTGAATTCAGGATTTGGGCGAGCGCCACGGGTATAATTTCGGGATCCCTACAGGCGTAGTTCACAAAAACCATGGTAAGTGGAGTATTTTAGAATTTTAATGTTAATTTGGAGTATCCAAAATCTAGGAAGTGATAGACGGAAGTTATTCTGAGAGTTGATTTGAATAATTTGGGATAAATGTGAATTTCAGGTTTTTGGGCTGCGAACGCCGAGTGGCGTAGGAATTGGGTATTTTTAGCGAGATCTCAATAAGTCAGGTAAGAGAAATATGTTATGCCAGCATCTTTAGAAATACTTACCAGTAAAGATATGATATGATTATGGGTATTTTCAGAGTAAGAAAATTATATAGTTATACAGATTTTTGTATATGTATTTTTTTTAATTAATTGTGTGGCATGAGAAATTTACCAATAGAGTACAAAATTTATACAACTTTCATGTTATCAGAATTTATGTAATTATACATAGTTAAAATATTCAGTTTTCTCAGTACCATGATTATACAGTTTATACAGAAAGCACGATATGCAGTATTAGCCAGAATTATGATTTATATAGATTATGATTTTTACAGCCTATACAGAAATATGAAATTCAGTTTTAGTAAACCATGATATTCAGATTACAAAACCATAACTTTCAGATATATCAGTTTATTCATATCACTTTACTACAACATTATGGTTATTTCAGTTAAACATAATCATGGTTAATCAGTAATATAGATATATCAGTTTTATATATATAGTGTCAGACCCCGATGGACCAGATCAGTTTTCAAAGTATGGTACCGTTGCTATTTCAGTTCACAGTGTAACCACATAACTCAGATAGTATGTGGATTTTCAGCAGTCGATCGTGCCTTTGTTGTGGACAAGCTCCCCGTCAGTTTGGGTTGAGGTGGCCGATCTGACTATCGGAGTTCAGTTGAATTATCCTAGTTGGCCAACCAGTGTTAAGTCCCGCCTACGAGCCGCACAACCCTGTCATGAGAGGTCAATTCATGACTTTTAATTATCCATCAAGGGAAGTTTTCTCAGATATTATTATATATCTAGAATTTCAGAAACCGCAGTCGTACCTATATATATTAAAAGTACTTTGAATAGAATATTCAGGAAAATAGTTTATGTTAAGCAACATAGGTGTTAGTTACTGTGTTTTATTTATACATGTTTTCTCACAATCAGTTGTTTACAGCATTCAGTACTTTTAAATCAAATTTTACAATTATGCAAACTCATATGCCACATACTATGAAAACAAAGGTGTAGCCCCAAGAGGGGGTTTGAATTGGGTTTTAAAAATTTTCTTTTAAATCTTTTTAGGAATTCTTAACTTGTTGTTGATTCTTCAAACTTTTAGCAAAAACTTATTTCTTTATTTAATCCACAACTACACAAACATTAAATCATTCAAGTAATCAATCAACCAAACAATTTAAAAGAAAACAACCAAACCAAGATTAAAGTATACAACACTTTAGTAATGTAAGAACTTAAGATGGTTGTTTGTTTATATAAGCCCTGTGGATATAAATTTGAACCACGACATGTAGTGAATGTGAAATCATTCCTTTAATGCAAACTTCAACTTAATTTCCAAACAACTCAGAATTTAAATAAACTCTTTAGTTAATTTGTCTTAGGTGTTAACCAAACAACGTACTTCCTTTTGAGGTTTCCGCAAAGTTTTGATCAACCAACGTACTCCTTTTCGGTTTCCGCAATCCCAAATCAAAATTAAACTTTAAAATTATTTAACTTCCAAATTACGTAGTTTGCATAATTAAGAAAATTTAAATCATCCACACAATTTATTTGTGCTGAAAATAAAGAGTAACGGAAAGAGAGAGTGAGACCACGACTTTTACGAGGTTTGGCTTATACTCAGCCCTTGTCCTTGCCTTTGGCAAACCACCAAAGGATTCCACTAAATCAGTTCCTTTGTTGGGTGAAACAAAACTTTTACAAGTGATACCCCATGCTTAAACACTCCTTCACTAGGCTAAAGCCACCTTTCCAAGAGAATACCCCTTGCTAGGTCCAACAACGATCCAAACACCTTGGAACGTCCAAGAACTACAAGAAAACACAAAATAATAGTTGCGTACAAGAACTCTTTTACAATCATGCTCATCACTTCATTTTATAATCATGCTCATCACTTCAACTTGAATGAAGTGATCAACATGATTGTAAAATGAAGTGATGAGCATGATTGTAAAAGAGTTTTTGAAATTAATATTGATCTTGCGAATATTGTTAGGATGATGCTTATTGAAAGGGAGAGTCTTTTTAATGCTCATTCCAATTTTTGTTTCTTATTTGTCATCATAAAAAAGGGGAGATTCTTGGCCTTACAAGGCCTAACATCCTATTTTGATGCCAACAAACAAGTGGAACTTAACATATTTGGTTAAGTGATGTAATTTCAGAATTCAATGATGAATGCAAGGTCAAGTGTTCAGAAGGATTTATGAAAGCTTATATTTCAAATAAGGATGATCAATATGAAGCTTAAAGCATGGATTCAAAGATAAAGCTTGAAGATCATGAGAGCATGAGGATTAAAGATAACTTGATGAAAGCTCAAAGAAAAATGAAGCAAGTATAAAGACCTCAAGGAATTCAAGAATTGAAAATTTGAAAGAGTCTATAGGAAATTTCATGTAAGTACTTCAAATAATATGTGGATGCATGAAACTCTTAGGTGAATTTATTGGACCTAGATACCTTTTAAAATACTTGAAAAATATTTATATAAGGTCAAAAATTATTTCAAAAAGGTTGGAATCACTTTTGGAATGAAAAGCATGAAAAAGAGGATTTTCCAAATGCTGTTAATTTTTCTAGATCCGCATTGAGGTACATTTATCTATCGAAAACTACTTATTTTAAAAAGTGTTCAACATGAACTTTGTAGTATTTTCTCTTAGCTTTATTTTTTCACCAAGAACATCAAATTTGCAGTTACATAGAAAAATGTATGACAAAACAACCTAAGGGTACTCGAAGTTGATAGCAGCCTGACTGTGTTCCTCCAGTAGACTGACTGTGTCCCACCAGTAGATTGTCAGTGCTCCACCAAGCGACTACCACCCTACTTTCAATTTAATATAACTGGGTAGGAAACTAAACAAAAGCGTCAATCTACTGCCACGCGGCAGATTTTAAATTTTTATAATGGACAAATTTTTTAAATGAGATTGCTTGGGGCTCAAACTTTGTGAAAACTTGGGGAATACTCCAAGTCACTTGGGGATCAAGTTACACACTTTTTCAAGTCTATAAATAAGCCTCAATATCATTGAATTAATTACCAAGAATCAAATTCAGCACTCAATACTCACTCAACAATTCTTATCATTCAAAGGCTATCAAGGTCACATATTGTGCACGAATTTCTAACTGAGTTTTTGCTGATCTTCTTCCACCATAATTGACCAATCAAATTCTAAATCTTTCAATCATTGAAAGAATTAATTGGTGATACACTCCTTTGAGTTTCAAGTTAAAATTTCATATTGTTATTTATTTTGAAGTATATTGTGCTGAAAGTGTACTACTCTTGGGACTACACCTTTGTTTTCAATTGGTATCAAAGCGGAGTTATAGCAAATCTTAATTAGTAGCTATAAAAAGATTTTAATGGCTCAAATAGGCGTAGCTCCCTTTGGAGAGAGACAATCCTCAACTAGACCTCCTATCTTTTGTGGTTTGAACTATACTTTTTGGAAACAGCATGTGAGAATTTAAGTTCAAACTATGAATTGGAAAGCTTGGAGGTTGTCACAGATGGTGACCTAATTCCCCTTAAACTAGTAGATGGAAAACAAGTCCCTAAGGAGAAAAAGGATGTGATTGAAATAGATCATAAGATGTTACGAGTAAATTCTAGTGCTATGAATGCTTTATATTGTGCTCTAGACATGAATGAGTTTAATAGGGTCATGGCTTGCAAATCGGCCAAGGAGATTTGAGATAAATTAGAAGTTACTTATGAAGGAACCATTGATGCAAGAGATAATAGAATAGACATGCTCACAAGCGAGTATGAAGCTTCTAAGATGAACCCGGATGAATCAATTACAAACATGTACACAAGGTTCACACACATAATTAACTCACTCAATGTCTTAGGAAAAAAAATACACTACTTATGAAATGATTAGAAAATTTCTTAGTGGGCTGCCACCTATATGGGAACCAAAAGCCATTACCATAACCGAAGGAAGAAATTTAAAAAACACCTCCTTAGATAAACTTATAGGTTCTCCCCTTGCATACGAAATGGCAATGAATGAAAGAAATGGAAAAACTAAAACCCAAGAATCTATAGCCTCCAAAGCTTCAAAAGAAAACTCTAGCAATGAAGAAGAGATGGATGAAGATGAATTAGCCTTCATATCTAAGAAACTTGCAAGAATACAAAGAAGGAGAAATAAATTCAAAAAAAGAATCCAAAACTTCGAATCAGATGAAGAGGAAACCAATATAAAAAAAATCAAAGAATAAAATTTCCACATGTTATAATTGCAACAAAGCTAGACATATAAAACCGGAATGTCCTCTACTTAAGAAAGATTCTAAGAATAAAAACAAAAAGGCCAAGAAAGCCACTACTTGGGATAATTTGAGCACAAGTAGTTCAAAATATGAATCAAGTGACCAAGAGGTTGCTTACACTTGCCTCATGGCTTGGGACGATGAGGGAAGCTCCTCATCCAAATCGGTTAATGGTTATAGTAGTGATGAATCCAATGATGAAAGCATGCCAACTTATGAAGAACTTCAAAATGATTTATTCAAGGTGCATAAGATGTTATTTAATGTAACTAAACGATATACTTCATTGAGAAATAAAAATGAAGGTATAATGAAAGATTCCCTTAAAATTGCTGAAAGAGAAAGGGATTCAAAAATCAAGAAAACAGAAAATAAGAATGAAGCTATAACAAAGGAATTAAAATCTAAAAATCTTACTGAAAATGAAAGAGAAATGAAAATCAAGAAATTAGAAAGCAAGAGTGAAAAGATGATGAATGAAATAGAAGACCTTCAATCCCTATCCTCTATGGAATATGAGAAAAACATATATATATATATATATATATATTTCTGAATTAGAGGATAAGATTAGAAAAATGTCTCAAGAATTAAAGAAATCTCAAGAGAATGTTGATGGCAAGAAAGATATTGAGATAAATGATCTCAAAAATAAAATTAAAGATAAAGAAAAGATCATTTACAACTTCGCAAAAATAAAGGAAAACGTTGACAAAATGATAGGCTCACAAAGAATGTCGTTGAACAAGAAGGCATCGGTTTTAATGGAATTGAAAATATAAGGAAAAAGAGTCTTTACATAGGATATTTTTCAAAAGCATCCAAAGATTTTGCTAGCACATCTTCTATTGCCTACACTAACACCATATGCTATTAATGTAAGAAAAAGGGACATATAAAGTTTGAATGTCCATTCAAAAGAAAGGGTGTGAAGACTAAACAAATATGGAGAATAAAAGAAATATCACCTGTGAAACCTACTGTACCCAAAAATATATGGGTACCTAGATAAAAAGCCTTGAAAATCTCAAAGTTTTTATTAAAACACATAAAAACACAAATAACATTGTTGGCCAAAATCAAAGGATGAGTCATACAAGCTTAAATAAAAAAGTTTTAAAATAAAAAAAAAAATATGAGCTTACTGCATAAGTTTTTTGAAGAAAATATATTTGAGAATAAGAAACAACCTGAGCAAAATTATAGTACAAAGCAAATGATAATGATATGCTCCCTGTTTGTGTGATGTGCTGATATGCTATATGCTACATGTGTATGATTTGACTTGACTTGACTTATATTGATAATTTATGGCTCACTATGTTGAAAATTTGAACATGAGATTATTGAGCATAAGCATGAATTTTGATATGAGATTAGTTCTTGACCATGCATGCTATTGATGAATCACATGGATAAACTTGCTACTCTTTATATTGATATCTATGAGCTATGAAAGATATAATAGTTATATTGGTATCCATGAGCTATGCATTATTTGATAATGGCTTTGGTATCTATATAGTACTTTGATATCCATGAATATTTTAATTGATATCAAAATTTAAAAGCTCACTCGGTATCACAATCTAAAAGTTCTATTTTTTTTTTTAGCATGTCAAGTATGAGTATATCTATGAGCATGGTATGACATTGATGATATTGGCATGATTTTGGTATTTGATACATGATATGAATCAATGTTTTTGAAACATTGGATGATAAAAGCATAATTGGTAACACTATTCTATTTTCAATTGGTAACAAAACTGATTATATTAAATTCAGGTGGAGAGTTATGACTTATTGCTTATATAATGATCATTTCCCTATTTTTCAATTGGTATCAATTGGTATCAAAGTGGAGTTATAAAAAATCTTAATTAGTAGCTATAAAAAGATCTTAATGGCTTACATAGGTGTAGCCTTTGGAGAGGGACAATCATCAACTAGTCCATCTATCTTTTGTGGTTTGAACTATACTTTTTGGAAACAATGAATTGGAAAGCTTGGGAGGTTGTCACGAATGGTGACCTAATTACCCTCTTGGGACTACGCCTTTGTTTTCACACTGGTAATAGCATATTTCGTCTTACTGAGATTTGTCTCATCCTAGTAATTTATCACTTTTCAGGTGAACCATCAAGCTCAAAGGTAGGGGAACTTCAGTACTACCCTGTCTATAAGGTGAGTATTTTTAGGAAAGATGCAATTTTGAATGGTCCCTAGGAGATCAGATGGAAACTTTTTGGGAATGTTCTTGTTGTATGTATATTTTGGCATTACTAAAACTCTGGTATTGTAAATGTGGTGTTTACCGTTGCGTAGGAAATTTTATGGATGTTCAAGCTTCCTGGTCCCCACTTGGATCGCGATGACGTTATCGATTTAATTCAGGGTATTAGAGTAGTAAAATTTTATGGTATATAAAAAAATAAAAAAAAAATCAGGTTGTTACAATTCAGTATCAAAGCCTAGGTTGCTAGATTCTGCAAACTTTAGTAAACAGCGTAATACAATAGTAGAGTATATGAATGGATTGTGAGGAGAATAAGAGATGGGTAGTGTGAGATATAAATTAGTTATTGTTAGATGATGAGATTGGAAATTTAAGGTTCTATCTTGCGGCCTAGAGGCAAGAGTTCCATGGTTGTTTCTATGTTTTTCCTAGGGTGACGATTTCAAGAAAACCATGGATACTATCGCCAATTCTTTTTTCTGAGTGATAGGATTGAATCTTAAATTGGGATTGAGGATGTTATGATGAATGGTTATAGAAGAATATATTATGGATTTTAGTCTAATGAGTATATTAGTTGGGTGATAATGATAGAGTCCTACGACTGTTTGGTTCCTTTTGAAGGATGGACCCTAGGGGTAGCAGTGCCCACGCCAGTGGTGATGATGGTGCAGGCCCCTCTGGTGCGGGTGGTGGTGATTCAGACATGGTTCTGCATAGTGTGACTTAGTAGATTATGGCTAATATTGCACGGAGCTCTAGGGAGCAGGGACGATCAACAGCAGACCAAGGCTACACTATAAAGAAGTTCGCTAAAATAAATCTTTCGGCTTTTTCAGGAGGAGCTGATCCTACAGTTGCTGAAAACTCAATGCAAAAGATTGAGAAAAATATTGGCAGTGCTTCATTGCACCGATAAACAGAGGGTCCTATAAGCCACGTATAAGCTGACAGGTGCAGCTGAGAGATGGTGGATAGCCATGAAGTTGCTTGAGGAATAGAGACCCATACCAGTGGTCATTTCATGGAACTGATTCAAGGAGATGTTCTCCAATCATTATTTTTCTCCCACTGTTCGAGAAGTTAAGATAGCAGAGTTTCTGAATTTGATACAGGGGCAACTAACAGTGCAGTAGTATGTAGCAAAGTTTATCAAGCTGCACACTTTGCTCCTTATATCATGCCAGATGAAGTTAAGGAAGCAAGAATGTTTGAAAGGGGTTTGAGGCATCACATCCATAGGCAAGTGGCAGTCCTAAAGGTACACTATTTCTCTAAATTAGTTGACAGAGCCACAGTGGCAGAGGAGAGTAGACAAAGGGACATGGGGACGTCAGGTCAAAGGAAGAGGCCCATGCCTCTAGGATTCTAGCCGTGGCCCTTGGAGAGAAGGCAAATATGGTAGAGTTCAGAGGCAAGAGACTATGAGTTTGGAGATTCAGGGTGAGCAGGCATTTCTAGTTTGTCTTACATGTGGAAAGAGACACTGGGGAGAATGTCGAGCAGGGAAGAATGTCTCCTACCGTTGTGGTGGACTAGGTCATATAGCACGAGACTGTTATATGCAGTATAGTATTGCTCTTTCTCCCAGACCATTTGGAGGGAATATCCAGGCACTCATGGGTGGAGGCCAATGAAGGAACACATGTTGACGCTGGGAGATGCTGAGGTTGCAAGTGACATCGTGACAGGTATGATTATTGCTTTATCATATAAAGCTATTGTTTTATTTGACTCAGGTGCCACCCATTTGTTCGTGTCATTGGGATATGTTAAAACGACTGGAGTTGAGACACAATTGTTAGATATTGATTTTCCAGTAGCCACACCAACTGGATTAGTAGTGAGATGTGGAAGTGTACTTAAAAACTATCCAGTGGGCATTCAGGAAAGAATATTACCATCCAATCTTGTAGTATTAGACATGCAAGGATTCGATATAATATTGGGTATGGACTGGCTGACAACTTACTATGCCAGTATAGACTGTTATCAGAAAGAAGTAGTGTTCATACCTCCAAGAGGATAGGGGTATGGATTTGTGGGGTCATGGGTGCGCACCCCACCACAGTTGTTATTTACCATTCAGGCGAGGAGGTTGGTGTTAGCGGGTTGCCGTGGATATTTGACTTGTGTGAAGGAAGTATCGGAAGGGGAAATTGAGGATATTCTGGTAGTGAGGGGTTTTCCTGATATATTCTTTGCGAGTTTGTTGGGACTGCCTCCTGATTGTGAGGTAGTGTTTATTATTGATCTGGTTCCGGAGACAGTGCCAATTTCTAAAGTGCCATATAGAATGGTATCAGCAGAATTAAAAGAGATGAAGGAATAGTTGCAAGAACTGTTGGATAAGTAGTTTATTGGGCTAGCGTATCACCTTAGGGAGTGCCGGTATTGTTCGGAGAAAAGAACGATAGGTCGATGAGAGTGTGCATCAGCTACATATTTCATATTTCCATAAGTTGGTCAAAATAGTGAGCATAGTGTAATCCTAAAATTAAGATGCCCATAAGAATGTAAGACACTAAGTGGGCAACAATTGGACTCCTATGTTCTAAGGAAATTCTTTATTCCTTGAGAAGTGGGGTCATCACCATAACCTGAAACCAACCATGGGAACAAGATGTCATGGGCATCACATTGCTAAGTCTTCCGAAGGATCCTGTGAATCAAATAACACCTAACAGAATCATCTTTATCAACTTACCTAGAAGAAAAATCATAATGACACTCAGATCTTTAGCAAACTTCTATCCAGTAGGAAAACCATACATGGTAGGACCTAGAGCTTTATCTTTTTGCTCTATCTTGTGCAAATCCTACTTGGCAATGGGACACTAATTTAACTGCTTAGGCATTGGCTCAGTTGGGATTTGATTTGTATACAGACTAATGTGAAATCTTCAGTTGTTCTCTGCGATTGATTGTGCCTTTTGAAGCCATCTTCAGAATCTAACTCCAACTCTATAATGAAATTCTTCATTCTACCATTCTCTCTAGCACAAATAAATGTCACCCCTTCCTTCTTGGTCCATTTCACATAAGATTTATGCTATCAGATAATGTCCGATCACTGATGATAGATGACTAAATAACTTCGTTTGTATTGTATTTTATACCAAAAAACTAAGATACGTGTTTATTGCATATTTGTCTAGTTACTAGAGCAAGATCATGGTTGACTTTAAGTCAGTATACCATGACTTAGACTTTCCATAATTACAATTCATGTTTTTCATTAAGGATATTTTTCCAATTATATTTTGATATTCAATGTTTGCCAACATAGGTTAAAAGTTGAGTCTTAAAAACTATTTGAAGCAAGAAACAAAAAATTTAGAAACCAATTTGGGAGGAAAATAAAATTTTACCCTGATTTAAAGGGGTAAGCTTGTGTGTGAGTTTGGCATTGAAAAGGAATTGGATGATTAGAATTTTAGGGAATGATTAGAAGCTCATATAATTCTTACTCAAATGAATTACAAAGTTATGGTGAGAGTTTTTAAGTGCTTTTATACATTTGATTTGATAGAAAAATGATTACACATCCTGGTCTGAGATGTCCCAACAGGTATGATCCTTGATGTAATGACCATAAATTTCATACCATTTTTTTTTTTTAAATACTTCAAAATAAAATACTCTAATACCCTTGATAGTATCTACTATAACATCTCAGGCTCCAAGGGAGCACTGAGGAAACATTGATCATATTACATACCTAAGCAGCATAAAACATAAAGTTGTACAATCAATATTTACAATACCAGAATTCTATATTTTCTCAAAGTATACATACATTATTACATGACTCCCAGTAGCATCTACCAAAAACCCTGAGATCTACCCAAAAATCTAACTCCCTGAAAACACTTACCCTTTGGACAGGGCAGTGTGAATGACTTCTTTATTTGCAAACCTGGTCTGCGAACCTAGCTGGATCACCTGAAAAATGTTAAATCACTGAAATGAGACAACACTCAGTAAGAGGAAATATGCTATTACTAGTGTGTGGCAACTGGGTCTACATAAATAGTTTACTCTTGAATAACCGAACTAAAATATCACGTAAATATTGTATAACTCACGCCTATATGAATTAAAATATAGTTGTATTATTGAATTTTCTATTTATCCATACTGATAAGAATATAATATATCTGTTGTTCTTATATAAATTTGTATATATATAAATAATTGAGAAATATCCCTAGAAATCTGTATGTCATGATTTAACCCCTCATGGCAGGGTTGTGCAACTCGTAGGCTAGACTTAACTCTGGTTAGCCTACTAGGTAAGTCACCTAAATACTATACCAATCCTCAACCTGGCCTTTTTCTGCAATCTCTCCCAAAGGAATGGTACTGGTATCTACCTCGTCAAATCGGCCTCCTCAACCTAGAAACTAGGGAGCCTGCAATCTTTCCATAGGCACAATAAACGGAATCCACACACTATCTAAGATATGTGGTTGCACTCTGATCTGAAATAGCAATGGTACCGTGCTCTGCTGACTGAATCTATTAGAAATAATTAATCTAACTGAAATAATTCATCAGGGATCTGATATTGCATCATACTAATAAATATAATTATCTTGTTGTTTCATCATGATTTCAAAATAACCATAACACTATAAATCTGATTTGAAATACTGTAATATCTTACTGAAATAATTGTAATATCTAACTAAAATATTTGACTGAATAATCTGTGAAATCTGACTGAATAATCTATAATATCTGATTGTTATGGTTTTGGAAATCATCGAATTTTGTTTATACTGTAAAATATCTATCTGTAAACTGTATCTATCTGTATAATATCTATTTGTAAAATATATCTATCTATAAAATATATCTATCTGTAAGATATATATATATATATATATATATATCTGTATAATATCTGTCTGTATATACACTGTAATTCATAATTTTTCAAAATCTGATAAAACATATTTCAATGCATAAATACTAATAAGTCATGGTATTTTGAAAAACTCTATAAACTCTGTACTAAACAAATTTCTACTCAGGCCACACAATTAATAAAACACATGTTTTTAAATCCATAAAGCTATATAATTAATATTCCATACCTTGTTAAACAAATACCATATTTTACTGATAAAATTCCTATATTTCCTAGTACAGCATATTTCCCTTACCTTACTGGCTGGGAGGCTCGCCTCCAACTCTACTCTCACGCTCTCAGCGTATTATCCCTAAAATCCTACAATAATGCATATAAACATATTCCCTTGTAAAACATTGAATTTACCAGGAAATCATCATATTCATATTTCCTTAACCTACCTATTCAAAATTCCCAAACTATAATTTACCTGGGCTCTTGGAAAGATATTCGTTGGGGTCCTCAACCCATGACTGCAGGGTCCAAAAACACCCCAACCCTAAAAATATAACATGCTAGCTTTACTTCACAAAACTCCAGTATATTCCCATACAATACAAAATCTAAACTTAAATAAGCTCGATAATACTGGAAATACCCAAATAATCTACTTACCCTGATTTTTGGATAGTGCTCAAGTTGCCCCAATCAACAATCTATTCCAACACACATGTAGAGAATCTCCCTAGGATCAACATGGTGGCTTCTAATCATCGAAACGGGGAGAAATGTGGCGATAAATCTTGAGAGGAGGAGAGAGAGAGAGAGAGAGAGAGAGAGAGAAAGAAATGTCATTCCTAGATTTTTATAGACCTCTGGCCACATGGCCTCATCGACGAGTCCAATAAGAGAGTTTGTCAATGAACAACTAACCCTCGTCGATGAGTCTCAAGCCCTAAAATTAGCCCCCTCGATAAGTTCTCTTCAACGAAACTCGTGTCCCCATCGACGTGCCCAAGAAGACTACTCGTTGACAAACGTTTTGCCCTCGTTGACGAGACGCTGCTAAGTTCCCCTTTGAAATTCTATTTTCTCTCCTTCCTTTTATTATTTAATTTTTATAATTATATGGGTTACTACATTCTCCTCTCCATACAAATTTCTTACTCAAAATTTGCTATCTATATTGAACACCATTATTAAGGAAAATTGGCTACTTATTTTTTATTAATTACCCTCACTTATGGCGGAGGAATACCGTGGTTACATAAGCAGTTCTGGGAGATTACAATTATACCTATAAAATAAAATTTCTCCCAAAACCAAAACACTACCTACCCCAAAGCCTAAAATACAACTATTCATTCATCACTCCACACTAAATAAAATAGAACAATGTTATTTGAACAATACTGATTATTACTATTTCCCAATAAATAGGTGTGGATATTTATGTCTGATCTCTTCATTAAGTTCCCATGAAGCTTCTTCCATGGCATGATTCTTCCACAGGATTTTTACTAACTAAATTTTCTTGGTACGCAATTCCTGTTCCTTCCTATCTAAGATCTATACTAGTGCTTCCTCTTATACGAATGATTCTCAGAGCTCTATCTCTGCATAGCTAATCACGTGACATGGGTCTAAGATGTATTTCCTCAACATGAAAACATGAAATACATCATGAATTTTAGATAGAGCTGGTGGTAGAGCTAGCCTATAGGCAACTAACTCCATTCTTTCAAGTATCTCGAATGGGCCAATGTACCTAGGGCTCAGCTTATCCTTCTTTCCAAATATCATAACTCCCCTCAATTGAGCTACCTTTAAAAATACCCGATCTCCCATTTCAAACTCTAACTCTCGGTGGTGAGTATCTGTGTAACTTTTTTGTCAACTCTGAGCTACAATGATTCTATCTTTAATAAGTTGGACTTTGTCATACGCTTGTTGCACCAAATCTACTCCCAAAACTCGCCTTTCTCTCACTTCATCCCAATATAATGGAGAACGACACCTCCTACCATATAAAGCCTCATACGGTGCCATCTTGATGCTGGCTTAATAGCTGTTATTGTATGCAAGCTCGACCAGTGACAAATATTGGGTCCAACTACCCTCGAAATCCAACACGCATGCTCGCAGCATATCCTCAAGAATCTAAATCGTCCTCTCTATCTATCCATCTGTCTGAGGATGAAAAGCATTTCTAAATACTAACTGTTACCTTATAGCCTCCTGGAAGCTCTTCCAAAACCATAGAGTAAATCAGGGATCTCGCTCTGAGATTATAGATACTGGTACACCATGTGAGCACACTATCTCCTGAATGTATAAATTTTCTAGTTTGTCCATAGAATAGTTGGTTTTGATAGGGATAAAGTGAACGGGCTTCATCAGCCAATCTACTACCACCCATATGGCATTTTTCCCCCGCCGCGCTGGCGGTAACCATATCACGAAATCCATGGAAACATGATCCCATTTCTACTCAGGGATGTAAATTGGCTGCATTTTCCCTACTGATCTCTGGTGCTCAGCTTTTATCTGCTGACACGTTAAACACTGCTACACGAATTCAACTATCTCCCTCTTCTTTTTGCTCCATGAAAAAGTCTCTCGAAGATCCTGATACATTTTAGTACTATCAGGATGAACTGTGTACAGGGATCTGTGAGCCTCCTCTAATATAGTCCTCCTTATCTTAGCATCTATAGGAACGCATAATCTGGCATGGAACCTCAGGGCTCCATCCTCTGAAATATTTCTCTATCAACTCTTCCAACTCTGCATCATTCCTATATACAGTTTTAATTCTCTCCTACAAGGTAGAATGTACCACCAAGTTGGCAATGAATTCCTGGTGATCACCCTCTATCAACTGCACACCTAACCTTTCCAAATCCATCTAGATAAGGCACTGAATCTCCATTGCTAATACTGCTGCTTCTGCTATTTTCCTGCTCAGTGCATTAGCCACCACGTTTGCTTTCCGTGGATGGTAGCTGATAGTACAATCATAATCCTTGATAATCTCTAACCATCTTCTCTACCACATATTCAAGTCTTTCTGAGTGAAGAAATATTTTAAGCTTTTATGATCTTGCATTTCCCACCATAAAGATAATGCCTCCATATTTTTAGAGCATACACTACTGCAGATAACTCTAGATCGTGCACAAGGTAGTTCTTTTCATACTCTTTAAGCTTTCAAGATGTGTAGGCGATGACTCTCCCGTGCTGCATCAACATGCACCCGAGTCCCTTTTGGGACACGTCACTGTATATCATAAAACCATCTTCACCTAATGGGATCGACAATATCGATGTAGTGACCAGCCATCGCTTCAACTCCTGGAAACTCTACTCACACTCATCGGTCCAATCAAATTTCACGTTCTTTCTCGTGGGTCATGTTAATAGACCTAATAATCTGGAAAATCCATCCATGAAATGCTGGTAGTACCCTGCCATACCTAGGAAACTTTTGACCTCCTGATCATTCACTAGTCTCACCCAACTAACTACTGCCTCTATTTTATTTGGATCAATAGATATATCATCCCCAGAGATCACATGCCCGAGGAAGGTAATCTGCCTCAACCAGAACTCACATTTCTTGAATTTAGCATACAATTTCCTTTCCCTCAGCACCTGCAAAACTAGTCTTAAATAACCCTCATGCTCCTCAAGACTCTTCGAGTATTCCAGTATATCATCAATGAATACCACAACGAACTGGTCTAAGTACTAATGGAACACCCAATTCATTAAATCCATAAACACCGTAGGTGCGTTTGTCAATCTGAACGACCTTACCAAGATCTCGTAGTGCTCGTACCCAGTTCAAAAAGTTGTCCTCAAAATGTCCTACACCTTGACTTTCACCTGGTGGTAGCCCGACCGTAGGCCAATCTTGGAGTAGACCTGAGTCCCCTGGAGCTGATCAAATAAATCATCAATTACGGGAAGAAGATATTTATTCTTGATTGTTAATTTATTTATTTCTCTATAATCTATGCACATCCCTATGGTCCCATCTTTCTTTTCACAAACAAAACTGGTGCTCCCCAAGGTGACATGTTAGGCCTGATAAATCCTTTATCCAATAACTCCTACAACTAATCTTTCAATTCTTTCTATTTTTCTAGATCCATACAGTATGGTGTTTTAGATATCAGTGATGACCCCGGTAGTAGATCCACGGTGAATTCAATCTCTTGGTCAGGTGGTAAGCCAAGTAATTCTTCTAAAAATACATCTGGAAATTCTCTAACTACTGGAATATCGGCTTGTTTCAATTCTTCCCTCAACAACTCCTTTATGTTAGCTATATATCCCTAGAATCCACCCTGAATCAATCTCCTTGCCTAAATAGCTGACACTAACTATGGTAAGGAACGCACCCGTGAACCCACAAATATGTATTCTTGCTCACCTGAGGGTCTGAAAATCACTTCTCTCTGATGGCAATCTATACTGGCATGATTGGCTGCCAACCAATCCATACCTAATATTACATCAAACCCTTGCATATCTTATATCACAAGATCAACTGGTTGCTCTTTCCCCTAAATGTCCACTAGAAAGTTCTTAAGTACCTTCCTACACCTCACAATAGATTCCGTCAACGTGGCTACAAACAAACCAACATCTAACAATTGTGCCTCTTTCCCACTTACTTTAACATACCTCGCCGATGCAAATGAATGGGTGGCACCTGTGTCAAATAAAACAACAACTTTATATGGTAAAGTAGTAATAATACATGTCACGACGTCTCTAGCAACCTCAGCATCCCCTGGCGTCAATGCATAGACTCTCGTCAGTGTTGTGTTCCTCTACTGGCCTCCACGAGGCACCTAGTAACCGCCTTGGAACAATGACCAAGTCTCCCACAATGCTAACAGACATTCTCTCCCATCCTACACTCTCTTGGATGCTTCCGACAACATATGGGACAAATGGGGCAAACCTACCTACCCTGAAACCCTCGGCACTCTATCATCTGTCTCTAGCCTCCTTTAAACCAACCTCCTCTCCATGGGCCCCAGCTGGAACCCACCTAAAATATCGAATGCGCGGGCCTCTTCCTCTGGCTCAGTACACCTACATCTGTCTACTCGCTCTCCTCTGCTACGGTGGCTCTGTCAACCAACTCAGAGAAATCATGCATCTTTAGCACTATCACCTACTTGTAAATATCTCACCTCAATCCCCTCTCAAACATCCTAGATTTTTTAGTTTCATTTGACACTATATATAGGGTGAATCGTGACAGTTCGATGAATTTTTTCGCGTACTGCTGAACTGTCAACGGTCCCTAGGTCAAACTAAAAAATTCCTGTACTTTTGCCTCTCTAACCATGGCAGGATAGTATCCATCAAAGAATATGTCTCTGAATCGAGCTCATGTCATCGACACTAGGATGGGTCTCTATTCCTCTAACAATCTTGTAGCTATCTGCCATCTCTTTACCTCCCCTACCAACCTATACATGGCATAAAGAACCATCTGCTCATCAATGCAATGGAGCACCTTTAGTATTTTCTCTATCTCCTGCATCCAGTTCTCAGCAACTACAGGATCAACTGCTCCTGAAAATGATGCAGGGTTCATCTTCGTGAATTTTTCTATCGTGCACCCCCTACGCAGTAGATGGACCTCTCCGCTCCCTAGAGCTCCGTGCAATCTCAACCAAGACCTGCTGAGCTACATTGTGTAATATAGCATCCGAGTCCCTAACTCCTGCACCAAAATGCCCTGCTCCAATGTCACCACTAGCATGTACGCTACTTCCTTTAAGGTCCATCCTACAATAATACCAATTTATTTTGAGAATCTGAACATTACAATGCTACTCTAACTAAAATACCCCATACCTTCTATCACTAATTTAGGGTCTAGTCCTACCATATGGAAATAGAAATCGACGATAGTTTACTATGGTTTTCCTGAAATCGTCACCCCAAGAAAATCACAAAAACCACCCCGTAATTCCTCCTTCTAAACTATGGAACAAAACCGTAAATTTTCATCCTATTTCCCCAACATTAGCTCACTAATATCCTGTTCTATTCTTCTCCAAAATTTCATTCCTATATTCTAGTATTGTTTTCCACTACACACTATAGTCTACTGAACCTAGCAACCTAGGCTCCGATACCAAACTGTAACGACCCAAAATTTCATACCATTTTTTTTTAATATACTACAAAATAAAATACTCTGATACCCCTGATAGTATCTACTTTAACATCTCAGGCTCCAAGGGAGCACTGAGGAAACCCTAATCATATTACATACCTAAGCAACAAAAAACATAAAGTTATATAATCAATATTTACAATACTAGAATTCTATATTTTCCCAAAGTATACATACATGATTACATGACTCCAAGTAACATCTACCAAAAACCTTGAGATCTACCCAAAAATCTAACTCCCTGAAAACACTTACCATTTGGACAAGGCAGTGCAAATGACTTCTCTATCTGTGAACCTGGTCTGCTTACCTATCTGGATCACTTAAAAAATGTTAAATCGCTGGAATAAGACAATGCTCAATAAGAGGAAATATGCTATTACTAGTGTGTGGCAACTGGGTCTACATAAATAATTTACTATTAAATAACCGAGTTGAAATATCACGTAAATACTGTATAACTCACACCTACATGAATTAAAATATAGTTGTATTATCTATGTTTTCTATTTATCCATACTGATAAGAATATAATATATCTGTTGTTCTTTTGTAAATTTGTATATATATAAAAAACTGATAAATATCCCTAGAAATCTGTATGTCATGATTTAACCCCTTATGATTGGGTTTTACGGCCCGTAGGTTTGACTTAACTCTGTTTGGCCTACCAGGTAAGTCACCTGAATACTCTCCCAAAGGCACGATACTGGTATCTACCTCATCAAACTAGCCTCCTCAACCTTGAAACTAAGGAGCCTGTAATCTCTCCATAGGCACAGTAGATGGAATTCGCACACTATCTGAGATATGTGGTTGCACTCTGATCTGAAATAGCAACGGTACTGTGCTTTGCTAACTAAATCTGTCTAAAATAATTAATCTGACTGAAATAATTCATCAGGGATCTAATACTGTACAATACTAATAAATATAACTATCTCGTTGTTTCATCATGATTCCAAAATAACCATAACACTATAAATCTGATTTGAAATAATCTAATATCTCACTGAATAATCTATAATATCTGACTGTAATATTTGACTGAATAATCGCTAATATCTGAGTGTTATGGTTTTGGAAATCATGGAATTCTGTATATGCTATAAAATATCTGTCTGTAAACTATATCTGTCTGTATAATATCAATCTGTAAAAATATATATGTCCGTAAGATATACATCTATCTATATAATATCTGTCTTCATGTACACTATAATTCAGAATTCTGTAAAATCTGATAAAACATATTTCTGTGCATAAATATTGATAAGTCGTGGTATTCTAAAAAAATATATAGACTCTGTACTGAACAAATATCTACTCAGGCCACACAATTAATAAAACACATGTTTTGAAATCCATAAAGCTATATAATTAATATTCCATACCCTATTAAACAAATACCATATTTTACTGATAAAATTCTTGAATTTCCTAGCACAGCATATTTCCCTTGCCTAACTGGCAAGGAGGCTCGCCTCCAACTCTACTCTCGCGCTCTCGGCGTACGATCCCCAGAATCTTGCAATAATGCATAGAAACATATTCCCCAGTAAAACACTGAATTTCCCAAAAAATCATCATACTCATTGAGAGATATGGTGTCATCTCAAAAGGGGGGGTGAATTGAGATTTAAAAATATTTTGCTAATTTAAACTTCACCGATTCACCACATTAAATCTTATTTAAGAATTAAAGCATGTATGAAAAAAAAAGAATGACAATAAAAAACATTCATACACATGCAAAAATTAAAGTGCGACATTTAAATGTGTGTGTGAGAGAGAGAGAGAGAGAGAGAGAGAGAGAGAGAGAGAGAGAGAGAGAGAAGATTTGTTATCAAGGTTCGGCCAATCCTACCTACGTCCTCGCCTCAAGCCAAACTAGTTTAGAGGATTCCACTACCTTTGCTCACTTACCAGGTGGAGCGATACCGTTACAACCTCTCCTTACAAGGTGAGGTAAACCCCAGCTCAAATTTCGGGGCTGAGCCACAACCTACAACTTCACCTTACAGGATGGTGCTCCTAGTTCTCCTAATCGGGTCTAAACCAATCTAGTGCACATTAAAGGCCAGTGCAATCCTCTTCCGACCACACGCCGAAAATACAATAATAATAATAAAAGTTTGCCTACAAATAAGTGCTTCTCAAACTAAGCAAAGATGTACTCAATGAAGAACTAAAATGCACCCTCATATGATGAAGCTTGGTAGAGTATGGTATTCCTCTCAAAATATTTCTTTAAGTAAACCAATGAGAGTATTGAAAATGATTTTCTTTATGAAAATGACCTTTTAAAATTTAATTTAAATGAGGCTTCCAAGCAAAACATATGAAAGTGAATATTAGTTCAAGCCATTGTCAAGAAGCTTCTCAAACACTATATATATCAATGAATATATATGCTCAAAGCATTCTTGAACAAACCCATAGATTTTCTCTAATAAAAATATTTCCAAATAAATGAATAGGAGAAGTTTGGGTTTTCATTTAAAATGATTGACCCTTATAAAAATAAATTCAATAGGACTTTCTAGCAATATATGCATTAGTTTAAATATATGCTTAAGCCTTCAAGACAAAAAATAAATTTCTCCAAAATATTTTCAAATAAAAGGTATGGGAGAAATTTGATCTTTGAAGAACATGATAATAAAAAGGCTATTAAGCTATATATATAAACTTGAATATAAGCTCAAGCCTTTCTAAATAAAACCTCCAAAATATTTTTCTCCAAAAAGATTTTGAAGAAGAGTAGGAGAAATTTGATCGTTGAAAAACAACAAGAATAAAAAGTAGAGGCCTTCAAGCAATATATATAAACTTGAATATATGTTCAAGCCTTTTCAAAATTACCTCAAGAAAAAAAAAAAAAAAAAAAAGAAGCCTTTGAAGTAGAAATATACAAGTGGATATATGCTCCAAGATTCCTTCAATAACCCACAATAGTTTCTCCAAAAAAAAAATTTCTAAGTGAAAAAGTAGGAGAAATAAGAAATATAATGCACAAAGGGGGTATGAAAAATGAGGGAGAAACAAAGAATGTGTAGATATGCTCTCAAGATGTTTCTCTTCAATTTTTCAAGTGTCTTGGACTGGTAGGCTGGCTAGTCAACCGACCCCTTTATAAAAAATAGTTTTTCCCTTCTTTTAACTTTAAAACCATTTTAAAACCTTTGTATATGTTAGGAATTCTATGAAAAAGGTTTTTTATGTTACTTGGAGGTCCTATGGTCAATCTAAGGTTTTGGTTGAGCTTCAATTTAAATCACATGATATGCATGCACACATTAAACCCTAATTACTATTACAACCCAAAAATTAAACAAGTCTTTATGCTTTTGCTCCTCAAATACACCATGGAATATGCCGGGGTCTGCTCGTTTAGGCTCTCTTATGGCTTCCATTAGGCATATGTTACTTGTGCTTCCCGAGATGTAAACCTATTCACACTCAATGCACAAATGCGATGCTTGTTGTTTGTCATAATCAAAACAGGGACCAGACTCAAAAAGTCAACACTTATATTTCCTGAACCTACCTATTTGAAATTCCCAAACTTTAATTTACATGGGCTACTGAAAAGATATCTGTTGGGGTCCTTAACCCATGCCTAGCGGGTCCAAAAACACCCCAACCCTGAAAATATAACGCCATAGTTTTACTTCACAAAACTGCACTATATTCACATACAACAAAAAATTTAAACTTAAATAAGCCTGATAATACTGAAAATACCAAAATAATCAACATACCCTGATTTTGAGATGGTGCCCAAGCCGCCCCAATCAACAATCTATTCTGGCAGACTTGTAAAGAATCTCCCCAGAATCAATGTGGCATATTCTGATTGTTGAAACGAGGAGAAACGGGGTGAGAAATCTTGAGAGAAGGAGAGAGAGAGAGAGAGAGAGAGAGAGAACTAAAAGATTTTTGATTTCCTTGTTGAAATGTCATTTTCAGTTTTTTATCTAGCTACGTGGCCTCTTCGACAACTTCAAGAAGGGAGTTTGTCGACAAACACCTAAACCTCATCAACGAGTCTCAAGCCCCGAAATCAGCCCCCTCAGTAAATTCTCGTTGACGAGACTCATGTCCCCGTCGACGTGCCTAAGAATACTGCTTGTCGACGAATATTCTGCGCTCATCGACGAGACCCTATTGAGTTCCTCTTTGAAGTTCTCTTTTCTCTCTTTCCTTTTATTATTTAAATTCTATAATTATCCGGGTTACTACACATGAAGAGTATGAGTCATCATTGCAAGTTCTCTATTTAAAATGAGGCTAACCATTGGTGGTTATCTATTGATCATACACCTAGTTGATTGTTTCCAAAAAAGGAAGTAGTACTTGGAGATTCAAATAGAGTGATGGTTTCCTTCCAACTAAAAAGCTCTCATATTTGACATCTTGAGATCTTGTGAATTTGGGCACATGTTTGGGGTTGTAACAGCAATGAAAGAAATATACGAGTTAACGAATTCCAAACTTCTTTACCCATAGGTGATGAATTTTTATATATTCTTCCTAGATGATTTATCAAAGCTACTTCCGAGAAAAGATTGAATTTAATATTGACTTGGTGCTAAGAACAGAGCCTATGTCAACTGCTTCATATAGAATAACACTAATTGAACTAAGGCAACCTAGGGTGCAATTAGAAGATTTCCTCGACAAGGAATCTGTTCAACCTAGTATATCATTATAGGTTGCACATGTATTATTCACTAAGAGACGTAATGGGACCTTGAGGTTATGCATTAATCATTGGAAGTTGAATCACGTTACATTAAGAATTAGTATCGAATTCCAGGGATTGGTGGATTATTTGATTAATTGGTAAAACCCCAAAATTTTGAAGATTGATTTTCAATTAAATTATCACTAATTCTGATTTGGGAATTACACATCCCAAAGATAGAATTGAGTACACAATAAGATCATTATAAGTTTCTGATGCTACCAATTGGGATAAGATGAATCAAGTTATTCAATCATACTTGGATTAACTTGATATAATTTTTATGGATGATTTTTGGGTTATTCAAAGATTCAAGAAGAGTGTGAACAACATTTGTGAATAATTTTACAAACATTATGAGAGCATTAGTTATATGCTAAACAGAAAATGTGGGTTCTAGACAACTAATACGAAAATTTTGGGTCATGTCATAATCAAAAGATAATTATCTATTGTTTCTTCTAAGGTTATGACCAGATAGATCTTTAGAAGACTGGAGATGAAAATTGAAGTTGTTGAGTGTTGGTGCTAAAGCAAGGTGTATTAGGATAGAATGTATAATCCATTGATTTATATTAGTTACCAATTTTATTAGAGTTGTTTAAAGGATTAACTCAAAACTTGTTAGGTTAACGATGGATTTTACTTAGGGTTGTATTTAACAAATTTCGAGGACGAAATTTTTATAAGGAGGAGAGAATGTAACTCCCCAGAAAATGATATGCTTGGGAATGTAAAAAGATAATAACAAAAATAAAAATATAAATAAAGTAATATATTAATTATTAATTAATTATTGTTAAACTCGATTAATTAATTAAAAATTATTAAATAATTACAATGATATATACATACATACATACATACATACATACATACATACATACATATATATATATATATAAGTATATGATATTATAATAGTTAAGTATACATACATATATTAAAAGTAAAAATGAATGAAATCTATTCCTTCAGGAAGAAGGAAGTAGAGAACACATTTTTCACGCTCTCTTTTTCTCTCTCTCCGCCTGCCTCTCGCTCTTCTTGATTTTGTCGGCCTAACGAGTACTGATCGAAAATCGAAAAATATCGCTAGGCTCCATTCTCCTCCACCAACATATCTACCGAAGCGGATTTGTCGTAGGAGCAGTGTAGGCATATCCCCTAGGGTAGGGATGATTCTCTACAAGTCTAGTAGAGCGGATTTCTTGTGGGGTCGTCACAGGCATAACCTCAAAATTAGGATAATGGGGTTATTAAGGGATTAATTATTATTTAATTAATGTAGATTTGAAATGTTAAATATTGGGCATTATGAGGTTGAACTTGGGTTACTAAATTTAGGATTCGGGTGAGCATTGCGGGTATAATTTCGAGATCCTTGTTCAAGAAAACCAAGGTAAGTGGAGTATTTTAGAATTTTTAATATTAATTTGGAGTATACGAAATCAAGGAAGTGATAAGCGGAAGTTATTTTAGGAGTTGAGTTGAATAATTTGCGATAAATGTGAATTTTAGGTTTTTGGGCCGCAAACGCCGAGGGGCGTATGAATTGGGTATTTTTAGGTAGATATTAGTAAGTTAGGTAAAGGAAATATGCTATGCCAACTGATTTAGAAATACTTACCAGTAAAGATATGATATATGATTATGGGTGTTTTTAGAGTAAGAAAATTATATAGTTATACAGATTTCAGTATATATATTTTGTTTAATTAATTGTGTGGCATGAGAAATTTATCAGTATAGTACAAAATTTATACAACTTTAATGTTATTAGAATTTATGTAATCATACATAGTTAAAAATATTCAATTTCTCAGTACCATGATTATACAGTTTATACAGAAAGCACGATATGCAATATTAGCTAGAATTATGATTTATACAGATTATGATTTTTGTTGCTTATACAGAAATATGAAATTCAGTTTCAGTAAACCATGATATTCAGATTACAAAACCATAACATTCAGATATATTAGTTTACTACAACGTTATGGTTATTTCAGTTAAAAAGAATCATGGTTAATCAATAATATAGATATATCAATTATATATATATATATATATATATATATATATATATATATAGTATCAGACCCTGATGGATCAGATCAGTTTTTAGAGCATGGTACCATTTCTAGTTCAGTTCATAGTGCAACCACATATCTCAGATAGTATGTGGATTTTCAATAGTCGATCGTGCCTTTGTTGTGGATAGGCTCTGTTGACCCTATGGGTCATACCCTGTTTTGATTATGACAAATACTCTGATATTTAATGTCTATCAAGTTTGTGTGTAGGTTTATATTAGCTTGATCATTTGATGGCATGTGAAGACTTGAAGGCTGAAGACCTAGAAGATTTATTTTGTATTGTAATTCATGCTATGTTTATCTCGGGTCTATAATATTTTAATATGGTCTGTAATAACTAAATCTACATGCATGACACGAATGAATGCTCAACATGCCCGTAGATTGACCATAGGGACCGAATAACCTTAGGGCAGATTTTTTCGATGTCCTCATAGACCCTAGAAATACTTTAGGTCCCTACACAAATGCACAAAATAGTCCCCATAATAACTTGCTCAATCAGGGGATCAAATTGAAATGGATTAAACATAATACGCATAAAATGAGAGAGGTCGGGCAACCGAAACCCAGGTGTTCAAATCACCTCGGGCACTCAAACCGTTGGGATGTCAACGGTTTGACCAGGCTTTGAGCAGCCGAACCCAAAATGACCTTATCTCCCTCGGGTGACCGAACCCTTTGAAAGTGACTTTTCACCAACTTGGGCTGCCGAACTTTTCAGTTCAAAATAGGCCTTGGTCGACTGAATCCCTCTGATCAGTTAACCAAACTTAATTTCGGGCACCCGAACTATGGACAGAAAGTTTTTGTCTTTTGTTCAGCCAATCGATCCTAACTTCGGGCACCCAAACCTTTAAAAACTCATTTTCTGACTAAATCTATTCGGGCACCCGAACCTTAGGCCAGACACCTGAAACTCTCAGGTTGAATTAATTTTTACCGAGGTAAATTGGGGTTAAAACCGAGTTAATTTCCTAAACTCATTTTAAAATATTTTTAATAATTCCCATTGAGTCCCCAACGGTCATAATTTTGCCTATGCCTATAAATACAACTTCATTTGAAAAATTAAGAAAAGATTAGGGTTTTAAATAAGCCAAAATTATTTGAAAAATTTATTGGCCAAAAATTATTTATACTCCTATATCTCTTCAAATCCATTGCCAAAATCCACTCCTTATATTCATTAGCTATTTATTTTGAGTGAGATTATTTTTACATACTTATTATACAAGCTCACACTCTCCCATATTCATATTTGATCGTGCATTGATTTTTTAGAGAGTTGCTTAAGGTTTTTCCCATAATATTTCATTCATAAATATTTGATTGGGAAAACCTATTACCTGGCTTATGATCTTGCATCCTCATTGCAAGATTCATAAGCTTGATTTTTGCTTCGACGAAAATACCTTTAGCGAGCTTAAAACCCTATTATCTACTGTGCTTTACATTTGAGAAATATTTTGTGATATTTGCTTAAGGGTTATAAAGACTGTTTGATTGTGCACACAAGAAGCATATTATTTTGATATTAAAAGTCTCACTCTCACATACACACATTGATATACATCATGTTAAGAATTAACACATTAGTTAACAAAATCTCACTTAAGCTTAATATCCTATCATATGTGAGTGGATTATTTGATTGATTACAATTGGTACATATCTTCTTTACTGAGAAGCATAATCATTGTACTCGTCTTTATTGTGAAAATACTGTTGTATTCCAGGCGTGGCCTAAGGGGGCGGTAATCCAGTCCGGTAAGGATTGTTTGTAAAGGTTGAGGTCAGCCCTGTGTTAATTGACCTAATTGTAAAGGTTGAGGCCAACCATGTGCTAATTGACCTAGTTGTTTAGGTGTCGCTTCACCCATTTAGTGGGCATTAGTGGAATCCTCGGGCTTGCAAGCTAGAGGCAGGGATGTAGGCATAGTTGGTCGAAGCCCGATAACATATCTAGCGTTGATTTTATTTTTCGCAATTTACTTTCTGCACCTGTGTGTTTATGTTTATCATTTAAATATTTGATTGGTATTGTGAATACATAGAAAGACCCTAGGTTTGTGAAATGTTGCTTGCTAGATTAGTTGAACCTAAGGGATTAATTTTTAAATACCCAATTCACCCCCCCTCTTGGGAATACACCAAGGCTAACAGGCTCCCCGTCAATTAGGGTTGAGATGGCCAATCTGACTATCGGAGTTCAATTGACTTATCCTGGTCAGCCAACCAGTGTTAAATTCTACTTACGAGCCACACAACCCTGTCATAAGGGGTTTATTCATGACTTTCAGTTATTCATCCAGGGAAGTTAACTTAGATATTATTATATATCTAGATTTAAGAAACCGAAGTCATACGTATAGATATTAAAAGTACTTTAAATAGAATATTCAGGAAAATAGTTCATGTTAAGCAACATAGGTGTGAGTTATACTGTGTTTTATTTATATGTGTTTTCACAAACTTAGTTGTTTAGAGCATACAATACTTTTAAATCAGATATTACAGTTATGCAAACTTATCTGCCACACACTGGTAATAGCATATTTCGTCTTACTAAGAGTTGTCTCATCCCAGTAATTTTTCACTTTTCAAGTGAACCAGATAGACGAGCAGATCAAGCTTGGAGGTAGGGGGAACTTCGGCACTGCTCTGTCTGTAGGGTGAGTATTTTTGAGAAAGATGCATTTTTGAATGGTCCCTAGGAGATCAGATGGAAGATTTTTGGGAATGTTCATGTTGTATGTATATTTTGGGATTACTAAAACTCTGGTATTGTAAATGTGGATTTATGCCTTTTTGTTTACCGCTGCATAGGAAATTTTATAGATGTTCAAGCTTCTCGGTCCCCACTTGGATCGAGATGACATTATATATTTAATTTAGGGTATCAGAGTAGAATAATTTTATGATATATAAAAAAAATCAAAAAATAAAAAAGAAAAATTAGGTCGTTACAAACCATGTAGGTGATACCACTCCATTTCCCACTCCTTTTGACCCTAAAAACCCAAAATTGCCTTTGCCTCTACCCTTACCCATGCCCAAGTACCTTAATGTAATCTTGGATGAAAAGATAAAGTTCACACAAGTAGGATCATACTGGAAGTTCATGGTCAAGTGGAGAGATAAGTCACTTCCCAAAAGGAGCTGGAATCTTAAAGAAGTCCTCCTTCATTTTAACCTAGAATGTTACTCCCAGTACTTCACCTCTAATTCTTCGAAGAAGAATTCTTTTGGGCCCGAGAGAGATGATGGGGATCAATATGCCATACCCCTTTCTTTTGGTGATTTAGTGACACATGGATGACCTCCCGATGTCCACTCCTTTGCTGACATGGTGACACATGGACGATCTCCAGATGTCCACTATTGTTTATATATGTTTTGCAAGAACACATGAGATTAATTAAAGATCTTACTCGAAGACCATCTAACTATTTGGATGGAAGACTGGAAGATTTTATTATTATTATTATTATTATTATTATTATTATTATTATTATTATGTTGACTTTATAAAATTTCTTAGATATGTTATTTCAAGACTATTAGGTGCTTGAAGACCATATTTAAAGACCCAAGTAAAGTATTGAAGCAAAGTCCAACTTAAGACCCATGTGGGCCCCGCACGACTTCATGGATCCCACGCAGATTGGTTGTTTGAAGACTACTTAACGACCTTCGATGCATGAAGACCCCAGTTCATATGCCAAAGCAAGTTCGAGTCCGAGATTCATGAGAGCCCCACACGACTCTAATGGACCCCGCACGATTTTCACCTTCCTTTTGGAATATGTTTAAATTTCAAATTTGAATTGTAATAATGCATGGAAACTAAGCTTGACTTGTCTGCTTATAAGTTGGAGTTCCTTGTTTTTTAGTGTAAGTATTAATTGTGTTAGGTTAATAGTTGTTGAGAGTTGTTGAGTGTTTAAAGTTTTGTCTCCCAGGCTATGCTTATAAATAGCCTTCTTGTTTTAGGAATAAGATATGATGTTGAAGTTGAATATAGAAGAAACATTTCTTTTACTTGAGCTTGTAAAGCTTGTCCCTCTCCTTGTGAGTGAGTAGTGTGAGGCTACGGCGTTTCTCCAGAGATCAAGTGGTGAGAGACCACCAAACTATCCTATGACTCCATCAACCCCTCTTCCATCTAATACTCTCACGGCCCCCATCAACACCACATGGCTAGAACCTTCATACACCCACATGACGATCATCATCTACACTTCATTGTTGCATTCATCTTGTGATTCAAAGCTTGTACGAAGGACCTACGGTGTGACCTAACTACATGTGGAACAACGTCAAGTCATTCAAATCAATCCCTTGGTAACTTCAATACTTGTGTTTGAATCTTTTGCTATATTTTGTGAATCCTTGCTAGTAGATTAAAATCACATCTTTGAGTAACCCATTTGATCCATAGATTGCAATATTGGTACTTGCTAGTTAAAATCAATTGTATGAATATTAGTTTGCTAACACAAAACTTTTATTCTTGAATCTTTGAAATAACAACTTTTTAGCATATAACTTGATTCCTTTGTGAAAGAACCAATTGAGACTTAATTTCTAGACAAGTCATACACCTTTTCAAAATCCTTGAACATGTGAAACAAAGCATGATTTATTATGTTTACGTTCAGATGATTAAATTCTTAAGTTAAAGTGTTTAACTGTATGTGCTTGTGTGAGGGTTGAATTGTAGGACATAGATCGACCATTCTTGTCCTACATCAGCATGTTCGTATCATATGACACAAAATAAGGACTAGTTCACTACATACAAACTGGTCAGTTCTGGTTCTATTCTGATAGGGAACGATGCTACATGTAAAGTGATCGGGATGGGAAATATCAGAATCAGGATGTATAACGGTATAGTGCGGACATTGTGTGATGTAAAGCGCATACTAGATTTGAGGAAGAATCTGGTTTCATCGGGCACTTTGGATTGTAACGGGTTCAATTACAAATTCGAAGGTAATGAAGGTGAGTAAGGGAGTTCTGATCATGATGAAGGAGACGAGTGTGTTGGGTAATATTTACACACTGTTGGGTACCATGGTTGTAGGTGGAGCTACAGCCATAAACTTTGAGTCTGACAGTACTTTTCTATGGCATATGCAGCTAGGGCATATGGGAGAGCGTGGGATGTAGGAACTTCACAAAAGAGATCTTATGAAGGGGTAAAATCATATAAGCTGGAGTTTTGCAAGTACTGCGTACTTGGGAAGCAGAACCGGGTTTAGTTCATAACGGCCACACACAAGACAAAGGGAGTGCTAAACTACATTCATTCTGATGTTTGGGGACTGGTGAGAGTGGCATCACGAAGGGGACATGTGCATTTCATGAGGTTATCACAAAAGGTATGGGGGTATCTCATGCAGTACAAGTTGGAGTTGTTTGCCAAGTGTAACTTGTGGCTGAGGTGGAGTACCAGACCGAGAGAGAGTTCTTCATGTCATATTTTGTTGTCGAGAATATTGGTATTCAAGGAGTTTGGTAAGCAAGGCATGGTGTATGCAGGGCTTGTAAGGGACTTCTTAGTGAAATTGGCGAGTATGGTGTGTTTCTTGGTTAATCGATCGCCAAAAGAATCACTAGATGGGGGAGTTTTAGGAGAGGCTTGGACTGGTTATGCAGTAGACTTTGTAGGTCTAGCTATGTATGTTTCTAGTGAGGTAGGTTCTAGGCTTGGTGTGATGTCTAGATATTGCATCTTTCTAGTATATAAGAAAGATGGGTTCAAGCTAGGTGATCCAATGACAAACAGGCTGGCGATTGGCGGAGACATGGTTTTAGTTGTTAAAAAAATGGGATAGCGTACTAAGGAAGATGAATAGAAACGAATTCAAGAAAGCAGTAGTAGTAGAAATGAGCATGTTATTCAGGTGGAGTTAGAGACGCAAGGCAAATATGTAGGGAGTCCTAGCCTAAGAGATCAAACAGCAATGCAAGTGGAGTCAGAAACTTAGGGTGGAGATGACACAGGTAGTTCTAGCTCGGATGACCAACAACCACATAGGAGCATAGCTATAGACAGAATCAAATGCGTCGTCAAGCCACCCACAAGATACGATTTTGATGATCTGGTGTCTTATGTACTTATCATTAGTAGCGGGGATCCTAATACCTACCAGGAGGTGATGCATAGGGAGAAGAAGGGTAGCTAGATAGGCGCTATGATGGAGGAGATAAAGTCGTTACATAAGAACTAGACATAGGACTTGGTGGAGCTTCCATCTGAAAAGCAGGCAATTGGATGCAAGTGGGTATATAGGACAGAGGAAGCAATTTTTGAAAAGGAAAGAGAGAAGTACGAGGCTCTTTTGGTAGTGAAGGGGTACTCGCAAAGGAAAATAGTAGATTATAATGAAATCTTCTCCTTTGTCGTTAGGTAGTGTTAAGGCTAGTGGCGCAACATGATCTGCATCTGGAGCAAATGCTTGTAAAGATGACATTCCTCCATGGTGACATGGAGGAGTTGATTTACATGACATAACCGGAAGAGTTCAGCCAACCTGGATAAGAGCATTTAGTCTGCAAACTGAAAAATTCACTATATGGGCTAAAACAGTCTCCAAGGCAGTGGTACAAGAGGTTTGACACCTATATGACCCAATTTGGCTACATGAGGTGTGAGTACAATTGTTGCGTCTATGTGAGGGAACTTATGGATAGGTATTCTTTTTTTTTCTTTTTTTCTTTTTTTGCTATACATAGATGATATCTTGACTATTGCTAAAGACACGACTGAGGTAAATCAGTTGAAGACTCTTTTAGGAAAAAAGATCTACGTGAAAGACTTGGGTGCAGCCAAAAGAATACTGGGCATGGAGATTTGTAGGGATAGAGCTATAGGGAGACTATGGTTATCTCAGGGTGGCTAAATGGATAAGGTGTTGGTGAGGTTTACCATGTCTAATGCTAAACCAATGAGCACACCTTTGGCAAGTCATTTGAAGCTATCTACCACCTAATGCCTAAGTACGAACGATGAGGTTCGAGATATGTCAAGGGTCCCCTATGCTAGCGCAATGGGGGTGTATGAAGTATGCCATAGTGTGTATGAGGTTAGACCTCGCACATGCTATCAGAATGGTGAGCAAGTTCCTTCTCGAATCTAGGTTGATGGCACTGGGATGTTGTGAAGTCTCAGGTACTTGAGGGGTATGATCAAGTATGGCAAAGAGTTCATAGCAAAACAGAGGGTTCCTTCAGTTGTGAGATTTGCAAATGGATACTACACACTTGGATGACAGGAGGCTTACAACGAGGTATGTTATGGGAAGGCCTAATTGTTCGAAGTCCGGGGTACAGTCTCAAGATTCGTTGGTTACAACTAGAGTGGTGCTCTTGGCAGAGGCTGATGCTACCAAGGTAGTATTGTGGTTTAGAGGATCTTTCAAGGATAAGAGTGTTCAACAAGGTGAAGTTCCTGTTACCACAGTCAAGTTTAAGTGTGGCTTGGACTTGGTTTATGTCTCCAAGTGTTACAGGGGAGGTGGGTCCCAATCCACAGGCCTAGGCGAACAAGCGGTTATGCTTTTAGATTTCCAAGGTGGTGAATATTTGCCAAGGTGGAGATTGTTGGAGATGTGGCTCATATTCAGAGCGGATCACATGTACCAAATAAAGCTACATGAAGTAAGGGACAATTACATAAGAGGAGTCTACAGCACTAAGGCCAAACTATCGATGTAATGACCCGGAGGAATTACGGTATTTAAATAATGATAAAGAGGGGGAAAATAGAAGTTGGAAGGGAAAAAAAAGGGGCAGCAGGCCTCATCGATGAGGATATGTCTCATCGATGAGAAAAATACCGAGATAGGGTTTTAGGTGATTCTGAATTTCATCGACAAGGAGAGAGTTCATCGACAAGTCTTCTTTTTGACCTCGTCAACGAGATGACGTGGCTCGTCGACGAAGCACAGTGTATAAATAGACCCAACCTTCATTTTTTGACCATTTCTGGTGCAAATACTCATCCCTCTCTCTCCTCTACGTCCTTCCTCCATTTTCTCAAAGATCTCGGACCGATCTGTCGCTAGTTCGATGATCTGAGGCTACCATGATGCTCCTGGTGAAGTTCTTTGCATATGTGCTGGAGTGGATCGTCAGTGGGGTTGAGTTGGAAACCAAACCATCCCAAATTCAGGGTAAGACTTTCTATTCAGTATTTGGCCTTACTATAGTTGTAAGAAATGCAATATATGATGAAATACTGAAGTTTAATTCTAGGAAATATTGTTTTCAGGGTGTTAAGCGGGGAACCCTGCAAGTGCAGGGCAGATTATTTTAAGGGTTTTTCAAAAATCAGGTAAGGGAATAAATTAAGCGAGTAATTTTATGAAAATGTATGTATAAGCTTACAATATTTGGTTTTATGTAAATGAATATATATGTATATTTTATGTTAGGGAATACTGTGATAGATGGCGATGTGTTTAAATATACCTAATACCCATTCTGTGTGGCATGAGTAAGATTTATTGTGAAATACTATTTTTTGAGAAAATGTAGAATTTTACAATGGTAAAACCAGCGTACGAGCTAAAAATATTTTTATATAATATGCCAGCGTACGGGCCGAACTACTGATATGATATGCTGGCATACGGGCCGAGTTATTGAGGTAATTGAGCCGGCATAAGGGTTGTCGCGACGTCCCGGAGCGCGTGTGCCCCGGGGTGGCAAAATAGAAAATGTGTTTTAAATTTTTCAAGAAAAACAAGGAATATCGAAGTCGCCACTAACCTTTTAGTGTGGTTAGAATACATGATTACTACCCCGTTAAGGGTAGAATGGGTCTACATTACCAAAGCTAGGGTCGGGAGTTCGGTTACATGAGGGGAAGGTATGAGCACCCCCTACGCGTCCGTTCTTACTTACGGTACCTAATTAATTCAGAATTATCCCTAAGTTAATCTAATAAGTCTTTCAAATTACCACTCTATTAGTGGATTTACAAATATACATGTAGTATAAATAAATAAATAAATAAATAATACAAAAATATATGTACTATGTATATTGCCTCAAAACTAAAGGTACGTGAAGCCGAAAAGTTGATACCCTAACATTAAAATCATAGGGATAAAAATCAAGAAAATATTTAAGAAAATACGCTCCCAAATTTTGGAAATCTTATAAGGGATTTTTTATAGGAAAATACTAATATGGGAGGTTTTAATATATGGTAATAGAGTAAAAAGCAACACATACCTACTAAAATATTACAAATGTCAAAATAAGTAATAAAATACCATAATACTATATATATAAAGATACTAAGGATACTATAAAAAGTATTATACCGTAATAGTAATCTACCTCAATACTTAATAAAATACCATAATGGTGAACTATTTTTTTACCTAATAATGATACCTTAATAATAAACTACCATATTAAATAATAATTACAATAATACCTTAATAATAAAATCTCATATTGCTAATGAGAATGATAAATCGAAACCCTAATGTACAATATGACAACAAAGTAATAAACCCTAAACATGAACAAATATACATTGAATAAACCACAATAACCACAATGAAAAAAAAAAAACCTAAATATGAATATTAAACATTAAATGTAACCAAGATGATAAAGAAAAGCCCTAATAGGAATGTTAAATTTAACAATCGCGATGACCACTTTAAATATGCACACATGTACATTTAAACACAATACCAACAATAACGAAAATTCAAAGTAATTAAACTTGAACATACATTAACAATGATAACCCTCCATGGAGGGCATGAACATGAACACTAATTACAAGAACAAATATTATGCATTAGAACAAACTATAAAAAATTTAAACATGAAGGAATATTATGAGACCAAAAATCCTACCACAAGAAAAATAAACCAGTCAATATTTACCATTGTAAAAATTTAAAAAACAGATATTAAACACTAAAGATAATATTACTATATTGATTATCTAACAAGTATAGTAATAACAAGTAAAATAAAATAAATACATAATAATAAAAATTAAATAAATAAAAGTCAGTGTGTGCATACACAACATGTAAAAAAAAAAAAAAAAAAAACTTAAACTTTATGTCATAAAATGCAAACTGAACCCATATATATATATATATATATATATATATATATATATATATATATATATTCATGTGTGTGTGTGTGCAGATACAGCAGAGGGAGGTAGGGGACTTACCGAGGGTGCTGGCGAAGCTAGGTCGCCGGAGAACAGAGGATGCACTGCCGGAGTTGGAGATTTAGGGACTCAAGTAGAAGAGCCGCAGTTTTTTTTTGTTGCATGGTCGTGAAGCTAGTGGCTCACGATTGGGGTTTGGGAAGAGGAATGGTGAGATGATGGCCGGAGATGGGCTAGGTCGTGTGTGTGTTTTATGTTGCTGCCCTGTATACAAAGGGAAAAGTTAGAGAACGGAGATATGACTAGTGATGGAGAGGGGGGAGAGATCGTGTGTGAGGCCGTTGCTATTATGGGTGTTTGGTGTTGATAGCGCCGGTGAAGGGGATTGCTGCTGTGTGCATCGGACGTGTTTCCGTTAATGGAGAAGATGGCCGGGAAGTGGTGAGTCATCGGAGTTGATGGCTGGAGTTGGAAGGCCCGCTGGTGCTAGTTCCGCTTTGTGCGTCTCCTCGGATGGACTGGTTGTGTGGCAGCAGGTAGTGGGTGAAAATGGTGGGGACTGGACGAGTGGTGACTCCTGTGGCGCCGAGGCAGTGGGCCGGTTGGTGTGTTGCTATTCGTGAGGGACCCCTGCTGTGGCTGCTTTGGATGTGAGGTTGAAGATGGAGGCAGGGAAAGAAGGAGAGAAAAAGCAGAGGGAGAGACTGGAGGCAGGGGAAGGACCGGTGCGCAGCCGTGGCTATAGGTCAGTGAAGAGGACTACTCGGGAAGAAGAAGAAGAAAAAAAGAATAGCGGATGCTTTTTTTTTTTTCTTTGGTTGTGCTCCCCCCCCCCCCCCTCTTTCAGCCGTGCGAGTCCCCTTGCTTTTATAAAAAATTTCAAAACCCTAATTGCTTAAAGTATGTGCCGCCCTACCCTCATTCATAAGGGCTTTTAATTTGCAATGGCCCATGGAATTAAATGATCAATAGCTGAGAGGCCCGGTGAACTTTAATTCCCGAAAAACAAACGGATCCGAACTTGATTTAATAAAATGACTCAATAAAATATTTAATTTGAAAGACTCAATTTAAAAATTAAAAGATTTGATTTAAAAATTGAAAGACTCATTTAAAATTTGAAAGACTCAAACCAAAAATTAAAAGACTCAAACTTAGAAATCAAACTAGCCTAAACTTATATTTTAACATAACTGGAAACCCTTTTTTTGTTTTTTTTTTAAAACATCCGGGACTCGAAATTAGGGACTCAAAAAATAACCGGACTCAACTAAAACACTCACACTCAATGTGAAAACAATTCGGGATTCTTTTAAAATACACCGGGACTCAATCGGATCCTCCCATTCTCAGGAACACAAAGTCAAATTTTTAGTATGCAGGGTTTTCTTAGAACGGCCTGGATAAAATTGGGGTGTCTACAAGGGTCGAGTCTCTTATTTGTTATGTAATGCGGCATATGGGCCGATGATTTTTAACTTTGTATATGAAATGTGATATGATGATAGTGAATTGACAATTATTACTATTGAATAAGGATGTATCACAGTTTGGAATATGATATATAGTATCAGAACTTGGTTGGCTTGGTTTAGGCTTTCACTAGACACGGCACCGTAGCTATGTGGTCATATTTATCATAATATTTGTGTTATCACTGTCGTACGGGGCAGCGTAAGGATGGATAGTCGAAGTGGTTATTGAAGTGTTGGTGCCCTAGTGTATGGACCAGTCTGGCAGACCCATCATACTTACAGACATTTAGTTTTACTTGGCAGTGGTCGGCCAGTCATTGTCAGATCCCGCCTTCGGGCCACACAACCCAGTCATGTGGGGGTAATACATGACATTAGCTAGCTAACCTACCAGAGTTGTTTTCGTATTATTATCCTTATAAAAGACGGGTTATGTTTATGGAAACTCAGTATGTTCGGTTATGCTAAGATTATAAATGTTTTCCCAGAAATAATATTGACAGTTTTACTAAATATGTTTATGTATGCTCTTATGTATAACACGGAATACTCATGTTGGCACACACTGGTATTAGTTTATTTTCCCTTACTGAGAGGTGTCTCACCCCAAATTATTTGATTATTTCAGGAGCCCCGGATAGGAGAGGGGATAAAACTCCGCTAAGATAGATATCACTAGTCTACCCTTTTCTGAAGGGTAAGTCTTTTTGGTAGGGTCAGATGGATGTTGTGGGAAACGACCCTAGGATTGGTCTTTGGAGATTTTGGGAGTTGTATTATGGATATAGTAAACTCTGGTTTTGTATTTAATGATATTCCAGGATATATATGATTTTATGTTTTCCTGCTGCCTAGGCCTCCGCATTGTATTTTTTATATGTCCCTGGTACCCACGGATAAAGGTGGATTATGATCTGTAAGATTTATTAATTTGGAAAAAAAAATGGTAAAATAGGTAGGTCGTTAAAGTTTGGTATCAGAGCCTAAGTTTTTAGGTTCTGTAGACTTTAGAGTGCAGCGAAAACAATACCAGAGTATAGGAAAAAGATTTTAGGTTTTGTTCTACAGTCTAGAGACAAGACTTCTGTGGTAGTTTCTGTGTTTTTCTTGGGGTGACGATTTCAGGAAAAGTAAGCTATTATCGGGTTGTGTTCCTAGAATGTAGAACTGGATTTAGGAATAGGATGGGGTTATTAAGATAAGAGACTATGTAGGGTGAGCGAAATATGGGGAATAGGTATCTAAATCATGTTAATTGTTTTTCAGGATGGACCCTGGAGGAGGTAGTGCCCACGTGAGTGGTAGTAATGGAGCAGGGCCCTCGACTGTAGGCGGGGTTGATTCTGACGCAGTTTTATACAGCGTGGCTTAGCAAGTTATGGATGAGATCTCTAGGAGCTCTAGAGAGCAGGGAGTTCCGTCTGCAGGGCATAGGTGCACTACAGAGAAGTTTACAAAGATGAATCCTCTGGCATTTTTAGTAGGGGTTGATCCTGCAACCACTGAGAATTGGATGCAGAAGATTGAGAAGATCTTGGCAGTGTTGTAGTATACAGAAGAACAAAGGATTGTTTTCGCCACCTATAAACTGGTAAGAGAGGCTGAGAGGTGGTGGACTATAGTGAGGCTTCTGGAGAAGTAGAGGACAACGCCGATAGCCATGACTTGGGACCGGTTTAAAGAGTTATTTTTTGATAGGTATTTCCCAGCCACAGTCAAGGAAGTTAAAGTGGAAGAGTTCCTGAATATGAAACAGGGACAGTTGTCGATACAACAGTATTCGACGCGGTTTATAGAGCTCTCACGATTCGCTCCGTATATTGTTCTTGATGAGATTAAGAAGGCAAGACAATTTGAGAGAGGTTTGAGGCGAGGTATATTCAAGTAGGTGGTAGTGCTAAAGATATAGGACTTTGATGAGTTGGTTGATAAAGCAGCTTTGGCTAAGATTAGTGAGCGTATGGACGCAGAGGAGCAAGGAAAGAAGAAGAGATCTACATCATCAGGCTTTCAGCAGGGTCCTAGGCAGGGTCAGTGGAGGATAGGAAACCATGGTAGAGGACAGAGACAGGTGGTTGGGGGTTAAAAGTTGTAGGCGGTGCAGAATCCTCTTATCTGTCAGATTTGTGGGAGGAGGCACTGGGGAGAGTGTCGACTGGGACGACTTGTCTGCTATCGCTACGATAGACAAGGACATTTGATGTGTGATTGCCCTACACCACGATATGGTGCTCCAGCTCCTAGACCACACCAGGGGGGCTATCAGGCACCACGTGGGGGCCAGCAGAGGAAGACGGCTCTAGCTAGATTTTTACTTTGACACCGGGTGATGCCGAGATAGCCGGCGATGTGGTTACAGGTATGGTTAGCATGCTTTCCTTTAAAGTTATTGCATTATTTGATTATGGGGCTACACATTCGTTTGTATCCTTAGAGTGCATTAGATTATGTGGGGCTGAAACACAATTATTGGACACAGGGTTGTTGGTATCTACAGTGACTGGGTCAGCGGTGAGGTGTGGTAAGGTGCTTCGAAACTATCCAGTTGATATCCAGGGGAAGACTTTGTCATCTGATTTAATAGTGTTGGACATGCACGTGTTTGATGTCATATTTGTATGGATTGGCTAGCAGATTTTCATGCATGAGAAGTGATATTCAGACCTCCGGGGAAAACGAAATTCAGGTTTGTAGGATCGCGAGTGCAATCCCCGCCTCAGCTAGTTTCAGCTATCTAGGCTAGGAGACTACTGCTGAGTGGTTTTCAGGGGTTTGTGGTAGTTGTGAAGGAGATTTCAGAGAATTAATTGAAACTTTCTAGCACGCCAGTGGTAAAAGAGTTTACAGATGTTTTCACAGATGAGTTACCAGGCTTGCAACCTGATCGTGAGGTAGATTTCCCTCTTGATCTACTTCTAGGTATAGCGCTGATTTCTAAAGTACCTTACCAGAGGGCGCCAGTGGAATTGGAAGAATTAAAGGATCAGTTGCAAGATCTTCTTCATAAAGGCTTTATACAACCCAGAGTATCTCTGTGAGGAGCTCCAGTTCAATTTGTAAAGAAGAAAGACGGGTCGATGAGGATGTGTATAGATTATGGAGAGATTAATAAAGTGATGATCAAGAATAAATATCCTCTACCTCGTATAGAAGATTTGTTTGACCAGCTTCAGATTATGTGGGTGTATTCGAAGATTGACCTCAGATCCAGCTACCATCATATAAAAGTGAAACAGAAGATGTCACGAAGATGGCCTTCAGGACCTGGTATGGGCATTACGAGTTCCTTGTTATGCCATTTGGTCTAACGAATGCTCCTGTTATATTTATGGATTTGATGAATAGGATTTTTCATCCATATTTAGATCAGTTTGTTGTTGTGTTTATTGATGATATACTAGTCTATTCAAGGAGCTATAAGGAGCATGAGACACACTTAAGGTAGGTTCTGCAGACGCTACAGGAAAAGAGGTTGGACACTAAGTTCAGCAAATGTGACTTTTGACTTGAGAAGGTCGTGTTTTTGGGGCATGTTATTTCTAAAGATGGAATTTCTGTGGATCCCAGTAAAATTGAGGCAGTAATGAATTGGGCTAGACCAAGGAACATCTAGGAGATCAGAAGTTTTTTAGGTTTAGCTGGGTATTACCATTATTTTGTTGAGGGATTCTCAGCGTTAGCAGGGCCTTTGACATGACTGATAAGGAAGAATGTCAGATTTGAGTGGGACGACAGCTATGAGTAGAGTTTCCAGGAATTGGAGTAGAAATTAGTCACAGCACCAGTATTGATCATCCCTCCATAGAGTGAGGGTTATACTATATACAATGATGCATCCTTGAAGGGACTTGGTTGTGTATTGATGCAGCATGGCAGGGTGGTGGCGTATGCTTCCAGACAGTTAAAGGAGTATGAGAAGAACTACCCTACCCATGATCTTGAATTTGTTGCAGTTGTACGTGCATTGAAGATTTGGAGGCATTACCTGTATGGCGAGCGGTATGAGATCTTTTCCGACCACAAGAGCTTAAAGTACTTTTTCACTTAGAAGGAACTGAATATGAGGCAGAGGAGATGATTGGAACTTATTAAAGAATTTGACTGCACTATCAGTTATCACCCAAGGAAAGCAAACGTGATAACTGATGTGTTGAGCAGGAAGTCCAGCGAACCAGTGTTGGCGACTATGGAGATCCAGTATCTGATCATGATGGATCTGGAGAGACTCGACATTGAATTAGTTGAAAGTGGTTCTCAGGCTCACATTGCCAGTTTAGTGGTGTAGCCTACTTTGTAGGAGAAGATTAAAGCCACCCAGAGTTAGCAGAGAGTGATAGATAGAGTACAGAGTGGTTAAGGGGAGGAATTCAGTATTGTAGATGACGAGGCTTTGTAGTTCCATTCCAAATTATGCGTTCCTATAGATACTGAGATCAAAAAGACTATTTTAAAGGAGGCTCATAGATCTTTGTACACAGTCCATCCCGGTAGTATAAAGATGTATAGGGATCTGCAGGAGTCATTCTAGTGGAGTGGTATGAAGAAAGAGATTGCCAAGTATGTGGCCCAGTGTTTGACGTGCCAGCAGATAAAAGCTGAGCATCAAAGGCTGGTAGGGCAGTTACAGCCATTATTTATCCCAGAGTGGAAGTGGGATCATATATCTATGGATTTTGTGACAGGATTGCCGACGGCGTTATACGGTCAAAATGCCATCTGAGTGATTTTTGATCGTTTGACTAAAACCGCCCACTTTTTGCCTATCAAGATCAGCTACTCCCTCAATTATTTGGAAAAGTTCTATATTCAGGAGATAGTTTGTCCTCATGGGGTACCAATATATATTGTGTTAGATTGAGACCCTCGTTTCACGTCACATTTTTGGAAAAGTCTGTAGGACGCACTAGGGTCCCAATTGTCTTTTAGCACGGCATTCCATCCTCAATCAGACAGGCAGACTGAGAGGATGATACAGATATTAGAGGATATGCTTCGAGCGTGTGTATTAGATTTGGGGGTGGTTGGACTCAGTTCATGCCGCTGGTGGAATTTGCGTACAATAACAGTTATCAAACCAACATTGGCATGGCACCGTTTGAGGCTCTTTATGGTAGGAGATTTCGTTCTCCTTTATTTTGGGATGAAGTGGGTGAGCGGCGAGTTGTGGGACCAAAACTTGTTCAACATGCATACGATAAGGTTTGACTTATCAGAGAGAGAATCGGTGCAGCTCAGAACCAACACAAAAGTTATGCCGATAATTGTCGTAGGAAGTTGGAGTTCGATGTTGGTGATCATGTATTTTTGAAGATAGTTCCGTTAAAAGGAATTATGAGGTTTGGGAAAAAGGGTAAACTTAGCCCTAGGTTTATCGGTCCATTTTAGATTCTAGATAAAGTGGGGCTGGTCGCCTATATGCTAGCTTTGCCACTTACATTATCTAGGATGCACGACATATTCCACGTTGCCATATTAAGGAAGTACATCCTAGACCTTTCTCATATTATCAGTTATGGTGAATTAGAGCTCAGTGATTCACTGGTGTATGAGGAGGTGCCAATACATATTCTGGATAGGAAAGTGCAAGAGTTATGTAATAAGAACATTCCTCTGGTAAAGGTTTTGTGGAAGAATCATATAGTGGAAGAGGCTTCCTAGGAGTCCGAGGAGCAGATGAAGCAGAAGTATCCGTAATTATTTCAAGAGGCTTAAGTAGTTAGGTAATATTTCTTTTTGCAGGTACAAGCAATAGTTTAATTAGTAAGTGATATTTAAGTTTTGGGAGAATTTTATTTTGTTTATGTAATCTCCCAAGACTCGGAATGTAACCATGGTATTCCTCTGCCATAAGTGAGGGTAAGTAATAAAATAAGTATACCATTTTTATTTAAAGGATGATAAACTACGTGAATAGAAAATTTCGAGGACGAAACTTTTATACGAAGGGGAGAATGTAATGATCCGGAGGAATTATGGTATTTTAAATAATGATAAAGAGGGGGAAAATAGAAGTTGGAAGGGAAAAGAAAGGGGCAGCAGGCATCGTCAACAAGGGCGTGTCTCGTCTACAAGAAAATACTGAGAAAGGGTTTTGGGTGATTTTGAATTTCGTCGATGAGGAGAGAGTTCATCGACAAGTCTTCTTCTTGATCTCGTCAACGAGGTGACGTGGCTCGTCGACAAAGCCTAGTGTATAAATAGACCCAACCTTCATTTTTTGGCCATTTCTAGCGCAAATACTCCTCCCTCTCTCTCCTCTACGCCCTTCCTCCCTTCTCTCTAAGATCTTAGGCCGATTTGTCACTGGTTCAATGATCTAAGGCCACCATGACGCTCCTAGTGAAGTTCTCTGCATATATGCTGAAGTGGATCGTCGGTGGGGTTGAGTTGGAAACCATCCCAAATTCAAGGTAAGACTTTCTATTTAGTATTTGGCCTTACTATAGTTGTAAGAAATGCTATATACGATGAAATACTGAAGTTTAGCTCTGGAAAATATTGTTTTTAGGGTGTTGAGCGGGGAACCCTGTGGGTGCAGGGCAGATTATTTTAGGGGCTTTTCAAAAATTGGGTAAGGGAATAAATTAAGCCAGTAATTTTATGAAAATGTATATATAAGCTTACAATATTTGGTTTCAAGAAAATTAATATATATATGTATATTTTATGTTAGGAAATACTGTGATAGATGGCGATATGTTTAAATATACCTAATACCCATTCTGTGTGGCATAAGTAAGATTTCTTGTGAAATACTGTTTTCTGAGAAAATGTAGAATTTTACAATGGTAAAACTGGTGTACGGGCCGAGAATATTTTTATATAATATGCCAGCTAACGGGCCAAGCTACTGATATGATATGTCGGCGTACAGGCCGAGCTATTGAGGTAATTGAGCTAGCATACGGGCCGAGTCTCTTATTTGTTGTGTGATGCGGCGTACGGGCCGCGATTAATAAAATATGAAATGCCGGTTACGAGCCGATGATTTTTTACTTTGTATATGAAATGTGATATGATGATAGTGAATTGACAATTATTACTATGGAATAATGATGTATCACGGTTTGGAATATGATATATAGTATCAGAACCTAGTTGGCTTGGTTTAGGCTTACACTAGATATGGTACCGTAGCAATATGGTCACGTTTATCGTGATATTTGTGTTATCGCTATCGTACGGGGTAGTGTGAGGATGGATAGTCAATGTGGTTATTGAAGTGTTGGCGCCCTGGTGTACAGACTAGTCTGGCAGACCCATCGTACTTACAGACATCTATTTTGACTTGGCAGTTGTCGACCAGCCATTGTCAGGTCTCGCTTTCGGGCCACACAACCTAGTCATGTGGGCGTAATACATGACATGTAACGTCCTGAAAATTCTTACCATTTTTTTTTATATATATATTTATATATTTACATCCGTACCTAAGCAGCGGGAACACATATCATAGAACCATTCACATATATACTATACAATACCAGAATCCAGTATATACAGACTATAGCCATACAAAAATACCCCTCCAGCATCATCTACCCAAAATATACACAACTTTGTCAAAAACTCACTCTATAACCAGGGTAATCCAAAATACTCTCTATCCGCGAGCCTGATCTGCTCACCTAACTAGTTCACCTGAAAAATGTTAAAGTAAAGGGGTGAGTCGACGCTCAGTAAGTGGAAATATGCTATTAATAGTGTGTGGCAACTAAGTTAAGAACACTTTTTAAATAGCAACTAAACTACAATGCAATAAATAATCTATAAATCATATATTTCTTTCACAATTTAAAATATAACTGTATCATCTGTATTTTCTACTTTTCATACTACTAATATCATACTATACTCATCATATACTGTAAAATTGTATACATATACATAACTGTGTTTTATCCTTGAGACTCTGTACGTCATGATTTGACCCCTTACAACAGGGTTGCATGGCCCGTAGGCGGGATTTCATCCAGTCAGCCATCCAGATAAGTCAATATACTTTACACTACCTCAACCCGGCCAAACTGCATCCACTCCTAGGCTCGGGACTGGCTACTACGTCATCAAAACAGGCCCCCTCCACCCAGTGAACTGGGGAGCTGCATCCTCTCCGAGCACGGCTAACGGTACCCACACACTATCTGAGATGTTGACCTTATAGGTCACACCCTGGTTTTGATAATGACAAATACAATTGTATTTAATAAATATCCAGTTCATGTGCAGGTTCATATTAGCATATCTTCATTGGCACGTGTAAGCTCAAAGCTTGAAGACAATTTCATACTCTTAATTGTAATAATTTTCAGTGAAACTTTCTGTAATAGTAATTAGGGTTTTCGGTTTGTAATAAGCACACACATCATATGCATGATTTATTTTGTAAGCTCAAATCGAACCATGAATGAGAAAGGACCTTAGAAAGACCTTAGGGTGCACCTTCGGTCGACCGACACCGGACTTTTTCGATGTTTCCAAATTGGACCCCAAGTGATTGTAGGACGCACACATATTTACATACATTTGTTAGGCACTTGAATAGGACTTGTTTGGCTCAATACGAGACCGAAATGCACACTTGGTGCACTTTCGATCGACCGAAACCTATAGTTCAAAAGGCCTTGGTCGACCGAACCAGCCCTGGGTCAACGGTTTGACCAAGGCCCGGTCAACCGAGACCTTATAGTTCATTCCCGATTGACCAACCAACTTTGTACTCCAACAACCTAGTCGACCGAAGGGTCTCAAGAAAATTCCTAGCGGTATGGTCGACCGAACCACACAGTTCAAAAAGGCCCGGTCGACCGAACCTTGAAAAAATTGGAAAATCGCCTTGCCTCGGTCGACCGACCACTCAGTTCAAAATACCCCTGGTCGACCGAGCTACTTGAGTCCTGGTCGATCGAACCAATTCTGGTCGACCGGACCTCTCAGGTTGCTCCTATTTTTACCACGATTAATAATTTTTTAAATAGGGTTAAATTGTTTTAAGTGTCATTAAATTTTTCCAATAATCCCTAATAAGTCCCCCAACGGTCAAAATTTTCAGTATGTCTATATATACTCCTTCATTTGATGGATTAAGCACGTTTTAGCAAAAAGATTAAGAAAATCTCTCTCAAGCCAAAATACTTATTTTTGCTTCTCATTACTCATACTCCTTTGAAACCTACTCAAGCTTACCTTCTTCATCTATCTAAATCATTTGTAAGTGTATTGAGTATTATTGCTTAGAGGTTTGCTCTCTCATTTGTTGCATATTTGAATCGATTCTTTTTGAGAGCATAACCTAAGTTTTCTTAAGTGGCTTTGTCAATAAGCCTACCCCAAGAAAGACTTGTGGTGACTTCCCAAGTATTGCATTCTCATTGCAATAACTTAGGAAGTTCGTATTTGTTTGGGGCTTGCAAAAATACTTTCAAACTCATTCGAATGTCTTGTGGTGTTCATATTGATATATTTGTGATTTGTGTGTGTTATATTAATCTTTGTAGCAATATCCATTCAAATCTATATCATTTGCTGAAATACAAAGATTACTTACATCTTGCAGTCCAAGCATATATATATATATATATTCACGGGATTGACACATTCTATTGAGTGATATTATTGAGGCTTGTTTAATACTCTGTGTGAACACGTTTGTTTGAACACTCTAAAATACACAGATTATTATTGACACTCTCACGTGCGTACTACACTGATAGAAAACATTGTTGAGAGTTGACATATTTAGACCACACAGAGCTTACATTATTTAAATCATCTGTGGTGCTTTGTGTTTGTGCACATTTGTGGTACAAATCTGCTTTACGTGAAAGCACTCTTGTATTGTACTTTTGATTGTATATCTGAGAGATTCCAGGCGTGGCCTGAGGGGGCGGTAATCCAGCCCGGTAAGGATTGGTGTAAAGGTTGAGGTCAGCCCTGTGGTAATTTGACCTGGTTTGTATAGGTGCCGCTCCACCCATTTAAGTGAGCAAGGTATTGTGATAATCCTTGTGCTGGTTAGCCAAGGCAGGGACGTAGGCAGTTGGCCGAACCTCGATAACATATCTGCGTGTCGTCTTCTCTTTACTGCTTTCTAGTGCGTGTATGATTGTTTAAACTGCTTTATTTAATTTCTGGTATATTTACATTATTTGCACTAGATTGACCCTAGGCTTGTGAACATACTGCTATTAGGAGGAATACCTAAAAGATAAAATTTAAAAATACCAATTCACCCCCCCTTTTGGGATCACGCTAAAGCTAACATGAGATATGTGGTTGCACTCTATCTGTATATACCAATGGTACCGTGCTCTATAATCTATATATGTACTGTATCTATTTGTAATCTTTCCACAGGGATCTGATACTATACATATATACACACACACATATACATATATATACTATTTTATTGTTTTCATCATGTTTCCAAAATTACCATAACTCTATCTTTCTGTACTGTGAATACTATAATCTCTGTACACTGTATCTGTAGCATCTTGATGCTACCTCTGTATTTATGTCTGTATACTCTGTCTATATACTCTGTCTGTATACTCTGTATGTTATGGTAATAGGAAACATGGCATGTTATAACTCTATATATACTGTTCTGTATAAAGCTGTAATATAAATACTGATCTTAGTAAAACTATATGCATGTATATGTATATATATATATATATATATTATAACTCTGTATATACTGTTCTGTATAAAGCTGTAATATAAATACTGATCTTAGTAAAACTATATGCATGTGTATGTATATATATATATATATATATATATATATATATATATATATATATCTATTTCATAAAACTATTCATATAAACGCTGTATATGCATGTACATTTCTCTGTATACTCTCTGCGAATATAAACCTATATCTGTATATTCTGTGGAATCCTATATATTGGAAAAACTATATAAATTGTATATAATGTCTATATCTGTGTATTCAGTATAGTATGATACATTATAAAAGCTATATAAATTTCTTCATCACATGAAAATCTACTCAAGCCACATAAGCATTTAAACTCATATTCTGTAAATACTGTATAATAAACTAGTATAAATATATGTCTATGAAATCTCTTATAGCATTATGAAAACTCCTAGCATAACATATTTCCCTTACCTTAACTCTGAAAAGCTCCTATAAATTTCTGGCTCTATACCCACAGGGTTTCTTACTCAACATCCTGAAAACACAATCCTCCAGAACCAAATATCAGTATTTTCTTACCTACAACATTTCTCATAACTAAGGGAAAGACAAATACTGAATAAAATGTCTTACCCTGAGATTGGGACGAAATCCAACCCAACTTTTCCAACGATCAGCTCTGGCAGACTTGCAAAGAACTTTGCTAGGAATGTCATGGTAGCCTCAGATCTTCGACCCGGCGAGAAATAGGCCCGAAAACGAAGAGAGAAGTGAGAGAGGATCGTAGAGAGAGAGAGAGAGAGGAGCATTGAAAATGGGTAAAAATTCGGGTTTTCAATATTTATAAGGCCAGATTCATCGACGAGACACGTCATCTCGTTGACGAGTCCTTCAGTAAATTCGTCGACGAACCCTACCCTTCGTTGACGAAATTCAGAGTAGCCCGAATCCATCTCTAAGTATTTTCTCGTCGACGAGACATATCTTCCTCGATGAATTTCCTTATGCACTCATCGATGAACCCGTGTATTCGTCTACAAATTTCCTTATTCACTCGTCCACGAACCCCTGTATTCATTGACGAAATTTGGCAATTCCTTGAAATTATTATTATTATTATCTCCAAAATGCGATGTCGTCGACGAAGTCTACTGCCTCCTTTTGTTACTGATTCCATTTCTCTCTCTCTTTATTATTTAAATACTATTATTTCCCAGGTCGTTACATGACATTAGCTAGCTAACCTACAAGGGTTGTTTTCATATTATTATCATTATAAAATATAGGTTATGTTTATGGAAACTCAGTATGTTTGGTTATGCTATGATTATACATGTTTTTCCAGAAATAATATTGACAGTTTTACTAAATATATTTATATATGCTCTTATGTATAAAACTGAATACTCATGTTGCCACACACTGGTATTAGTTTATTTTCCCTTACTGAGAGGTGTCTCACCCCAAATTAGTTGATTATTTTAGGAGCCCTGGATAAGAGAGCGGATAAAGCTCCGCTGAGATAGATATCGTTGGTCTACCCTTTTCTGAAGGGTAAGTCTTTTTGGTAGGGCCAGATGGATGTTGTCGGAAACGACCCTAGGACTGGTCTTTAGAGATTTTGGGAGTTGTATTATGGATATAGTAAACTCTGGTTTTATATTTAATGATATTCTAGGATATATATGATTTAATGTTTTCCTGCTACCTAGGCCTCCGCATTGTATTTTTTTATATGTCCCTAGTACCCACGGGTACAGGTGGATTATGATCTGCAATATTTATTAATTTGAAAAAAAAAATGGTAAAATAAGCAGATCATTACAGTCGACCTATAGGGTCAAATTGTCGATGGTTTCAGGCAATACGCAAGAGTAGTTTCTCAACACAAAACAGTCAACTGTTTGGCCAAACAGTCGACTATTTCTTTAACATTCTCAAAATTCTCACAATTTATTTATTTTTATTATTTTTTATATAACAATATGTACGCAGCAGAAACATAAGTCATACAACCATTTATACTGTACAATACCAGAACTCAAAATATTCAAACCATAGTCATATTAAACAACTCCCTCCAATATCACCTACCCCAAAAATATAAAACTTTGTCACAAACTCACCCTACAATAAGGGTAACCAAGTAACCTCTCTATCCGCGAGCCTGATCTGCTCACCTAACTGGCTCACTTGAAAAATGGTAAAGTAATGGGGTGAGATGACACTCAGTAAGTGAAAATATGCTATTACTAGTGTGTGGGGACCAAGTCATAAAATTATAATAGTAGTATTTAAAACTGCATGATCTGACAAATATGTAAAGCACATATATCACATGTATAGTAGTTTAAAATATTTGTATCACCTTAACTTTCTATTATTCATACTGCTAATATCATACTATATACAATAAAAGCTATAAAATTGTATGCATATACATATACATATACATAATTGTGCTCTTTCCTTGGGACTTTGTATGTCGTGATTTCACCCCTCATGATAGGGTTTTGGAGCCCGTAGGTGGTACTTAACTCTGGTCGGCCCTCCAGGTAAGTCATCATACTCTACACTACCTCAGCACGGCCAAATTACATCCACTCCTAAGCTCGGGACTGGCAACTACATCGTCAAACTGAGCCCCTCAACCCACTGAACTGGGAAGCTGCATCCTCTCCGAGCACAGTTTAACGGTACCCATACACTATTTAAGATATATGGTTGCAATCTACCCTATATATAGAACCGGTACCGTGCTTTGTAACTATATCTGTCTATAATCTTTCCACATGGATCTGATACTATATACATATATACTATACTCTTTTTACTGTTTTCATTATGTTTCCAAAATAACCATAACACAGTTAATCTGAACTGTAAATACTGTAATATCTATAGCATCTTGATGCTATAACTGTATAATCTATCTGTACTTTCTATCTATGTATACTGATCTAAATAAATATATGTGTACATATATATATATATTTATATTTATCTGTGAATCTATCTAAATAAAACTATATATGTACTTATATCTGTCTGTATAATATCATATACTGGAAAAACTGTATAAAATTCTACATTAAATAATATCTACTCAGGCCACACATACTTTAGAATCTCATATTCCGTAAAAGTTACATAATAACTGGTATACATGCACATATGTAAAATTCCTGTTAATATAATCAAATCTCCTAGCATAGCATATTTTCCTTACCTAGTTTCTGAAAAGCCCTCACTAAACTCTAGCCTTACACCTGCAGGGTTCTCCACTCAACACCCTGAAAGCAACATCCTCCAAAACAAAACATCAGTATTTTCCTACAAACAACATTTCCTATAACTGTAGGGAAAATAGATTCTAAATAAAACACCTTACCTTGAACTTGGGATGAATTCCAAATCAATTCTACCAGCGATCAGCTCAAGTAGACTTGTAGAGAACTTCGTCAAGAGCATCGTGGTGGCTTCAGATCATCAATCCGGCGAGCAACAGACCCAAAATTGAAGAGAGAAGGAGTGGGAGACATTTTAGAGAGTATCGTGTGTTGCACTGTGGGACATTGTCAGCTAAGTAATCAAAGAATGATAATACTTGATCTGGATCCTCATTGATGGGTTCTCCATTGCACATGGTCTGGACAAAATACTTGCAATCAGAGGTAAGAGCAGTATAAAAATAATCAGTTAACCTCCATGAGTCAAACCTGTGATGTGGGCAAGCACTTAGTAGATCCTTGAATTGTTTCTAGCAAGCCCCAAATGTCTCGTCATCCTGTTGCAAAAAATTAAGAATCTGTTCCTGCAAAAATTGAGTTTTCTGTGAGGGACAAAATGCATGCAGGAATTCACGCTCCATATCAGACCAATTAGTGATAAAGTGAGGTCTCATAGAATGAAACCAAATTAGTGTCCTATCCTACAAAGTAGCAAGAAATAAATTCAGTCTAATAGATTCATCAGTTTTAGCACGAGAGAAAAACATGTTGCGGGTTAATTCAAACTCTGCTAAGTGCTGATGTGGGCACTCAGATTCCTTCCCGTAGAACTCGGGTAGCAGTGACGTCCTCCCGCGCTGCATCATGAAATTAAACTCACCATAAGGAAAAATAGTGGAAGAGGATGCAGTGGCATATTCAAGCTGCAAAAAGTTTATTATCGTGCGCGGTGCAGGTGTAGCCATTTTTCAAAACTCACTCTTTTTTTTTGCTTTTTTTTTTCTTTTTTTTATAAAACTAATAAAAATGAAGGGAAAAACATAATTTTGAAACTAAGACCGACATTCCTTGGCAACGACGCCAAAAACTTGACTCACTTGAAAAATGAGCAGCTCGAAAGCTATCCCAAGTATAGGAGTTACGTCGTGTAATATTTAGCCCAAGAGCTAGATCGTCTCCTCAGGGAATGCGTTTTAATCTCAATTTCACATTCGTCCAATTGAAAATAAAAATGGTACTGAACTTGGTTCAGATTCAGATTTTCAAGATCGTTCAATTTCACTTTTTATGAATTAAATGACATGAAAATTAAGGTCCTAAAACTAACATACATTGAACTAAAGAGCACTAATGGAAATCCTAATTTACTCAAGGAAACTTAACACGCATTAGTTTAAAGATGGTCACCTAAAACATGGAATTAAAAACACCCAATGGAAACTAAACCAGACACACACTAAAAAAACCGAACCTACTAAAAATCGAACCTTTAGCACAATTAAAAGATCAAATCAAGATTCACAATTTAAATGCAAACATGAACTCAACGAAAATTTAAAAGATGTAAACACTAACGGAACACAATAAAAATACAACCTTTACTAATCATAGACTCAAACTAAATCGAATTTCAACAAAAAATTATCTGAATTTAATTAAGAAAACTAAATTAAAATAACTATCAATTAGATAAACAAAGAGATTAATTTAACAATAATGAAATACCCAACATTACTCAACTTAAACAAAAAGAAAGAAAACTCTAATAACATTAAAAAAAAACTAAAATTTCTTCAATATTCCAAGATTCAAAGAAAAGTAAATAAAAGAAAGAAAGAAAGGAAAAGAGAGAGAGAGAGAGAGAGAGAGAGAGAGAGAGAGAGAGAGAGAGAGAGAGAGAGAGGGAGGGAGAAACAAATCCATGGAGCCGTGGTGGTCTGGCTATTGGAGGGAGTTGCCGCAAGCTGAAGGAGGGCTCGGGGCTGTTGTTCCTGCTCAGAGGAGGCTGGTGTAGTGAAAGATGGAGGAAGCAGAGCTGGTGCTCAGCAAGCTGCTATGCAGTAGGAAGCTCTCGGTGGTGGCCTCGTATTGGTGTTGGCATGGCTGGCCGAAATAGCTAGTAGCACTGCTGCTGGAAGGAGTTCAAGCAAAGCAGAGGGGTCTTCAGGTTGCTGCTGTTATGCTTGGGGGCTGCTGTTAGAATGGTGTTGTGGTAGCAAGGAAATTCTGGAGCAACCTTGCTGGTTTTGGGTGGCTGGTGGAGAGGATGGAGAAGCTTGGAACAGGTCTGTGTTGTAACTCTGGTGTGGCTGGGATAGCAAGAAGGAGCTGCTGGCTTTCGGGTTGCAAAGGGCTAAGGGAGGATAGGGAACTGAAAGGAAAAGAGAACAGAGGGAAGGAGGAAGAAGGATATTAAGAGAGGAAGGGGATTTGAGTGAGAGATAAAGAGGAAGAGCTAGGGAAGAAGGAGGAGCAAGGGAAGAGAGGTTAAGAGAAGAGAAAAGGAGACAAGAAGTAAAAACAGAGCAAGAGGTTCGGTTGGGGGCAGCGCCCAACAAGGGAAAAGGTGGAGAATAGGAAATTTAAATAAAGGAGAAGGGAGGCTTTCCCTAGACCAGGATGGAAATAACCCGACCCAATTGGGTTTGACCCGGCAACTTGACTCAACCCGAATTGTTATATTTTTTTCATTTTTTTCATTCTCTGTTCATCACAAATCTGACTCTTCTAAAGCCCGTTTCTCGTAAAACTCAAAACATAAAAGTTGTATATAATCCTTTCCTCTTTCTCTAAAAATTTGAATCATCTCGATTGGAGTTCAGACGGAAAAGTTATCCATGAAATACAAACAGGTGTTGGTTTTGGTTTCCGAGATTTTTCCTGCAACAAAAAATTAGCAAAACTTCATAAATAATGCAATAAAGTTCAAGAATGATGATTTTGGCACTCTATTAAAATATTGAAAAATTTTGGACATTTAATTAAAAATATAAACCGTAAAGATTGGGTTAAAATGCCCAATTACGCAGTTTTCACGAGTAATCATACCCCCCAACTAACGTTTTGCTAGTCTCTAGCAAATGACGTGAATGAATTTCAAGGTAGTGCCTACAACTACAAACTCCAGTGATCATGAAATCAATGCACATGCGAGACAAGTATACCGTTTTACATACAAGAACATAATTGAATTTCACACAAGCTTTTTCATATTCAATGCACACGACTCCAAAGCACGTCACTCATGCAAGTTTCATCGTTTATATGTGATTTGAGAGCAGTATGCTCACATGAAGTTAATCAGTGGCACATTCAGAGTTAATGCAATCATATAAGTTCGAGTATAAACAGGTAAACTCTCAAGGTGTGTGTGATGTGTGTGATTCAGTACACCTAGGATACTAGTGGACACCTACAGAACGATCGCTTTGACTCAGCCTAATTGGTATACCCTCAAAAACACTCAAAAGGAATGGGTTCACTGGTCGTATGTGAGGAGGAATGTCACGATCAAACATCCCACATATTAAAAGGAACAACGCTAAGTATATGGAGTGGACTAGTCTGAAAAGGATCTAGCCTATCTATAAGGTGCTGGGTCCTTCACCCTAGCATCTTCTCACCTACTCGCCATATCCAACTAAGACCACCCTAGATCAACTTATTCACAAACTTGTCGTGAATTCATCGGAGGCATTAATCGGTTGAAGAATCTTTATACGCAAAAAATATGTGTCGTGTCCTTGATTCTTTGTGATATGTATGTGGATCAAGCATTAGCGTTTCATCTCATGCGCATGTTTATTTCTTGTTCTTTCTTATACTTATTCTTCATTTTCTGTCTTTTCTTGATCAATTAGGACAATCTTAACACTTCTTTTGTAATCTTCATACAATCAATGGGAATTGAGCTCGAATAGGGGTCCATGAATTAAGTCTATCTCTAGGGGTGGCTCAACCTTCACATTTTGAGTAGGCTACAAGACCTAGGTTTCTATCTCCTCACTAGGTGTCACCTCTAGGCTAGCAAATCAAAACATAGACTAGTGTACAAAGGAATCATCCAGAAAAAGAGAATTGAGTTCCATGAACTATGATTTGATATTAACGCTCAAAAGGACGATAAATAGTTCAAGGATATCTCACAAGGTGTCATAGTCGCCATGGGTGCTCTCTCAGTGCTCACAGGAAACCCTAAGTGTAATGAATCACGTGAATGTGTTTATTTAGCCTCGTGAGATGTCGTGTAAATATAGGAAATTATATGACCAAATTAACACGAATGTACTACCAATCGATTCTTCATGGAGTCATAATAATAATATAAAGAGAAACTATGCATGATTGACTCAAGTGTGTAATTCGTAAGTTATGCACAAGTATGTGAAAGGTATACACAGTGTTAAGCATGGCATAGTGCAGTGTAATTCCTCAGTGCTCCTCTTTCTTTCTCTCTTTCTTTCTGATTTTTTTTTTTTTTTGTATTTTTGATTTTTTTTTTGAAATATAAAACCCGGTACGTGTACATGCACAGTGTCACATGCGAATGCTCATCCCCCCCCCCCCCAACTAAAATGGAACATTGTCCTCAATGTGAAAACATAGGGAAAATAGAAAAGATTGTGCACGTGAAAGGTAAGGCGTACCTGAGTGGCGAAATAATGGAAAACAAAAATTGAACTATGAGAAAATGGACCTGAAAACTAACTAAAAATAAAAAAAGATAAAATAAAAGGAAAATAAGGGAAAGAAAAACATCACAATTGTCTGGTGGAGGCTCTGGAGGAATTTCGTCTGGTGGTCGCAGGTCTATAAATTGCAATGCCGGTTCTCCAAATTTAAGCCGCCACAATCGATCAGTCATCATACCTGCACGAAAATGAACCTCAAATGAAATAATGCTCATCAATATACCAAACAATACGTGTGCAGGTCGACCCTCTTGTGTTGACAAGAAAGGGTCTTTATTCAACATCATGTCCAGGAAATGTGCTTCTTTACGAACTGACGTGTGATGGGAAGTTATTGGAGCAATTACCTGTAGTTCTTCAAAAGCATTAACATTAAGGTTTTACCTGGTTCTTTGAAAATTATATGCTCACCAGACTGGTCACCCTCTTTATCGGGTGTACATATCATCATACCACTGCAAGAGTCTACCTCCTCATTAGGCTCCTTAACATCTGATTCAGGCAGGAGTGACGATTTCACGATTTCTGAGCTCGGAGTATGAGGTACCACAGGTTGGTACTTCATATGAGTATCAGTCTCCTCATCAACTAACTGCTCCATTTCTGGCCTCGTTTCCTCTGATTTTTCTTTGACCTCTTCTGGTTCAGCCGTGACTTTTAGTGCTGAGACAACTGGTTGTCCAATGATGAGCATCTCAGGTTGGGGAAATTCTTTCTCGCTTCTCGAAGTAGTGGTGGTCTCTGCTGTCTCAAGAGAAACATCGTGTATTTGTTGGTGTGGTTGCTGGTACTCTTGAGGACTAGGCTAAGGTTCCATGGGCAATTCTTCGTTTTCTAAGATGTCCAACTACATGCTTATCGCATTAATGATATCCCACAATTGATTATTATGATCGACTTGAGTTTGCATGAATTGTTGGAGCATGTTGGCCATCTGTGCTATGCTATCCTCGAAAAATCCTAACGACGTACAGCTCGGAGGGATCTGTTGTGGCTGGTTTTGAGGCGGAGGAATATATGGGTAGTTTGGTAGTTCATATGCATCACCACCACTAATTGTGCTGATAGGGTGAGCAGTCATGGTTGCCTGAGTGTATCGTGTGTTGCACTGTAGGACATTGTCAGCTAAGCAATCAAAGAATGATAATACTTGATCTGGATCCTCGTTGACAAGTTCTCCATTGCACGTGGTCTGGACAAAATACTTGCAATCAGGGGTAAGAGCAGTACAAAAATAATCAGCTAACCTCCATGAGACAAACCCGTGATGTGGGCAAGTACTTAGCAGATCCTTCATTCGTTTCCAGCAAGCCCCAAATGTCTCGTCATTTTGCTGCAACAAATTAAGAATCTGTTCCTACAAAAATTGAGTTTTCTGTGAGGGACAAAATGCATGCAGGAATTCACGCTCCATATCAGACCAATTAGTGATAAAGTGAGGTCTCATAGAATGAAACCAAATTAGTGTCCTATCCTACAAAGTAGCAAGAAATAAATTCAGTCTAATAGATTCATCAATTTTAGCATGAGAGAAAAACATGTTGCAAGTTAATTCAAACTCTGCTAAGTGCTGATATGGGCACTCAGATTCCGTCCCGTAGAACTCGGGTAGCGTGACGTCCTCCCACGCTGCATCATGAAATTAAACTCATCATAAGGCAAAATAGTGGAAGAGGATGCAGTGGCATATTCAAGCTGCAAAAAGTCTATTATCGTGCGCGGTGCAGGTGCAGCCATTTTTCAAAACTCACTCTTTTTTTCTGCTTTTTTTTTTCTTTTTTTATAAAACTAATAAAAATGATGGAAAAAACACAATTTTGAGACTAAGACCGACATTCCCCGGCAACGACGCCAAAAACTTGACTCACTCGAAAAATGAGCAGCTCGAAAGCTATCCCAAGTATAGGAGTTACGTCGTGTAATATTTAGCCCAAGGGCTAGATCGTCTCCTCAGGGAAAGCATTTTAATCTCAATTTCACATTCGTCCAATTGAAAATAAAAATGGTACTGAACTTGGTTCAGATTCATATTTTCAAGATCGTTCAATTTCACTTTTTATGAATTATATGACATGTAAATTAAGGTCCTAAAACTAACATGCATTGAACTAAAGAACATTAATGGAAATCCTAATTTACTCAGAGAAACTTAACACACATTAGTTTAAAGATGGTCACCTAAAACATGGAATTAAAAATACCCAATGGAAACTAAACTAGACACACACTAAAAAAACCGAACCTGCTAAAAATCGAACCTTTAGCACAATTAAGAGATCAAATCAAGACTCACAATTTAAATGCAAACATGAACTCAACCGAAATTTAAAAGACGTAAACAATAACGAAACACAATAAAAATACAACCTTTACTAATCATAGACTCAAACTAAATTGAATTTCGACAAAAAATTATCTGAATTTAATTAAGAAGACAAAATTAAAATAACTATCAATTAGATAAACAAAGAGATTAATTTAACAATAATGAAATACCCAACATTACTCAACTTAAACAAAAAGAAAGAAAACTCCAATAACATTAAAAAAAACTAAACTTTCTTCAATATGCCAAGATTCAAAGAAAAGTAAATAAAAGAAAGAAAGAAAGGAAAAGAGAGAGAGAGAGAGAGAGAGAGAGAGAGAGACAAATCCACGGAGCCGTGGTGGTCTGGCTATTGGAGGGAGTTGCCGCAAGCTGAAGGAGGGCTCGGGGCTATTGTTCCTGCTCAGAGGAGGCTGGTGCAGTGAAAGATGGAGGAAGCAGGGCTGGTGCTCGGCAAGCTGTTGTGCAATAGGAAGCTCTCGGTGGTGGCCTCGGATTGGTGCTGGCATGGATGGCCGGAACAGCTAGTAGCACTGCTGCTGGAAGGAGTTCAGGCAGAGCAGAGGGGTCTTTGGGTTGCTACTGTTGTGCTCGGGGACTACTGTTAGAGTGGTGCTATGGAAGTAGGGAAATTCTAGAGCAGCCTTGCTGGTCTCAGGTGGCTGGTGGAGAGGATGGAGAAGCTTGGAACAGGCTGTGTTGTAACTTTAGTGTGGTTGGGACAGCAAGAAGGAGCTGCTGGCTTTCGGGTTGCAAAGGGCTAAAGGAGAATAAGGAACTAAAAGGAAAAGAGAACAAAGGGAAGGAGAAAGAAGGAGATTAAGAGAGGAAGGGGATCTGAGTGAGAGATAAAGAGGAAGAGCTAGGGAAGAAGGAGGCACAAGGGAAGAGAGGTTAAGAGAAGAGAAAAGAAGACAAGAAGTAAAAACAGAGCAAGAGGTTCGGCTGGGGGCAGCGCCCAACAGGGGAAAAGGTGGAGAATAGGAAATTTAAATAAAGGAGAGGGGAGGCTTTCCCTAGACCCGGATGGAAATAACCCGACCCAATTGGGTTTGACCCGGCAACTTGACTCAACCCGAATTGTTATATTTTTTTCATTTTTTTCATTCTCTGTTCATCACAAATCTGACTCTTTTGGAGCCCGTTTCTTGCAAAACTCAAAACACAAAAGTTGTAGATAATCCTTTCCTCTTTCTTTAGAACTTTGAATCGTCTCAATTGGAGCTCAGACGGAAAAGTTATGCATGAAATACAAACAAGTATTGGTTTTGGTTTTCGAGATTTTTCCTGCAACAAAAAATTACCAAAACTTTATAAATAATGCAATAAAGTTCAAGAATGATGATTTTGACACTTTATTAAAATAATGGACAATTTTGGACATTTAATTAAAAAGATAAACCGTAAACACTGGGTTAAAATGCCCAATTACGCAGTTTTCACGCGTAATCAATCTCGTCGACGAGTCTTTAAGGAATTTCGTCGACGAACTTCCTCCTTCTTCGACAAATTTCAGACTGTCCCAAAACCTCTCTCTGCATTTTCTCATCGACGAAACCTATCCTCGTCAACGAGCTCCTCTTATATCCTCATCGACGAATCCCCTGTGTTCATCAATGAGATGCTGAAAAAAGTTCCTCAGGTTATTACATTCTCCCCTCCTTATAAAATTTCATCCTCGAAATTTATTATTTATATAACTTATCATTATTTAGAGGCAAAATGGTAAACTTATTTTATTACCTGCCCTCACTTATGGTGGAAGAATACCGTGGTTACATTCTATGTTCTGGGAGATTACACAAATAAAATTAAAAACTACTTACTAACTAAATAGTACATGTACCTGCAAAAGAAACATTACCTAACTATTTACATTACCTGGTTACTCTTGGAACAAATGTGGGTATTTCTTTTTAATTTTATCCTCGAGTTCCCATGAGACTTCTTCCATAGCATGGTTCCTCCACAAAATCTTCACTAGATGAATTTCTTTAGTACGCACTTCTTGTGTTTTTCTATCTAAAATCTGTACTGGCATCTCTTTATAAGCTAGTGAGTCCTTAAGTTCTATCTCTACATAGCTAATTATATGGGATGGGTCTGGGAAGTATTTTTTTAACATAGCAACATGAAACACGTCATGAATTCGAGCCAAAGCTGATGGCAAATCTAGCCTATAGGCAACTGACCCTATTCTCTCTAGTATCTCAAAAGGGTCAATACACCTAGGGCTCAACTTGCCCTTCTTTCAAAACCTCATAAATCCTTTCAAAGGAGTCACCTTCAAGAAAACTTGATCTCCCACATCAAACTCTAGTTCTCAGCGGCGAGTGTCTGCATAGCTTTTCTATCGACTCTACATAGTACTAATTCTTTCTCTAATTAGTCAGACCTTGTCACAAGCCAGCTGTACTATATCTAAACCTAAAACTCGCCTTTTTCCTACCTCATCCTAGAAGAGAGGAGAACAACATCTCCTGTCATACAGTGCCTCGTACGGAGCCATGTGGATACTAGCTTGATGGCTGTTATTATAAGCAAACTCAACTAACGGCATAAAATGGGTCCAACTACCTCCAAAGTCAAGCACGCAAGCATGAAGCATATCTTCTAAAGTCTGGATCGTCTTTTCAGCCTGTCTGGCTGTCTAAGTATGGAAAGCAGTGCTAAATGCTAACTGCGTACCCATAGTCTTCTGAAAACTTTTCCAGAATTGTGAAGTAAATCAAGGATCTCGGTCCAAGACTATGGATACCGGTACTCCATGAACACAAACTATCTCCTGAACATATATCTCTACCAGTTTATCCATGGAATAACTGATTTTAATAGGGATAAAATAAGTGGTCTTCATCAAACGATCCACAACCACCCAAATTGCATTCAACCCCTGACGCACTAACAGTAATCCCGTAACGAAATCCATCAAAAAGTGATCCCATTTCCATTTTGGAATAAATAATGGCTGCAACTGTCCTGCTGGTCTTTGGTGCTTAGCTTTAACTTGCTGGCACGTCAAACACTGCTGTACAAATTTAGCTATCTCTCTCTTCATTTCACTCCACCAGAAGCACTCCCGTAGATCCCAGTACATTTTAGTGAAACCTGGATGTACGATGTATAGGGATCTGTGAGCCTCCTCCAACACAGTTCTCTTGATCTCAGTATCTACAAGAACACAAAGCCTAGTATGGAACCGCAAAGCTCGTCATCTGATATGCTGAATTCCTCACCCTGACCATCTCACACCCTAGCCATTACCTCTGCCAACTATGCATCATCACTCTGGGCTGCTTTAATCCTCTCGTATGGAGTAGGCTAAACCACTAGAGTGGCAATGGCTGCTTGAGAACTTTCCTTTATTAATTCTATGCTGAGCCTCTCCAAATCTATCAAAATTGAATGTGAAATCTCCATGGCTGCTAGTACTGGTCCCATTGATTTCCTGCTCAGAGCATTTGCCACTACATTCTCTTTCCCTAGGTGGTAGCTAATGGTGCAGTCATAGTCATAAATAAGCTCTAGCCACCTTCTTTGTCTCATATTTAGTTCCTTCTGAATAAAGAAATACTTCAGGCTCTTCTGATCCATGAAAATATCGTACTTTCCACCATATAGGTAATGCTTCCAAATCTTGAGAGCATACACCCCCGTAGCAAGCTCTAAATCATGGACAGGATAATTCTTCTCATATTCTTTAAGTTGTCTAGATGCATACGCAACAACCCTGTCGTGCTGCATCAACACGCATCCAAGACCTTTCAAAGAGGCATCAATGTATATTACAAACCCGTCCTCCCCTGATGGAATAGCTAATACCGGAGTTGAAACTAACCACCGCTTTAACTCCTAAAAACTATGTTCACAGTCATCGGTCCAATTAAACTTTGCATTTTTCCTCGTAATCCATGTTAATGGACCTGATAGTCTAGAGAAGCCATCTACGAAGTGCCAGTAATAGCCTGTTAATCCCAGAAAACTCTTGACCTCCTAAACGCTGCCTGGCCTTTCCCAACTTACTACCACCTCTATTTTACTCAGATCGACTAATACACCTACTTCAGAGATCACATGGCCGAGAAAGGTAACTTGCCTTAGCCAAAACTCACATTTCTTGAATTTTGCATATAATTTCCTTTCTTTTAATATCTGCAATACCAGCCTTAAATAATGTTCATTCTCCTCAACACTCCTTGAGTAGACCAGTATATCATCAATGAAAACAACCACAAACTAGTCCAAATATTGATGAAACACTCGATTCATTAAATCCATGAATATTTCTGGTGCATTAGTCAACCCAAATGGCATCACCAAGAACTCATAATGGCCATATCGGGTTCAAAATGTAGTCTTCGAAATATCCTCTACTCTAACTTTCACTTGATGGTAACCCGACTGCAGGTCAATTTTAGAGTAAACCTAGGTCCCTTGTAGCTGATCAAATAAGTCATCGATCCTAAGGAGAGCATATTTATTCTTGACTGTCAGTTTATTTATCTCCCTATAATCGATACACAACCTCATGGTCTCGTCCTTCCTTTTCACGAATAGAATTGGCGCACCCCAAGGCATCACACTGGACCTGATGAAACCTTTATCCAACAATTCCTGTGACTGTTCTTTCAATTCTTTTTAACTCTACTGGGGCCATACAGTATGGTGCTTTAGATATTGGTGCAGACCCTAGTAGCAGATCTATAGTAAATTCAATCTCACAGTCAGGCGGTAAACTAGCTAATTCTTCTAGAAAGATGTCTGGGAAGTCCCTTACTACTGGTATGTCATCTTGTTTCAATTCTTCTTTCGGAAATTCTTTTATGTATGCGACATATCCCTAGCAACCATCATGTTGTAGTCTCCTCACCTGAATAGCCGACACTTACTGTGGTGAGGCACATACACATAAACCCACAAATTTGTATTCCTGCTCGCCTGGGGGTCCGAAAATAACTTCTTTCTGATGGCAATTTATACTAGCATGATGAGTAGCTAGTTAGTCCATACCCAATATTACATCAAACCCCTACATATCTAGAACCACTAGATCAGCTGATAATACCCTCTCCTGAATACATACTGTAAAATTCCAAAGTATCCTCCTGCATCTCACCACAGACCCCATCGGCATACCCATAGATAGTTCTATATCTAATGGTTGTGTCTCTATTCCAACTATTTTCACATATCCCGCCAATATAAAGGAATGGGTGGCACCTGTATAAAAAAAAAACAATAATTGTATATGGTAAAGCAGTAAGGATACCTGTAACTACGTCCTCGGCCGTCTCAGTGTCACCCGATGTCAACGTATAGACCCTCGCCGGTGTAGTATTCCTCTACTGACCTCCGCAGGGCGCCTGGTATCCTCCTCGAAATGGCCTAGGAGCCAGTACATAACCTGGTGGCATCTGATAGGATCAATCCATATGACCAGGCCTCCCGTAGCGATAGCCAACATTCTCCCCCAGTCGATATTCACCCGGGTGTCTCTGTCCACATCTGGTACAAATGGTGGGAGGGTGACCACCCTGAAATCCACCCTACTTTACCATCTATCTTTGACCTCCGCTAGATCTGCCTCCTCTCCAAGGGCCTCGACTGTGACCCGCTAGGAAACTCAAGGGCACAATCCTCTTCTTCTGACTTTTTGTCTCAATCTCCCTAGGTAGACTCTCCTCTGCTATAATAGCCCTATCAACCAACTCTGCAAAGTCTTGGATCCTCAGTACTGCCACCTGCCTATAAATATCTCGCATCAAGTTTCTCTCGATCATTCTGGCCTTCTTTAGTTCATTGGGGACAATGTATGGGCAGAAACGTGAGAGCTTGATAAATCTCGCTGGATACTGCTTGACTATCAATGACCCTTGGGACAAACACAGAAACTCTTGTACCTGAGCCTCTCTGACTGAGGCAGGATAGTACCTATCGAAGAACATCTCCCTGAATCAAGCCCAAGTCATCGGCACTGGTATAGCCCTCTGCTCCTCCAATAGTCTGGTAGCTGCCCACCATCTCTCAGCCTCCCCTGCTAGTCTAGACGTGGCATATAAGACTCTCTGCTTATTAGTGCAGTGAAGTACTATCAAAATCTTCTCTACCTCCTGTAACCAGTTCTCCGCCACTGCAGGGTCAACTACTCCAGAAAACGCCGACGGGTTCATCTTCATAAATTTCTCTATGGTACATCACTGAGACAGCGATGGACCTCCCTGTTCCCTAGAGCTCCAATAAATCTCAGCCATAACTTGCTGAGCCACACTACATAGCACAACATTTGAATCTCCACTGTTTGCACCAGAAGGACCTGCTCCATCATCTCCACTAGCGTGAGCACTACTACCCCCTGGGTCCATCCTGCAAACACACAAAACACCATTTCAGAATCCTATTTCCCATTCATACCTAACTTATTTTATTCAACTAAAACTTCAGATTCTCTATTAACAATCCATCATATTCCTAACCCCAAATCAAATACTACAATATAAACACATGACTCGTTAACAGTTTACTATGATTTTCCTGGAATCGTCACCCTAGGAAAAACATGGAAACTACCACGAAAGTCCTGCATTCGGATCATAGAATAAAACCTCAATTCCTTTCCTAAATTCTGGTATTATTTTTCGTAGCACTCTAGAGTTTGCAGAACCTAGCAACCTAGGCTCTGATACCAAAATGTAACGTCCTCAAAATTCTCACCATTTATTTATTTATTTATTTATTTATTATTTATATAACCATATCTACGCAGTGGATACATAAGTCATACAACCATTTATACTGTACAATACTAGAACTCAAAATATTCAAACCATAGTCATATTAAACAACTCCCTCCAATATCACCTACCCCAAAAATACAAAACCCTATCACAAACTCATCCTACAATCAGGGTAACCAAGTAACCTCTCTATTAGCGAGTCTGATCTACTTGCCTAACTGGCTCACCTAAAAAATGGTAAAGTAATGGGGTGAGACGACGCTCAATAAGTGGAAATATACTATTACTAGTGTGTAGTGATCGAGTCGTAAAACTATAATAGTAGTATTTAAAACTGCATGATCTAAAAAATTTGTAAAGCACATATATCACATTTATAGTAGTTTAAAATATTTGCATCATCTGAACTTTCTATTATTCATACTGCTAATATCATACTGTATACAACAAAAGCTGTAAAATTGTATACATATACATATACATAATTGTGTTCTTTCTTTAGGACTATGTATGTCATGATTTGACCCCTCATGTCAGGGTTGTGTGGCCCATAGGCAGGACTTAACTCTGGTCGGCCGTCCAGGTAAGTCATCATACTCTACACTACCTCAACCCGGCCAAACCGCATCCACTCCTAAGCTCGGCACTAGCTGCTACCTCATCAAATTGGCCCCCTCAACCCAGTGAACTGGGGAGTTGCATCCTCTCTGAGCACAATTTAACGATACCCACACACTATCTGAGATATGTGGTTGCACTCTACTCTGTATATAGCAACGGTATCGTGCTCTGTAACTGTATATGTCTATAATCTTTCCACAGGGATCTGATACTATATACATATATACTATACTTTTTTTATTGTTTTCATTATGTTTCCAAAATAACCATAACACAATTAATCTGAACTATAAATACAGTAATATCTATAGCATCTTGATGATATAACTATATAATCTATCTGTACTTTCTATCTGTGTAATCTGTCTGTATACTTTGAGTGTTATGGCATTTAGGAAAATATAATATTCTGTAAATACTATGTATACTGATCTAAATAAATATTTATGTACATATATATATATATATTTATCTGTGAATCTATCTAAATAAAACTATATATGAACTTATATATGTCCGTATAATATCATATACTGGAAAAATTGTATAAAATTCTACATTAAATAATATCTACTTAGGCCACATATACTTTAGAATCTCGTATTCTGTAAAAGTTACATAATAACTGGTGTACATGCACACATGTAAAATTCCTGTTAATATAATCAAATCTCCTAACATAGCATATTTCTCTTACCTAGTTTTTGAAAAGCCTTCACTGAACTCTAGCCATACACCCGTAGGGTTCTCCACTCAACACCCTAAAAGCGACATCCCCCAAAACAAAACATCAGTATTTTCCTACATACAACATTTCCTATAACTGTAGGGAAAGCTAATTTTGAATAAAATGTCTTACCCTGAATTTGGGATGAATTCTAAATCAATTCTACCAACGATCAGCTCTAGAAAACTTGTAGAGAACTTCGTCAAGAGCATCGTGGTGGCCTCAGATCTTCAATCCGGCGAGCAACGGACCCAGAATCGAAGAGAGAAAGAGGGGGAGACGTTTTAGAGAGAAAGGGAATTTTTGCGCCAGTTTTCTACTCAAAAATCTGGGTTTTCACTATTTATAGGCCCGAATTCGTTGACAAGACACATCATCTCATCGATGAGTCTTTAAGGAATTTCATCGACGAAACCTATTCTCGTCGATGAGCTTCTCTTATATCCTCGTCAATGAATCCCCTGTGTTCGTCGACGAGATGCTGAAAAAAGTTCCTCGGGTTATTACAGTTTCAGTCGGCATAGATTATGAATTTTGAATATGGGGGCTTGTAGATTAGGGTTATCTGGAGAATTTTTTCTCCGAGGGATCACTATAGATGTAGTTTAACTTTACTAGAACCCTTCTATAGGCATTGGGTTCATACTTAAACACTATTATAACCCAAAGATGTAAGCTTTGACATTGTTCATAGTGAAAACCGAAGTGTTGCTCCTATGAATGTAGGCTCTTGCCGAACCACATATCTTGTGCATTCTAGTTGTGGTTTGTTTTTTCTTATTATTGTTTGATTGCTTCTTTAGTGTATTTCACCATTGAGTGTTTGCATTCATGATTGTTGAGTGATTCATCATTAATTGTGCGCTTCCACTGTGCATGTTCTTATCAGACAAAACACCAATAGTTTTTTTTATTCCAATTGAAATACTTTGTCATGTGATTCCCTCTTTATCATCGATTATTGGAAACCTAGAAAACAAACATTAATTACTAAATCAACTATGGAAGCTGTGCTTATTGCTTTAGCACTAGCCAGTGAGGAAGCAAGTTGGTTGAGAGACATGTTATATGAAATTCCATTTTAGGAAAAGTTGATACCATTTATTCTAATTAATTGTGATAGCACTACTGCAATTGATAAAGTGAATAAATGTTATTATAATAGTAAATCTAGACCTATACTAAGGAAACGCAATATTGTGAGATCATATTTAATCAACAGCATCATTAATGTGAATTATATAATATCTACAAAGAATCTTGAAAATCCATCAACTAAGGTCTTAGAAAAAGCAAGGGTCTAAAATATGTCAACCAGGATGGAGTTGAAGCCCATAAAATCGTAAACCATGTATAAGGATATTGAACCTGAGGACCAGAGATCTTGTAATTGGGTTCAATAGGAAGAATGAATCATATAGTGATCATAAGAAATGCACTATTATTTTAAAATCATCCCTAAGGTGTAAGTGCATTTACCCAATAATAATGAAGGTTGAGTTTTTAAAACTCTTAGTGATAATTTGTATCTCTTATGAGTGGGGTGTTAGAGTTATAGAAGCATCCTTGATAGATTCTATGTGAGCATGAGAGTGGGAACATTTTCTATCAGAATTGGGTTTATTCTCACATATGCTTATGAAACTGGGATTAGCACAAGGACAAAATGTGTTGGTTGGTAAAGCTTATGTCAACATCTAGATAATTATTTATGAGTTGTAATACTTTATTTTTCTTAAGCAATCATAGACCACTACTAACTCTATAATAAATATTATTGTTCATTAGGTGAAAGTTCAATATGGAGCATACCTTTATTATGCATAATTATCCCTCTTTGATTGTTAAACTTTTTACATACATGATGCATATAAGGGAGGAATTGTAAGTTTACTTTAATAGTTTAATATTATCAAAATTTACTAGTCATCTTGGGAAGGGCATGTACTTTGGAGTTAGACATCTATTTAATTTAGTCTTTGAAAAAGGTGTATACCTTAAAGTTAGACATCTATTTATTGAGTCTTTAGTTGATGTCTTTCATTAATTCAAAATATTAAGTGTACCTTTAATTTAGGTCTTGTGTGACTATAAATAGACCCTAAAGCATTGGTTCTACAAATAATCTCTACACACTATTCTCTTCACATCATTCTGATCATACTATCCTTTCATTTGAATCTAGAGAGTTTGACAGCTCAAGAAAAATTCTCTTTATGAAATTTTGGACTCTTCCATTTGTGCAGAATTGGAGACAGACGTACGATTCAAATCAAGCTATTGTATCCTTGGGGAGGCAAGTCAAGTGAGTTATATATTGCACCGATTCGTCGGTTAAGTCTAGAAACCACAGAGGGCTTGAATCTTCTCAAAGACAACAAGATATCCGTGTCATAACCTAATTATGAATTGTGTTTCTATTTGATTTGTATTTAAATTTATTATTATATTTGTACTAAATTCCGAACAATACCTGTGATAAATGAATCATGTCCACATCCAACTTAACCTACATTCAATGAAATTAGAGATTACCATGCAACCTTTTTAATTTCCTCTCCAAGATTTATCCCCTTGGTTGAAGGTGAATCCTTATGTTTTTCTTCTCCTTACGTGCCTCCCCAAACTTTTTGTTCCTTCAACATAAAACTCCTCCTCCAATTGAACTCCTAGCTCTCTCCAATCTTTTTTATTATTATTAATATTTACATAGGAACTCCAACTACCAACAAGCCCTTTGGACCCCCTAGTGCGGCACCAAACCTACGGATCAACATCCTCCAATCTTGAACATATATTACTCAAATCTGGAGCCTGTTATACGGGAGTCTTAACTCTCTTTTTTACAAAATTTTTAGAAGGTAGGGTGTTGCTCTAATTCAACATTTTCAGAAATACCCTTAATCGAGAAAATTTGTTTCCTTATCTTAGAAGGGTACTTGGACACACGGTCATTCTATTCATAAGATTAAATCCCTAAACAAGTAGATAACCCTTTACTTGACAAGAAAAAGATAATTGAACTGCAATGGCAAAAATCTAAAAGGATGGTAACAAAAAAATCACAATTAATTGTTTTTTAATTAATTATTATTCTTTATCTTTCACTTAATTGAGAAATCAAATTAACCCCGATAACAACAATTAATCAGAATTATTTCTCTGTATCGATCTAATGTGTAGTTCTGCATCTCTTTTGTAAAATATTATGGTGAAGACATCATTGCCATTACCCAGCTTTTCACCACATTTAGGTAGAGCTGATAACATACATTTTTTTTATTTAAATCATAAACACAAATCTTTGAGGAGGCCTGGTGTGATGCTTGAAAAGTAAAACATAATAATTATTATCATGTTTGGCTTATGAAATAAAATGATCTAGACTTCGTTTGTTCAAGAATTTTATTTTATTTTTTAAAAAAATTCTAAGATATATTCTCGCTATATAACATATAATTTAAATTACAAATTTAATGTGGTCAAAAATAAAGAAAATTAAACGCTAATGAAGTCTGAAATCAAAATTTTGTTTAATAATTTATTATATATTTCGCTTACTTTCTTACTTTATTTGATAATCAAACATGAAAAGATAAATACTTTTACTATTTTGCAAGTCTCATATGGATCAAAAAAATAAAGTAATTTAATTACATTTCATTTTTGTGCACCAAACTGGTGGGTACAGTTTTACCACCTTTGCTGCTTAACATTATTAAACCTATCGCCATTATTAAACCAATGAGAAAAGAGGTCAACTGCTTCTCTGCATAGCCTTCTGCAATCATACCAAAAATTTTAAGTGCATAATAGCTTCTCCAATCTAGGAAACTGAACTGGGCCCTCCTAAAAGAAATAGAAAGAAACCAATCCAATATCGTACAGAATAAAACTGCACAATAACTCTTGCCCATTTTCTGAACTGAATCTTGTTATGGAGAGTTGAATCCTATTACGTCCTGCAGGATTTTATAATTTTTGTGCTTCACACACCGAATATATGTCAGTTTCAAATTTCCCAGTTCGGACAAACATTATTTGTTCAATCCTCGTAACATCAAAAGCCTAAAAGATCTGCTGATCCATCAGCAACAGACCACTAATTTTTGTCGCAGAAGCAAAGGGCAAGGGTAGTAGACCCAGGGATGAGCTGCAAATTCTGCTGTGTACCATTTTTCTAAAAGAGGATCGCACCCTTTATTACTTTGTCAAGCTTAACTTCTAGTGTTCCATTTGCTGGTAGCTATAACATATTGTCAATACAATGCTTCTGGAGAGGGGAAGTTTCCCTCTCTCCTGCATTTCATTCTATCTTCTGCTAAATTGCCATGTTTTGCTTAGCTCAGTCCGACTATTTTCACACCGTTATGAAAGGATCGTGCGGCGCTAGCTAAAGCACTCTTATTTAACTAACCAATCTATCGTTTACCAACATTTATCCACGAAACACTTTCATTAGCATTCAATCAAATGGCAGCGGAAACAATAAGCATTCATGAAAGCAGTGGCAAGCAAATAATAAAATATTGAATTTATGCAATTCATTAACAAAACCTTCGTTGACATCGTGTGTTTAGCGAGAGAGGTGAGTAAGCTAAACACGTTGACAATAGCTAGTGAGTTTTATAATGACTGATGAACACTCACCCTCCCCTAAAGACGTTTTTATGTAATCATCATCCTGACACTAGAAAATATCAAAGTGACCGAAGAGTCATACTGTCATATTTGGCATGCAAATAAACTATTAGCAGAAAATAACCCTACACTAGTATTTACATGATGGAAATTCATCCCAAGTATACGAGACAAGCGATCACAGGCAAGCATAATGCCCTGAACAAGCTTAGCTCGTGACATTCTCCCCCACTTATGCGGTCGACGTCCTCAGAGACTTTGGCGGTAGGTACACTTCAACTTTGTCCACAAACGGTTGCATATCTTCCACTAAAATCTAGCTAATTTCTTTGTCATCGAGGCATTTCCACTTCACTAGGAACTTTTGCCACTTCTTCCTTGAGGATATGAACTTTCTGTCTGCAAGGATCTCTTTAACTTCAGGTCTATCAAGTTGCACTGTCTTCAACTATGCTCTGTTGGACTGACTTTTGCTCAAGTCATTGGTGTCGGTGTTGAACAGCTTGAGGCAGCTGATATGTATGTTATTTTGGTGTAAGTAGACCCTGGTATTATGTTTTATGGCTGGATGGTTGTAATTTTATACTTACTGCTGCTTAGGTTTCCGCTGTGTTTGACAGGTGTCCCCGATACCATGGGTTCGGGTTGACTGTTTATTTATTTTACTTATATTATATGAGTATATAAGAAGGTAGTTACAGTTTGGTATCAGAGCCTAGGATACTAGGTTCTGTAGACTCTATAATGCGGCAATAATAATAATACCGAAGTATAGGATAAGGGAATTTGAGGTCTGGTTTTATAGTCTAGATGCAAGACTTCCATGGTGGTTTGTGTGATTTTCCTGGTGTGACAGTTTCAAGAAAGTCATGGTAAACTATCGTCGAGTTTGGTATCTAGGTTGTAGGATAGAACCTTGAATTAAGATCAGGAGAGATGAATTAATTAGGAGTATATACTATATTGGTTGGGGGATCTATATAGTGAAGGGGTTCTGAATTAAGTTGTTTGTTTTTCAGAATGGACCCTAGTGGCAGTAGTGCCCATGCTAGTGGGAATGAGGGTGCTGGACCCTCAAGCGCTGCAGGTAGTGATTCAGATGCCATCTTACGCAGCGTGGCACAGCAGGTTATGGCAGAAATTGCCAGGAGTTTGAGGGAACAAGGTGGTCCATCGGCAGGCCATGATAGCTCGATAGAGAAATTCATAAAAATGAATCCTCTGGCTTTCTCAGGAGGGACGGATCCTACAGTTGCTGAAAACTAGGTGTAGAAGATAGAGAAAGTGTTTGCAGTGCTACAGTGTACTGAGGAGCAGAGGGTACTATTTGCTACATATAAACTGACTGGAGAGGCCGAGAGATGGTGGTCGGCGGTGAAATTATTAGAGCAGCAGAGGACAGTACCTATAGAGATGACATGGGAGAGGTTTAAGGAGACATTCTTTAACATGTATTTTCCCGCCTCATCCAGGGAAGCGAAGATTGAGGAGTTCCTAAATCTGAAGCAGGGACAGCAAACCGTACAGTAGTACGTGGCAAGGTTTATTGAGTTATCTTGCTTCACCCTGTACATCATACCAGATGAAGTAAAGAAGGTACGACATTTTGAGAGAGGTCTGAGGAGAGAAATTTATAAGCAGGTGTCGATACTAAAGTTGCAGGATTTTGCTGAGCTAGTGGATGGGGCCACCATAGCGGAGATTGGGGAGCGATTGGAGGCTAAGGAGCAGAGACAAAAGAAGAGATCCATACCTTCTGGTTTCCAGCAGGGAGTTGGCCGAGGTTCGTGGAAGAGAGGTGGCTACTACAGATTGGTACTGCTCCTGCTCCTAGACCTACTCGAGGAGGATACCAAGCACCATGTGGAGGCCAGTAGAGGAATATGGCCCCAGCCAGGGTTTTCGCTTTGACGCTAGGCGATGCTGAGGCAGCCGACGACATGGTGACATGTACGGTTAATATGTTTTCACTTAAATTGATTGCACTTTTTTATTCTGGTGCCACACACTCATTTGTGTCCTTGGGGTGTGTTAAATTGTGTAGGGTTGAAACGCAATTACTAGATGTCGAGTTATTACTGGCTACACCAACCGGGTCAGTGGTGAGATGTAGTAGGATGCTCCATGGTTGTCCAGTTGATGTTCAAGGGAGAATTTTATCTGCTGATTTGGTGGTGCTAGATATGCACGGGTTTGATATCATCTTCGGCATGGATTGGCTAGCAGCTAATTCTGCTATTATAGACTGTCATGCTAGAGAAGTGATATTCAAACCTCCAGGGAAACCATAATTTAGATTTACAGGGTCTAGAGTGCAATCTTCACCTCAGATGGTCTTAACTATTCAGGTGAGGAGGATGCTCTAGAGTGGCTGTCTAGGATTTGTGGCTTTCGTGAAGGAAATATCATAAAATGAATTGAAACTTATCAATACGCCTGTGGTGAAGGAATTTATAGATGTGTTTCTAGATGAATTACCAGGTTTGCCACCTGATCATAAGGTAGATTTCCCTATTAATCTACTTTCAGGTACAGTACCGATCTCTAAAGCACCCTACCGAATGGAGCCAACAGAGTTGGCAGAACTGAAAGATCAGTTGCAGGTTTTGCTTGATAAGGGCTTCATACGACCTAGTGTATCTCCGTGGGGAGCTCCGATGCTATTTGTGAAAAAGAAAGATGGGTCTATGAGGATGTACATAAACTACAGGGAGATTAATAAAGTGACCATCAAGAATAAGTATTCTCTACCCTGTATAGATGATTTGTTTGACCAACTCTAGGGTACACGGGTGTATTTTAAGATCGACCTCAGGTCAAGCTACCATCAGGTAAAGGTGAGAGCAGAAGATGTATCGAAGACGGCTTTCAGAACCAGGTATGGGCATTATGAGTTTCTTGTTATGCCATTTGGTCTGACGAATGCTCCTACGATATTTATGGATTTTATGAATAGGATTTTCATTCATATTTAGATCAGTTTGTTATTGTTTTTATTGATGATGTACTGGTCTATTCGAGGAGCTATGAGGAGCACGAGATACATTTAAGTAGATTTTGTAGATGCTCAGGGAGAAGTTGTATGCTAAATTTAGTAAATGCGACTTCTGGCTCGAGAAAGTTGTGTTTTTGGGGCACGTTATCTCAGGAGATGGAATTTCTGTGGATCTCAGTAAGATTGATGCGGTAGTAAATTGGGCTAGACCAAGGAACGTTTAGGAGATTAGGAGTTTCTTGGGGTTAGCTGGATATTACCGCCATTTTGTCGAGGGGTTCTCAGCTTTATTAGGGCCTCTGACATGACTGACTAGGAAGAATGCCATATTTGAATGGGACGACAACTATGAGCAGAGTTTTCAGGAATTGAACTAGAGGCTAGTCACAGCTCCAATACTGATCATCTCGTCTGGGGTGAGGGTTATACTATCTACAGTGATGCGTCCTTGAAGGGACTTGACTGTGTATTGATGCAACATGGCAGTGTGGTGGCATATGCATCTAGATAGTTGAAAGAATATGAAAAGAACTACCCTACCCATGATCTTGAGTTGGTTGCAGTGGTACACACATTGAAAATTTGGAGGCATTACCTGTGCGGCGAGCAATGTGAAATTTTCTCCGACCACAAGAGTTTAAAATATTTCTTCACTTAGAATGAATTGAATATGAGGCAAAGAAGGTGGTTAGAATTGATTAAGGATTTTGACTATACCATCAGTTACCACCTAGGGAAAGCAAACGTGGTAGCTGATGCATTGAGCAGGAAGTCTAGGGAATCAGCGTTAACGTCTATGGAGATCTAGCGTCCGATCATGATGGATCTAGAGAGACTTGGCATTGAATTGATTGAGAGTAATTCCCCCAGTACGTATCACCAGTCTAGTGGTATAGCCTACTCAGCAAGAAAGAATTAAAGTCACTCAGAGAGAAGACCCAAAATTAGCAGAGGTGATGGATAGAGCACAAACTGGTTAGAAAGAGGAATTTTGCATTTTAGATGATGGAGCTTTACGGTTCCATTCCAGACTATGTGTTCCTGGTGATGCTGGGATTAGGAAGACTATTTTGGAGGAGGCTCACAGATTTTTGTATACAATTCATCCTAGCAGTACAAAATTGTACATAAATCTGCGAGAGTTCTACTAGTGGAGTGGCATGAAAAAGGAAATCGCTGAGTATGTAGCCTAGTGCTTGACGTGCCAACAGGTAAAATCTGAGCACCAAAGGCTAGCGGGTCAATTGCAGCCGCTATTTATCCCATAATGGAAATGGGATCATATATCCATGGATTTTGTGTCAAGGCTATCGTCGACATTGCATGGCCAGAATGCGATTTGGGTGATAGTAGACAGGTTGACTAAGTTCGCCCATTTCCTCCCTATCAAGATTAGTTATTCCCTCAACCGTTTAGCGAAGATTTATGTTCAGGAGAGTATTCGTTCTCATGGAGTGCCTGTATCCATAGTGTCAAATCGAGACCCGCGTTTTACGCCACGTTTCTAGAGAAGTTTGCAGGAAGCTCTAGGGTCTCAACTATCGTTTAGTACGACATTCCATCCTCAGTCAGATGGGAAAAATGAGAGAACGATACAGATACTAGAAGATATGCTCTGACCATGTGTATTAGATTTTGGGGGTAGTTTGACTTAGTTCATGCCGCTGGTGGAATTCGCATATAATAACAGTTTTCAGGCCAGCATTAGTATGACACCGTTTGAGGCACTATATGGTAGGAGATGTCGATCTCCTTTATATTGGGACAAGATGGGTGAGCGGTGAGTTGTGGGACCAGAGCAGGTACAGCAGACGTATGATAAAGTTCGGCTCATCAAAGATAGAATCAGTGCAGCTCAGAGCCAACAGAAGAGTTATGCCGACAATTGCCGCAGGAATTTGGAATTTGATGTGGGTGATCATATATTTTTGAAGATAACTCCATTAAAAGGAGTTATGAGGTTTGGTAGGAAGGGTAAACTTAGCCCTAGGTTTATCGGTCCGTTTGAGATTTTAGAGAAAGTGAGACCGGTTGCCTACAGGCTAGCCTTGCCACTTACACTATCCAAGATGTGTTGAGGAAATACGTCCCAGATCCTTCTCATATTATTAGTTATGGTGAGTTAAAGCTCAGTGATTTGCTACTTTATGAGGAGGTACCAGTGCAGATTCTGGACAGAATGGAACAGGAACTACGTAATAAGAAGATTCCTCTAGTAAAGGTTCTATGGAGGAATCATGCAGTAGAAGAGGCTTCTTGGGAGCTTGAGGAACAGATCAGACAGAAATACCCGCAATTATTCCAAGAAGTCCATAAGTGATTTAAAAAAAAAATGTGAATAAATATGTAATGTTTCTTTTGCAGGTACATGTAATATTCTAGTAAGTAAGTGGTATTTTAGTTTTAGGGGGAATTTTCTTTTGCTTTATGTAATCTCCAAGGACATGAAATGTAACCACGATATTCCTCCACCATAAGTGAGGGTAAATAATAAAATAAATAGACCATTTTGCCTATTAAGGGATGATGAATTATATGAATAGTAAATTTCGAGAACGAAATTTTATAAGGAGGGGAGAATGTGATTACCCGAGTAATAAAAATGGTATTTAAATAGAGAGGAAGGGAAATGGAAATAGAAACAGAAGGACGCAGCAAACTTCGTCGATGAACACAAAGCGTTCATCGACGACAATGCACTTTGGGAGTAATGATTGAGAAATTTGCAGGTCCTCGTCAATGAAAGCAGGGGACTCGTCGACGGGTATACAAAAGGGCTTTGTCAATGAAGACAAGTTTCGTCGACGAGAAAATATCGAGAGGTTTTTAGGGCGACTCTGAATTTCGTTGACGAAGGAAAGAGCTCATCGATGAAATTACTATTGACCTCATCGACGAGGTGACGTGGCTCATCGAGCCACCAAATAGTGTAAAACTCGGATTTTTGATGGAAAATCAACACAGAAACCTTCTTTTTCTCTTCCTTCGACTCCCTCCTCTTCTCTCTTCGATTTCGGGCTGGATTTCCGCTGGTTCAATGATCTGAAGCCACCACGACATTCTTGGAGAAGTTCTCTCCATTTTTACTGGAGCAAATCGTTAGTGGGAGCAAGTTGAAATTCGTCCCCGAATCAAGGTAAGGCTTCTTATGCCGAATTTGGTCTTACTGTAGTTATAGGAAATGATATATACGTGAAAATACTGAAGTTTAGTACTGGAAGTTTTCATTTTTAGGGTATTGATCAGAAAATCCTATAGGTGTGAGTCTAGGAATACATAGGGGCTTTTTAGTTGTCAGGTAAAGGAATAAACTAAAGCAGTTATTTTTCATGCATATTATTATTATTTATCAGCAAATTAATTTTCAGGGAAGCATGCATGATATTGGAATATTATTGAGAAAATGTATGTTATTGGGAAAATACTGCTATTATACGGAAAATGTGATTTTAGAATGAAATGTACGGAATTACTTAACTTTGTGTGGCATGAACGTTATTTTTCATGAAAGGTAATTATATGATAAATTTTATGAGTAAAGCATGTTTTCAAGAATTATGAAAAGATACAGTATATTATGATGATTTTAACAAATACATGATAATTGATTTATTTTTAGAATAGTATATATGAAATGATTTCGGTGCGAGGCCGTATATATGAAATGATTTCAACGCGAGGTCATATTTATGAAATGTTCGGCGCAAGGTCGTATTTATGAAATGATTTTGGCGCGAGGGCGTATTTATGAAATTATGAAAAATGCTATAATATCATGTATTATATGTTATCAGAACCCAAATGTTAGTTTAGTTTAGTTTCAGGAGCTCGGTGCCGTAACTATGTAGATCAGCTATCTATGTTCAGACTTGTGCTAATCACCCCACGAGGGGGTGGGAGATGGAGAGCCGATGTGGCTTTCAGTGTAGAGTTGTAGACATCCACCTGGTAGTCCAGACCAGGGTGTGATGGGCCCATCATACTTACAGACATTTTTTACTCAGCAGTGGTCGGCCAGCCATTGTCGGGTCCCACCTTCGGGCTGCACAACCCATCATGGGGGATAATACATGACATCAGCTAACTATTGATCCTAAGTATGTTTTCAGTATTATTAGTTATAACAAACGATTTATGAACGATATGATTTATTAGCAAATATGAAAGTATATGATTATTCAGTACGATATGATGAATGTTTACAAATATATGAAATGTACTGTATATGTATAATTGCATTAAATGTTCATGTTGTCACACAATTGTATTTAGTTTATTTTCCCTTACTGAGAAGTGTCTCACCCCCAAACTTAATTAATTTTTTAGGAGACCCTAAGAGACCGGCCGGTAGTGACCACCATTGAGTCAGTGATATTACCCCGTTAGGAGGGTATGTTTTGTACTAGGGTCAGGATTGTTTTTGGTTATGGGATCCTAGATGTATTTGGAATGTTATGGGAGTATAAACATGTATGTATGTTATTTTGGTGTAAGTAGACTTTGGTATTATGTTTTATGGTTGGATGGTTGTAATTTTATACTTACTACTGCTTAGGTTTCCGCTGTGTTTTACAGGTGTCGCTGATACCACGGGTTCGGATTGACTATTTATTTATTTTATTTATATTATATGAGTATATAAGCAGGTCGTTACAGTTTCCCCTTAGCCTGTCGAACACCTTCCATTGATGCTCTTTATGTTTCCTCTAAAACAACACCGATGCTACCAACGGTGTTTTGGAAGGCCGAACTAATTGCGCGCTAAAACTGCGTAATTAGGCATCTTAATCCTAGCATTATGGCTTCTATTTTTAATTAAATGTCTAATTACATACAATATTCTAACAAAGTGCCATATTTATGATCTCTGAGCTTTATTGAACAATTTATGAATTTTTGGAAATTTTTTATTCTAGGAAAATTCCGAGAAGAAAAACTGGCACCGGTTCGTAATTCGCACATAACTTCCCGTTTGAGCTTCGATAAAGACGATTCAAATTTTTGCAGAAAGAGGAAAGGATTACCTACAACTTACGTGTTTTGAGTTTTGAGCGAAATGGGCTCCAGGAAGGTCAAACTTAGTTGTGATTGCAGAGAGCAAAAATGAAGAAAAAAGAAAAGAAAAAATAAGTATTTTTAATGTAACCCGGCCATGCATGGCCGGGTTGGGTTATCTTAACTAGGTCTAGGGCAAAAAAACCTCTCCTATTTAACCTTCTTTTCCCCAGGTGCTCCCTGTTGCCTAGCGCATCCTTCTCTCTTTTCCTTCTCTTCTTCCCCTTTCTCTTCTTTCTTTTCTTTTTCATGTCTCAGTTTCTCTTCTCTGTTGCTTTCTTTTCTCTGTTTTACTCCCCCATTCTCTCCTTCTCTCTGCCTCTCATGTCTCTCCTTCTCTTTTATTCTCTTACCCTCATTCTCTCTCAAAATCTCCTCCCTCTATCTTCTCTCCTATGAGCCACCACAGCAGCCCTACTCTGCAACTCCACGGCCCTTGCTGCTGTACCAGCGGGCCAGTCCAAGGATTAACGTGAACCCAAGCACCAGCAGGCCAGTCCAGCTCTGCAGAGACCAAAAGCTCTTAATCGACCTTCTACAACTCCTCCACACAACAGCCACCAGCGATCCCCTTCTAGTAGACCCGACCAACCTCTCCGGTCACTCCAGCAGCCCCCTATTCCAGCACCTGCAACTCCCACGCATACCTCCATCACCAGCCCGAGGAGGAGCTCCACCATAGCAGTCCCAACCAGCCATGGCTAAGAAGTTTTGTAGCAGCCTCTTCTTCCCTCTTCTTTTCTTTTCTCTCTCTCTCTCTCTCTCTCTCTCTCTCTCTCTCTCTCTCTCTCTTTCTTATCTCCTTCTTCTTCTTTCTTTTTATTTTATGTTGAATGTTATTTCTTTTTAAACCATTGGACTTTATTAAAGACTTGGTTCTCTTATTTTGTTTTTTTTTTATTTATTATTTATTTAGATGCTCATTTAATTGTAGTTCTTTTTTAGTATTTAATGTTATTGAACTTATGCATTTAATTAAATGAAGTTCGGTTTGGTTATAAAATAAAAATAAAATTAAAAAATAATAATAAATTAAAAAAGGAAAAAAAAAGGTTCTTGTTTCGAAGTTTTTTTTAAAAATCTAATCTTTTTAAATGAAGCTCGGGTTAGTTAGGATTGACTTGATTAAAGCTCGTGTTTTTATTGTTTTTTTTTTTTTCGTTCGTTATGTGTTCAAATTGTGATTGTGGTTCGAGTTCTTTATTTGGTTAAAGATCCGACTTTTATTGGCTGCGTATGTGTTTGATTGAGTCTCCATTATTTCATGTTTAAATTCCGTGTTCATAGTTACTGTCTTTAGTTAACATGTGTCCCGATTCTTGCCCGATTAGTTTTAGGGTTCCCATTTTTGCTATTTAATTCAGTGCATGCTAGGTTTAGAGTTTTAATTTTTGGGTTCATTTATTTTGTCAAAATAAGTCTCAACCAATCTTGAAAAATCCCGAATCTGAACTGAGTTTAAACTTTTATTTTTCGATTGGGAGAACGTGAAATTTGAGATTAAAATGCATTCCCTAAGGAGACAATCTAGCGCTTGAGCTGAATATTACACGACGTAACTCCTATACTTGGGATAGCTTCCGAGCTGCTCATTTTTCGAGTGAGTCAAGTTTTTGGCGCCGTTACCGGGGAATGTCGATCTTAGTCTCAAATTAGCGTTTTTCCTGTCATTTTAATTCGTTTTATGAAAAAGAAAAAAAAAAGAAAACAAAAAAATAAAAAAGTTGAGTTTGGAAAAAAATAAATAAACATGGCTGCACCTGTACCGCACACGATAATGGACTTTTTGCAGCTTTAATATGCCACTACATCCTCTTCCATTGTTTTTTCTAATGAAGAACTTAATTTCATAATGTAGCGCGGGAAGACATCATTGCAACCCAAGTTCTACGGGACGGAATTTGAGTGCCCCCAGCACTTAGCAGAGTTTGAGTTAACCTGCAACACGTTTTTCTCTCATGCTAGAACTAATGAATCTACAAAATTAAGTTTATTTATTGCTTCTTTGTAGGATGGAGCACAGATGTGGTTTCATTCTTTGAGACCTCACTCTATCACTAATTGGACTGATATGGAGCGCAAATTCTTGCATATGTTTTTTCCCTTACGGGAAACTCAATTTTCGTAGGAACAGATTATTCATTTTGTGCAATAGGGTGACGAAACACTTCGAGCTTGCTGGGAGCGATTCAAGGATTTGCTAAGTACTTGTCCACATCACGAGTTTGACTCATGGAGGCTAGTTGATTGTTTTTATATTATTTTACTCTTGATTACAAGCACTTTGTCCAGACCATGTGCAATGGAGAACCCTTCAGGGAGGATTCAGATCGAGTACTATCATTTTTTGATTACCTAGCTGAATGTGTACCACAGTGGAATACACAATACAATTAGTGTAACAACCCTAACCCACCACGTGGGTCCAGACTGCTACTTTAGTGATGTCAGTGTACCTGATACCTTATTCATCAAATATAGAACACACATACGCAGCGAAAATATAATATAAAATTCTCAAATTATATTACCAGAGTTCTAACTAGCTTTACACACAAATATATCCATTTTCACATAATAACATCCCATAAAACTAAATAAAAATAAAATCTCTATTTACACACTACCTACATAAAATTTACACCACTAGCCTAGCTCCTCTAGCCTGCTGGACCCGATCTCGTGGATTCCCTAAAAAGACAATTTGTAAAATAGGGGTGAGGCATAGTTCAGTAAGGAAAAGACTAAGTTAATGTCAGTGTGTGGCCAACATGTATTTAGTGTACAAAAAATAACTAGTTCACTAAGCAGATAATCACATTTATGAAGACATTCTTATTTTACACTCATGTGCACAATTAGCCGAGGATAGAAAAGATTACCCATCCATACAAGTAACTTCCCTCTACTCTAGGACCATTACTCCTACTAGAGCACTCACCATTCTCAGTAAGCCCTCGAAATTATCTTATTAATTAAATGTTATTCACATAAATTAACATATATGCATATAAGACACACCCTATGACAAACACGCCATTTACTTCCCCATGGCACGGGTTGTGCAGTCTGAAGGCTGGATTAAGCCTGGGTGATCAGCCCAAACAAAATCAAATACAACATCCTCTGCAAACACACCTGCAGGCATCCATAGTAAAGCTGCAAGTCCAACGCCTTTACTTCAACCTCACGCAGGCAGTCGGCTAGACCCCTTACACTTCTATCCAGATAGTGTGAGTGCACATGGTCTAACTAACAACGGTACCGTGCTCACAATACACTGGTCCCTAGGGTTCCTAAATCATATCATGCAATTTAGATAATAGAAATCATCATTTAAAATATTAATTCACATATATTTCTTATTATTCCAAAAATCTAGCCCCCGACCACAAAATACAATCTGACATATAGCCATCAATTAAAACTCAGCCCTCCACCGTCAAATAATAATCCTGGCCCTTGGCCAATAAAATAACACACGGCCATTGGCCGTTAGTTCAAACTTCTGCATTTCATAAACAGTTCCAATATTTTCACAAGCATTTCCAGTATTTCTCAACCAATTTAGTATTTCACAGACAATTCAGTATTTCAAAATCTCAAATCCAGATATACAATAATCTATACAAATTAAATCATCTGCCACACGATTTTCCATATTTTAAAAAATCCATATAAATAAACAAGCTTTCCACCATTCATTTTATTCAAAAATACCATACCATATATCCTAAGTTTGTAAAATTCATTTTAAACGGTTGGTTTCCAAAATAGCCTTTAAATTCCCAAATGAATAAATAAATATATTTATATAAACATAACAATTAAATTGATTCAAATTTCATAAAAATTACTGACTTAACTTAATCCCCTTACCTGATTCCTAAAAAAAACCCGATAACACCCCGGCCTACGCCCCAGGCATTCAAAAAAACCCCTGAGCTCTGAAATTCAAATTTCACCATATTATTCGTCACAATCCCTAGAGTAACTTTCCCTAAAATTCCCCTAGGTTTTGAATACCCTAAATAGCCTAATAAGAGCCTAAATTATCAAACTTACCCCCCGATTTAGGATTAGTACCCCGGAACTCTAATTCGAAAACCCGCTCCGGTTAGATTGTAGGGAATCTCCCCATGAGTCTTCTGAAAATTTTTGTTTGTTAATGGGGCTTATAGTTTAAGATAAATTGAGGTAAGTTTAAGATTTGACCTTACCTCAAGAGATATGCCAACGCCGCTCCCACGACAGATCTGCTCCAATAGAAATGTCGGTGGCGGCGAGCAGAGTCCAACAGTATTTTCGGATTTTTGATCGGCTGAATAACGGAGATGAGATGGAGGAGAGTGGGTGAGAGAGGATGAGGAGACGAGGTTGCTAAGAGAGAAGCTGAGAACACACAAGAATTTGAAAGCAGAAAGAAGAAGAAAAAAAAAGTAGCTTCCTGAAGAAGCTTATTCTATTGTATATACAAACATATATATATATATATATATATATATATATATATATATATATATATATATATCTTTAACTTACATATATTACATATATATTATATTAACTAACTTATATATATATATATATATATATATCTTGTTTCAATATATATATACTTTCTTATCATACTATTCATTTTACTTGTTAATTTAATTTATTTTTAAATTTTATTATTATTTTATTTTATTTTAATTAATTAATTATTATTATTATTATTATTATTTTAATTTTTTCCCGGTTACTACATTCCTCCCCCCTTAAAAGTATTTCGTCCTTGAAATTTGTTAACTATTATCAATTACACTCTTAACTTAGTACCCCTGTCTACAAAAAAGTCACTAGCCACGCACATAGCGGCCCCATTCCACTTTTATTAACTACCCTCACTTATGGTGGAGGAATGTCGTGGTTACAATATTGCCTTTGGGAAATTACAATAATCATAATAAAGTTTCCCAAAGACTATCCATAATTAAAACTATACACAACCAACCACACAACCATCCCTCTTTATACAACCATACCCTTACCCATCTAACACTAGCCCTCGCTGAACAGCTACGGGTACTTCTGGTATATTTCCGTTTCTAACTCCTAAGAAACCTCCTCAACCATAGGATTTTGCCACAACACCTTCACTAACGGTATATCCTTAATACGCAGTTCCTGTATTTTTCGATCCAGAATTTGAACTAGTACCTCCTCGTATGCTATAGTATCCCCGATCTCCAACGACTCATAAGTGATCACATGTGAGGGGTCTGGAATGTACCTCCTCAACATGAACACGTGGAATACGTTGTGTATCCTAGAAAGTGTTGGGGGTAGTGCTATCATGTACCCGCCAAACCAATCCTCTCCAGAATCTCGAACGACCCAATGTATCTAGGGCTCAGCTTGCCCTTCTTTCCATACCTCATCACCCCTTCATCGGAGCAATCCTCAAGAATATCATATCACCTACTTCGAATTCTAACTCTCCTCAGCGAGTATCCGCATAACTCTTCTATTGACTCTGGGCTGCCTTGATCCTTTCCCTGATAAGTTTGACCTTTACTGAGGCCTACTAAACATATCTGGTCCCGAAATCTGCCGCTCGCCTACTTCATCCCAGTACAACGGAGATCGGCACTGACAAGCATACAAAGCCTTATATGGTGCCATTCCAATGTTGGCCTGGTGACTGTTATTGTATGCAAACTCAACCAACAACAGATATCAGATCCAACTGCCCCTAAAATCTAACACACATGCCCGTAGCATATCCTGAAGAATCTGAATGGTTTGTTCGAACTATCCATCCATCTGAGGGTGAAATGCAGTATTGAAAGTGAGTCAAGAACCCAACACTCCCTGCAAACTCTTCCAGAAACGGGAAGTGAATCATGGATCCCGATCTGAAACGATGGACACGGGCACGCCATGTATTCTGACTATCTCCTGAACATAAAGTTCTGCCAACTTATCCATGGAATAACTGGTTCTAATAGGAATGAAATGGGCAGTCTTCATCAATCTGTCAACCACTACCCATATGGCATTATGTCCATGCAACGCTGAAAGCAATCCTGATACAAAGTTCATCGATATATGCTCCCACTTCCACGTAAGGATGTCCAGTGGTTGAAGTGGTCTAGCTGGCCTCTGGTGTTCTACCTTCACCTACTGACATGTCAAGCACTGACCCACAAATTTAGCAATTTCCCTCTTCATGTTACTCTATCAGAACGATTCTCGCAAGTCTCTATACGTCTTCATGCTACCTGGGTGAATAGTATAGAGTGAACGATGAGCTTCCCCTAGAATCGTTTTCTTTATCTCTGCATCATCTGGCACACATAATCGAGTGTGAAATCTGAGAACTACATCTCCAGCAACATTAAAGTATGTGTGCTACTCATCCTGTATCTTCTCTACAATCTCCATCAACTCTACATCTTTCAACTGAGTTGTTCTAATTCTTTCCCGTAAAGTCGATTAAACCACCGGACTAGAAATAAACGCCTGATGATTCCCTTCTACCAATTCTATACCCAACCTCTCTAGGTCCGTCACGATCTGGTGCGAAGCCATAACTGCTGAGGTTGACGTACCCCTAGATTTCCAGCTCAATGCATCGGCTACCACATTCACCTTTCTTGGGTGATATCTAATGGTGTAGTCGTAATCCTTTATCAACTCAATCCATTTGCACTGCTTCATATTCAACTTATTCTGGGTGAAGATGTACTTGAGACTCTTATGGTTAGTAAAGATCTCATACCTTACACCATAAAGGTAGTGTCGCCAGATCTTCAACGCCAACATAACTACTGCCAGCTCTAAGTCATGCGTAGGATAGTTCTTTTCATACTCTTTCAACTAGTGAGATGCATACGCAATGACTTTCCCCGCTACATTAGAACACAACCAAGTCCCTTCTACGATGCATCACTATAAATTACAAATCTGCCATCACCTGATGGAAGGGTCAACACTAGGGCAGTGACTAGATGCTGCTTCAACTCCTAGAAGCTCTGCTCACATTCGTTGGTCCAGTCAAACTTCACATTCTTCCTTGTGAGTCGTATCAAAGACCTTGATAATCTGGAGAACCCCTCGACAAATCAGCGGTAGTATTCGACAAGACCTAGAAAACTTCTGACTTCCTGCACGCTCTTTGGCCTTGCCCAATCAACCACAACCTCTACTTTGCTCGGATCCACTAAAATCCCTTCCTTGGATACCACATGACCCAGAAATGCAACTTGCTCTAGCCAGAATTCACATTTCTTAAGTTTAGCAAATAACTTCTTTTTCCTGAGCACCTAAAGTACTAGTCTCAAATGAGCTTCATGCTCCTCAGGGCTCCTCGAGTAAACCAAAATATCATCTATGAACACAATAACAAACTGGTTTAAGTACTCATGGAATACCCTATTCATCAGATCCATAAATACCGCTAGAGCATTCGTTAACCCAAACAGCATAACCAAGAACTTGTAATGGCCATACCAAGTCTGAAAAGCAGTCTTCGATACATCATCTGATCTAACCTTCACCTGATGATATCAAGATCGCAGATCGATTTTAGAGAAAATCTGCGTACCCTGAAGCTGATCAAACAAGTCATCAGTTTTGGGTAATGGATACTTGTTCTTCACCGTTTCTATATTAATCTCCCGATAGTCGATGCACATCCTCATTGACCTATCCTTCTTCTTCACAAACAACACCGGTGCACCCTAGGGCGATACGCTCGGTATGATAAACCTCCTGTCTAAAGCTCCTATAGTTGCTCCTTTAACTCCTTTAATTTAGTTGGAGCCATTTTATATGGGGCTTTGGAGATTGGTGCTGTCATTGGGATTAAATCAATTGCAAATTCCACCTTACAATCAGGAGGCAACCCCGGTAAATCCTCTGGAAAAATAATAGAGAACTCCCTTATCACTAGGATATTTTCCAACTTCATTTACTCCTTCGGTGCTTCCTTCACCATTGTAAGGTAACCCTTGCATCCCCCCGAAAGTAACCTCTTTGCCTAGATAGTAGAAAGGATCCGTGATGCCGAACGCACACACGACCAGCGTAGCTAGATGCTAGCCAGTCCATACCTATAATAATGTCAAAACCATGCATATCAAGGACTATCAAACTAGCAGACATCACTCTCCCTTGAATCTCTACTGGATAATCCCTGATCACCCTACTACATATTAACACTAACCCTGTCAGTGTGCCTACTCCTAACTCAGTCTCTAATAATTGAGCCTCTAACCCACAAAGCTTAACAAATCCCTGAGACACAAACGAGTGGGTTGCACCTGAATCAAATAATACAATGACACTATCTGGGTAACGACCCGAAGAATAATGGTATTTACATAATAAAAGAAAGGGAAATAGAAACAAGAACAGAAGGAGGTAATTGACTTCGTCGACGACATTGCATTTTGGATGGCATAATTCTGAGGAATTTTTTAGCTCCTCATCGACAAACACAGAGGACTCGTCGATGAGGGTATTAAGATACTGAGAGAGAATTTGTGGAAACCTAAAATTCGTCGACGAGGGTTGACGTTTGTCAACGAACTTTCTATAAGACTCGTCGACGAGGTGACGTGGCTCGTCGATGAATCCCGCAGTATAAATAGGGTTAAACGAGAAGTTTCATTCATTTTCCTACGCCGAATCTCTCTCTCTCTCTCTCTCTCTCTCTCTCTCTCTCTCTCTCTCTCTCTCTCTTTCTCTCCTCATACGGTTTCTCCTCCTTCTCACTAAGATTTTGGGCTGAATTTTCACCGGTTCAACGATCTGAAGCTACCATGACGCTCCTAAGAAAGTTCTCTACAAGTCTGCCGAAACGGATTGTCGGTGGGGCTGAGTTGGAAACCATCCCAAATCCAGGGTAAGGCTTTCTACTCAGTATTTGGTTATTTGGTAGTTGTAAAAAGTGTTATACACTTAGAAATACTGAACTTTAGTTCTAGGGAATGTTGTTTCCAGGGTGTTGAGTTGGGAACCCTGCAAGTGCAAGACAGATTTTCTTAGGGGCTTTTCAAGAATCAAGTAAGGGGATAAACTAAGTTAGTATTTTATGAAAAATATGTATATTGTTATAGCATTTGATTTCAGGAAAATAAATATATTTATATATGATTTATATTTGAAAAAATGCTATTAAAAATGATGGTATGTTAAATATGCGGAAAACCTGTTAGGGTGGCATGAGTAGAAATTGTTATGAAATACTATTTTCTGGGAATGTGTTAATGATATGGATTTTTATAATGTAAAATCGGTGTACGGGCAGAGATTTTTATATGTTTTGCCGGCGTACGGGTCGTGCTATGGATGTGATTTGTCAGTATACAGGCTGAGCTATGTATATGATTTTTCAACGTATGGGCTGAGCTATGGATGTGATTTGCCAGCGTACAGGCTGTGCTATGATATGATTTGTCGACGTACGGGCCGAGCTATGGTAAAATGTGTAATACTGGCGTATGGGCCGATGATTTTCATGATATACGTATATATGCAAAATGATATAATTAATTTGATAATTAATGATATCAAATATCCATGTATCACAGTTTCAGTATATGTTATATGATATTAGAACCTAGTTGGCTTGGTCTAGGCTAGCACTTGCACGGTACCATTGCTATGTGTCCATGGTCATCATGATCATGATATTTGTGTTAACGCCACTATACGGAGTGGTGTGAGATTGGATGGTCGATGTGGTTTATAAGAAATGTGTGAGCACCCCTGGTATACGGACCATGTCTGGTTGACCCATTAGAATTACAGACTATACTTTTGACTTGGTAGTGGTCGCCCAACCATTGTCAGGTCCCGCCTTCAGGCCACACAACCCAGTCATATGGGGGTAATAATACATGACAACGACTAGCTAATCTACCAGGAATGTTTTTGTATTATTATTATATGAGATGATATATGTTTATGAAAATGAAGTATGTTCTGTCATGTTTTGATGATACATATGTTTTCCCAGATTTGACATTGTAGTTTACTGAATATGTTCTATATGGTATATGTATAAGACAAAACACTCAGGTTGCCACACACTAGTATTAGTTTATTTCCCTTACTAAAAGGTGTCTCATCCCAAAATTTTATAAAATTTTCAGGAGCTCTAGATAGGAGAGCGGGAAAAGCCCCGCTAATCTAGTATTGTTTGTCTACCCTCTTTAAAGGGTAAGTTTTAGTAGGGACAGTTGGATTTTGTGGGAAATGTCCCTAGATCTTGTTTTTGGGATGTATATACTGAAATATAGTGGATATAGTGACTCTGGTATTTATGGTAATGTGATGGATGTTTTCGTATTTATAATATTGTGATTGTATGTTTCCTACTGCTTAGGCTTCCGTTATGTGTGCTGATGTATTCCTGGTACCCACGGGTCCAGGTGAATTATGATATGCTAAGTTGAGGTTTGTGATTTTGTAATATGGAAAAAAAAATGTGGAAATTAAGCAGGTCGCCACAATTTGATAGTATGTAAATAGGATATAACCCGACTTAGAAATCTCACCCTTAACATAATTAATGCAACTATGGAATAATAGAATTGATTTAATATACTAGTTCTAATTTAATAATTCATATTCCAATTCTATCACAAAACCATTGAGGTAAAAATAAATCTCCATTCTAACATTAACTTCACACACATACCCACTCATCCTAGCATTCAAACCTAAATTTCCTGAGTTCAAGTCCCTCAACCTAGAAACGAAACCATCGATGGACTTACCATGGTTTTCTAAAACTCGCGACTAATTTAGAAAATCACAGAAGTCCATCAATAGATTTCTACCACCAAGCTTCCAAACCAAAACCCATCTTAACCTATACATTGGTAATTATCAATTCTCGAAGTCTGCAAAATCTAATAAACCTAGGCTCTGATACCACCTGTAACAACCCTGACCCGCCACGTGGGCCCAGAGTGCTACTTTAGTGATGTCGATGTATCTGAAACCTTATTCATCAAATATAGAATACACATACGCAGCGGAAATAAAATATAAAATCCTCAAATTACATTACTAGAGTTTTAACTAGCTTTACACACAAATATATCCATTTTCACATAATTACATCCCATAAAACTAAAAAAATATAAAATTTCTATCTACACACTACCTACATAAAATTTACACCACTAACTTGGCTTCTCTAGTCTGTTAGACCTGATATCTAGGATTCCCTGAAAAGACAGTTTGTAAAGTAGGGGTGACGCACAACTCAGTAAGGGAAAGACTAAGTTAATGCCAGTGTGTGGCCAACATGCATTTAGTGTTTAGAAAATAACTAGTTCACTAAGTAGATAATCACATTTATGAAGACATTTTTATTTTACACTCACACACACAATTAGCCGAGGATAGGGAAGATTACCCGCCCATACAAGTAGTTTCCCTCTGCTCTAGTACCATTACTGCTACCAGGGCATTCACATTTCTTAGTAAGCCCTCGAAGTTATCTTATTAATTAATAGTATTCACATAAATTAACAAATATGCATATAAGACACTCCTTGTGACAAACACGTCATTTACATCCCCATGGCACGAGTTGTGAGGCCCGAAGGCTAGACTAAGCCTGGGTAATCAGCCCAAACAAAGTCAAATACAACATCCTCTACAAACACATCTGCAGGCATCCACAGCAAAATTGTAGGTCTAACACCCTTACTTCAACCTCACGTGGGCAGTCGTCTAGACCCCTTACACTTCTATCCAGACAATGTGGGTACACATGGTCTAACTAGAAATGGTACTCTGCTCACAATACACTGATCCCCAAAAATCTGGCCCCCGCCACAAAATACAATCCGGCATAATGGCATCAATTAAAACTCGGCCCTTGGCCGTCAAATAATAATCCTGGCCCTTAACCAATCAAATAACACCTGGCCATTGGCCATTAGTTCAAACTCCTGCATTTCATAAACAGTTCCAGTATTTTTACAAGCATTTCCAATATTTCTCAACTAATTTAGTATTTCATAGACAATTCAGTATTTCAAAATCTCAAATCCAAATATACAATAATCCATATAAATTAAATCATCTGCCACACGATTTTTCACATTTTAACAAATCCATATAAACAAACAAGCTTTCCACCATTCATTTTATTCAAAAATACCATACCATATATCATAAGTTTGTAAAATCCATTTTGAACGGTTGGTTTCCAAAAAAACCTTTAAATTCCCAAATGAATAAATAAATAGATAAATAAATATATTTATATAAACACAACAATTAAATTGATTCAAATTTCATGAAAATTACTAACTTAACTTAATCCCCTTACCTGATTCCTTAAAAAAAAAAACGATAACACCCCAGCCTATGCCCCAGGCGTTCAAAAAAACCCCTGAGCCTTGAACTTCAAATTTCACCATATTATTCCTCATAATCCCTAGAGTAACTTTCCCTAAAATTTCCTTAAGTTTTGAATTCCCTAAATAGCCAATAAACGTCTAAATTATCAAACTTACCCCCGATTTAGGATTGGTACCCCAGAGCTCCAATTTGAAAACCCGCTCTGGCTATATTGTAAAGAATCTCTCCACGAGTCTCCTGACAATTTTCGTTTATTAATGGGGCTTATAGTTTAATAGAAATTGAGTTAAGTTTAAGATTTGACCTTACCCCAGGAGATATGCCTATGCCACTCCCACGACAGATCCGCTCCAGCAGAAATATCGGTGGCGGCGAGTAGAGTCCAACGGCATTTTTTTGGATTTTTGATCAGCCGAATAATGGAGACGAGATGGAGGAGAGTGGAAGAGAGAGGACGAGGAGACGAGGACATTGAGAGAGAAGATGAGAGCACGCAAGAATTTGAAAGAAGAAAGAAGAAGGAAAAAAAGTAGCTTCCTGCAGAAGCTTATTCTATTGTATTTACATATATATATATATATATATATATATATATATATCTTGTTTCAATATATATATATATATATATATATTTCTTATCATACTATTCATTTTACTTGTTAATTTAATTAATTTTTTTTTCATTTTATTTTATTTTAGTTATTTTTTTTTTTTTTTTTTTTAATTCTGGTTACTACAATTAGGCACCCATGACTATATACCCTATCAGCACAATCAGTGGTAGAGAGGCATATGAACCAACATACTATCCAGATAATCCTCCACCTCAATACCAGCCACAATAGATCCCTCAGAGCTATACACCGTCATAATTTATTGATGATAGCATGACACAGATAACAAACATGCTCTAACAGTTCATGCAAACTCCAGTCAATCATCATAATGAATTGTGGAATACCATTAATGCAATAAGTATGCAGTTGGACATTTTAGAAAAAAAGGAATTGCTCATGGAACCTCAACTTAGTCCTCAAGAGTACCAGCAGTAACAACAAAAAATACAGGACAGGAAAGGCCGACCCTACTTCAAGAAGCGAGAAAGAAGTTCCCCAATCTAAGATGCTCATCGCGAGACAACTAGTTGTCCCGACACCTGAAGTTACAGCTGAAATAGAAGATGTCAAAGAAAAATTAGAGGAAACGGGCCTAAAAGTGGAGCAGTTAGTTAATGAGGAGGCTGATACCAATAAGGAGTACCAACCTGTGGTACCTCACACTGAGAGTTTGGAAATCGTGGAACCGTCACTCCTGACCGAATCAGATGTCAAGGAGCCCAATGTGGAAGCAGACCCTTGCAGTGGTGAGATGATATGTACACCTGATAAAGAGGGTGACCAAAATGGTGAATGTCTAATTTTCAAGGAACCAGGTAAAACTTGTAATGTTAATGCTTCTGAAGTATTAAAGGTAATTGTTCCAATAACTTTCTCTGAAACACTAGTTCGTAAAGAAGCGAATTTCCTAGAAACGATATTGAATAAAGATTCTTTCTTGTTAACACAAAAGGGTTGATCTGCACACGCATTGTTTGGTATTTTGATGAGTATTAATTCATTTGAGGCTGATTTTCATGCAGGTATGAAGACTAATCCATTGTGGTGGCTCAAATTTGGAGACCCGCCGGTGCAATTTATAGACTTGCGGCCACAAGACGAAATTCCTCCAACCTCCGCTAGACAATTATGATGTTTTTCTTTGCCTTCTTTTCCTTTTATTTTTAGTTAGTTTTCAGGTCCATTTTCTCGTAGTTCGATTTTTCTTTTCCATTACCCTGCCACTCAGGTACGCCCTACTTTTCCCGTGCACCGTTTTTCTATTTCTCTCATGCTTTCACATTGAGGACAATGTTCCACTTTAGTTAGGGTGGGGGGTGGTGAGCATTCGCATGTGACACTGTGCACGTATACATACTTGGTTTTATATTATAAAAAAAAAATCAAAAAGAAACAGAGAAATAATGAAAGAGCACTGAGGAATTACATTGCATTATGTCATGCTTAACACTGACTATACCCTTCACATACTTGCGTATAACCTAAGAATTGCACACTTGACTCAATCATGCGTAATTTCTCTTTATATGATTTTATGATTCCATGAAGAATTGATTAGAAGTATACTAGTGTTAATCTGGCTATATAATTTCTTATATTTACACGGTATCTCACAAGGCTGAATAAACACATTCACATGATTCATTGCACTTCGGGTTTTCTGTGAGTACTGAGAGAACATTCATGACAACTATGACACCTTGTGAGATATCCTTAAGTTATTTATCGTCCTTTTGAGTGTTAACATCAAATCAGAGTTCATAGAACTCAATTCTCTTTTTTCTGGATGACTCCTTGTACACTAGTCTCTGTCTTTGATTTGCTAGCCTAGATGTGACATCTAGTGGGGAGATAGAAACCTAGTTCTTGTAGCCTACTCAAGATGTGAAGGCTGAGCCACCCCTAGAGATAAACTTAGTTCATGGACCACTATTCGAGCTCAATTCCCATTTATGGTATGAAGATAACAAAAGATAGAAAATGAAAAATGCGCAGAAGAAAGACTAAGAAATAAACATGCACATGAAATGAAATGTTAATGCCTGCTCCACAGAAATACCATTAAAAAAAAAAGTCAAGGACACGACACATGTTCTCCACGTATGAAGATTCTTCAATTGTTTAATGCCTCAAAATGTATTCACAATAAGTTTGTGAATAAGTTGATCTAGGGTGGTCTCAATTGAATATGGCGAGTAGGTGAGAAGATGTTAGGGTGAAGGACCCGACACCTCATAGATAGGCTAGATCCTTTCTAAACTAGTCAACTCCATATACTTAACATTTGTTCCTTTTAATATGTGGGATGTTTGATCGCAACACTCCTCCTCACATATGACGAGTGAACCTATTTTTTTTTTAGTGTTCTTGAGGATATACCCGTTAGGCCGAGTCAAAGAGACCGTTTTGTAGGTGTCCACTGGTATCCTATGTGTACTGAGTCACACACATCACACACACCTCGAGAGTTCACCTGTTATACTCGAACTTATATGACTACATTAACTTTGAATTGTGTCACTGATTAACTTCATATGAGTATACTATTTTTAAATGACACATAAACAATGAAATTTGCATGAGTAACGTGCTTCGGAGTTGCATGCATTAAATATGAACGAGCTAGTGTGAAATTCATTTATGTTCTTGTTTGTGAAACGGTATGGTTGTATCGCATGTGCATTAATTTCATGTTCACTGAAGTTCATAGTTGTGGGCACCGCCCTGAATTTCATTCACGTTATTTGCTAGAGACTAGGAAAACGTTAGTTGGGGAGTGTGATTATGCACTAAAATTGCATAATTAAGCATCTTAATCCGGACATTTTGGCTTCTATTTTTAATTAAATGTCTAATTAAGTCCAATATTCTAATAAAGTGCCATATTTATGATCTCTGAGCTTTATTGAACAATTTATGATTTTTTGACAATTTTTTATAGCAGAAAAATTCCCGAGAACTAAAACCGGCACTAGTTCATAATTAATGCATAACTTTCCCATTCAAGTTTCAATTGAGACGATTCAAATTTTTGGAGAAAGAGGAAATTATTATCTAGAACTTCTATGTTTTGAGTTTTGAATGAAACAGGCTCCAGAAAGGTCAAACTTAGTCATGATCGTGGAGAGCAAAAATGAAGAAAAAAGTAAAAATAAAATAAAATAGAGTATTTTTTATGTGACCCGGCCATTCGGTTATCTTAACCGAGTCTAGGGCAAAAAGCCTCTCCAATTTAACCTTCTTTTCCCTTGGTGCTCCCCGGTGCCCAGTGCATCCTTCCCCCTTTCCCTTCTGTCCTTCCCCTTTCTCTTCTTTCTTTTCTTTTTCCTGTCTCAGTTTCTCTTCTATATTGCTTTCTCTTCTCTGTTTTACTCCCCCATTCTCTCCTTCTCTCTGCCTCTCATTTCTCTCCTTCTCTTTCATTCTCTCGCCCTCACTCTCCCTAAAACTCTCCTTCCTCTGTATTCTCTCCTGTGAGCCACCACAGCAGCCCTACTCTGCAACTCCACAGCCCTTGTTGTTGTACCAACAAGCCAGTCCAGGGAATAACGTGAACCCAAGCACCAGCAGGCCAGTCCAGCTCCGCAGACACCAGCAGCTCTTCCTTGACCTTCTGCAACTCCTCCACACAATAGCCACCAGCGATCCCCTTCCAGCAAACCTGACCAACCTCTTCGGCCACTCCAGCAGCCCCTTGTTCCAACACCTGCAACTCCCATACACAGCTCCATCACCAGCCTGAGGAGGAGCTCCACCATAGCAATCCTAACTCTCTCTCTCTCTCTCTCTCTCTCTCTCTCTCTCTCTCTCTCTCTCTCTCTCTCTCTCTTCCTCTTCTTCTTCTTCTTCTTCTTCTTTCTTTTTATTTTATGTTAAATGTTATTTCTTTTTAAACCATTGGATTTTATTAAAGACTTGGTTCTCTTATTTTGTTTTTTTATTTATTATTTATTTAGATGTTCATTTAAGTGTAGTTCCTTTTTAGTATTTAATGTTATTGAACTTATGTATTTAATTAAATGAAGTTTGGTTTGGTTCTAAAATAAAAAATAAAAATAAAAAAAAGAATAAAATAAAAAAGGAAAAAAAATGTTCTTGTTTCGAAGCTTTTTTCAAAAATCTAATATTTTTAAATGAAGCTTGGGTTAGTTAGGATCGGTTTGATTAAAGCTCATGTTTTTATTGTTTTTTTTTTTTCGTTATCGTTTATGCATTAAATTTTCGTTCGTTCAGTGTTTAAATTGTGATTGTGGTTCAAGTTCTTGATTTGGTTAAAGATACGATTTTTATTGGCCGCATATGTGTTTGATTGAGTCTCCATTATTGCATGATTTAATTCTGTGTTCATAGTTACCGTCTTTAGTTAACGAGTGTCCCGATTCTTGCCCAATTAGTTTTAGGGTTCCTGTTTTTGCTCTTTAATTCAGTGCATGCTAGGTTTAGAGTTTTAATTTGTGTGTTCATTTATTTTGTCAAAAAAAGTCTTAACCAATCTTGAAAAATCCCTAATCTGAACTGAGCTTAGTAACTTTTATTTTTCAATTGAGAGAATGTGAAATTTGAGATTAAAATGCATTCCCTAAGGAGACAATCCAACCCTTGGGCTGAATATTACACAACGTAACTTCTATACTTGGGATAGCTTCCGAGCTGCTCATTTTTTTAGTGAGTCATGAACACATCCCGCTTCCAATTCACCAAGCTGTTTTCCCAACTCTACTATCTCTGGAGGTGCCATCCAATATGGCCCTTTAACAGGTGGTTTCACTCATGATAACAACTCGATCTCATGCTCCACAGTCTGTTGTGAAGGCAAATTATGAGGCAGCTTATCCAGCAACACCTCCTTATCCTCATCCAACACCGCTTGGATGGTCGTAGCCAGCAGCTCTTGACCTACTTCTTTGTCTACCACCATTGTGGCAAGACGTGTCCGCTCACCCTGACCCAATCGCTCATTGAGTTGTATGGATGAAAAGGACTTCCCGTTGTCTCCTTTCATTGCAACAACTTGCACCATGCACGAGTGATCTCTCATCAAACACAGGGAACCAACCGAAGGCATCAGCACTGCCCTCGTCCCCCTTAGGAACTTCATTCCAAGAATAACTAGAAAGTCATCCAATGACACTGCTGTGAAATTCACACGACCGTCCCACCATTCAAGCTTTATAGTCACTTGCTTGGCTACTCCCAAAGTAGGCTGGGCTATAGAGTTAACTGCTTTCATGTGTTCTATATCCTTCTCTAAGGATAAGTTGAGTCTTCATGCTTCCTGTTGCGAAACAAAATTATGAGTAGCCCCCGTATCCACCATAGTGTGGGAACTCTTCCCATTTATCCTCAAGTTCACGAACATTAACCCTTTTGCTCATGAAACTTTCGGTGCTTTCGCCTGCTTTTCTAATGCGCTCACCAACCACACTGAGCCCACCCATATGGCATTATCCTCTTCCTCCTCGTTTTCCACCACTTGTCCTGACGTGGAAGCTTGTAAGGTATTGAGTAATCCCTTGTATTAACACTCACTCACTCTGTGAAGTCCTCCACACAAGTAGCATGAAATTTTGCTCTTCCCCTTTCCACTGGGTGTGTTGAACCCTTAATACGACGAAACTTCTTCTAAGGTTAATGATTTAGAGTCAACTTTCCCACTCTTGGGTTTGCCTTTCTTGAAAGACTTTCCACTGTTTCCTTATCCGCTAAACTTTTTGGATGAAATGGTATCATCGCCAACGTAATTAGTCAAGCGTTCCGCAACAACTTGTGCAGTAGACAAGTCTTTAACTCTTTGCCTATGAAATTCTGTCCTTGCCTACGGTTTCATCCCCTCAAGAAAATAGAATAACTTGTCCTTCTCCGACATATCCCGAATATCCAACATCAAAGCAAAAAATTGTTTCACATATTCCTTTATTGACCTGTATGCTTGAGATCTCTCAGCCTTCTCCTTGCATTATACTCAATATTCTCAAGAAAGAATTTGGCCTAGATCTCTCTCTTCAAGTCTGCCCAATTATCGAATTACACAGCTTCCATTTTCAATTTCTTTGTACTTGGTATGCGCCACCACAATTTGGCATCACCAACCAAGTACATGGTCGCAGTATCAACCTTTGCTTGTTCTGAGACCATCCTCACAACGCGAAAGTACTGCTCCACATCAAACAAGAAATTTTCTAACTCCTTGGCATCACGGGCACCCCTATATGTTTTGGGTTCCAGTACCTTGGTCTTGCTAACTCCTGGTCTAACGACCCAAAGAATAATGGTATTTAAATAATAAAAGAAAGGGAAACGGAAACCAAAAAACAGAAAGAGACAGTCGATGACATTGTATTTTGGAAAGGATAAATCCCAAGAATTTTTCAGCTCCTCGTCGACGAATAGAGGGGACTCATCGATGAGGGTATAACAGGAGCTCGTAGACGAGGGTTGGAGTTCGTTGATGAAAATATAACTGGGCTTGTCGACAAGGTGACGTGGCTTGTCGACGAGGAAATACCAAGAGGATGATTTTGGGGTTTCTAAATTTCTTTGACGAAGGGGAGAGTTCGTCGATGAATTTTGTATTGACCTCGTCGACGAAGTGATGTGGCTCGTCGATGAAGGCCACAGTTTAAATAGGCCTAAAATTCATTTTTGGCCAAAATTTCCTACGCAGAAGCTTTCTCTCTCTTACCCTTCGGTTTCTCCACCTTCTCTCTTTGATTTCGGGCCGAATTTCCACTAGTTCGACGATCTGAAGCCGCCACAACGCTTCTAGGAAAGTTCTCTACAAGTCTGCCGAAGCAAATCGTCAGTGGGGCTAAGGTGGAAACCATCCCAAATCCAAGGTAAGGCTTTCTACTCAGTATTCGGTTATTTGACAGTTGTAGGAAGTGATATACACGTAGAAATACTAAAGTTTAGTACTGGGAGTTTTCATTTCTAGGGTGTTGAACGGGGAACCCTGCGGATGTGGGATAGATTTTCTTATGGGCTTTTCAAGAATTAGGTAAGATAATAAACTAAGCTAGTATTTTATGATAAATATGTATATTGGTATAGCATTTGATTTCGGGAAAAATAAATATATTTATATATGATTTATATTTGGGAAAATACTGTTAAAATGATGGTATGTAGAATATGCGAAAAACTTGTTAGTATGGCATGAGTAAAATTGTTATAAAATACTGTTCTTTGGGAATGTGTAAATGATACGAATTTTTATAATGGAAAACTGGCGTACGGGCCAAGATTTTTATATATTTTGCAAGCATACGAGTCGTGCTATGTAAATGATTTGCTAGCGTATAGGCTAAGCTATGGATATATTTTGTCGGCGTATGGGCCGTGCTATGAATGTGATTTGCCAGCGTACGGGCTATGCTATGATTTGCCGGTGTACGGGCCGAACTATGGTAAAATGTGTAATACCGGCGTACGGCCTGATGATTTTCATGATATACATATATATATATATATGCAAAATGATATGAAATATCCATGTAGCACGGTTTCATTATATGTTATATGGGGTCAGAACTTGGTTGGCTTGGTTTAGGCTAGCACTTGCACGGTACCGTTGTTATGTGTCCATGGTTTTTGTGATCATGATATCTGTGTTAACGCCGATGTACGGAGTGGTGTGAGATTGGATGGTCGATGTGGTTTTTAAGAAGTGTGTGAGTGCCCCTGGTGTATGGATTAGGTTTGGCAGACCCATCAGACTTACAGACTGTACTTTTGACTTGGCAGTGGTCGGCCAACCATTGTCAGGTCCCGCCTTTGGGCGATACAATCCAGTCATGTGGGGGTAATACATGACAATAGTCAGCTAACCTACTAGGAATGTTTTTGTATTATTATTATATGAGATGAAATATGTTTATGAAAATGCAGTATGTTCTGCCATGTTTGATGATATATATATGTTTTCCCATATTTGACAACACAGTTACTGAATATGTTCTGTATAGTATATGTATAACACGGAATACTCATGTTGCCACACACTGGTATTAGTTTATTTCCCTTACTAAGAGGTATCTCACCCCTAAATTTTATAAACGTTTCAGAAGCCCCTAATAGGAGAGCGGGTAAAGCCCCGCTGATCTAGTACGGTAGATCTGCCCTTCCAGAAGGGTAAGTATTTTGATAGGGTCGGATGTATTTTGTGGAAATGGCCCTAAGACATCTTTTTGGGTTGGGTGTTGTGTATGTATATATATACAATGATTGTAGTAATTATGGTATTGTGATGTATGGTATAATGGAGTGTTTACGATTTATGTTTCCTGCTGCGTAAGCTTCCATGATGTATTTCTGATGTCTCCCTGGTACCCATAGGTCTAGGTGGATTATGATTTACTGAGTTAGGATTTATATATTCATTTTATATAAAAAAAAAATGTGGAAATTAAACAGGTCGTCACACCCGAAGTGTTGAAGTTTCTCATAGCAAGAACCATCATATTCACCTTTGCATCTAGATTAGTCATCCGGGCCTGCAAAGTTTCCACATGTGGTGAAAGTCCTTTGATATTTCACTTGTCAAACTTGCTTGGTACTGGTGTTATCTCATCACTTCATCAACAAGTCCCCTCAATTGGGTCATCTCATTAGCCATATTATTGGTTGTTTCTTCAACCTACGCTTCCATCGCACTGATTCTTTCAACATTGTTTCGTGTCAGGATCACTTACCAAAGCTTTCCAAATCCCACAATCAAGGTAACTTAATTCTCATAGCAACTGAGCCTTGGCTCTAATACCAAGTGTCACGGTCTGACTATTTTTCACACCGTTATGAAAGGGTCGTGCGACGCTAGTTAAAGCACTCTTGTTTAATTCGCCAGCCTATTGTTTACCAACATTCATCCACGAAACACTTTCATTAGCATTCAATTAAATGGCAGCGAAACAGTAAGCATTCATGAAAGCAGTGGCAAGCAAACAGTAAACATTGAATCTACGCAATTCATTAACAACACATTCGTTGACATTGTGTGTTTAGTGAGGGAAGTGAGTACGCTAAACATGTTGACAATAACTAGTGAGTTTGACAATGACTGATGAACACTCACCCTCCCCTAAAGAGATTTTTATGTAATTATCATTCTGGCATTAGAAAACATCAAAGTGACCGAGAAGTCATACTATCATATTTGACATTAAAATAAATTACTAACATAAAATAACCCTAAACTAGTATTTACATGATGAAAACTCATACCAAGTACACAAGACAAGCGGTCATAGGCAAACATAATGCCCTGAACAAGCTTAACTCGTGACACTTTGATTTGCTTCCCGGGAATAGATGTTTCCCTCAGCAAAACTACATCTTTTTCCTCCACCAAGAAGTGCATCTTTATCTCTCCATTTTGTTTCCCAAGTTCTCTAAAGATGGGCATATTTTTCTCGAGTCTTTAATTTGACCATAGATTGTGGAGGGAAATTAGTTTCATTTCTTGAGTTTTTTCTCGTTTTATCCTTTTTTTTAATATATTAAATAATACATTTTTTGGGAAAATATTTTTCGAAATAACCCTGATGTAATCTCGCTATTTAGAGTAGCGAGATTTGCCACGTGTCGTTATGTGTAATAAATTCTTCTGTGTAATAAATCGAGAAATAAATTCTTTAAATATATTTTGAAAAAAAATGATAAATCGGGAAATAAATTCTTATATGTAATAAATCGATCTATCATTATTATAATAATAAATGATAAATTTATTACGCAGAAGAATTTATTTCCCGATTTATTATTTTTTAAAAAATATATATTAAAAGAATTTATTTCTCGATTTATTACGCAGAAGAATTATTATACAGAATAATTTATTTCCCGATTTATCATTTTTTTAAAAAATATATTAAAAACTTTTATTGCATAATAAATTAAAAATTTGAACTTTATTTAAATTACCAATCTTAATTGTACCTGAAATTAATATATATATATATATATATATATATATATATATATATATTGACACAACAACAAAAATTACTTTAATATTTATTCAATATAAGATTTTTTATCAATATCAATATCAATTAAGAAAAATACTTATTATTAACACTGTAAAGTTACGAGCAGTAATTTCAATATTTATTCAATACCAGATTTTTTTGTGATAAACTGCTTCTTCACTGTACAAAAATGAATATAAAAAAATAAAAATGATACCATAGTTTAAATTCTAATTATTGATATTAATTAGGTGGTTTGGCATCACTTGAGATGTTCCAAAAGACTCATACATATTAAAATTATGAGTAATAAAAAATTAAAAAATTAAAAAATTAGGGGATATTTTAATTCAATTAAATTATCAATTTTTGGGATTTTTTTAAAAAAAATTAAAGAACCAAAGCAATGCATACAAGGTAACAATTACAGATAATTATATGGATATTTTAGAAAATTTTAAAATAGTGTAATATATATATATATATATATATATATAGTATATAATAATTTTATAAATGATTTTGTATTTTAAAATTTGAATATAAATCTTCATAATTTTTATTATTATTTCTTAAAATAATAAATATAAAAAGGGGAGAGATGCAAGTGTTTTCTTAAAATAAAATTTATTTTGGATCGTTATAAATACTGTCTTACCCGCGGTCAACGGCTAGTTTCAAATAATTATTATATATATAAATTTTCCAATCGCAGGACGGGTATAGAAAGTTTCTCAAAACGTTACCGATTTATAAATGTTAATTACTCAAAATTAATAATAAATGCTAAATTTATTTTCTGATTTATCATTTTTTTAAAAAATATATATTAAAAGAATTTATTTCCTGATTTATCATTTTTTTTTAAATATATTAAATAATATATTTTTTTAGAATGACATGTGGCAAATCTTGCTACTCCAAGTAGCGAGATTACGTCAGGGTTATTTTGGGAAATATTTTTTTTAAAAATGTATTATTTAATATTTAAAAAAAAAAAAGGATAAAACGGCAAAAAACTCGCTCCCTCCACTTCTTTCCAACCAAACATCCTATGCACTTTTTATGCATAGTGTTAGGGAGTGACAATATAATGGGGGAAAAGGGGAGAGAGATACTGCTATAATTGTATTTTCCAATGATTTAGATTTAATATATGATTATCTGTGTTATCGTTTGTATGGTGATTCTCTTGTAGTTGAATAATACAAGTAGTTCTTTTCATTGTGGTGTTTTGTTGCCTTGAATTGTGATGTCTCTGATGGTTATAGTCTTATTCAATGTAGAAGAATATATTGCTCGTGTGAAATCCTATTGTTCCTTATTTTCCTTGAGTATTGAGACTCACCTGGTGCTCGTGCTTGCAAGCTTAAACGTGTGAGATTTGGCTGACTTGTCAAGGGAGAGCTCTACACCAGTGCCACACGGCCCTTACTTGAGTCCCATTTTGGGGGTCCATGGCAATTGGTATCATAACACAGTGTGTGCGAGCACCATGAGTGGTAATATGAGAAACAAGTCAGGAAAAGTAGAGCGCATTGAGGCGCTTGAGACAAAACTTGTAACCCTGGAGACAACGTGCGGTGAACCCCATGGGTTAGTGGCAACATTGATAAAGGAGAAAGGCGTGCCAGCAGAGCTTGAGGCCGCTGAAGAAAACCCCAGAAAAAATCTCTATGGGGTATAAAAAGTTATAGAGAGACTTGAAGAACTTGAAAAATTCATTCCACGTGTGAAATCCCTGGAGAAACGGCCAAGAGAGCTTGAGGCCTTCCAGAAGAGTATCGATCAGTTGGAAGCCTTTGATAGCAGGCTGGAACATATTGAGGGCATATTGCCATCTCTTTCGTCCCAACGAGGAGAGCCAACAGAGCTTGAGGCCTCCTTACGGGAGCTAACGGATAATTTTGATTTCTTTGCAGAAGATGTAAAGGAGTCCATTACGGCTTCGAAGGAAGATTTGAAAGAGATAGGCAATGTCCAAAGTGCGGTGGTCCAAATCCAGAGGGATCTGCAAGAGATTACTATGAAAGTGAATGTAGTGGCACAAATAGCCCGAAAGCCAGTTGCATATCCAAGTGAAGGTTTTCGATTGAAGGTACCGGAACCTAAAAGTTTTGGGGGTACGCGAGATGCAAAGAAGCTAGACAATTTCTTCTTTGATATGGAGCACTACTTCACGTGCTCACGAGTGGATCTAGAAGTGGACCGGATAAATATGGCAACTGTATACCTGGTTGAGGATGCAAAATTATAGTGGAGAACTAAATGGAATGATATTCAGCATAATAGATGTGTCATTAACACATGGGACGGGTTGAAACAGGCATTGAAGACTCAATTCTATCCAGAAAATGTGGAGTACATAGCAAAGTGCAAAGTAATGGAATTACAACAGACCGGCTCAATAAGGGGTTATGTACGGGAATACCAAGCCTTGATGCTGGATATTATAGACATGACCGAATCAGATAGACTGTTTCATTTTCTTCAGGGTTTGAAGACATGGCTAAGAAATGAACTACGTCGGCAAGGTGCTAGTGATCTCCCTTCTGCCCTCGGTGCTGCTAAACGGCAAGATGATTTTTCAAACAATTCTGGGAAGCGAAATTTCCCTACGTCTGCCAATAATGATTCCCGGCCTAGTAAAGTGTATAAGCCCACAAATGAGGGAGGAATAGGGAGACAAAAAGTTATTGGAAAGATAAAAGAGCGCCCATGAATAGGGAGTGAAGGGGCGGACGAACAGGGGGTGGAGAGCGTCGAGTGCCGATCTCATGTTTTCTTCGCATGGATCTGCATCGAATGGCGGAGTGTCTTGAACGTAAGACTTTGAATGCTTTAAAGGCCCTTCGAGGGGAAACAGAAACCCCGACAGCAACCCTAGAAGAACAACAGAATATGGTGGGAGCATTAAGATTTTTGGGGGCATTAGAGCGCCAAGTAATTGACAATAAGTCTCCGGAGAAGGGATTAATGTACGTTGATCTACTTTTAAATGGAAAGAAAATCAAGGCCACGATTGATACAGGGGTCACCCATAATTTCATTGCTGATTCTGAAGTTCAACGATTAGAATTGCAAGTAGATAAGGATGTGGGCAAGTTAAAAGCAGTGAATTCTCAAGCATTAACCACGATGGGGATGGCACCTAAAGAGGCCTGCCAAATGGGGTCATGGTCTGGAACAATTGATTTCACCGTGTCACCCCTCGATGACTTTGACGTGGTATTGGGGATGGATTTTCTTAAAGTGACACGCTCAATGCCGATCCCAACTGCGGATTGTCTTGTGATAATGGGAAGTACACATTGTGCGGTCCCTGCAGCCTACAACAATTTCGATGAGAGGAAGTTGCTTTCAGCCCTCTAATTCAAAAAGGGAGTAAAAAAGAGAGAATCTTCTTTCGTGGTTCTACCGATAGTCTCAGAAGATGCAGAGATAGGGAAATATCCAATTGAGATTAAGGAAGTTTTAGAAGAGTTCAAGGAGGTGATCCCGGATCAGCTACCTAGGGTTTTACCACCTCGACGACAGATTGACCACGAAATTGAGCTTTTGCCAGAAGTAAAGCCGCCAGCACGTGCCCTTTATCGAATGGTGCCGCCGGAGTTAACTGGACTTAGAAGGCAACTGAATGATCTAATTGTAGCAGGGTTCATCCGTCCTTCAAAAGCACCTTTTGGGCCCCAAGTGTTATTTCAGAAGAAACAAGATGGTAGTTTGCGCTTGTATGTAGATTATTGGACTCTTAATAAGGTGACGGTTCGCAACAAGTATCTCATTCCACTGATTGCTGATATTTTTGACCAGTTAAGTACAACTAGATTTTTCACTAAACTGGACATGAGATCGGGGTATCATCAAGTGCACATTGTAGAGGGAGATGAACCGAAGACCACTTGTGTCACCTGGTATTGAGCATTTGAATTCCTTGTCATGTCTTTTGGGCTAACAAATGCACCCGCTACCTTTTGTTCTCTAATGAATCAGGTTTTTCGGGACTACCTTGATTAGTTTATGGTTGTTTACCTTGATAACATAATGGTTTTCAGTGCATCCTTAGAATAACATAAAGATCGTCTTCAGAAGGTTTTTCAAAAACTCAAAGAAAATCGGTTATATGTAAAAGGGGAGAAGTGTGCTTTCGCTCAAAAGCGTATTAAATTCTTGGGGTATATCATTGAGGAGGGCCAGATACGAATGGATTCAGCTAAAGTAGAAACCATCAAGGAGTGGTGAGCACCTACATCCGTTAGAGAGCTACGATCTTTCTTGGGCCTAGCCAACTACTATCGAAAGTTTATAGAGGGTACTCCAGAAGAGTTGTATTGTTAACAAATTTACTGAAGAATGGGGTACCATGGGGATGGTTAGAAGAGTGTCAATCAACATTCGTTAAATTAAAGCAAAAGATTGTAGGAGATCCTGTGCTAATTCTTCCTGATGTGACAAAGTCGTATGAAGTGCAAGTAGATGCCTCAGACTTTGCATTAGGGGGAGTTCTCTTGCAGGAAGAGCATCTAGTTGCTTTTGAAAGTAGAAAATTATTGGGTGCCGAACGGAACTATACAGCACAGGAAAAGGAGCGTCTCACGGTAGTACACTGTCTTCGTGTGTGGAGGTACTATCTATTGGGGTCCAAATTTATGGTAAAAATCGATAATGTGGCAGTTACTCACTTTTTGTCACAACCTGGACTAACGTCAAAACAAGCCTGTTAGCAAAAGAAGCTAGCTGAATTTAATTTTGATTTTGAATAAAAAATAGGGAAGACATATGAAGTGATCGGTGCTTTAAGTAGAAAAACCGAATTGGCAGCATTGAAACTCATCAGTCATCTATCAACTAGTAGGGTGGTGTTACTTTTAAAGAATCTTATCAGGGAACATTTAAGTACAGACCAGCAGGCGCAGTCCCTGAGCAAACTAATAGAAGAAGGGAAGACACGACAATTCTGGGTAGAAGACAGACTGATAATGACTAAAAGCAGGAGAGTCTATGTGCCCAAAATTGAAAACTTGAGGAAAACTTTACTAAAAGAGTGTCATGATACTTTGTGGGCTGGTCATCCGGGATGGCAAAGAACTCAGGCATTGATTACACAGGGGTACTATTGGCCAAATATGCAAGATAATGTGATGAGTTATACCAAAACTTGTTTGATCTGTTAACAAGACAAGGTAGAAAGAAAGAAGACCTCAGGTTTATTGGAGCCATTGCTAGTTCCTGTCAGGCCATGGGAGAGTATCTCTTTGGACTTTATTTCCTCGTTGCCAAAAGTAGAGGAGTATGACACAATTTTGGTGGTGATTGACCGGTTCTCAAAGTATGCTATCTTCGAACCAGTCTCGAAGCCATGTTCAGCAGAGAAGACAACTCAGCTATTCTTCAAGTATGTGGTGAAATATTGGAGTGTTCAAGAAACCCTAATCAGTGATAGGGATATTAGATTCACGGGGGGATTTTGGGGTGAACTCTTTCGCTTGATGAGTTCAAACCTTAATCTGTCCACAGCTATCACCCACAGACAAATGGTCAGACCGAATGTTTTAATAGGATGCTAGAAGAATACTTGCGATATTTTGTTAACTCCAATCAGAAGAATTGAGTTACTTTACTAGACACAGCACAATTCTGTTTTAACTTCATGAAATCTTTTACGACTAATAAAAGCCTTTTTGAGATCATGACAGGTCAATAACCGACTCTCCCGCACACTCTGGATGGTCCATACAAAGGAAATTGCCCGAAAGCATACCAATTCACGAAAAATTGGTTGTAAAACCTCGAAGTCACTCGAACTCAGTTAGAAAAAGCATCGAAACGCAAGAAGAAATGGGCTAACAAAGGGAGACAACCACAACAATTTGAAACTGGAGATCTGGTTCTTGTAAAAGTGCCGCCGGAGATATTTCGTTTTTTTCGCGACAAAGATAAAAGATTGTTACGCCGTTACAAAGGTCCAATCAGAGTGATTGAGAAGGTGGGACATGCATCTTATCGGCTTGAGCAACCCAAGTGGATGAAAAGCCACAGACGTCCAGTCCATCTTGTGTTTCATGTAAGCAATTTAAAGTCATTCCACACAGATGAAGCAGATCCGCACCGATAATAGCTAAGGAGATCAATAATTTCCAGAAGGCAGCCTGTCAACAAAGAAGTCTAGGAAATCATTGCAGATAGAGTCGTCAATGCAGAAGGTCGTCAACAACAACAATTTCTGGTTCAATGGCTGGGATTGGAGGAAGAAGAGAATAGTTGGGAAAAGGTAGAAAACCTTCAGCATGTCATACAGAAGATTGAAAATTTCAGAAATTCGAAGATAATGACATCAACTTCGACATTAGAAGAGTGAGAAGACCTTCTACAACACATCAACGAGAACATCGATAAAATGAATGGAAGAGGATGTTAGGAAGTGACAATGTAATGGGAAAAAAAGGGAGAGAGATACTGCCATAATTATATTCTCTAGGGATTTAGAATAAATATATGATTATCTGTGTTATCGTTTGTATGGTGATTCTCTTGTAATTGAATAATACAAGTAGTTCTTTTCATTGTGGTGTTTTGTTGCCTTGAATTGTAATGTCTCTGATGGTTATAGTCTTATTCGATGTATAAAAATATATTACTTGTGTGAAATCCTATTATTCCTTCTTTTCCTTGAGTATTGAGACTCACCTGTACTTGTGCTTGCAGGCTTGAATGTGTGAGATTTGACTGACTTATTGAGGGAGAGCTCTCAACTAGTGCCACAACCCTTACTTGAGTCCCATTTTGGGGTCCGTGACACGTAGCATCTTTACCCCCCAACTAAAGGCACACATACAAGTGAGGACAACAGCATTTGGCATAGCTTGAATCCAACCCTAAACTCCTCCGAGCGAGTTTCTTTTCTCTGTTATTAGATAAAACCCTGCTACAATATTCATTCAAAAAAATGTAACCACAAACCAACAATAAGACGAAAGGGAATGCAAATTTCCAAAGAAACATGCCGCCACTATATACCCGAAACTCTTCCATCACAAAATCCGTAATTACATTAAACAGAAACTCAAAGCTGCTCAACCCTTAATAAAAAAGAAAACCAAATCACAGAAGCCCTAAGTTTCAGAACTTACACATGTCCGATCTAAACCATCTGTTATCCCTAACTAATTCACTACCCGCAGCATCCTCTCAACCACAGGTGCTGCTTCGTCTCCTCCCCTCCTATCGCCGATCCAGCCGTCTCTGAATTCAACCGGACTCGCCCCCGGCAAATTGGGCAAAAGGGTACCTTAATCAACCACTTATCCACGCAATCCGCATGAAATATATGATTACACCCCGGAAGAACCCGGCACCACTCGCCGTCCCGGAGGGCCGACAAGCAAACGACGCAATCGTCCGCCCTTTCAGGCGCAGCGCACGCCACGTACCTGGCCCGGTGAAGCTTGGAAAGTTCTTCGGGAGAGTACCCAGGATCGGATTCGCCGAAGTTGGGTGAACGGTGGCGTGGGCGGCGACGGCGGAAGGCGCCGCCGGCTAGGCAGAGGTGGAGAAGGAGGATCGCCGCGACGCCGACGAAGAGGAAGAAGAGGGTGGTAACGAAGGCCATAACGACGGCTTTTAGAACGAAGGAGAGGAGCCTAGGGCTGCGCTTTTCGGCGGAGGAAGGCGGTGGTAACCGCCGTGCGACGCCCGTAGAGGGACTAGGATTGGACCGTCGGCCGCGGTGCTCCTGCGATGCCATGTTGATCAAAGATGGGTAATGGGGGTTTCAATGGCCGACAGATTTGAGAGGAGAAATATCAAATGTGATTAGTCTGAACCCCGAGAGAAGGGATTAGGACGGAAAGGCGTCGAAGTTGGGTAAGGGTTAAAAGCTAACGAGGATGGGCCCACGCAACGTTTTATATTTTAATGGTTTCTTTTCTTGGGAGACGTGTGGAGCGGGCCAAAACTAAATTATTGATAAATATTGGGACACCGTCGAGATGGTTGGCGTGTGGGGGTGACAGCGGGCGCAAGCCCTGATGTCAGAGGCCGGCGCTTTAGTAGATCTGCGTAGGAGAGAGCAGCGTCTACATTTGGAAATTGAAAAAAATATATATATCTGTCCTTTTCTTCTCGAAACTTTGCTGTTACCATAAATATCCTTGCGAAAAAAATTTAAATAACCTGATTTTTTCAATGTAGTTGCGATTTTTCTTTTTCATGCGGCGTCCCTCTCCATTTTTAAAAAGCAAAAAATAAGACCTATGTGTCTCGAAGTAATTTTTTGTAAACGAAGTTTTTAAATGATTAATATTAATATTTTGGCAAAAGAATAAGTATTGGGAGTTCAATTCTAGTTGAATACGCTCATGAAGTCAGCGGTACCTGTGGATGGTAAGAGTTTACTCTGTGAGCCAATGGAAACCGTTGATGGTAAAAGTTTGCTCTATGAACCAGCAGAAACCGTAGATGGTAAGACTTTTCTATGAACAAGCGGAGACCGTGGATGGTAATGGAGATGTCTCTCGGAAGTCAAGTTTATCAAACGTCCAACTAATGCATGGAAACCGTATCTGCATCCAAACTTTACCCTGATCAGCGATACCTGAGGCGGAGGACGTTGATCCGTAGGTATGGTGTCACACCAGAGGGTCCGAAAGGCCCGTTGGTGGCTAGTGTTCCTATGTAATAAAAAAAAAAAAAATTATCATACTTCAGTGATATTTTGATTTTATTTATTTTAATTTTTTTAATAAACATTCAAAATTAATTTTTTTTCTTACAATTTCATTTCACAATATCAAGTTAATTTTAAAGTGTTTTTTCTTACAATTTCATTTCACAATATCAAGTTAATTTTAAAGTGTCTTAAATTAGCTCTTTTTATATTAGATCATTGGGCAAAAGACACTCACCATTTCTGAGGTTTGGTAAAAAGATAGAAATCTTTTTTGAGACTTCAAAAAATGACACAAACCTTCCTTGAAGTTTCTTAAAAAGATACAAACATCCCTTCAAAAAACGTGTCTTTTTATAAAATACAATGGGAGATTGTGTCTTTTCGGCAAATTTCAAGAGGGGGTCTTTGAAATTTTTAAAATCTCATGAGAGGTTTTTGAAATTTTGGAATCTCAAGAGAGGTGATTATATTTTTGTCAAACCTTTGGAAAGCTAGTATCTTTTACTCTAAATATTTTTTAGATGATTAAAAAGTATATATAATTTTTATTAGTTGTGTAGGCTCAACATTAAGATGACTAGTCAAATAATTTAATTTTGAACTCATTAAGTGGTACAAATGAGAAAACGTAATTTAAAATTTTGAATTGGTTTGAAAATTTATGTAATGTAAAATTTAATCTTATAATTTTTTAACTAAAAATTAATCACGTAATTTACATAAATAAATTTAAAATTCATGTTATTTACATGATTTATTTTATAAACTATTATAACTATTGTCATATTTGTGTTTTAATTTTATTATTAATTTAAATATATTATTTTCAACTTTGAAATTAATAGAGTAATAGCTTAAATCCTACAAAGAGAATTGTAGTTGTAGATAGGTAACACCCAAGCTTTCATACATGCCTAATAGATATCATTCTTTCTTTTCTTTTCTCTCTTTCTATAGAGACCCAAACCAAGAAAATAAGGAAATTAAATAAGAAAGAAAAAGGGGACTTTCAATAGGCTTCGTTGATGAACTCCGTGTTTTCGTCGACAAAGGCCCTTCTGAGATTCGTTGCCGAAATTCAGAACTTCATTGACGAGGAGATCTAGAATGTCCGAAAAATATCAAGCTTAGGGTTCGTCGACAAGGTCCTTCCTTCGTCAAGGAACGACTTTGTGTGGCTCATCGACAAAGGCGTCATTTCGTCAATGAATTTGACCAGGTCAAGGGGTCTATAAATAGATTTTCAATTGCTTTAAGGTTAAGAAATCAAAATATCTCTCCCTCTCTCTTTAGAACCTACTCCTACACTTTCTCTCTCTTTGATTCTTCGTCGTTCGTTGCCCGTTTCAACAATCAGAAGTTACCACGAGGATCAAGGAGCGAATATCTACAAATCTAGCGGAGTGGATTCTTGATTTCGAGAAAAAGTTAGGGTTTGGTTTTCGAGCGTCACGAGTGTTTTTAAGGAAATATGTAAGGGGATTATATTATGTCAGTTATGTTTGAGAGTTCTAACAGAATAAAATGTTAAAATGGTTTTTAGATAAACAATTACAGCTTTTCTAGGGTTTCCAGGTCTAGGGTTCTGTTAACCGACTTTATTTTTGAAACCAACCATTTAAATTTAAGTATGATATTTTTAAAATATAGTATTGATCTTTATGAACGTTTTCACCAGTTGGAAAGTTGTTACTTCAAACTATAAACTGTTTTAAAATCCAATCAAAGACGGTAGGGTTGATTATCTCCATTTTTCATGTATTTAGTTATATATCTATATTTAGAAAAATAACGTCCCGGAGATATTCATACCCCTATTTGAGCAAAAGAATTTATGTTTTCAAGAAGATGAGTTATGTATGAGTTACCAGATGAAAATTGTGTGGCGTGTGTAACGACCCAAAAATTACACCAATTTTTTTCCGTATAAAAGATAATTTACTCTTATACCCCTGTAATACCTACTATACTCATCTCAGGGCCCAAATGGCACTGAGGTATCCCTGTACATAAATCGACACACCTATGCAGAGGAAAACATAAAGTCATACATCCATATTTACAATACCAGAATTTTGTATTTCCAAACCATACACGCATATTTACACATCATCCTAGTATCAGCTACTCAAAAATGCAATCCCCTTAGTACACTTACCTTATAACAAGGTAGCACAAAAGATCTCTCTATCTGTGAGTCTGATCTGCACGCCTAACTGGATCACCTGAAAAATGTTAAATTGTTGGGATGAGACAACGCTCAGTAAGTGGAAATATGCTATTACTAGTGTGTGACGACTGAGTTGCATAGATATTATAATGACAATATCTGAAACTGTATAAGCTGGTAAATCAATATATGATATAACTCACACTTATCATAGTTTAAACTATAATTGTAATAAATGAGTTTTCTACTCTTTCATACTTCTAGTATCATACTATATCGTTGAAATTTTGTAAATCTGTATACATATACATAACTGAGATTTTACCCTAGAAAAATGTACGTCATGATTAAACCCCTCATGACAGGATTGTGCACGTAGGCAGGACTTAATCCTGGTTGGCCTACCAGGTAAGTCAACTGTACTCTACTAATGCTCAGTCCAGCCAAACTACAACCTCTCCTAAGCTCGGAACTGGTAACTACCTCGTCAAACTGGCCTCCTTAACCTAGAATACTAGGGAGACTGCAATCTGTCCATAGGCACGGTTGACAAAATACATATACTATCTGAGATATGTGGTTGCACTCTGATCTAAAAATAGCAACGGTATTGTGCTCTGCTAACTAAACATAACTTGATTCATCAGGGTCTGATACTGTATATATTATTTTTATAATTATCCTACTGTTTTCATTATGTTTTCAAAATAACCATAAGACTCTAAATCTGATATGAAAATACTGTAATATCTGACTAAAATAAATGTGATATCTAGCTGAATAATCTATAATATTTGAGTATTATGATTTTGGAAAACATGACATACTGTAATTACTGTAAAATACTGGTCTGTAAAATATGTATAAAATATTTTTCTAGCAAATATATGTCTGGTAAATATATCTGTTTATACATATATATACACTGCAAATCATGATATTCTAAAAAAACTATATAAATTATGTACTGATCAAATAGTTACTCAGGCCACACAATTAATACAACTCATATTTTGAAATTTGTAAAACTGTATAATTTTATACTTTGTACCTTAATAAACAAATGTTATAATTTTTCTAATAATATTTCTGAATTTCCTAGTATAGTTGTAATAACCCCAAAAAATGACTATACAAGATTAGTGGGGTGATTCCCAAAAAGAAATGTAATTAATTAATTAAATTTAAAGGAAAAAGAAAAAAAAAAGAAAAAGAAAAAAAAATAATAATTAAAATTAATTTTTACTTTTATTAATAAAATATATTATTATTAATATTAATTAAATATTATTATTATTATTATTATTATTATTATTATTATTATTATTATTATTATATAACAACAATCTTCCTGAAGCTTCTTCAGGAGGATATCAAAACAAAAGAAAAGGAGAACTAGAGAAGAGCATCTGCGCAGAGTCCCCTCCCCCTGTCTCTCTTTCTCTTCTCTCATTCTCTCTCCCTTTCTCCTTAGTTCCGTGACGGGTTCTCGCCTGATCAAAAATCGGAAGATACCGCTGGACTCCATTCTCCACTGTCGTCATTTCTACCGAAGCGGATTGGTGGTAGGAGCGACGTAGGCGTATCTCCTGGGGTAAGCTAATTTCTATATTTTTTTTTTCAATTTCTTGCAAATTATAATCCCAATTGACGATCAGACACCACCACGAGAATCTAGGGTTCATTCTATACAAGTCTAGCAGAACGGAATTCTCGTGGGGCAGTCGGAGGCATAACCCCAAATTTGGGATAGGGGGATTATTAAGGGGTTTATTATCATTTAATTAGAATTAATTTAGAAATGCTAGGATAATGAGCATCTGGACTTGAAGTAAGATTTTTGAAATCTAGGGCCGGTTGAGCGCAACAGGTGTAATTTCGGGACCCGCATGCATAATTCAGAAAATTAAGAGTGTTAAATAATAGTTTAAATGATAATTTGGGGTATATGGAGCCTATGGAAGGTTAGTTGGGTATTATTTTGGGGAAATGAGTTAATTAATTTAGGAAAAATGCAAATTGCAGGATTTGAGTGTCGGGAGCCAAGGGCGTAGGATTTGGGTTCTAACGAGACTCTCAGTACATCAGGTAATGGGAATAAATTGTAATAGTATTTTTAGAGTTACTATTTAAATTAATATGTGAAAATGAGTATATAATATTTTATCTAAAAATTATTATGATGTAAATATCAGATAAATTGTGTGGCATTTGAGTGATATTAAATTGTGATATTTTGGTGTGTGAAATGAATGTGTTATGAATATTAGATGAGAACTGTGTGGCATATGACGTTTATTGGAAAATGTGAAATATAACGATGAGTAATTTCTGATAAAATATTGAAATGAGAATTATTATTGTGATTAGTGGAAAATAATAAAATATGGTATTTATATGTGAGTAAAAATGATTTGCATGAAAAATAAGATTTTGTGAATTACTGATATGAGTATTTTGAGAAATGTTAAAATACGTGAAACACGATAGATACTATTATGAGATGATGAAATGTGCACAGAAGACGATGAGAATATTTATATTGAGAAGAATTGAGATATACTGATATGAAAATAATGATGTATATTGATATGAAAATACTGAAATGTGAAGGTGGGAAATATAAATACTGCAATATGGAATTGAAATATGATTTTATGAAATGTGAATACCGCATAATGATTGTGGGTATGTGATAGTGAACCATGATGGATGGTTATGGAACCCTGATGATGGGTTGTGATATTGAGCACGGTATCGTTGCTAGTGGTGTAGTGCAACCACACGGACTCTTGGAGCGTGTGGTGTAACAGTCGACTGTGCCATTTTGTTGGGTTGTTGGGCCCCCTGAGTCCAAATTAGAGCTATAGGCCGGCCAGTCGTACTACAGACGCGATATGTGATATGATATTTGATCTAACCGGGTTGGCCAACCGCGGTTAGATCCATTCTTCGGGTCGTACAACCTTGACCATAGGGGGAAGCATGGCATGAAAAGAAAGATCCTCAAGGCAGCCATAAGTTACAGATGTGATGTTGGTACTAGGTACCAAGGATACTCATGAGCTGGATAGTAAAATGGAAACGGAAAGTGAAAGAATGATAAAACGGGCTAAAATGAGAAATGAAAGAAATAATGGAAATCAAGAAATAGAGAATAGTAAAATTGAGAAATGGAACCGTGTAAGTTAATAATATAAATAATTGAGGCGAAGTGAAACTCTCCGTCTAAGGGCTTACTGAGTAAGGTGAGTGCCCTAATAGGTATCAGATGTGGCCATACTTGGCTGCATAACGTGTTAGGGCAAAAGAAAGCTACCGGTATGGGCGAGTAATCTTCCTTATTCTCAAGAACTTCGTAGGAAATATATATTGGAAATAATTGAATTTGAAAAATGATTTTAAAGCTTATAAAAACTTGTGTTGTATATCTATATGATTATGAGAATGTGTGTATCAGCGTATTTTCTCAGATGACTTAACTCATATGACCACACACTGTAAATAATTTATTCCTTCTTACTGAAATGTGTCTCACCCAAATTATCTAAATTTTTTAGGAAGCAGGGATAGGCCAGGTGATAGAACTCCGTGATCATAGGGAGCTGGGATCGTGACACACAAGGTGAGTTCTTGGACTAGGGGTGTAATTTCCCTAGAGTTGAGTTATTTTTGGGTATGTAATGGGTATGTACATGTATGTATGTTGATACTCTCGGTATTGTATTCTGACTGTTATGTATATACCATCTTTCATTGTTAGGTGGTATAAATGAAATAACTTTTTACCTGGTACCCAATACGGATCGAGTCGTATGAATGGTAGTAGGGTTGTTGACGTGGCCGATTTGTGAATTTTGTGAATGATGAGTGAAAATTTATTTATTATTGTTTATTGTAAAAAAAAAAATTTGTATGAAAATCAGGGTGTCATAGTTTGGTAAAGAGAGCCTAGGTTGATAGGTTCTATAAACTTTAGTAGACAGCAGAATACAATACCAGAGTATAGGAGTGGATTTCGAGGGAAATAGGAGATGGGTAGATTGAAATGCGAGTTAGTGGTTGTTAGAGGATGAGGTGAGAATTTAGGATTCTATCTTGCGACCTAGAGACAGGAGTACGGGGGTTGTTTCTGTGTTTTTTCTTGGGGTGACGATTTCAAGAAAACCATGGATACTATCGCTGGGTCTTGTTTCTGAGTGGTAGGGCTGAATCCTAAATGGGGATTATGGATGTGAAGTTAAAGGGTTAAACCGTAAAGCTCGGGTTAAACATCCAATTACGCAGTTTCGGTGCGTAATCACACCCCCCAACTAACGTTTTGCTAGTCTCTAGCAAATGACGTGAATGAATCTCAGGGTGGTGTCTACAACTACATACTCCGGTAATCATGAAATCAATGCACATGCGATATAACTATACCACTTCACATACAAGAACATAACTAAATTTCACACAAGCTCGTTCATATTCAATGCACACGACTCCAAAGCACGTCACTCATGCAAGTTTCATCGTTTATATATGATTTGAGAGTAGGATACTCACATGAAGTTAATCAGTGGTACATTTAGAGTTAATGCAATCATATAAGTTCGGGTATAAACAGGTAAACTCTCGAGGTGTGTGTGATGTGTGTGACTCAGTACACCTAGGACGCCAGTGGACACCTACAGAACGGTCGCTTTGACTTGGCCTAACTGGTATACCCTCAAAAACACTCAAAGGAATGGGTTCACTCGTCATATACGAGGAGGAGTGTCGCGATCAAACATCCCACATATTAAAAGGAACAATGCTAAGTATATGGAGCGGACTAGTCTGGAAAGGATCTAGCCTATCAATGAGGTGTCGGGTCCTTCACCCTAGCATCTTCTCACCTAGCCATATCCAACTGAGACCACCCTAGATCAACTTACTCACAAACTTGTCGTGAATGCATCTGAGACATTAATCAGTTGAAGAATCTTCATACGTGGAAAATATGTGTCGTCCTTGACTTTTTGTGATATATATTTGGGCCGGCATTGACATTTCATTTCATGCGCATGTGTATTGCTTATTCTTTTTTTTGCTCATTCTTTATTTTCTGTCTTTTCTTGAGCAATACGGACAATATTACACTTCTTTTGTAATCTTCATACCATCAATGGGAATTGAGCTCGAATAGAAGTTCATGAATTAAGTCTATCTCTAGGGGTGGCTTAGCCTTCACATCTTGAGTAGGTTACAAGACCTAGGTTTCTATCTCCCCACTAGGTGTCACCTCTAGGCTAGCAAATCAAAAACAGAGACTAGTGTACAAGGAATCATCCAGAAAAAGAGAATTGAGTTCTGTAAACTCTGATTTGATATTAACGCTCAAAAGGACGATAAATAGCTCAAGGATATCTCACAAGGTGTCATAGTCGCTACGGGTGTTCTCTCAGTGCTCACAAGAAACCCTAAGTGCAATGAATCACGTGAATGTGCTTATTCAGCCTCGTGAGATGCCGTGTAAATACAGGAAATTATATAGCCAAATTAACACGAATGTACAACCAATCAATTCTTCATGGAGTCATAAAATCATATAAAGAGAACTACGCATGATTGACTCAAGTGTGTCATTCTTAAGTTATATGCAAATATGCGAAGGGTATATAAAGTGTTAAGCATGACATAGTGCAATGTAATTCCTCAGTGCTCCTCCTTTATTTCTTTTTTTTTTCTTTTTGTTTTATCTTTTTGATTTTTTTTTTATTTTTTTTTGTGTTTTTTTTAAAAATTAAAAACTCGGTACGTGTACGTGCACAGTGTCACATGCGAATGCTTATCCCCCCCCCCCAACTAAAGTGGAACATTGTCCTTAATGTGAAAGCATAGGGGAAATAGAAAATATTGTGCACGGAAAAAGTAAGGCGTACCTGAGTGGCGAAATAATGGAAAACAAAGATCGAACTACGAGAAAATAGACCTGAAAACTAACTAAAAATAAAATAAGATAAAATAAAAGGAAAATAAGGGAAAGAAAAACATCACAATTGTCTTGGCGGAGGTTCTGGAGGAATTTCGTCTGGTGGCCGCAGGTCTATAAATTACTTCGGCGGGTCTCCAAATTTGAGCCGCCACAGTAGATCAGTCTTCATACCTGCACGAAAATCAACCTCAAATGAATTAATGCGTGTCAAAATACCAAACAATTTGTGTGCAGGTCGACCCTCGTGTGTGGATAAGAAAGGGTCTTTATTCAACATTGTTTCCAGGAAATTTGCTTCTTTACGAACTAACGGTTGAGAGAAAGTGATCGGAATAATTACCTGCAGTTCTTCAGAAGCATTAACATTAAAGGTTTTACTTGGTTCTTTGAAAATTATATGCTCACCAGACTGGTCACCCTCTTTATCGGGTATACATATCATCATACCACTGCAAGAGTCTGCCTCTACATTAGGTTGCTTAACATCTGATTCAGGCGGGAGTGACGATTTCATGATTTCTGAGCTCGGAGTAGGAGGTACCACAGGTTGGTACTCCGTATAAGTATCAGTCTCATCATCAACTAAATGCTCCGCTTGTGGCCACGTTTCCTCTGATTTTTCTTTTACCTCTTCTGGTTCAGCCATGACTTCTAGTGCTGGGACAACTGGTTGTTCGACGATGAGCATCTCAGGTTGGGAAAATTCTTTCTCGCTTCTCGAAGTAGTGGTGGCCTCTGCTGCCTCAAAGAGATCATCGTGCATTTGTTGTTGTGGTTGCTGGTACTCTTGAGGACTAGGCTGAGGTTCTGCGAGCAATTCTTCGTTTTCTAAGATATCCAACTGCGTGCCTATCGCATTAATGGTGTCCCACAATTCATTATTATGATCGACTTGAGTTTGCATGAACTTCTGGAGCATGTTCGCCATCTGTGTTATGCTATCCTCGAAAAGGTCTGACGACGTACAGTTCGGAGAGATCTGTTGTGGCTGATATTGAGGCGGAGGATTGTTTGGGTAGTTTGGTGGCTCGTATACATCTCCACCACCGATTGTGCTGATAGGATGTGCAATTATGGGTGCCTGAGTGTATCGTGTGTTGCACTGTGGGACATTATCAGCTAAGTAATCAAAGAATGATAATACTTGATTTGGATCCTCGCTGACGGGCTCTTCATTAGACATAGTTTGGACAAAACACTTGCAATCAAGGGTAAGAGCAGTATAAAAACAATCAGCTAACCTCCATGAGTCAAACCCGTGATGTGGACAAGTGCTTAGTAAATCCTTGAATCGCTCCCAGCAAGCCTGAAATGTCTCGTCATCTTGCTGCACAAAATTAAGAATATGTTCCTGCAGAAATTGAGTTTTCTGTGAGGGACAAAACGCATGTAGGAATTCACGCTCCATATCAGTCCAATTAGTGATAGAATAAGGTCTCATAGAATGAAACCAAATCAGTGCCCTATCCTGCAAAGTAGCAAGGAATAAATTTAGTCTAGTAGATTCGTCAGCTCTAGCATGAGAGAAAAACATGTTGCAGGTTAACTCAAACTCTGCTAGGTGCTGATAGGGGCACTCAGATTCCGTCCCGTAGAACTCGGGTAGCAGTGACGTTCTCCCGCGCTGCATCATGAAATTAAGCTCATCATAAGGCAAAATAGTGGAAGAGGATGCAGTGGCATATTCAAGCTGCAAAAAATCCATTATCGTGCGCGGTGCAGGTGCAGCCATTTTTCAAAACTCAAATTTTTTTTTTTCTGTTTTTCTTTAATGTTTTTTTTTTCTTTTTTCATAAAACTAATAAAAATAATGGAAAAAATGCAAAATTGAGACTAAAACCGACAGTCTTCGGCAACGGCGCCAAAAACTTGACTCACTCGAAAAATGAGCAGCTTGAAAACTATCCCAAGTATAAGAGTTACATCGTGTAATATTAAGCCCAAGGGCTAGATCGTCTCCTCAGGGAATGTGTTTTAATCTCAATTTCACGTTCGTCCAATCGAAAACAAAAATGCACTGAACTCGGTTCAGATTCGGGTTTTCAAGATTGTGGAAACTTAAATGAAAACACAAATTAAAGTCCTAAAACTAGCACGCACGGAATTAAATAACCATAATAAAAACCCTAATCTACTTAAGGAAACACTAGAGCATACTAACTAAAAATGGAAATTTTAAACATGGAATTAAAATAACAATAATGAAAACCCTAGTCTACTTAAGGAAACACTGGGACACACGTTAATTAAAAATGGCAACCTAGAACATGGAATTAAAAACACACAATGGAAACTAAACTAGACACATACTAAAAAAAAACCAAACCTACTAAAAATCGAACCTTTAGCACAATTAAGAGATCAAATCAAGACTCACAATTTAAATGCAAACATGAACTCAACGAAAATTTAAAAGACATAAACAATAATGGAACACAATAAAAATACAACCTTTACTAATCATAGACCCTAACTAAATCGAATTTTGACAAAAAAAATATCTGAATTTAATTAAGAATGTTAAATTAAAATAACTATCAATTAGATAAACAAAGAGATTAATTTAACAATAATGAAATACCCAACATTACTCAACTTAAACAAAAAGAAAGAAAACTCCAATAACATTAAAAAAAAACTAAACTTTCTTCAATATTCCAAGATTCAAAGAAAAGTAAATAAAAGAAAGAAAGAAAGGAAAAGAGAGAGAGAGAAACAAATCCACGGAGCCGTGAAGTTGCTGCTGTGCTGGAGAAGTTGCTGTTGCGCTTTGGTGGTCCTGCTATGGAGTCGGCTAGTGTTCTGCTGTGCTTAGGGACTGCTGAAGATGGTGGAGGAGGCTGGCCGTACTACAAGAGGGCAGAGGATGCCAATAAAAATAGAGGAAAGGGGGAGAGTGAGGGAGGAAATACAAAGGGAAGGAAGAGAGACAAGGGGAGAGAAGCAGAATTGAAAAGAACAAAAAAAACAAACTAAAGAAGAAGAAGAAGAAGAAGAAGAAGAAGAAGAAGAAGAAGAAGAAGAAGGAGAAGAGGAGAATGGGGAGCCATGAGGGCTGCCTACGCAGGAAGATAAAGAGAAGGGTTAAATAGGATAGGGGGGGAAAGCCCTAGACCCGAATAGGAAACCCGAATTGCTATATTTTTTCATTTTTTTCATTCTCTGTTCATCGCAAATCTGACTCTTTTGGAGCCCGTATCTGACAAAACTTCAAACATAAAGTTGTAGATAATCCTTTCCTTTTTCTCCATAAATTTGAATCATATCGATCGGAGTTTGGACGGAAAAGTTATGCACAAAATATGAACAGGTGTCGGTTTTGATTCCCGGGAATTTTCCTGTGACAAAAAATTACCAAAACTTCATAAATAGTGCAATAAAGTTCAAGAATGATGATTTTGGCATTTTATTAAAATATTGGACAATTTTAGATATTTAATTAAAAATATAAACCGTAAAGCTCGGGTTAAACGTCCAATTACGCAGTTTCGGTGCGTAATCAATCGTAGAAGGGTAATTTATGAATTATTGCAGTATATGGGTTATGTGATAGTAATTGTATGCTGAGATTAGTTGTTTCCTTTGTAGGATGGATCCGGGGAATAGTAACACGAGTATGGGAGGTGATGAAGTAGGACCTTCCAGTATGGGTGGTGGAGATGCTAATGTAGTGTTGCGTAGCGTCACTCAGCAAGTGATGGCAGAGATGACTAGGAGCTTAGGGGAGTGGAGCTACATGATCGAGCAGTTCACGTGTATGTGACCCCCATCATTTGCTGGAGGAGTGGACCCACTGGTAGCAGAGAACTGGGTTAAGAACATAGAGGACATACTAGCAGTTCTCTCATGTACAGACGAGCAGAAGGTGTTATTTTCTACATTTAAATTGACTGGGGAAGCAAAACGCTGGTGAAGGTCGGTGAGATTACTGGAGGAGCAAAGGCTAGACCCTATAGCGATGACGTGGAGTCGCTTCAGGGAGATTTTCTTTGAGCAGTACTTTCCCACTACGGTTCGGAGTGCAAAGGCATTAGAGTTTCTGTATCTGACATAGGGGTTTTTGACAGTGCAGCAGTATGCAACGAGATTTGTTGAGCTATCCCGGTTTACCCTGTATCTGGTGCCAGATGAGGAAAGAAAGGTAAGGAAGTTTGAGGAGGGCCTGAGGCAGAACCTCTATGAGCAGGTGGTCGGTTTCTGAGCTCAGACCTTCTAAGAGATAGCAGATAGGATTGCAGTGATCAAGAGTAGGCTACAAAGAGGCACGGCAGCACAGAGCCAGAGGAAGAGACCTGTGCCTTCTGATTTTCAGGTAGGGTCCAGTTGAGGGCCGTGGAGGAGATATGATAGCAGAGGGGGATGATGACAGGGAGGAGGAGATCGAGTAGTACAGGGTAGATAGATGCCCCCTCCTTGTCCTAGATGTTTGAGGAGGCACCCCGGAGAGTGCCAAGCGAGGGAGGTTGACTGCTATTAGTGCCACCAGCCTGGGCATATCGCAAGGAACTGTCAAGCACCACCAACAGTAGTGGCTACTCCTCGACCATATAAAGGATGTCATCAGGCACCTCGAGGTGGATAGAAGAGGAATACTGCTCTGGCACGAGTTTGTGCACTAAAGCCAGAAGATGCTGAGGTAGTAGGACATGTGGTGATAGGTACTGTTTCAATACTGTCATTTAAAACTACTACCTTGTTTGATTCAGGGGCGACTCATTCTTTTATCGCCCAAGAATATGTGAAATTGTGTGGGTTTGAACCTTAGCAGTTAGATATTAGTTTGTTTGTTGCTACGCCGACTAGAGTTGTAAGGATATGCAAAAAGGTACTCAGAGACTGTCCAGTGGGTATTTAGGGGAGGTCTTTGTCAGCTAATTTTGTGGTTCTAGATATACATGAGTTTGAGGTAATCTTGGGAATGGACTGGCTAGCTGCCCACTATGCCAACATTGATTGCCATCAGAGAGACGTAGTGTTTAGACCTCTAGAGGGATAGGAGTATAGATTCATGGGATCATGTGTGCACACCCCACCTCGATTACTATCTGCTATTCAGGAGCATAAATTGCTATCAGAAGGCTATCAAAGATATTTAGCCTGTGTGAAGGCATTATCAGAAGGGGAGTTGAGAGTGGAGGATATCCTAGTGGTGAGAGATTTTCCTGATGTATTCCCTTAGGATTTACTGGGACTACCTCCTGATTGTGAGGTAGAGTTCGTTATTGATTTGGTTTCGAAGACAGGGTAGATTTTGAAGGTGCCATATAGAATGACATCGGCAGAGCAAAAAGAATTGAAAGGACAGTTGCAGGAATTGTTAAATAAAGGGTTTATTCAGCTCAGTGTGTTGCCGTGGGGAGCACCAATTTTATTTGTGAGGAAAAAGGATGGGTTGATGAGATTGTGCATCAACTACAGGGAAATAAATAAAGTAACTATCAAGAATAAATACCCGCTCCAGCGTATTAATGATTTGTTTGACCAATTACAGGGGACACAGATCTTTTCGAAGATAGACTTACGCTCCGGGTACCATCAGGTGAAAGTCAGGGCAGAAGATGTTCCAAACACGACATTTAGAACATAGTATGGACACTATGAATTTCTGGTTATGTCATTTAGGTTGAAGAATGCTCTTGTAGTGTTTATGGATTTAATGAATAGGGTCTTTCACCAGTACTTGGACCAATTTTTGGTAGTATTTGATTGATGATATACTGGTGTATTCGAAGAGCCCAGAGGAGCATGAGGACCATCTGAGTATAGTGCTGCAGGTGTTGTGAGAGAAGAAGCTATATGCGAAGCTTAAGAAGTGTGAGTTCTAGTTGGAACAGGTTACCTTCCTTAGACACGTTATATCTAGGGGTGGTATTTCTGTTGATCTGAGTAAGATTGAGGCGGTAGTAGACTGGGCACAACCAAAGAATGTGCACGAGATCAGGAGTTTCCTGGGATTGGTTGGATACTACCATAGGTTTGTTGAGGGCTTCTCTAGACCGTCAGGCCCATTGACCAGATTGACCAGAAAGGGAGTGAAGTTTGAGTGGTCTAATAAATGTGAACAGAGCTTCCAGGAATTGAAGCAGCGACTCATCACTACCTCTGTGTTGATGATTCCTTCAGGAGAAGAGAGGTTCGTAAATTATAGTGATGCGTCCCATAAAGGGCTCAGATGCGTGTTGATGTAGTGAGGGTGAGTAATAGCCTATGCCTTGTAATAGTTGAAAAAGTATAAGAAGAATTACCCTACCCACGATCTAGAATTGGTGGCGGTTTTTTACGCGCTGAAGATTTGGAGACACTATCTATATGGGGGTAGGTATGAGATATTTACTGACCATAAGAGTTTAAAGTATTTTTTCACGCAGAAGGAATTAAATGTGAGGCAAAGGAGATGGATGGAGCTAATAAAGGATTATGACTGCACTATCAGCTACCACCCAGGAAAGGCTAATGTGGTCGCTGATGCTTTGAGTCGAAAATCAGTGGATTCATTTATATCTGCAGTGGAGATTCAGCATTCGATCTAGATGGATCTAGAGAGGCTCAGTGTGGAGCTGGTAGAGGGCAATCACCAGGCGTTTATTGCTGACTTGGTTTTGCAACCAACTTTACATAAGAGAATTAAAGTAGCTCAAAGGAATGATGTATAACTAGTAGAGCTTATGGGAAAGGTACATGATGGTCAGGAAATAGAGTTTAGCATCTCATATGATGGAGCTTTAAGGTTCTGTACCAGGTTATGCGTTCCTGCCGACCCTGAGATCAAGAAGGTTATTTTGGAGGAAGCACATCAATCCATGTATATTGTACATCCAGGTAGCACTAAAATGTATAGGGATCTTTGAGAGTCCTTCTGGTGGAGCAACATGAAGAGGGAGATAGGCCAGTATATGGATCAGTGTTTGACATACCAGCAAGTGAAAACTGAGCATAAGAGACCGGCAGGATCATTGTAGCCACTCCACATTCCTGAGTGGAAGTGGGAGCATATAAAAATGGATTTCGTCACAGGATTACCACCGACATTGCATGGATAGGACACTGTCTGGGTAATGGTGGATCATTTGACAAAGACTGCCACTTTGTGCCGATCAGAGTTAGCTACTCCATGGATAGATTGGATGAGTTATATATTCAGGAGATAGTTAGACTCCATGGCATCTTAGTGTCCATAGTTTCAGACAGAGACCTATGGTTCACTTTTCGTTTTAGGAAGAGTTTGCAAGGGGCCATGAGTTCTCAATTGTCGTTCAGCATAACTTTTCATCCTTAGACAGATGGGCAGACGAAGAGGACAATATATATTCTGGAGGATATGTTGCAAGCATGCGTGCTGGACTTTGGAGGTCATTGGATACATTATTTGCCATTGGTTGAGTTTGCGTATAACAACAGCTACCAGGCCAACATTGGGATGACACCGTATGAGGCATTGTATGGTAGGAGGTGTCGATCCCTATTGTACTAGGATGAGATTGGGGAGAGACAGATATTGGGGTCAAAGCTGATACAGCAGACTCAGGATAAAGTCAGACTCATCAGAGACAGGATCAAAATAGCACAGAGTCGACAGAAGAGTTATGCAGATACTCACCAGCGAGAATTGGAGTTTGATGCAGGAGATCATGTGTTCTTGAAGGTGGCGCTGATGAAGGGAGTTATTAGGTTTGGGAGGAAGGGTAAGCTAAACCCTAAATATATTGGACCATTCAAGATTCTTAAAAAAGGGGTCCAGTTGCCTATCGATTGGCATTACCATCGGTCCTGTTGAGGATCCATTACATATTCCACGTTTCTATCTGAGGATATACGTCCCAGGCCCCTCCCATGTGATCAACTATGAAGCACTGGAGTTGGGTGATACTTTAGCTTACGAGGAAGTGCTAGTGCAAATTCTTGACTAGAAGAAACAGGAGCTACGCATGAAGAAGATTCCAGTGGTAAAAGTTTTATGGCGTAGCCATGCCATTGAGGAGGCTTCCTAGGAATTGGAGGATCAGATGTGCCAAAGATACCCACACTTATTCAGTGGAGTTTAGAGTTGAGCCAGTCAAAGTGAAAGGAATAATATTATATATTTTTATTTGTATAGTGTAACGTAGGATAGATAAAGTTTTTAATTTTAAAACGTGAATGACTTTGGGAGAATTTTGAATATTTGTAATCTCCCAGAACACTCTTTATAACCATGGTGTTCCTCCGCCATAAGTGAGATTAATTAATAAAATTGGGGTGTTTCTCTTTAAGAATGAAAAGTGATGAATAGCAAATTTCGAGGACGAAATTTTTATAAGGAGGGGAGAATGTAATAACCCCAAAAATGACTATACAAGATTAGTAGGGTGATTTCCAAAATAAATAAATAAATAAATTAATTAAATTTAAAGGAAAAAGAAAATAATAATAATAATAATAATTAAAATTTATTTTTATTTTTATTAATAAAATATATTATTATTAATATTAATTAAATATTATTATTATTATTATTATTATTATTATTATTATTATATAACAACAATCCTCCTAAAGCTTCTTTAGGAGGATTTCAAAACAAAAGAAAAGGAGAACTAGAGAGGAGCATCTGCACAGAGCCCCCCCTGTCTCTCTCTCTCTCTCTCTCCTCTCGTTCTCTCTCCCTCTCTCCTCAGTTTTGTGACGAATTCTCACCTAATCAGAAATCAAAAGATACTGCTAGATTTCATTCTTTGCTGCCGTCATTTCTACTAGAATAGATTGATGGTTGGAGCGGCGTAGGCGTATCTTTTGGGGTAAGCTAATTTCTACTTTTTCTCAATTTCCTACAAATTATAAGCCCAATTGACAATTGGACACCACTACGAGAATCTAGGGTTAATTTTCTACAAGTCTAGCGGAACAGAATTCTCGTGGGGTCGTCGTGGGCATAAGCCCAAATTTGGGATAACAGCATTATTAAGGGGCTTATTATCATTTAATTAGCATTAATTTAGAAATGTTAGGATATTAAGCATCTGGGATTGAAGTAGGATTTTTGAAATTTAGTGCCGAGTGAGCGCTGCGGGTGTAATTTCGGGACTCGCATGCATAATTCAGAAAATTAAGTGAGGGTGTTAAATAATAGTTTAAATGATAATTTGGGGTATATGGAACCTAGGGAAGGTTAGTTGGGTATTATTTTGAGAAAATGAGTTAATTAATATAGAAAAAATCAAATTGCAAGATTTGAGTATCAGGAGCTAAGGGCGTAGGATTTTGGTTCTAATGAGACTCTTAGTATGTCAAGTAAAGGGAATAAATTACAACAATATTTTTAGAATTACTGTTTAAATTAATATGTGAAAATGAGTATATAGTATTTTATCTGAAAATTATTATGATGTAAATATCAGATAAATTGTGTGGCATTTGAGTAATATTAAATTGTGATATTTTGGTGTGTGAAATGAATGCGTTATGAATATTAGATGAGAACTATGTGGCATATGACGTGTATTGGAAAATGTGAAATATAACGATGAGTAATTTCTGATAAAATATTGAAATGAGAATTATTATTGTGATTAGTGGAAAATAATGAAATATGGTATATGTGAGTAAAAATGATTTGCATGAAAAATAAGATTTTGTGAATTACTGATATGAGTATTTTGAGAAATGTTGAAATATGTGAAACATGATATATACTATTATGAGATGATGAAATATGCACAGAAAATGATGAGAATATTTATATTGAGAAGAATTGAGATATACTGATATGAGAATAATAATGTATATTGATATGGAAATATTGAAATGTAAATATGGGAAATATGAATACTGCAATATGGAATTGAAATATGATTTTATAAAATGCGAATACCGCATAATGATTGCAGGTATGTGGTAGTGAACCCTAATGAAAGGTTATGGAATCCTGATGATGGGTTGTGATATTGAGCACAGTACCGTTGCTAGTGGTGTGGTGCAACCACACGAACTCTTGGAGCATGTGGCGTCACAGTCGACTGTGCCATTTTGTAGGGTTATTAGGCCCCTTGAGTTCAGATCAGTGTTATAGGTCGGCCAGTCGTACTACAGACGCGATATGTGATATGATATTTGATCTAATCGGGTTGGCCAACCGGGTTAGATCTAGCCTTCGGGCCGCACAACCTTGACCATAGGGGGAAGTATGGCATGAAAATAAAGATCCTCAAGGTAGCCATGAGTTACAGACGTGATATTGGTACTAGATACCAAGGATAATCATAAGCTGGATAGTAAAATGGAAATGGAAAGTGAAAGAATGATCAAACGGGCTAAAATGATAAATGAAAGAAATAATGGAAATCGAGAAATAGAGAATAGTAAAATTGAGAAATGGAACCGTGTGAGTTAATATTATAAATAATTGATGCAAAGTGAAACTCTCCGCCTGAGGGCTTACTAAGTAAGGTGAGTGCCCTGATAGGTATCAGATGTGGTCATACCTGACTGCATAACGTGTTAGGACAGAGAGAAACTACCTATATGGGCGGGTAATCTTCCTTATTATCAGGAACTTTGCGGGAAATATATATTGGAAATAATTGAATTTGAGAAATGGTTTTAAAGCTTATAAAAGCTTGTGTTGTATATCTATATGATTATGAGAATGTGTGTATCATCGTATTTTCTTAGATGAAATGATGATTTGAAAAGTAAACTGTAATATAACTGAACTCATATGGCCACACACTGTAAATAATTTATTCCTTCTTACTGAGATGTATCTCACCCAAATTATCTAAATTTTTCAGGAAACAGGGATAGGCCAGGTGATAGAGCTTCGTGATTATAGGGAGCTGGGACCCTAACACACAGGGTGAGTTCTTGGACTAGGGGTGTAATTTGCCTAGAGTTGAGTTATTTTTTGGGTATGTGATGGGTATGTACATATATGTATGTTGATACTCTGGGTATTGTATTCTGATTGTTATGTATATACCGTCTTCCGCTGTTAGGTTGTATAAATGAAATAACTTTTTACTAGGTACCCGATGCAGGTAAGGTCGTATGAATAGTAGTAGGGTTGTTAACGTGGCCGATTTGTGAATATTGTGGATGATGAGTGAAAATTTATTTATTATTGTTTATTGTAAAAAAAAATTTGTACGAAAATCATGGCGTCATAATAGCATATTTCTCTTACCTAACTGGATGGGAGACTTGCCACCAACTTAACCTCATGCTCACAACGCATTATCCCCAAAATCCTGAAATAATACATATATGCATATTTTCAATAAATTAACTATATTTCCCTAAACCTACATACACGTAAATTTCTGAATTATAATTTACCCGAACTCCTAAAAATGTTCATTAGGGTCCCTAACCCATGTCTGTAGGGTCCCAAAAACACCTTATTCCTAAAAATATAATATCCTAACGTATTTTAAAAAACCCCAGTACATTCTCATATAATATAGAATCTGGCCTCAAATGAACTCGTTAATACTGAAAATACTCACATAATCCACTCACCCTGGTTTTGGGATGGTTCCCAAACTTCTCAAATCAACATTTCGCTCTAGCTATGTTGTAGAAGATCTCCCTAGGATCACCGTGGTAGCTTCTGATCGTTGAACTGGGGAGAGACAAAGCCGGAGACCTAGAGAGTTGTCAGAGGATGCATTTTCTAGAGAAAGAGAGAGTGAATTAGATTTGAACTTCCCGCAGGAAAAATAATTTTCTTTTTTACATGGAAAGTTGGTCCACGTGGACTCATCGACGAGACACATCACCTCGTCGATGAGGCAATGAAGAGATCTCGTCAACAAACACCATTTCCTCATCGACAAGTTTTAGACCCTAGAACAGGCCTCTCGGTAAATTATCATCGACGAGACACGTCCTCGTCGACAAGCCCAAGAAGACTTTTCGTCAACAAACGCGACCCTGCTACATCCCCCGTTAAAATTCTTTTTCCCTATCTTTTCTTTATTATTTAATTCCAATAATTCTCCGAGTTATTACATTCTCCCCTCCTTATAAAATTTTGTTCTCAAAATTTACTATCTATATTGAATACCATCCATTAAGGAAAATAGGCTACTTATTTTATCACTTACCCTCACTTATGGCAGAGGAATACCGTGATTACATTCAAGGTTTTGGAAGATTACAAATATACTTATAAAAGAAAATTCTCCCAAAACCAAAACACTACTTATCCTATATTCTAAATTACAATTACACATATATTATTCTATACTAAATAAAATAAAACTGTTATTATTTGAATTTTACAAATCATTTTCTTATTGCGCAATTCCTGTTCTTTTATAAGATCTGTATTGGAGCTTCTTTATATGCCAGAATATCACTGAATTCTAATTTTGCATAACTGATGACATAGAAAGGATTTGTGACGTATTTCCTCAATATAGAAACATGAAATACGTTATGTATTCTGAACAAAGCTGGTGGTAAAGTTAGTCGATAAGCAACTGATCCAATCTTCTCAAGTATCTCAAACGGGCCAATAAACCTAAGGCTCAACTTACCCTTCTTCCCAAACCTCATAACTCCCTTCAGTGGTGCTATTTTCAGAAACACACGGTCACCCACTTTAAATTCCAATCTTGATGGCAAGTATCAGAATAACTTTTCTACTGAATCTGTGCTGCACTGATTCTATCTCGAATAAGTCAGACTTTCTTGTATGCTTGCTGCACTATTTTCGGCCCCAAAACTCACCTCTGACCTAGCTCGTCCCAGTATAGAGGAGAACGAAACCTCCTACCATAAAGCACCTCGTAAGGTGTCATGCTGATGCTGGTTTGATAGCTGTTATTGCAGGCAAATTCAACTAGTGACAAATACTGGGTCCAACTACGCCCAAAGTCCAATACACACGCTCGTATCATATCCTCAAGTACCTGAATCGTTTTCTCTGTCTGACCATCTGTCTGAGGATGGAAAGCAGTGCTGAATGCTAACTGAGACCTCAAAGCCTCATGCAAGCTCTTCCAAGCGTGGATCAAAGTCTGAGATTATAGACACTGGCACTCCATGGGGTTGTACAATCTCTTGACTGTAAATCTATGCTAATCTGTTCATAGGGTAGCTAACTTTAGTAGGTAGAAAATGAGCTATTTTCGTCAGCCAATCAACAACAACTACCTAGATGGCATTCTGACCATATAGTGCTAGTGGTAGTCAGTGACGAAATTCATAGATATATTATCCCACTTCCACTCAGGGATGAAAAGTGGTTGTAACTGCCCTACCGACCTCTAGTGCTAAGCCTTAACCTTCTGGCACATCAAGCACTACTACACAAATTTGGAAATTTCCCTCTTCATGCCACTCCACCAAAAATACTCTCACAGATCTCTATACAATTTAGTACTACCAGGATGAACCGTGTATAGAGATCTGTGAGCCTTCTCTAGAATCATTCTTCTAATATCATCATCTAAAGGCACACACAATCTAGTGTGAAACCTCAGAGATCCGTCATCGGAGATATTGAACTCCTCTCCTTGACCATCATGTACTCTAACTATTCCCTTTGCTAATTCCGTATCATCTCCCTGAGCGGCTTTAATATTTTCATATAGCGTAGGCTGTACAACCAGGCTGGAAATAAATGCTTGAGGATTACTCTTTACCAACTCTACACCAAGTCTCTCCAGATCCATCAGGATTGGATCTGAACCTCCATAGCTGCTAGTGCTGGTCCCACTGATTTCTTGCTCAGAGCATCTGCTACCACATTTGCTTTCCCTATGTGGTAACTAATAGTGTAGTCATAATTTTTAATGAGTTACAATCACCTTCTTTGCCTCATATTCATCTCTTTCTAGGTAAAAAAAATACTTTAAGCTCTTGTGGTACGTGAAAATTTCACATTTCCCACCATATAGATAATGCCTCCAGATTTTTAAAGCATAAACCACTGCAGCTAATTCTAAATCATGCACGGGATAGTTCTTCTTATATTCTTTAAGCTGTAAGCAATAACTCTTCCATGCTTCATTAACACACATCCAAGACCCCTCAAAGATGCATCACTATATATCACAAATCCATCCTCCCCTAATGGAATAGCTAGTACCGGTGCTGAAACCAAACACCGCTTTAACTCTTCGAAGCTCTGCTCACAATCATCGGTCCAATCAAATTTCACATTTTTTCTCATGAGTCGTGTTGGTGGACCTGATAATATGGAGAAACCATCTACGAAGTCCCAAAACCCAAAAAACTCCTGACGTCCTGAATATTTCCTGGCCTTACCCAACTCACCATTGTCTCTATCTTACTTGGGTCAACCGACATATTATCCTTAGAGATCACATGCCCGAGGAAAGTAACCTGCCTTAACCAGAATTCACATTTATTAAATTATACGTACAACTTTATTTCTCTCAATGTTTGCAACACCTCAAATGATGCTCGTGCTCCTCAAAACTTCTCGAGTAGACCAGTATATCATCAATGAAAACCACAACAAACTGGTCCAGGTACTGATGGAACACCCGATTCATTAAATCTATGAATACTGTTGGTGCATTAGTTAATCCAAATGGCATCACCAAAAATTCGTAATGCCCATATCTGGTTTAGAATGCCGTTTTTGAAATATCCTTTGCTTTAACTTTCACCTGATGATATCCTGACCGCAAGTCAACTTTAGAGTAAACCTGGGTCCCCTAGAGCTAATCAAATAAGTCGTCAATCCTGGGAAGAGGATATCTATTCTTGACTATCAATTTGTTTATATCCCTATAATCTATGCACAACCTCATGGTCCTATCTTTATTTTTCACGAATAGGACTGGGCCCCCCCACGGCGACACACTGGGCCTGATAAATCTTTTATCCAACAACTCCTACAAACTAATCTTTCAATTTCTTCAATTCAATTGGAGCCATACAGTATGGTGCTTTAGATACTGGTGCCGACCCGGGTATAGATCCATAGTAAATTTAATCTCTCGGTCTAGTGGTAAGTTAGGCAATTTTTCTGGAAAAACATCTATAAATTCTCTAACTACTGAAATATTAGCCTGTTTTAGTTCTTCTTTTGGCAATTCCTTTATGTAGGCAACATACACCTCACAACCACCCTGTAGCAGTCTTTTCACCTGAATAGCTGGCACTAGCTGTGGCGAGGCACGCACATATGAACCCATAAATTTGTATTCTTGCTCACCCAGGGGTCTAAAAATCACTTCTTTTTTATAGCAATCTATGCTAGTGTGATTAGCTGCCAGCCAATCCATACCCAGTAGTATTACATCAAACCCCTGCATATCTAGTACCATGAGATTAGTTGGTAGTACTTTCTCTTGAATGCTTATTAGAAAGTTCCGAAGTACCTTCCTACACCTCACCATAGATCCTGTCGGCATGATTATAGACAGTTCTACATCTAATAACTGTGCCTCTACCCTAGTTACTTTAACATACCCCATTGATATAAAGGAATGAGTGGCACCTGTATCAAACAAAATAATAACTTTATATGATAACACAGTAAGTGTACCTGTGACAACGTCTCTTGCAGTCTCGACATCTTTCGGTGTCAATGCATATACCTTCACCGGTGCCGTATTCCTCTACTGGCCTCTACGGGATGCTTCATGACCCCCCAGTTCGGTCTAGGAGTTGGTGCATAAATTTTCGGTCCCTGACATGATCGAGCCATATGGCCAGACCTCCCACAATGATAGCAGACATTGTTTCCCATCCGATACTCACCTGGATGTCTCCGTCCACATTTGGGGCAGGTGGGATAAGACTGTCCACCCTGATAACCACTGTGTCCTGTCGTCTGTCTCTGTCCTTCACCCACTCTGCCTCCTCTCCATAGACCCAGACTAGGCCCGGTCTGAAAACTTGAAGGCGTGGCCCTCTTCCTCTGGCTTGGTACTCCCACATCTATTTGCTCACTCCCTTTTGCTAACATGGCCCTATCCACTAACTTCTAGAAATCCTGTATCTTCAGTACTGCCACCTGTCTATAAATATCCCGCTTCAAATTCCTCTCGAACACCCTTGCCTTCTTAACTTCATTAAGAACAATATAAGGGCATAAACGTGACAACTTGATGAATTTCATCGCGTACTACTAGATTGTCATCAATCCCTAGGATAAGCTCACAAAATCCTATACTTTAGCCTCTCTGACCGAGGCAGATAGTATCTGTCAAAGAATATGTCCCTGAATCGGGCCTAGGTCATTGGTACTGGAATGGATCTCTGCTCCTACAGTAATCTAGTGGCCATCCACCATCTCTTAGGCTCCCCTAATAGCTTATATGTGGCATAAGGACCCTCTGCACATCAGTGCAGTGGAGCACCATCAAAATCCTCTCTATCTCCTGCATCAAATTCTCCGCAACTGCAGGATCAGCCGCTCCTAAAAATGCTGGTGGGTTCATTTTCATAAATTTTTCTATCATGCATCCCTATGTTGTAGATGGACCTCCTTGCTCCCTGAAGCTCCGGGCAATCTCAGCCATGACCTACTGAGACACACTACATAACACAACATCTAAATCCCCGCCTCCTACACCAAAAGGCCCTGCTCCGTCGTCACCACTAGCGTGAGCGCTACTACCTCCTACGTCCATCCTGCAATATTACCAAATTATTCTGAGTATCGGAACCTTACAATACTATACTAACTAAAATATCCTTTACCTTTTATCACTAATTTAAGGTCGGACACTACCATATAGAAATAGAAATCGTCAATAGTTTACTATGGTTTTCCTGAAATCATCACCCCAGAAAAAGCACACAAACAACCCCGAAACTCTACCTCCAAACCGAAGAACAGAACCTTAAATTCTCATTCTAATTCCCCAAGATTAATTCACTGATACTTTGTCATATCTTTCCCTAAACTCTATTCCTATATTATGGTATTATTTCTGTTGTACTCTAAAGTCTACAGAACCTAACAACCTAGGCTCTGATACCAAACTATAACGACCCAAAAATTATACCATTTTTTTCATATAAAATATAATTTACTCTAATACCCCTATAATACCTACTATACTCATCTCAGGGCCTAGATGGCCCTGAGGTATCCCTGTACATAAACTGACACACCTATGCAGCGAAAAACATAAAGTCATACATCCATATTGACAATACTAGAATTTAGTATTTCCAAACCATACATACATATTTACACATCATCCTAGTATCAGTTGCTCAAAAATGCAATACCCTATTATAGGGCAGTCCAAAACATCTCTTTATCAGTGAGCCTGATCTGCGAGCCTATCTGGGTCACCTAAAAAATGTTAAATCGCTAGGATGAGACAACGCTCAGTAAGTGGAAATATGCTATTATTAGTGTGTGGCGATTGAGTTGCATAGATATTATAATGACAATATATAATACTGTATAAGCTGGTAAATCAATATACGATATAGCTCACATTTATCATAGTTTAAAGTATAATTGTAATATTTGAGTTTTCTACTCTTTCATACTTCTAGTATCATACTATATTGCTGAAATTATGTAAATCTATATATATATATATATATATATATATATATATATATATATATATATATAAATAATTGAGATTTTACCCTGGAAAACTGTACGTCATGATTTAACTCCTCATGACAGGGTTGTGTGGCCTGTAGGTGGGACTTAATCGTAGTTGGCCTACCAGGTAAGTCAACTATACTATACCAATCCTCATTCTGGCTAAACTGCAACCTATCCTAAGCTCGGAACTGGTAACTACCTCGTCAAACTAGCCTCCTTAACCCAAAATACTGGGGAGACTGCAATCTCTCCACATTGATGAAATCCACATGCTATCTAAGATATCTCGTTGCACTCTGATATGAAAATAGAAATGGTACCGTGCTCTATTAACTGAACATAACTTGATTTATCAGGGTCTGATACTGTACATACTATTTTAATAATTATTCTACTGTTTTCATCATGTTTCTAAGATAACCATAACACTATACATCTGATTTGAAGTTACTGTAATATCTGACTAAAATAATTGTGATATCTGGCTGTAATATCTGACTGTCATATCTGGCTGAATAATCTATAATATCTTAGTGTTTTGGTTTTGGAAAGCATGGCATACTGTAATTACGGTAAAATATTGATTTGTAAAATATCTGTAAAATATCTGTAAAATATCTGTCTAGTAAATATCTGTCTGATAAATATATACTGCGAATCATGATATTATGAAAAACTATATAAATTCTGTACTGATCAAATATCTACTCAAGTCACACAATTAATACAACTTATATTCTGAAATCTGTAAAACTATATAATTTTATACTTTGTACCTTAATAAACAAATGCTATAATTTTCCTAATAATATTTCTGAATTTTCTAGCATAGCATATTTCCATTACCTAACTGGCTGGGCGGCTTGCCACCAACTTAATCCTCATGCTTACAGCGCACTATCCCCAAAATCCTGAAATAATACATATATGCATATTTTCAATAAATTAACTATATTTCCCTGAACCTACATACACGTAAATTTCTAAATTATAATTTACCTGGGCTCCTGAAAATATTCATCGGGGTCCCCAACCTATGTTCGCAGGGTCCAAAAAACACCCTGTTCCTTAAAATATAATATCCTAATTTATTTCACAAAACCCTAGTATATTCTCATATAATATAGAATGAATTGGTTAATACTGAAAATACTCACATAATCCACTCACTCTAGTTTTGGGATGGTTCCCAAACTTCTCAATTCAACATTTCGCTTCGGTTATGTTGTAGAGAATCTCCTTGAGATCACCGTGGTACCTTCTGATCGTCGAATCGGGGAGAGATGGAGCCGGAGACCTAGTGAGAAGTCAGAGGATGCATTTTCTAGAGAGAGAGAGAGAGAGAGAGAGAGAGAGAGAGAGAGAGAGAGAGGGTGAATTGGATTTGAAATTTCCACAGGAAAAATAATTTTCATCTTTATATAGAAATCTGGTCCATGTGGACTCGTCGACGAGACACATCGCCTCGTCAACGAGGCAATGAAGGGATCTTTTCGACAAACACCGTCTCCTCGTCAATGAGTTTCAAACCCTAGAACAGGTCTTTCGGTAAATTATCGTCGATGAGATGCACCTCCCCATCGACGACCCAAGAAGACTTTTCATTGACGAACGCTGTGTCCCCCTTTAAAATTCTTTTTCCCTCTCTTTTCTTTATTATTTAATTCCAATAATTATTCGGGTTATTACAACATGAGTATAGTTTTAATTGGCATTAAATGAGCAGGATTCGTGTAATACTGAATAAGCTGAGAGATGAGATGTGATGGCTAAATGTCGAGTTTATGATACGTCAGTTTTTACCGAGTTAGTATCAAGCAGATGCTAATTTTTACTGATCTATTTATGACAGATATGATACGTTGATTTTTACCAAGTCAGATATATTTCATAGAGTTATGTACAGAGTATAATATATTACAATTTTATGAAATAAATGATGATTATAGTTTTATATGATGTAAATTGCTATATATGATAGTAGAACCTTGTTATGATGTTCTCGTGGTTAAAGCACGGTACCATAGCTATAGGTACGTAGGGGTGCAACAACGCTGCTTAGTTAGAGTGTGGATAGGAAAGGCAACTGGTGGCCTAGGTAAAGTACTCCCTGAAGGAGTGATTCCAGAGCCCCATATGACGGAGTATTTCAGATGACTCAACCTTCGAGCGGCCTTCTGGTACAAAGTGAGTAGGCACCATCGTACTACTTTATATTTGATTTGGCATTAGTCGGCCGGCTATTTTCTAAGTCCAGCCTTCAGGCCGCACAATCTGTCATGGGGGGAAGCATGTCGCACGTGTATATGATGGCATAAAGATGCTAGTCCTACAGACCAGGTTGTATCTTCTAGGCATATATGGGCATATTTACTATAGAAAGGGCTATATTGAGCCAGAGTATGTATTTTTCAGATTTACAGAGCAGTACAATTTTAAAATGTCAATTAAATGTATTTAATTGTTACCAGTATTGGTACACACGAAATCTCATGCTAGTCACACACTGATAATAATATAATTCGTCTTATTAAGAGGTGTCTCATCCTAGTATACAAATGTTGTTTCAAGTACTCTGAGGGATCGAGCCTAGCATGTTACCAGGCAAAGTTAGATAGTAGATAGTCCTTGTTAGAGCTGGTGAGATTCTAGACAGTGTCTGTCTCTTTTGGGGATTGTGATACAAAGCAGATTATGTTTTCAGTTATGTATGGATATGTGTCAAAAATAGTTAGAAACTCTAGTAAGTTTTATTAGAAAATGTATGTTTTTCGCTGTGTATGTTTATGCAGTTCAGTATGGAACACTTGATTTTTCCTTATTTGGGCGGGATGTATATGTATGGTATCAGAGATGTATGTATGTATGTATGTATGTTTAGTGGTATTCTGAGCCCACTTAGAGGGTCGGAGCGTTACAATTGGTATCAGAACTAACCAAGTTATTAGGTCTTATAGACTTGGTTAGACGAGGTTAAGAGAGTCTTACCAGAGTTTAGGTGTCAGAGCAGGATAAGGATAGGAATAGGTATGATAGGAATTTCGGGTTTAGATTCATAAGCCTGGGGACAGAAATCCAATGGCAGACTTTTGTGTTTTTCTGGATCAGTCGACGGTTTCAGAAAATCATGACAATCCATTGAAGGTTTTTTTTTTTTTTAATAGAGGGGTGGAACTCGAGCTAGAATGAAAGCATCAAGTTAGCAGAGTATGTCATTATTAGGGACGTTAAGTCATTGAAATGAGTCTTATAGTATTGTAGTAGTAGTAGATATGTGGAGTACTAAGATCCTAAACAATTTTCTCAATTGTTTCTTTAGGATGGAGTCCAGGGATAATACTGCGAATGCTAGTGGCGATAGCAGTGAGGGGACTGGCCATGAGGCTAGCAGTGATACTGGGGTGGTACTTTGTGACTTCACCCAAAGTTTATGGCGGAGGTTATGTAGAATTCTAGGGGGCAAGACCGTCCCATGGCTAAGATGGGAGGTTCTATTGATTAGTTTACTCAATTGAAGCCTCCTACTTTCGCGGGGAGTAGAGTCTGATCCGAGCAGAGAACTAGATTCAAGTAATCGAGAAGATATTGGTTGTTCTATGTTGCACGGATGAGCAGAAGGTGCTCTATGTGACATTCAAGTTGACAGGTGAAGTGGAGCGATGGTGGGAAGCGGTAAGGATGCTAAAGGAGCAGAGGTTAGTATAGGTGGCGATGACGTGGGGCCATTTCAGAGAGGTGTTCTTTAAGCGCTACTTTCCAGCCATTGTTAGGAATGTGAAAATGGAGTTCACGGTCCTGACTCAGGGGCAGCAGATAGTTTAGTAGTATGTAGCCAAATTCATTGAGCTATCACGCTTTGCTCCATTTATGGTATTGGATGACACGAGAAAAGTTTGGAAGTTTGAGAGGAGTCTAAAGAAGGAGATCCGGAAGTAGACAGCAATACTGCATATTCAAGACTTTGCTACTCTGGTGGATAAAGCCACTGTGGCAAAGGAGAGCCAGCAAGAGAATTTAGAGGTCCAAAATCCGAAGAAGAGACCGATGCCTTCCAATTCTTATTCAAGTACGAAACAGGGCACGTGGAAGAAATATGGTAGTGGTGGAGGCCAGTGGCGAGAGACTGGTGATGGTACGTCTCAGGGTACCACATCTTTCTTTGCTTCTCCTACATTGTTGATAATGAAAACATTGTTGTTTGTTCATTAACATATCTCTAGTAATTCACCAAACAAATCACAGGTAGAGAATCAAACTTAGGACCTTGGCGTCATGAAAGCACAATTTCGCCCTTACTACTCCAGCAAACTCAGTTAGGCTAAATAACACTCTTTCTTATTCTCTACATTTTTTTTAATCGATTAATTTCATATTTGAGATAAGATTATCTTGACTACTAGGTAAATAGTATAATATACAGGTTACCAAGAGGATAAGTTTTCAAATCTCAAAAACTAGACACAGGATATTTATCACAATAAAATAAAGACAAATTTGATTTTAGGACAACATATCAGTATATTTCATCTTATAAATTCTATGATTATATACAATCACAATTTTGTGGATCTCTTCGACACTTTTTTTGTTACTATTTTTGTTTTTTCTCAATGTAGTCAAATAAAATATTTTCCCGCCAATTTAAAACCAAATACCATAACTGAAAATAGAATTGAAATGCAAAACAGATACTTTTAGTCCCATCATAAATTTTTGCACACTGCTTTTGTGTGAATGTTAATATTTCAAATTATATTAGTGACTAGAAATCTTGTAACAATTTTGAGAAATGAAATAGATTCAATGCAAAATTTGATGCATCTAATTTCTAGGTGTGGATGTTAAAATCATTGCATCGTGTCCATTAAACGCCTAGTGCAGTAATAACGCCTTTGGTTTAAATTTCATGAAGTACAAATGGTTATAATCCGTAGAGGCAACAACTTCATTCTAATTTATGCTTTTGATTACATGGAAACTAAGCTGGATCTCATGAATCTTTTCATATCAAGACAAATTATTGCTTGTTAAGGTATTGAATTGTTGATTTTGTTCTTGTCGTTATTCTCATTTATAAATTTTATTTTTATTTAGAAATCATGGCTAATTTCAAAGATTTTTTAATTTCTATGTATAGAATTTAAGATTTTATTGGCCTCATTTATTTTAGTATTTATATGATAGCTTGTATGATGTTTTATAATTTTACAATTAATTAAGTCCCGCGGGAGTCATTTATTTAGTATTTATATGTTGGCAATAGAGTCAAGATCATTGAGGCTGTGCCAATTCCAAAGTAGAACAATGCATTTTATTTGATCATCTCAAGATGATGGTGTCATACATGTTTAGATCAATGGTGTGCGAATATTCTTGAGACAATTTATTAGAGTTTTGGTGATGATTTTTATTTAAATTTGAGTTTTGGTGGCCTTGACATGATTATTAGAGTTTTGATTTGGGTGATTTTTCAATACTTTTGATTATTGAGTCTTTGATAGTCGCATTTTAAAAGTATTAAAAAAAGTAGCAAATTTATAAAAATAAATAAATAAATAAATAAATGTAGTTGCTGAAAACCTGATATATGTATATATAAGTAAAATAAGGGTCTCTCCATATGTTTCAAAACCCTAATCCTATTTTTTGGCAATTTTAAACTAAAAAATAAAATAAAATAAGAAGATTGAAACAATCAAGACTTTTAAAAAAATATTAAATAAATAATAAATAATATATTTATAGAGGTGCTCCATACATTCAAAATATGCACTTATTACACTCATATTTCAAGCATCTTGAACTCATTAATTAGGCTTTTAAGAAGCACATTTATTAAATCCATTAGTAGATACATCGATTAATTGATGTTGTTCTAAATAAATTAATTTAATTTGTATTCTACACTCTTGATGTCGCGACGTCCCCGGGAGCGAGGGTGCCCCACGGTGGGCGAATGAAAAATGATTTGGATGTTTTCGTGAAAAATGGATGTAGGAGTCACCACTAGCCTTTTTGAGTGTGGTTAGAACACGTAATTACCACCCAATTAAGGGTAGAATCGGTTTGCGTTACCATGATCGGGATCAAGAGTTCGGTCATGTGAGAGGAAGGTACTAGCACCCCCTACACATCCATTTTAAGAACAGTACCTAATTAATTGAAGTTTATTCCTAAATTAAATTTAATAGCCTTTTGTTTTACTCCCTTTAAACAATTTACAAAATACCAATAAATCACACAAGTATTCACATAGTATACTTTTTATGTTGTGTCTGCTCGGGCGATCGAACTAAGGGTTAGGCGCACAAAACTCTCAAGTTGGCCTAATTTTTACTGAGATTAAATGGGGTTAAACAGGGTTAATTTTCTTAAACTCTTTTAAAATTTTTTTAATAATACCCATAGTGTCCCCAACAGTCATAATTTGTGTCATGTCTATATATATGACTTTATTTGCTCTGACTAGTCAGGGATAAGCATTTTGATTAAGTGAAAATCCTCTAAAATTTTTCGAAACCTATACTTTCTCATACACTTATTCTTTTGCTAAACCAAACCTCGTGAGAGTTATTTGAGTGGTCATACTTTATCTTCATTTGCTAGGAAACTCTCATTGTATTGTGTTTTGGATTTTCAGATTGAGAGTTGAGCATAAGATTTTTTTTCTCGATTTTATTTGATAAATCTGTGTGTGGGAAAATCTAGTGGTTAGTGAGTCTTTGCATTATCTTTACAAGACTCATTGAGCTTGTATTTTTGAGTGTGCAAAAATATTTTTACAAGCTTTGTTTTTGAATATCTCTTTGTGCTTTGATATTGAGAAAATATTTTTTGAGATATTCTAATTACTCTTGGTACAAATCTTTGAAACTCTAAACTGTGATTGAGATTTTCATCTTTACATAATTTCATAGATTAGTTTGTTGATACACTCTTGTGCTTAAATTAAGATAGTTATTACCTTGAGTGTTGTTTGCTCATATGACCCATTAAGCTTATAGTTCTTACATTATTGGTATGTGTTGATTAATACTGGTACAAATCTATTTGGTTGAGAAGCATATATTTTGTACACATTTTGTATTGTACGCAAAAATTATATTGATTATTATATTCCAGGCGTGGGTCTTAAGAGGGAGACTTGCCCTTGTAAAAGTATTGGACTGGCTTTGACCCAGTAAGGAAAGCTATGTGCACCATCATGGTAAGGTGTAGTTGTAGGTTGATGTCAGTCCTGTTAATTAATCTGGTTGTAAACGGTGCTGCTTCTCCCATTAAGTGAGCCGTAGTAGAAACCCTCTTTCTTGTGAGCTCGAGGTGGGGATGTACACATTATTGGCCGAACCCCAATAACATATCGTGCGTGTACTTTATATTTCTAGCACTTTACATTCCTACACGTGTATGTTATATTCGATATATTATGAATGCTGCATATGATTTAATTTCTACATATTATCTACGCAATTGATATATGCTTAGAAAAACCCTAAGGTTGTGAAATACTACTGTTGGATTAGCTAAACCTAGGAAGAATTTTTAAAAACCCAATTCACCCCCCTCTTGAGAATACACCAATTCCAACAATTGATATTAGAGTCTTGTGGCATTGACTTAAACGTTTTTTCTAAAGATTGAGATGGCTCAAATAGGTGTATCCCCATTCGGGGAGGGGTAGTCATCTTCTAGACCTCCATTATTTTGTGGTGTTGATTACACTGCTTGGAAAATTAAAATAAGCATATTTATAAAATCAATGGACTGGAGGGCCTGACAGGTGATTGTTAATGGAATTTGTATGCTAGTTGACGAAAATGATATAAATTTATTGCATTCGTATTCATATGCCATGGATTTATTATACTGTGCTTTGAGTTTTAATATTTTTCTTGAGATTTTGGCATGTGCAAGTGCAAAGGATATCTGGGATGGACTTGAAAGGAAATATGGAGAATCTCGGGAGAATGAGACCACCACTCAAGAAATGGTAAATAATAGGGCAATTACATTAATAGACAGAGAGGTATATGTTCCTATCTCAGCCTCTATAGATGATTCTGTTGTTGAATGCTATGATATGTCAAATGTTGAATCATTTGTTGAATTTCATGATAATTATGTTAATAATGCATGTGATGATTCTCCTAAAAAATATTACAATTTATTGTATGTTGAATCATCTATCAAACTTTGTGATAATATTATAAATGATTCTTGCAATGTTTATTGTGAAAAATCTTGTAATGAATCATATGTTGAAGTTTTTGTTCAAAGTATACCCTTGGATGAAGAACTAGAATGTACTTTATTAAAAATAAATAAGCTTCTAGCTAGGGTGTCTAAACAGGGAATATTTTTGAAAAATGAAAAGAAAAGGTTGGCAAAACAATTAAAAGATCTAAGAAAATATCATGCCACCTGAGAGAAGAAAAAGGTTAAGAAGATATTGAAAATTATCTGCCTAAAGGAAGAAATAGAAGATGATAAACCCTTAGAAATTAAAAGAAATAAACCTTTGAAAAAGGGTTCATACTTTGAGTTTAGCAGTCATAAAAATGGCTTAATGAGCAAAACCAGAATAAATAAGCACAATCTTTCACTAGCATATAAAGCTTGCTTATTCATTGGAAAGATAGGGCACATGAAATATAATTACCCACCTAAAGGTGCTAGGGGCTTAGACAAATAAATAAAATGGATAATAATGAAAGCAAACCCCGTAGGACTTGAGGGAGAGTGGGATCAAATAAGATTTAAATATTCATTTTAAATTCTTCCTTAGTTCCTAGGTTTAGGGGTTATGATGACTGAAAGGCTTGGGAAGTGGTTTGTGCCTAAAACTAAAATTCTAGAACCTTAAAATACTGAGATGAAAAACATTAATCATATCTTGAATAAAATCTCAGAAGCATGGCAAAGAAAATCCACTTCCAAATGGACAAAGTGTAATGACTCAAAGAATAATGGTAATTAAATAATAATAAAAAAGGGAAAAAAGGAAATAAAAAGGGGCCACAATAGGTATTCGAGTCCGTCGACGACGCGCCATATTGGGCTCGTCGACGAGGGTGCTCTTCGTTGACGAAAAAAATACTGAGAGGGGGGTTTTGGGTGATTTTGAATTTCGTCAACGAGGAGATAGTTTGTCGACGAGTTGTCTTCATGACCTTGTCGACCAGATGACGTGGCTCGTCGATGAAGGTTGGTGTATAAGTAGTCTTAAACGCCATTTTTTGGTGGATTTTGGCTGCAAAAATATTTTCCCTCTCTTTCTTTAGTTCTCCTTACTTCTCTCTTAATTTATGGATCCGTTCTTCATCAGATCGATGATCCAAAGCCACCATGACACTCCCGGGGAATTTCTCTACATATCTTCTAGAGTGGATCGTCGGTGGGTCGAGTTGGAAATTCATCCCAAATTTAGGATAAGGCTTTTATTCAGTATTTAACCTTCCCTTCAGTTATAGAAAATGTAGTACGCGTAAAAATACTGAACTTTAGTTATGGAAAATGTCATTTTCAGGGTATTGAACGGGGAACCTTGCGGGTGCGGGACTGCTTATTATAGGGGCTTCTCAAGAATCAGGTAAGGGGATAAATTAAGCTAGTTGTTTTATGAAAATTATAAGTATAGTTTTATAACATTTGATTTCGGGAAAATATATGTATATATATATATACATATATATATATATATATATGCATTATGTCGGAAAACACTGCTGAAAATGATAATATGTTCTGATTATGCAAAATATCCATTTTGTGTGGCATGAGTAGATTTTATGATGAATTATTGTTTTGTGGGAATATGATAATGATATGAAATTGTTTTAAATAATGAAAAATCACCGTACAGGCCGAGAGTTTTACATGATTTGCCGGCGTATGGGCCGAGCTATTTATATGATTTGCTGGCGTATGGGCCGAGCTATGTATATGATTTGCTGGCGCATGGGCCGAGCTATGGATATGTTTTGCTGATGTACGGGTTGAGCTATAGATATGTTTTTCCGTTGTACGGACTTAGCTATAGTTATGATTTATCGGCGTACAGGTCGAGCTATGGTAAAATATGAAATGCCAGCGTACGGGCCGATGATTTTCATGATGTATATATATATATATATATATATATATATATATATATATATATGCAAAATGATATGATGATATTAATTTGGCAATTAATAGTATGAAATACCCATGTATCACAGTTTCATTATATGTTATATGTTATCAGAACCTGGTTGGCTTGGTTTAGGCTAGCACTTGCACGGCACTGATGTTATGTGTTAGTGATCATCACGATATTGTGTTACACTGCTATATAGAGTAGCGTGAGAATGGATAGTCGATGTGGTTCTAAGAAGTGTGAGCACCCCTGGTGTATGGACCAGGTCTGGCATACTCATTGGACTTACAAACTGTACTTTTGACTTGGTAGTGGTCGGCCAACCATTGTCAGGTCCCACCTTCAGGCCACACAAACCAGTCATGTGGGGGTAATACATGACAACAGCCAGCTAACCTACCAGGGCTATTTTCGTATTATTATTATTATTATATGAGATGAATTATACTTGTAGAAATCTAGTATGTTCTGCCATGTTATGATTAAATATGTTTTTCCTAAAAATGATTTGATATTGTTACTGATTTCATACAAAATTACTCATATTGCCACACACTAGTATTAGTTTATTTCCCTTACTGAGGGGATTTTCCCCCTGAATTGCATGAAATTTTCAGGAGCCCCTGATAGGAGAGTGGATAAAGCTCTGCTGGGATAGATTTAGCTGACCTGCCCTTTTTGAAGGGTAAGTTTTGGTGGGGACAAATGGGTTTGTTGGGAAATGTCCCTAAGAATTTCTTTTTTGGGATATATATATATACCTAAATACAATGCATGTAGTAACTCTAGTGTTGAGATGGATGGTTTTGTGTTTATGATATTATGATTTTATGTTTCTTGTTGCTTAGGCTTCTGTTTTGTGTTCTGCTATATCCTTGGTACCCACGTGTTCAGGTTGATAATGATCTGCTAGATTTACTATATTGGTTTTAGTATAAAAGGAAAAAAAATGTAAGAAAATTAAGCAGGTCGTTACAGTTTGGTATTAGAGCCTAGGTTGCTAGGTTCTATAGACTCTAGAGTGCAATGGAAACGATACAAGAGGATAGGAAAGTGATTTAAGTTTTTGTTCTACTATCTAGAGGCAAGACTTCCGTGGTGGTTTCTGTGTTTTTCCTAGGGTAATGATTTTAGGAAAACCATAGTAAACTATTGTCATTTTTTGTTCCTAGAATGTAGGACTAGGGTTAGAAATAAGCTAAGAGTGTTGAGATAGGAGGCTAAGTTTAGCGGGTAAATTATAAGGATAGAATTATTGAGTTGCATTTGTTATTTTTCAGGATGGATCTAGGAGGAGGTAGTGCCTATTTGAGTGGCAGTGATGGGGTAGGGCCCTCAGGTGCAGGCGTGACAGACTCTGACGCAATATTATGTAGTGTGACTCAGCAGGTTATGGCTGAGATCACTAGGATATCTAGGGAGTAGGGTGGTTGATCTGCAAGCCATGGATGCACTATCGAGAAGTTTGCAAATATGAATCCTCCAACATTTTTAGGAGGGGTCGATCCTGCAGCCGCTGAGAATTGGATGCAAGAGATCGAGAAAGTCTTGGCCGTGTTGCAGTGTACTGAAGAACAGAGGGTCCTCTTCACCCCCTATAAACTGATAGGAGATGAGCAGCAGAGGACTACACTAATAGCCATGACTTGAGATCGGTTTAAGGAATTGTTTTTCGATAGATATTTTTCAGCTACTGTTAGGGAGGCTACAGTGGAGGAGTTCCTGAGTCTGAAGCAGGGACAGTTATCAGTCCAGCAGTATGCGGCGCAATTTATAGAGCTTTCTCACTTTGCTTCGTATATTGTGCCAGATGAGGTGAAGAAAGTGAGGTAGTTTTAAAGAGGCTTGAGGCCGAGTATTTTCAAGCAGGTGGTACTGCTACGGATCTAGAATTTTGTTGAGTTAGTTGATAGAGCAACCTTGGAAGATATTGGTGAGCATCTAGATGTAGAGGAGCAGGGACAGAAGAAAAGATCTTCATCTACGGGCTACCAGCAGGGTCCTAGATAGAATTAGTGGAGGAGAGGAAACCATGGCAGAGGACGAAGGTAGGAGACTGGAGGACGCGAGGTTCAGGCAATACATGGTCCTCCTGTCTGTCAGACTTGTGGGAGGAGACACTGGGGAGAGTGTCGAGCAGATGGAGTGGTCTGTTATTGTTGCGGTAGACCAGGGCACATGGTGCAAGATTGCCTTACACCACCAGATGCAGCTCCTGCTTCCAGACCATACCGAGGAGGTTATCAGGCACCACGTGGGGGTCAACAGAGGAATATGGCTTAAGCCAGAGTGTTCTCTTTAACGTTGGGTGATGCTAAGACAGCCGGTCACGTGGTGACATGTATGGTTAGTATGCTTTCTTTTAAAGTTATTGCATTGTTTGATTCAGGAGCCACACACTCGTTTGTGTCTTCGGAGTGCACTAAACTTTGTGGGGCATAAATACAGTTGTTAGATACTGAGTTGTTGGTATCTACACCGACGGGGTCGGCAGTGAGATGTAGTAGGATACTCCTGGGTTGTTTAGTTGATATTTATGGGAAAATCTTGTCTGCTGATTTAATAGTGCTGGATATGCATGGGTTCGATGTAATCTTCAGCATGGATTGGCTAGTAGCTAATTTTGCCAGCATAGATTGCCATGTACGGGAAGTGATATTCAGACCTCCATGAAGAGTAGAATTCGGGTTTGTAGGGTCGCGAGTACAATCCCCGCCTCAGCTAGTTTCAGCTATTCAGGCGAGGAGACTATTGATGAGTGGTTGCCAGGGGTTTGTGGTTATTGTAAAGGAGGTGTCAGAGAATGAATTGAAACTTACTAGCACACCTGTGGTAAAAGAGTTTACGGATGTTTTTCCAAATAAATTACCAGGCTTGCCACCAAATCGCAAGGTAGATTTTCCTATTAATCTGCTTTCAGGTGTAGCACTGATTTCTAAAGTACCTTACCGAATGGCGCCAACGGAGTTGGCATAATTGAAAAATCAACTGCAAGATTTGTTGGATAAGGACTTTATATAACCTAGTGTATCTCCATAGGGAGCTCCAATGCTATTTGTGAAGAAGAAAGACAGGTCTATGAGGATGTGTATAGATTATAGGGAGATTAATAAAGTGACAATCAAGAACAAATATCCTCTACCTTGTATAGATGATTTGTTTGACCAGCTCTAGGGTACACAGGTTTATTTGAAGATTGACCTCAGATATGGCTATCATCAAGTGAAAGTGAAAGCAGAAGACGTCTTGAAGACGACCTTTAGAACTTGGTATGGGCATTACAAATTTCTTGTTATGCCGTTTGGTTTGAAAAATGCTCTTGTGATATTTATGGATTTGATGAATAGGATTTTTCATCCATTTTTTGATCAGTTTGTTGTTATTTTTATTGATGATGTATTGGTCTATTTGAAGAGTTATGAGGAGCATAAGACACACTTGAGGCAGGTTCTGCAGACGCTACGGGAAAAGAAGTTATACACTAAGTTCAGTAAATATGACTTCTAGCTTGAGAAGATCGTGTTTTTAGGGTATGTTATCTCTGGATATAGTATTTCTGTGGATCCTAATAAAATTGATGTAGTTGTAAATTGGGCTAAACCGAGGAATGTCTAGGAGATCGGGAATTTATTAGGGCTAGCTGGGTATTACCATTGTTTCGTTGAGGGATTCTTAGCATTATTAGGACCTCTGACAAGACTGAATAGGAAGAATGTCAGATTTGAGTGGGACGATAGCTGTGAGCAGAGTTTCCATAAATTGAAGTAGAGGTTAGTCATAGCACCAGTATTGGTCATCCAGTCAGGGGGTGAGAGTTATGTCATTTACAGTGATGCGTCATTGAAAGGACTTGGCTGTGTATTGATGCAGCATGGCAAGGTCGTGGCGTATGCTTACAGACAGTTAAAAGAATATGAAAAGAACTACCCTACCTATGATCTTGAATTGGCTACAGTAGTACACGCATTGAAGATTTGGAGGCATTATCTGTATGGTGAGTGGTGTGAGATCTTTTCTAACCACAAGAGTTTAAAGTACTTTTTCACTCAGAAGGAACTGAATATGAGGCAAATAAGGTGGTTGGAACTAATTAAGGATTTTGATTGTACCATCAGTTATCACCCAGGAAAAGCTAACGTGGTAGCTGATGCGTTGAGTAGGAAGTCCAGGGAGCCAGCGTTGGCAGCTATGGAGATCCAATATCCGATTATGATGGATTTGGAGAGATTCGACATTTAATTAGTTAAGAGTGATTCTTAGGTACGTATCGCCAGTTTAGTAGTGCAACCTACTCTATAGGAAAAAATTAAAGTTTCTTGGAAAGAAAACCCAGAATTAGCAAAGGTGATAGATAAAGTACATAGTGGTCAGGGGAGGAATTCAGTATTGCAGATGACGGGGCTTTGCGGTCCCGTTTCAAATTATGCATTCCTTCTGATACTGAGATCAGGAAGATTATTTTAGAGGAGGCCCACAAATCTTTGTATACGATTTATCCCGGTAGTACAAAAATGTATAGGGATCTATGGGAGTCGTATTGGTGGAGTGGTATGAAGAAAGAAATTGCCGAGTATGTAGCCTAGTGTTGGACGTGCCAGCAGGTGAAAGCTGAGCACCAAAGGCCAGCAGGGCAGTTGCAGCCGTTATTTATCCTAGAGTGGAAGTGGGATCATATATCAATGGGATTTGTTTTAGGACTTCCGATGAAGTTACACAGTCAGAATGCCATCTAGGTGATTGCTGACCATTTAACTACGACTGCCCACTTTTTTCCTATCAAGATCAGCTACTCTCTCAATCATTTGGTAGAGATTTATGTTCAAGAAATAGTTCGTTCTCATGGGGTGCCTATATCTATTGTATCAGATCGAGACCCACACTTTACGTCACGATTTTAGAAGAGTTTGTAGGAAGCACTAGGGTCTCAATTGTCTTTTAGCATGACATTCCATCCTCAGTCCGACGGACAGACTGAGAGGATGATAAAAATATTGAAAGATATGCTCCAAACATGTGTATTAGATTTTGAGGGTAATTGGACTCAGCTCATGCCACTGATAGAATTTGCGTATAACAAAAATTATCAAACCAGCATTGGCATGGCACCGTTAGAGGCTCTTTATGGTAGGAGATGTCATTCTCCTTTATTTTGGGATGAAGTGGGTGAACAGCGAGTTCTGGGACCAGAGCTTATTCAGCAAGCGCATGATAAGGTTCAACTCATCAAAGAGAGAATTAGTGCAGCTCGGAGTTGACAAAAGAGTTATGCTGATAATCATTGGACCATTCTAGAATTTGATGTGGGCAATCATATATTTTTTAGGATAGCTCCGTTGAAAGGGGTTATGCGATTTAGAAAGTAGGGTAAACTTAACCCTAGGTTTATTGGTCCATTTGAGATTCTATATAAAGTGGGGCCAGTTGCTTACAGGTTAGCTTTGCCACCTGTATTATTCAGGATGCACGACGTATTCCATGTTTCCATGTTAAGGAAGTATGTCCTAGACCATTCTCATATTATCAGCTATGGTGAATTAGAGTTCAGTGATTCACTGGTGTATGAGGAGATACCAGTACAAATTCTGGATAGCAAAGTGCAGGAATTATGTAACAACAAGATTCCTCTAGTAAAAGTTTTGTGGAAAAATCATATAGTGGAAGAGGCTTCTTGGGAATCCAAGGAGCAGATAAAGAAGAAATACCCACAGTTATTTCAAGAAGCTTAGGTAGTTAGGTTATTTTTCTTTTGCATGTACATGTAATAGTTTTATTAGTAAGTGGTATTTTAGTTTTGGGATAATTTTATTTTATTTATGTAATCTCCTAGAACTCGGAATGTAACCACGGTATTCTTCTACCATAAGTGAGGGTAAGTAATAAAATAAGTAGACCATTTGCTTTTAAGGGATGATGGATTACATGAATAAAAAATTTCGAGGACAAAATTTTATAAGGAGGGGAGAATGTAATGACTTGAAGAATAATGGTAATTAAATAATAATAAAGGAGAAAAAAAAGGAAATAAAAAGGGGGTATAGCAGGTCTTCGTCGACGAACACGAAGAGTTCGTTGATGATGCGCCATATTGGGCTCATCAACAAGGGTGCTCTTCGTCGACGAGACAATACTGAGAGGGGGGTTTTGGGTGAATTCGAATTTCATCGACGAGGAGATAGTTTGTCGACGAGTTTTCTTCATGACCTCGTTGACCAGATGACGTGGCTCATCGATGAAGGCCAGTGTATAAGTAGTCCTAAACGCCATTTTTTGGTGGATTTTGGCCGCAAAAATCTTTTCTCTCTCTTCCTTTGGTTCCCCTTACTTCTCCCTAAATTTTTGGGTTTGTTCTTTGTTGGATTGATGATTCGAAGCCACCACGACACTCATAGGGAAGTTCTATGCATATCTACTGGAGTGGATCGTCGGTGGGTCTAGTTGGAAATTCATCCCAAATTCAGGATAAGGCTTTTATTTAGTATTTAGCCTTCCCTACAATTATAGAAAACGTAGTACGCGTAAAAATACTGAACTTTAGTTATGGGAAATGTCATTTTCAGGATGTTGAACGGGGAACCTTGCGGGTGCGGGATTGCTTATTATAGGGGCTTCTCAAGAATCAGGTGAGGGGATAAATTAAGCTAGTTGTTTTATGAAAATTATAAGTATAATTTTATAACATTTGATTTCAGGAAAATATATGTGTGTATATATATACTATTGAAAATGATAATATGTTCAGATTATACAAAATACCCATTTTGTGCGGCATGAGTTGATTTTTTGATGAATTACTGTTTTCTGGGAATATGATAATGATATGAAATTGTTTTAAATAATGAAAAACCGGCATATAGGCCGAGAGTTTTACATGATTTGCTGGAGTTCAGGCTGAGCTATTCATATGATTTTCCGGCCTATGAGCCAAGCTATGTATATGATTTGCTGGCGTACGGGCCGAGCTATGGATATGATTTGCTGGCGTACGGGCCGATGATTTTCATGATGTATATATATATATATGAAAAATGATATGATGATATTGATTTGGCAATTTATAGTATGAAATACCCATGTATCATAGTTTTATTATATGTTATATGTTATCAGAACCTGATTGACTTGGTTTAGGCTAGCACTTGCATGGTACCAATGCTATGTGTTCGTGATCATCACGATATTGTGTTAATGCTGCTGTACGGAGTAGCATGAGGATAGATAGTCGATGTGATTTTAAGAAGTGTGAGCGCCCCTAGTGTGCGGACCAGGTCTGGCAGACCCATCGGACTTACAGACTGTATTTTTGACTTGGTTGTGGTCGGCCAACCATTGTTAGGTTCACTTCCAGGCCACACAACCCAGTCATCTTGGGGTAATACATGACAATAGCCAGCTAACCTACGAGGGTTGATATGAGATGAATTATGCTTGTAGAAATCCAGTATGTTCTGACATGTTATGATTAAATATGTTTTCCCAGAAATGATTAATACTTTTGCTGAATATGTTTACGTATATGATTCTATGTATAATAAAAAATTACTCATGTTGCCACACACTAGTATTAGTTTATTTCCCTTCCTGAGAGGTGTCTCACCCCAAATTACATGAAATTTTCAGGAGCCCCTAAAAGGAGAGCGGATAAAGCTCCGCTGGGATAGATTCAGCTAATCTGCCCTTTTTGAAGGGTAAGTTTTGGTGGGGATGGATGGGTTTTGTGGAAAATGTCCCTAAGACTTTCCTTTTGGGATGTATATACCTAAATACAAGGGATGTAGTACCTTTGGTGTTGAGATGGATGGTTTTGTGTTTATGATATTATGATTTTATGTTTCTTGCTGCTTAGGCTTCTGTTTTGTGTTTTGTTATATCCGTGGTACCCACGGGTTCAGGTTGGTTATGATTTGCTGGATTTACTATACTGGTTTTAGTATAAAAGGAAAAAAAATGTAATAAAATTAAGCAGGTCATCACACAAAACTTTTTGCTTGGTAAATAATTCAAATGCTTAACTCATGCTTAAAGATAAATCCTCTTAAGTTAAGCCAATGTTGTCCATAGCACAAGCGTGTGGTTTAGGGAATCCGCCTCACACTACATATCATTTAATCCTAAACTCTTTAATTAAAATTGAGTCATCACCTTGGCCTAAAGCACTATTGATCATAAATGATTAATATATATTAAGTGTGCTCTTCATAAGACATCTTGCTATAATCAAGATTAGAGGCATCCTCTAAGGGAATCAAGTCTTCATCTAGATATCATAAAATTTTCCCTTTGAGCTTAAATTATAAATCCTCTTTATCTCATCCAAAAAATTTTTTACCAAACCACGATCACATCAGGTAAAGATCCATCCTCTCATTGGTTCGTATCCTTGCTCAATATTATAATCATATTCAAAGGATACTTTCCATTCTTCAAAGAGCATTGTTCAAGAAAATTCATGTACTCATAAATGCTCTTTGCGTGAGTGGTTGGACATATCCACTTCCATGAAAATATTTTGAATCATGTCCACTCATAATGAATACTTTTTGAACTTAATAGAAATTTTAATCCTTAAGAGTATTTAATATCATGTCTCTCACATGCATTGAGATTCATAAGAAAAGAGGCAGACATAGATTTATTACCTCAACAAATATTAATTGTGACTTTTTGGTTCGACAAGCCTAATGCATCCATCATCAAGTTTAAACCATCGAAAATCTTAATCTCCTTGGCTAAAATATTTAGAAATGAAAAGGGCATAAAATGAGTCGAGTGCATAGCTCAAGGGGAGCATTTATCTTTCACAGTTATAAATTGAAATGCTCTTTTGATGTCATATATTTTATACTCATATGTCATTATAAACAACATTGAAAAATGATATCCATAATGCGTTAAATGATTGAATCTCTTTTATGGATGATTTGTATGTTATGAGAATTGTTAATTATGCTACCTGATTCTATGCATAGTCTAGAATGTCACCTGCATGGCGGATGCAGTTGATGTGACTTGCATTCTGGTAGTTGATTTTAGATTGTTGCATGCTATAGATGATCTATATTTTGAGAACAACCATCTATCAGGTATAGGTTTTATGGGAAAACATCCAATTTACAGACGGCATGCTACCAAAATTTTGGTAGATTTTTCCCAAAGTAAAACCTTGTACAAAGATGATTATGTTAAAATAAATGTTAAAATATTTTTGAAATGATGAGTGAAAATAAAATGAATATTAAATTTCATCCTTACATAATCATCAGGTGTTTAGAGAGCTAAGCATCTTCCCTATAGAAAGAACTTAAAGGACTCTCATGCATCACTTTCGTGTTTCAAAATATTGAGGCTCTTATGATATTCTTGAACATTATATCCTGCACATGAAGTTTTATGATTTGATATGGAATATTCTTGGGTCATGAACTATATGATATGCCTTAATATATATTCTTTGATGCATCTATGGTCTATAGGAACAACTATACTGATAAGGATAAATATAGTTGATTAATAATCAGTATGGTTGGTTTAAAAGTTTCAAAATGATGGCTTATACTACTAGGCATAATGAAATAATTCTCTATCTGGTATAAGCAGTTTGTTGCATCTAAACTAGAATTCAAATTGATAAAGAGAGCATCTAAAATTAAAATGTCTATCATGTTATGCTCATCAGTATTTTAAGCTTAGATGTGTTTTGAAATTACTGTGGCATATGCTTAATTGTAATGCTTTACCACAAGTTCTATGTTTCCTTTGCCATATGATCTTTTTTTTTTTTTTTTTATCTTCGAATATATCTTTAAGTTTCAAATGGTTGTATTTTTCTAGTCATGAGATGTTTTATGCTTAAATATTCACCAAAACAATTATGCTTGCATGTGCTTTAAATTAAAGTTTCTTCTTTAGCAAGCAACCCCCAGTACCGTTTTGCAAATATCATAAGGGGGATATATATTTACTTATATATTTTTATTCATGGCAAGATCTATTGTCAAAACTAAAACTCTTATCTCTTGCCTTATTCTTATTATATACATATATGTTTTTAAATTGCATAACTGATTCGGTAACTTCACATGAAAACGCATGCGAACTAGTTAGACTATCTTTATGCCCAAACCTTCTATTTGCTTTCATATTCCGTGTGCTTTGAACTAAAATCTTTCACGGGTCTTATGAAATATTTGAACTGAAATGGTTTGTGGATAATTATGGTTTGATTATGTTTTTCAAGTCATTTAAATCTTTTAATTGACTAGTCATATTGTTATTGTATACTCAACTGCCTTTTTAAAAAAAAAAAAAAAAAAAGCAGTTATATTTTTATATTTATATACCCTTTTTGTTGATGCCAAAAGGGGGATAAATACACTTGAAAAAATTGGTATGCATATTCTTAGGGGGAGCTTTATTTGGCTTTACCCATTTTTGCATTTGTATTTGTCATCATCAAAAAGGGGGAGATTGTTGACTTTTTAAGTCCTATCTCGTTTTTTATGATGACAAATACAAGGTATTTCATGTTTACTGAGTTTGTGTGCATGATTAAATTAGCAAAATCATATGGTGGCATATGGTGACTTGAAGAATAAACACCCAAAATAGTCTTTTATTATAAATTATATTATGTTTAATTCGGGTCTGTAATAATAAAGTAGGAATAATCTGTAATAATTGATGTGCATTATGGATGTAAGGATTATAAGCTCAAGACCATAGATGGACCTTAGGAATTATATTGACCGACACCATGTTTTTTAGGCTAAGTTAAAATGCCTAGACCATAGTCTGACCCCTAGGTCCCTGCACTTCACTTTAGGAAAAAAAACAAAGGTTAAATAGGACTTCAAGAGCTAATATAGTGAGGTTCTGGGTGATCGAACCTTGGTGTTCAAAACACCACAGTCGATCGAACCATTCAATGAGTCAGCATGTTGACCTGACTTCGGGCGACTGAACCAACAAGGACTTCACCGTCCTCGGTCAACCGAATATGTACCATGTCCTTTTCCAACAACTCAGGCACTCGAACTTCATGTTCAAAATTCCCTCGGGCGACCGAATATGTGAGTTTGGTAAACCAAAGTCAGGACCAAGCGACCAAACCTTGGATAGAATGGAAAATCGCCTAGGTCAGCAAACCGAAACCTTTTTAAGGCACCCGAACGTTGAAAAGTTACTTTTTCTGTTGTGTCTGTTCAGGCGACCGAACTAAGGGTCAGGTGCCCGAAACTCTCAGGTTGGTCTAATTTTTACTGAGGTTAAATGGGGTTAAACAGGGTTAATTTTATTAAACCCTTTTAAAACAAATTTAATAATACCCCTAGTGTCCCCAACGGTCATAATTTGTGTCATGTCTATATATATGGCTTCATTTGCTTAGATTAGTGAGGGATTAGCATTTTGATTAAGTGAAATCCTTTGAAATTTTTTAAAGCCTATTTTTCATAAAAAGCCTATACTCTCTCATACACTCATTCTTTTGCTAAACCAAACCTTGTGAGAGTTATTTGAGTGGTTATACTTTATCCTCATTTGCTAGGAAACTCTCATTGTATTGTGTTTTTTATTTTCAAATCAAGAGTTGAGCATAAGATTTTTTCCTCGGTTTTATTTGATAAATTTGTGTGTGGGAAAATCTAGTAGCTAGTGAGTCTTTGCATTGTCATTGCAAGACTCATTGAGCTTGTATTTTTGAGTGTGCAAAAATATTTTCACAAGCTTTGTTTTTGAATATATCTTTGTGCTTTGATATTGGGAAAATATTTTTTGAGATATTCTAAGTACTCTTGGTACAAATCTTTGAAACTCTAAACTGTGATTGAGATTTTCATCTTTATATAGTTTCATAGATTAGCTTGTTGATACACTCTTGTGCTTAAATTGAGATAGTTGTTACCTTGAGTGTTGATTGCATATATGCACCATTGAGCTTATAGTTCTTACGTTATTGGCATGTGTTGATTAATACTGGTACAAATATGCTTGGTTGAGAAGCATATATTTTGCACACATCTTGTATTGGACGCAAAAATTATATTGATTATTGTATTCCAGGCATGGGCCTGAAGAGGGAGACTTGCCTTTATAAAAGTCTCAGACTGGCTTCGAACCGGTTAGGAAAGCTAGGTGCACCATCCTAGTAAGGCGTAGTTGTAGGTTGAGGTCAGCCCCGTTAATTGACCTAATTGTAAACGGTGCCACTCCACCTGTTAAGTGAGCCGTAGTAGAAACCCTCTTACTTGTGAGCTTGAAGCGGGGATGTAGGCAGTATTGACTGAACCCCGATAACATATCGTGCGTGTACTTTATATTATATTTCTAGCACTTTACATTCTCACACGTGTATGTTATATTTGATATATTGTGAAAGATGCGTATGATTTAATTTCCGCATATTATCTACACAATTGGTATATACTTTGAAAGATTCTGGGTTGTGAAATACTGTTGTTGGATTGGCTAAACCTAGGAAGAATTTTTAAATACCCAATTCACCCCCCTCTTGGGAATACACCAATTCCAACATATTTAATTTCTATCAAGTTTGTGTGTAGGTTCATATTTGCAAGATCATTTGATGGCATGTGAATACTTGAAGTGTAGAGACCCGAAGAATTATAAAAATTAAATAATAAAAGAGGGAGAAAAAGGAAATTTCAAAAGGGTTCAAAGCAGGATCTCGTCGACAAATGCTTCGCATTCGTCAATGAAGTGGCTTATTAGGATCGTTGACGAGGACACATGTCTCGTCAACGAGGAATTACCTAGAGGGGTGTTTCAGGGCCTAAAATTTATCGATGAGGAATAAGTGCTCATCAATTAACCTCCTTCTTACGCTCGTCGACGAGTCTGCATTTTATAAATATATGGAACTTGGATTTGTGGCAAGGAAATTTTGCATGTGGAGTTTCTCTCTCTAAAATTTTCACCCTCCTCACCTTCTCTCTAGCTTTCTGGCTCGATTCTTCGTCAGATTGACGATTCGAAGTTGCCACGCTACTCCTAGGAAGTTTCTCTTCATTTCTGCAGGAATGAATCGTTGGTTAGACTAACTTGGGAACCATACCAAAATTTGGGTAAGTTAGTTAATTTCAGTTTTATTGGGTATTTGGAGTTTCTGGATTGAGAATAATATGTTAGGGAAGATGATACTGAAGTTTTGTTGGAAAAAATGTTGATTTTAGGGTGTTGTGCTGGAAACACTGCAAGTGTAGGATTGGGTGTTTTGGGGGCTTCTTAGTAAGTTAGGTAAGAGGATAAACTAAGTCAGAAATTTGTACGACATTAATTATTATTTTACAGCATTAAATTTCAGGAAAATATGTATATTATAGAATTATGTTGGGAAATAGTGTTATGAACAGGGAGATGATTTTAACATGATTTGTCATAAATTATGATTTTAGAACAAATTTTTTCATTCAGAATATTACCCATTTATATGTGGCATGAGTTTAAAATTTCATGTAAATATGTATATCAGGATAACATGTTTTCCTAGATCAGGTATGATATGATAGTTTTCAGGGCAATTATAAAACAACATAGGAACCATGATTTTATGATTATAATATTAAACGATACAGGAAAATTATGTTCAGTATATTATTATATGCTAGTGCAGATGTTGTGATTCATGTTATGTTATGTTATGTTGGCACAGATGCCATGATTCATGTTATGTTATGCCGGCGTAGATGCTGAGATTCATGTTGGCGCAGATGCCATAATCATGTATAATAAGAAATAATTTATGAAATATGAAATTGTTATGTTCAATATATGAAACATATAATATGTTATTAGAACTTGAATGGTATGGTTTAGTTCAATTTTAGGAGTACGGTACCGTAGCTATATGTTCATAATTATGATAGTGCTACCACATGACCAGTAGTGTGGGAGATGGCAGTTGATGTGGCTTCAGTGTAGAGTGGAGTAGTCCCCTTGGTAGTCCAGGACCAGGTGGAGTGGGCCCATCGTACTTATAAACTTATGTTTGATCTAGCATGGTCGACCAACCATTGCTAGGTCTTGCCTTTGGGTTTCACAATCTACTCATGTGGGGGTAAGATATGACATCAGCTAACTCCCCATACTGGGTGTTATTTCGGTATTTTACAGTTATATAATATGATTTTCATGTATAGCAATCTAGTATGCTTTATTATGATATGAAAAATCATGTTTTACTCAGTTATGCTATAGACATATTTTACCAGATATGCTATTTATACTATTTATATGTATAATACAAAAATGCTTATAGCGCCACACATTGATATTAGTCTATTTCCCTTACTGAGAGGTGTATCACCCCAGTTATATATAAACATTTCATGGAATCTAGGTAGAGGAGTAGATAGAGTTTCACGGTAGTAGAATCCAACTGAGCTACCCTGTCAGAAGGGTGAGTTGCAGAGCCAACGTTGGATTTGTTATTGGGAAGTGACCCTAGGCTACTTTTGGTCTTTTTAGTGGACGATTATATATATATATATATATATATATATATAATAGTTTTAGTAAGACTCTGGTATTGTGGTTGGTTGTATGGCATGATGTAAATTATGTTTCCTGCTGCTTAAGTATCAAAGTTGTGTTTTGGGTATATCCCTGGTACCCATGGGTCCAAGTTGATTTTGTTATTCAGTTCACAGGATATTAGGATTATTATATTGAATGTTATCATGAAAAAAAAAAATGGTAAAATAGGCAGGTCGTTACATGAAGAATAAAGACCTAGAAGATTCATTTGTTATAATTTTTATTATCTTCATTTTGGGTCTGTAATAGTAATATAGGAAAGGTCTATAATAATGAATGCATATAATGCATGTAGGAACTAATAAGCTCAAAGACCTTAGAATGACCCTAGGTCCTTGCACTTATACGTAAGATTGTCCCCAAAATCACATATAATATCAAGGGAATGAATTGAATTAAAACAGGACATAAAGAGCTAAAAGAATAGGGTTTCAAGAGACCGAACCTTGGTGTTCAAAACACCTCAATTGACCGAACCGTTGAATGGTCAGCAAGTTGACTAGACTTCGGGCAACTGAACCAAAAGAACTCTACTGTCCTCGGTCAACCGAACATTAAACCTGACTTTTTCCAACAACTCAGGTGCCCAAACTTCACATTCAAAATAATCTCGGGAATCCAAATATTGAAGTTCGGCAGACCGAACTTGAGGCTAGGCAACCAAACCTTGGACAGATTGGAAAATCACCTTGGTCAGCAAACCGAACTCTCATTGAGACACTCGAACCTAAAAAGTTCACTTTTTCTGTTGTGTCTGTTCGGGCGACCGAACCTATGGCTTGGTCGACTGAAACTCTCAGGTTGGCTTAAGTTTTACCACGGTTAATTGGGGTTAAACAGGGTTAAGTTTCTTAAACCTATTTAAAACAATTTTAATAATTCCCTATGTATCCCAAACGGTTATAATTTAGGCCTCCTCTATATATATAGGGGTTCATTTGCTCAGATTAGTAAGGAATTAGCACATTGATAAAGCAAAAATCATATGAAATTTTCTAAACTTTATTTCTTCATACAAACCTTATACACTCATATACTATCGTTCTTTTGAGAAATCAAGCTTTGTGAGTGTTTATTCATTGTTTGTTATTGCTAGAAACTCTCATTGCATTTGTTGATTGATTTTTATATTGAGAGTTAAGCAAAGATTTTCCCTCGATTTTATTTAATAAATCTGTGGGTGAGAAAAATCTTATAGTTAAGTGAGTTTTTGCATTATTGTTGCAAGACTCATAGAGCTTGTATTTTTGTGTGTGCAAAAATCTTTTTACAAGCTCATATTTGAATATCTTTCTATGCTTTAATATTAAGAAAATATTTTTGAGATATTCCAATTACTTTTGGTATAAATCTTTGAAACCCTAAACTATGATTGAGATTTTTATCTAATCATAGTTTCAAAGATTAGCCTGTTGATACACTTTTGTGCTTAAATTAAGATAGTCATTACTTTGAGTGTTGATTGCACACATACACCATTGAGCTTCTTGTTCTTACATTATTGGTGTGTTTTGATTATTACTAGTGCAAATCTGCTTGATTGAAAAGCATAATATTTATACTTATCTTGTATTGAAAATTGGTTGTATTCCAGGCATGGCTTGAGGGGGTGTTAATCTAACCCAAAAGGATTGGTTGTAAAGGTTGAGGCCAGCCCTGTGCTAATTAACCTAGTTGTATTTAGGTGTTGCTCCACCCGTTAAGTGAGCCTTAGTGTAATCCTTGTACTTACGAGCCAAGGTGGGGATGTAGGCAGTTTGCCAAACCTCGATAACATATCTGGTGTCATCATTATTTACTGCTTTATTGTGCTTGCTTAATTAGATTACTCGTGCTATTTAATTTCAGCTGAATATATTGATTTGTTTTATATCTACACTAGATTGACTTTAGGGTTGTGTAATACTGCTACTGGTGAAGTGACCAATGGAAGATTTCGAGTCGGATTCTTGCCGGTTCGACAACCTGAGGCTAACACGACACTCTTGGGGAAATTCTCTTCAAATCTACTGGAGTGGATCGCTGGTGGGGTTAACTTGGATTTCATTCTAAATTTAAGGTAAGACTTTTTATTCAATATTTGGCTTTTCCATAGTTGTAGGAAATGTAGTACTCAAAGAAATACTGAAGTTTTATTCAGGGAGATATTATTTTCAGGGTGTTGAACGGGGAACCCTATGGGTGTAGGACTAGACACTGTAGCGGATTTTCAGTAGTCAAGTAAGGGAGTAAACTAAAATAGTAAATTTTCATGAAAATTATTATTATTTATTAGCATATTTATGTTCAAAAAGCATGTATTATATATGAGTATTATTGAGAAAATGTATATTTGGGAAAATACTGTTATTATACAGGAATGTATATTTTTAGTATGAAATGTCAGGAAATATGATTTCAGAATAGAATGTATGATTTTATTTAGCATTGTGTAGCATGAATATTATTTTACGCATATTGTATTATGTTAAGTTAATTTTACAGATAAAGCATGTTTTAGTGATTTCCAGAAATAACAGGATAATGCAGTACATTATGATTTTAGAATACATGATAAATAATACATTTACTCAGATCAGAATGTATGTTATGTTTAGCGCAAGACCGTGATTGATAGCCAGCGTAAGGCCGTGAATTATGAATGTTTTTGGCATAAGGCCGTGGATTATGAATGTTTTCGGCCCAAGGCTGCAGTTATGAATATAATCGGCGCAAGGCCATAATTATTTATGTTATTACAAAAATCAAAAATTGCTATCAATCTATTTATGTTTAAATAGTATATTATCATGTACTATATGTTATCAGATAAGTTATCAAGAGCACGATACCGTAGCTATACAGCTCAGTTCAATTCAGTTCATACTTGTGCTAACTGCCCCTGCTAGTAGAAGGCGTGGGAGAAGGATAGTCGATGTGGCTTTCAGTGTAGAGTTGTAGATGTCCACCTAGTAGTCTGGACTAGGGTGCAATGGGCCCATCGTACTTACAGACATTTTTGACTCGTCAGTGGTCAGCCAGCCATTATCAAGTCCCGCCTTTGAGCTGCAAAACTCGTTATAGGGGTAATACATGACATCAACTTACTATTCATCATGGGTAAATTTCAGAATTACTAGTTGTATCAGATAACTTTACAAACAGTTAAATACAGTATGATTTAGTAGAATTATAAAATTATATGCTTACTCAGTTATGATGTTATTAGTATTTTCAAGCATGTGACATGTACTGTATATCTATTTTAGCACGCAAATATTCATGTTTCCACACAACTGTATTTAGTTTATTTCCATTACTGAGAGGTGTCTCACCCCAGCTTAAACCATTTCAGGGAACCTAAAAAGACCGACAGACTGAGGCCGCCATTGAGGCAGTGTTTACCACCCAGCTAGGAGGGTGAGTTTTTCGAACTAGGGTCAGTAGGTTCTTGATATTAGATCCTAGATATATCTTTTGATGATTTTGGGGATTGTATATGTATATATATATATATATATATATACAATATTATGATGGAATGTAGGTAACTTTGGTATAATGTATCTTATAGTTTGGTGAATGAAATTTATATTTACTGCTGCATAGGTTTCTGCTGTGTATGACAGGTGTGTCCTCATCACCCATAGGTTCGGGTTGACTTTACTATATAATTGGTTAGTGGTATCAAGTTGTTTAAATGTAATTAATTATATGGTAAGTTAAGCAGGTCATTATAGTTTGGTATCAGAGCCTAGGTTGCTAGGTTCTGTAGACTCTAGAATACAGCAGTAATAATTCTAGAGTATAGGATAAAGGAATTTGAGATCTAGTTTCGTAGTCTAGATGCAGGACTACAGTGATAGTTTGTGTGTCTTTCTTGGGGTGATGATTCTAGGAAAGCCATGGTAAACTATTAGGGCTGGGTATCTAGGTTTCAAAATTGAACCTTGAATTAAGATCAGGGATGATGAATTAGTTAAGGATATAGTATACTAGTTAAATAATATGTTATCGTGATAAGGTCCTAAGTTAAATTTATTATCTTTTCAGGATGGACCCTGGAGGTAGTAGTGCACTTGCCAGCGGTAATGAGGGTGCTGGGCCCTTGGGCGCTGCGGGTGGTGATTTAGATGCAGTACTATACAGCGTGGCTCAGCAAGTCATGGCTGAAATTGCGAGGAGCTCTAGAGTGCAGGGTGGTTCATCTGCAGGCCACGGTAGTTCAATTAAGAAGTTCATTACGATGAATCCTCTGACTTTCTCAAAAGGAACTAATCCTATAGTTGCTGAAAACTGGGTGCAAGAGATTGAAAAAGTATTTGCAGTGCTACAGTGTACTGAGGAGTAGAGGGTGTTGTTCGCTACGTATAAACTAACTGGAGAGGCCGAAAGATGGTGGACGGCAGTGAGACTCCTAAAGCAATAGAGGACAGTGTCTATAGAGATGACATGGGAGCGATTTAAGGAGATATTTTTCGATAGGTATTTTCCAACCTTGTCCAGGGAAGCTAAGATAGAGGGGTTTTTGAATCTGAAGCAAGGACCACAGACAGTGCAGTAGTACGCAGTAAGGTTTATTGAATTGTCTCGCTTTGCCTCGTACATTATTCCAGACGAGATAAAGAAAGTACGACAATTTGAAAAGGGTTTGAGGAGAGAATTATATAAGCAAGTGTTGATACTAAAATTGCAAGATTTGAGTTGGTAGACAAGGCAGCTATGGCGGAAGTTAGAGAGTGGTTGGAGGCTGAGGAGTAGAGACAGAGGAAGAGATCCATGCTGTCTAGTTCCTAGCAGGGGTCAAGTAGGGGTTCATGGAAGGGAAGTGGCCACTACAGGGATTAGAGGTAGGAGACAGGGAATTGTGGTTTCTTAGGTATGCAGCCTTTTCCAGCTTACCCGACATGTGGGAAGAGACACCCGAGTGAGTGCCATGCTTAGAGAGGTATCTACTACCAATGTGGCGAGCTAGGGCATATGATGAGAGACTATCAAGCTCAAACTAGTGTTGCTCCTACCCCTAGACCTACTTGGGTATGCTATCAAGAGCCACATGGAGGCTAGCAGAGGAATATGGCTCTAGCCAGAGTTTTTTCTTTGACATCGGGTGATGTTGAGGCAGCCGGTGACGTGAAGACAGGTATGGTTAACATGCTTTTGTTTAAAGTTATTGTATTATTTGATTTAGGAGCCACACACTCGTTTGTTTCTATAGAGTGTATTAGACTATGTGGGGCAAAAATACAGTTATTAGACACTGAACTGTTGGTAACTACACCGATCGGATCATGAGTGAGGTGTAGTAGGGTGTTTCAAGGTTATCTAGTTGATATTCATGAGAGAATTTTCTCTGCTGATTTGATAGTGCTGGACATGCATGGGTTTGATGTCATATTCGACATGGATTAGTTAGCATCTAACTTTGCCAATATAGATTGTCGTTTGAGAGAAGTGATATTCAAACCTTCAAGAGGACCAAAGTTTAGGTTTATAGGTCGCGAGTACAATCCCTACCTTAGCTAGTTTTAGCTATTCATGTGAGGAGACTACTCCTAAGTGGTTGTCAGGGATTCGTGGCCTTTGTGAAGGAAATGACAAAGAATGAATTGAAGCTCACTAGTATGCCAGTAGTAAAATAGTTTACGGATGTGTTTCCGGATGAGCTACTAGACTTACCACCTGATCATGAGGTAGATTTTCCTATTCCTATTGGTTTGCTTCTAAGTACAACATCAATCTCTAAAGCACCTTATCGAATGGCACCAGGAGAGTTAGAAAAACTAAAGAATTAGTTGCAAGATTTGCTTGATAAGGGTTTTATATAACCTAGTGTATCTACATGGGGAGCTCCAGTGTTATCTATGAAGAAGAAAGACGGGTCCATGAGGATGTGTATAGATTACAGGGAAATTAATAAGGTGACAATTAAGAACAAGTATCCTCTATCCCATATAGATGATTTATTTGGCCAGCTCTAGGGTACACGGGTGTATTCTAAAATTGACCTCAGATCATGTTATCATCAAGTAAAGGTAAGGGCAGAAGATGTATCGAAGACAACCTTCAGGACCAGATATGGGCATTACGAATTTCTTGTCATTCCTTTTGGTCTGACGAATGCTCCTGCAATATTCATGCATTTAATGAATATGATCTTCCACTAATATTTAGATCAGTTTGATGTTGTTTTTGTTGATGATGTACTGGTCTATTCAAGGATCTATAAGGAGCATGAGATGCATTTAAGGTACATTTTATAGACGCTCAGGGAAAAGAAGTTGTATGTCAAGTTCAGCAAATGTGAATTTTGACTTGAGAAGGTTGTGTTTTTAGGGCATGTCATCTCAGGGGATGGAATTTTTGTGGATCCTAGTAAAGTTGATGCGGTATTAAATTGGGCTAGACCGAGGAACGTCTAGGAGATTAAGAGTTTCATGGGGCTGACTGGTTATTACCATCATTTTGTTGAGGGATTCTTAGCATTATCAGGGCCTTTGACATGACTGACTAGGAAGAACATCAGGTTTGCATGGGACGACAGCTGTGAGCAGAGCTTCCAGAAATTAAAGTAAAGGCTTGTCACAGCATAACCGTTGATCATTTCATCAAGGGGTGAGGGATATGTTATACACAGTGATGCGTCCTTGAAGGGACTTGGCTGTGTACTAATGCAGCATGGCAGAGTGGTAGCGCATGCTTCTAGGCAGTTGAAAGAATGTGAAAAGAACTACATTACCCATGATCTTGAATTGGCTACAGTAGTATATGCATTGAAGATTTGGAGGCATTACTTGTATGGCAAGGGATGCGAAATCTTCTCTGACCATAAGAGTCTAAAGTACTTTTTACTCAAAATAAATTGAACATGAGATAGAGAAGGTGGTTGGAGTTTATATAAGATCTTGATTATACTATCGATTACCACCCAGGAAAAGCAAACATGGTAGTTGATGCACTAAGTAGGAAGTCTGTGGGACTAGCGTTGACAACTATGGAAATTCAGTATCTGATCATGATGGATCTAGAGAGACACGACATAGAGTTCGTTGAGAGTGATCCTCAAGCATGTATTGCCAATTTATTGGTGCAGCCAACCTTATAGGAAAGGATTAAAGCTGCTTAGAAAGACAATCCAAAATTAGCAGAGGTATTGGTCAGAGTACAGAGTGGTCAAGGAGAGAAATTTTGTATTACAAATGACAGAGCTTTGCAATTCCATTCTCGATTGTGTGTCTCCACTGATGCTGATATCAGAAAGACCATTTTAGAAGAAGCTTATCGATCTTTGTACACAGTTCATCCCATAAGCACAAAAATGTATAGGGATTTACGAGAGCCTTATTGGTGGAGTGGTATGAAGAAGGAGATTGCCAAGTATGTAACACAGTGTTTGACATGCCAATAGGTAAAGGCTAAGCACCAGAGGCCGGCAGGTCAGTTGTAGCCACTTTTTATTTCAGAGTGGAAATGGGATCATATATTCATAGATTTTGTTTTAGGGTCATCGTCAACATTGCATGGCCAAAATGCAATCTGGGTGATTGTAGATTGTTTGACTAAGACCGCCCATTTCTTTCCTATCAAGATCAGTTACTCCCTTAACCGTATAATAGAGATTTATATTCAGGAGATAGTCTGTTCTCACAGAGTGCCAGTGTCTATAGTGTCAAATCGAGACCCCCATTTCACGCCACATTTTTGGAGGAACTTGTAAGAGGCTTTAGGGTCTTAATTATCTTTCAGCACGACATTCCATCCTTAGTCAGATGGGCAAACTAAAAGGACGATTTAGATATCAGAAGATATGCTTTGAGCATGTGCAGGATTTTGAGGGTAGTTGGACCCAGTTTATGTCGCTGGTGGAATTTGTGGATAATAACAGTTATCAGACCAGCATTAGCATGGCACCATTTGAGGCACTTTATGGTAGGAGATGTTGTTCTCCTTTACATTGGGATAAGATGGGTGAGCGGCGATTTGTGGGACCAAAATTAGTACAACAAGCGTATGATAAGGTTCGGCTCATCAGAGATAGAATCTGTGCAGCTCAGAGTCGACAGAAGAGTTTCACTGATAACCACCACAGGAAATTGGAATTTGATATTGGTGATCATGTGTTTTTGAAAATAGCTCCGTTAAAAGGGGTTATGAGATTTGGAGGGAAAGGTAAACTTAGCCCGAGGTTCATTAGCCCGTTCGAAATTCTAGAGAAAGTGGGGCTGATTGCCTACAAGTTAGCTTTACCACTTGTGTTGTCCAGGATACACGATGTATTCCATGTCTCCACGTTGAGGAAATACATTTCAGATCCTTCTCATGTAATCAGTTATGGTGAATTGGAACTCAGTGATTCACTAGTTTATGAGGAGGTACCAATACAGATTCTGGATAGGAAAGACCAAGAATTACGTAATAAGAAGATTTCTCTAGTAAAAGTCCTGTGGAGAAACCACGCAATAGAAGCTTCTTGGGAGCTCGAGAAATAGATAAGGCAGAAATATCTACAATTGTTTAATGGAATTCAGTTTTAATCAGGTAAAGTGTAAGTAATTATGTAATGTTTTTTTTACAGGTTAGTTAGTGTATGTATTAGTTTAGTTAGTAAGTAATATTTTAGTTTTGGGGGAATTTTATTTTGTATATGTAATCTCCCAAAACTTCGAATGTAACTACGATATTCCTCTGCCATAAGTGAGGGTAAGTAATAAAATAAGTAGATTGTTTGCTTTTAAGGGATAGAAAATTTTGAGGATGAAATTTTATAAGGAGGGGAGAATGTAGAGACCCAAAGAAATTATAATGATTAAATAATAAAAGAGGGAGAAAAAGGAAATTGTAGAAGGGGGTCAAAGCAGGTCCTCGTCAACAAAGTGGCTTATTGGGATCGTCGACAAGGACATGTGTCTCATCGACGAGAAGATACCGAGAGGCTACTTTAAGCTCTGAATTTCGTCGATGATGAATAAGCGTTCGTCAACGAACTTCCTTCATGGCCTCGTCAACGAGGTGACGTGGCTCGCCAACGAGTGCAAGTGTATAAATAGCCTAAACTCAAATTTTCTGCAGAATTTTCATGCGCAAACCCTCATTTCTCTCTTTTGTTCATCCCTTTCCCCTTCTCTCTAAGATTTTGGGCCGAATTCTTGCCGGTTCAACAATCCGAGCCCACCACGGCACTCCTGGGGAAGTTCTCTTCAAATCTGCTAGAGTGGATCGCTGGTGGGGTTAACTTGAATTTCATTCCAAATTCAAGGTAAGACTTTTTATTCAATATTTGACCTTTCCACAGTTGTAAGAAATGTAGTACTCGAAGAAATACTGAAGTTTTGTTCAGGGAGATATTGTTTTCAGGGTGTTGAACGGGGAACCTTGCGGGTGTAGGACTAGACACTATAGGGGCTTTTCAGTAGTCAGGTATGGGAGTAAACTAAAGCAGTAATTTTTCATGAAAATTATTATTATTTATTAGCATATTTATGTTTAGAAAGCATGTATTATATATGAGTATTATTGAGAAAATGTATATTTGGGAAAATACTGCTATTATATATGAATGTATATTTTTAGTATGAAATGTCAGGAAATATGATTTCAGAATAGAATTTATGATTTTTATTTAGCATTGTGTGGCATGAATATTATTTTACGCATATTGTATTATGTTAAGTTAATTTTACAAATAAAACATCTTTCAATGATTTCCAAAAATAACAGGATAATGGAGTACATTATAATTTCAGAATACATGATAAATAATACATTTACTCAAATTAGTATATATGTTATGTTCGGCGCAAGGCCGTGATTGATAGTTAGTGTAAGGCTGTGGATTATGAATGTTTTCCGCACAAGGCCGCAATTATGAATGTAATCGGTGCAAGGCCGTAATTATTTATGTTATTACAAAAATCAGAAAATGTTTTCAATCTATTTTTGTTTAAACAGTATATTATCATGTACTATATCTTATCAGAGCCCAGATGATAGTTCAGATCAGTTATCAAGAGCACGGTACCGTAGCTATATAGTTCAGTTCAATTAAGTTCATACTTGTGCTAACTGCCCCTGCTAGTAGAGGGGGTGGGAGATGGATAATCGATGTGGCTTTTAATGTAGAGTTGTAGATGTCCACCTGGAAGTTTGGACCAAGGTGCGGTGGGCCCATCATACTTACAGACATTTTTGACTCTACAATGGTCGGCCAGCCATTGTCGGGTCCTGCTTTGGGGGTGCACAACCCGTCATGGAGGGCAATACATGACATCAACTAGTTATTCATCCTGGGTAAATTTCAGAATTACTAGTTATATCAGTAGACTTTACAAACAGTTAGATATAGTATGATTTAGTAGAATTATGAAATTATATGCTTACTCAGTTATGATGTTATCAGCATTTTCAAGCATGTGGCTTGTACTGTATATCTATTATAGCACACAAATATTCATGTTACCATACAATTGTATTTAGTTTATTTTCCTTACTGAGAGGTGTCTTACCCCAGCTTAAACCATTTCAGGGAACCCAGAAAGATTGGCGAACCGAGGCCGCCGCTGAGGCAGTGTTTACCACCCCGCTAGGAGGGTGAGTCTTTTGAACTAGGGCCAGTAGGTTTTTGATATTAGATCCTAGATATATCTTTTGATGATTTTGGGGATTGCATATGTATATATATACAATATTATGAAGGAATGTAGGTAACTCTGGTATAATGTATCTTATGGTTTGGTGAATGAAATTTATATTTACTGCTGCATAGGTTTCCGCTGTATATGATAGGTGTGTCTCTGTCACCCACGGGTTCGAGTTAACTTTATTATATGATTGGTTAGTGGTATCAAGGTGTTTAATGTGATTAATTACATGGTAAGTTAAGCAGGACATTACAATATTTCTTTGTAACCTTTCTTTTTCTTTCCCTGTATTTGCTCAATTGTAACCCATGTATGTATTATTTCTTGCATGTGTACTCTTTTGCAACATTCCTTTGTACTACACCTTTTGGGCACGTCTCCCTTTTTTTTTTTTTTTAATAAAATGTATGACCTATATGCTTTCAAATTTTGACCTAGACCCCCATATAAAAGCTGACCAATCTCACCCCAAGAATAACTAGTAAAACAAGAACCCAGGACTTACAAAATACATATAATTGAAATTAGAAAACCTAATCATAAAATTAAACCTAAAACTCATCTCAGAAATTTGACAGACTCAATTTTAAAAACACACATATTCAAATTAAAGAATTTGAATTAAAATTGGTGTATTCCCAAAAGGGGGAGGGGGTGAATTGGGTATTTAAAAAAATCTCTCATAGGTTAGGTTCAGATAAACAATCAGTAATTTACAACCTATGGTCTGTCTAAGCAGATACCAATTACCCAACGATATAGACTGAGCAGATAAATAAAACGGATATAGTAGGCTCAGTATTTCCCAATCATTAACAATAATAAAAATATAAACATTCAAGTACAAAAATTAAATTGATGAAATTAAAATTAGGCATAAGAAATGTCATCGGGGTTTGGCCAAACTTGCCTAGTCCTCGCCTCAAGCTCACAAGTAAAAGGATTTAATAAATGCTTGCTTAACAGGTGGAGCGACACCGATTACACTACCTTTCCTTACTGGGCAAGGTGATACCCCAGGTCACATTCCCAAGGCTGACCCCAACCTTTACAACCACACCTTAGAAAGGTATACCTAGTTTTCCTAACTGGGTCTAAACCATCCGGTACTTTCTTAATCGGGTCTAAGCAATCTGGTGCATGTTATAGGCTTGTGCAATCCTCTTCCAAAGAACACACGTCGGGAATACAATGATATCAAATATTTTGTATATAATAAAATTTGCTTCTTACACTAAGCAGATATGTACCACAATATAATCAATGCACTCACAAATGATAAAGATTTATGCTCAAGTGAGATTTTGAAATTCAGCTATTAAGATGTTTATCAAATAGTGTGAGAGAGAATAATATAAATGATCTTTGGCTCAGGTGTGAAATATTCACTATGTGTATTTCACATATCTAGAGCTCAAAGAAAATAATATCTCCAAAAATATTTTTCAATAAAAAGAATAGGAGATGATGATGATTAGCTTTTCAAAAAGAAATGTTTTCAAATAAGCACTAGAATATCTCCAACAAATATTTGCAAGATAAAGTATAGTAGATGTTGAATATAGCTTGCAAAAAATATTTTAGCAATATGCACAAAAATGAGCTCTTGAGTCTTGTAATGCAAAGGCTCACAATCTAAGATCAGATTTTCCCAACAATAGTTATCATAAGAAATATTATGGGAAAAATCTCAAAGCAATCTCTTAAAAATATTTTCAAAACAAATGGATATATGAGAGTATAAAATATGTTTTGAAAATGATGTGTATAAGCAATGAAAGCACAAAAATTTAAGGAGAATTTTTGCTAATCAAATCTCTAATGTCTTGCTAATCTGGACAAATGAAGGATATATATAGAATTCTCTAAATTTGAACCGTTGGGGACACGAAGGGAATTTTTGAAAAGTTTAATTAAAAATAACCCCTGTTTAATGTGGTAAAAATACATGAATCTGAGAGGTTTGGTCGCCCAGAGCTATGGGTCGGTCGCCTGAATAGACATAGTAAATTTGAAATAACTTTTGGGTTCGATTTGTTGGGAGATGTGTATATTGGCTGAGCGAAGGCGATTTTCCAAACCTTCATAGGTTTGGTCGCTTGGCCAACAGTTCGGCTTGCCAGTCTTTGAAGTTCGTTCGGATGAGGTGATTTTAAACTAACGTATCGGTCGGCCAAGGCAAGTAGAGAAAGTCAATTTTAAAGTTCGGTCGACCGTGGAAGCTTAGTTCAAATCTAGGTCGGTCGGCCGAGACAAGTCAAATGTTTGACTTTTGGCCAGTTCAGTCGACTAAGGCGTTTATAACGCCAGGAGGTAGGTCGACCGAGCACCTTGAAAAATCAAGGTATGCCTAACTTTGACCTTGAACTGTTTTCAACCTTATGGGAAAGGATGTGATATTTTAATTTGAAGGGTTATAAGTCCTATGGTCAATCTAGGGTTTTGGTTTGAGCATTTAGTCTTTATCATGCATGAGATGCAATTATTACAAACCATAATTATTACAAACCCAAATATTAAATGCATTACAATACAACATAGATGGTCTTCATTCTTTTTGCTCTACAAATGCCATCACGAAGTGTGATCTTCATGGTCCTTGTGGCTTCTTTGCGTCCTTACCATCTGTGCGTGCTAAAAGTTAATCATGTTCAAGCACTCAACGCACAAATAAAATATTTATACTTTGTCAGCATCAAAATAGGGATCGAACTCAAAAGGTCGACAAAAGAATTTGAAAAATTCAACTTTCATCTTAAAAAGCTAACATGCTCAAATTTGAATTTGAAAGAACTTAATCAAAAGGACTTATGACTTAATACCTGGCCTAAGAAATTAATTTTGAAATTAAGGGGCCTCGACTCAGTTTAAAATCAAAATCAAGTGGACTCAAATAAAATTTTTTTGAAATAATCGTAACTCAATTAAATATACGTGGACTCACTAAAAACAATTGGACTCATTTTTTATTTTTATTTTTAAATCTAGACTCTATTTAAAGATATCCGGGATTCAGTACACAATTTCAAAGACTCATAACTCAATCAAGTTTTTTTAGAAAGGGTCCTCCAATTCCTGGGATTTAGAGTCAACTTTTATTATGTTGGGTTTTTCCATAACGGTTTGGTTAAAATTAGGGTGTCTATAAGAATTGAACGGACTATCTTCACTATTCACAATTGTACTCAATCTAAATGTCTTCTTGAAAGATTTTCCTTTATTTTATTTTTTTAAAACTAAAATAAAAAAGTGAATCGTTTTTCTAAAATAAAAGGAGAAATTATATAAATAATTATTTATTTTCCAAATAGTCACCAAACTAGTTGGTGACCAAATGAACCACTCAAGTCCGGTGACGAAAGGTACCTTAAAAATATTTTATGCAAATATTTTGTTACTTAATTGTATTTAAATTTTATAATTGACTAAATTAAATGATTTTGATAAAAATATGGATAAGACAATTTATCAAATGGCTTTGGAAGGCTGTAAGGATAAGTGGAGTTCATATAAAATAAAGGTTAGCCCAATTCTTTTCTAGTCTTTCAATATGGGGCATGTAATGGGAGAATCATCCAACTATCAACTCACTCAGTACACACCTATGATCAATCCTACATTAAAAATATAAGAGAACATGAGACCTCCCACCGAACTATAAAATTCAATTGCTACATCATTCTCAAGTATTATTACTAGACTCTACAACTTGTCAGCCTTACAAAACCGCTAAAATAGTCTAACAAATGTGTTTACCTATTTAGTGAGCCTTGCTAAAAGATTTTAGCAGAGTAATTATTTCTAAAGTATTCAATATAACTTAAGGCAATAATTAAACTATATGATAACAATTTCTTATATTTAAAAATCATTTTGTTCAATTTGGTTCAATTCTTGATATTGGTCAAACCAAATTGAACTGAACTGAATCCACCCTTAATTCCTTATCACAATAAGGTCTCAAGGTGTTTTATGATTGAGGGCAATCCAATGAATTTAAAATGACTTGAAATATACATTTTTTCACAAAAAAATTATAGAAAGTAAATAATGAATGTCAAATTGAATCTTCACATTCAAAATTTATAACAATTATTGGCAACCAATAAAAAAAAAAAAAAAAAAGGGTAAGCTTGGAGTAACTTTTGTAACCTCCCTAGGGTCTTCTTGACATTAAAAATCAATCTCAGCATAATATATGTACAACATTATTATAATTTTTATATAAAAATATTTAAAATATGTCCCTTACCTTCGCTAGGTGTGTGCCTGCCATAATCTCCTGCAAACAGAATTTTTGTATAAAATATCACTCTTGAGAAAGAAGGCAATCTCTTGTCTCATATACGCACTTGCGCACGCAGTGACGCCAGTGTTTACTAACGAATTTTATAGAGTACGCGTGATTCATCCCAGTTTATATTATTTTTTTCGCTTTGACTGGAGACCATCTCGAAGGGACCTAGCCGCCACGGAGCTTCCCACTCTAGTCCACGCCTCCAATGGGAACCTTCAACTTCTTCTTTTGTTTTTTTTTTATTTTATTTTTGATTTTATTTATAATTTTTCTTTCTTTCATTGCTTTAAAATTTCTTTTTAAAATTTTTTGGGTGTCGTTCCGAGTAACCCATGGTTGCAGTGTGCTTGCCTCGCACCCCGTAACACGCTTTGCCACCCATCCATGCTTCTAGGGGTATAATCGATTTTATTCGGTTTAGTTTTGAGCAAAATTGATAATTGAACCGGACAAATCGACTTTTTAACTACAAAAATCAAAATCGAACTAGACACCGATGGTTTACCAAAAACTATTTTTCCTGATTTGGTTTGATTTTTTTTTTTTTTTGGTTATTACTAAAAAATTTTCAACTTTAAAAGACCCAACTAAATGTGGGCAAAAAATATTAATCCAAAAATAAAATATTTTATGCCTAAGAAAAATATTCAAATTATTGGCCTAGTAAGACTTAATCTCATTTTGATAATGTTAAACCAAGGCATCTTATAGTGTTTTCAGGTATATTTATAGGTATTATAGCTTACAGGCATAATGAATGATTTTAAAATGTAAAGTCATGAAGAACACAAGTAAAATGAAGAATGACTATTGAAGAAGAGATTGGATGGCGATCAAGCTTAAAGACATGAAGACTTAGATAGTATTCCATGTGTAATTGTAAAATAAGTCTCATATAAGTACTTCTCAATTTCTGTTAGTTGTGAAACTCTTAGGATTAATTATTAGACCTAGAAACCTGTTTAATAACTTAGTAAATTGTTTTACAAAATCCAAATATCTTTTCAAAAGGATACAAATGAGTTTTGGAATAAAAAATAAAAAGAATATTGAATTTCAGGGTATTTGGGCGCCTGAGGCTTATGTTCAATCGACCGAATGCAGAAGTCTAAATAAATTGGACTGACATAAGAGAGTTTGGGCGATCGATCCTATGGTTCAATCGACCAAATGACTACTGCCATTGTTAAGCTATGACAAGTACAATCTCAAATAGAAACAGCAAACAACAACAACAAAATCAAGCCTTAGTCCCACTAAGTGGGGTCGGCTATATGAATCATTTTCCGCCAATTTATGCGATCATGGACCATTTTTTTTTATAGATTCAAGGATATTAAATCCTTACTCACCATCTCCTCCCAAATTATTTTAGGTCTACCCGTACCTCTTCTACTGCCCCCCATAGTAATTAAGTCACTCTTCCTCACAGGTGCATTGTAAGGTCTACATTACAAGTGTCCATACCATCTGAGTCGTCCCTTCCTTATCTTATCTTCTATAGGAGCTACACCTAATTTACCATGAATATGTTCATTCCTTAATTTATCTTTTAATGTTATACCACTCATCTATCTAAGCATTCTCATCTCGGAAACTTTTACTTTTTGGATATTATGTTTCTTCGTCGCCCAACATTTTGATCCATATACCATAATTGGTTTTATAACTGTCTTATAAAACTTCCCTTTCAGTTTTAAAGGTATTCTACGATCACATAGCACACTTGAAGCACTTCTCCATTTTAACCAACCTACTTTAACTCTATGTATTACATCATTTTCAATTTCTCCTTCAGCTTGCATAATAGATCCAAGGTATCAAAATCTACAAGTGCTATTTATTTCTTCATCATCAAGTTTAACTTTGTCTCCAATATCCCTCCTATCGTTACTAAATATACATTTCATATATTCTGTTTTATTTCTACTTATCCTAAAGCCTCTATATTCCAAAGCTTCTCTTCATAATTCTAACTCAGCTTCTACTCCATCCCTAGTTTCGTCAATTAATACAATATCATCTGCAAACAACATACACCATGGAACCTCCTTTTGGATACTCTTAGTCAATTGGTCCATCACTAAAGCAAAAAGATAAGGACTCAAAGCAGATCCTTGATGTACACCTATGACAATTGGAAATTCTCTAGTTTCTCCATCTATAGTCCTTACATTAGTCATTACTCTATCGTACATATCCTTAATGACATCAGTATACCTACAACATGCACCTTTTTTTTCTAAAACCGACCATAGAACTTCCCTAAGTATAAGTCATATGCTTTCTCAAGGTTAATAAATATCATATGCAAATCCTTTTTCTTTTCCTTAAACTTTTCCATTAATCTTCTTAAAAAATAAATAGCTCTTGTGGTAGATCCCTAGGCATAAAACAAAATTAATTTTCTGAGATCTTCGTTTCTAACCTTAATCTTTGTTCAACTATCCTTTCCCATAGTTTCATCGTATGACTCATAAGTTTAATTCCATGATAGTTATTACAATTTTGAATATCTCCTTTATTTTTGTATATAGGTACAATCTTAAATAAAAAGATTAAGTAAAATCTTAATAGGTTAGATATCATCAAAAAGGGAAAATTATTAGCCTTGGTGGCTTCATAATCATATTTAATGTATTTTGATCATATTAACCTATTTGTGGTTCCTAGTGTATCCTATCTTTATAGATCATGTTTAGTACAGGTACAAGTGACAAATACATGAAGTACTTGATCAAAGGCAAAGATCGGACTTAGTAAATGTCAAGTAGGAAAAATCAAAAGGACACTCACTCGGAAGTACTCAAGCACATCCAAAGAAGCTTAATGTTGAATTATATGTAATGGGGAGTGTTTGAGGTAGTATCTATTGAAACTCTTGTGGTTTTGTTTCATGCGTGATTACTAAGCAAGAGTTTAGCAAAATGCGTATGCATACTAGGAAACAAGAGTATATAGGATTTCACTAGTCACAAACTCAACATTCATAGTTTTCAAAGATAATACAAAGAGTTGGACAAAAATATCCCATACTCAAATATGATTTCATAAGATACAAGTTTTCAACATCTTAATATTGCAAACTTTTAAATACTTGGTCCTGGTTGTGTCAAAACAAGTTTTATATCCTAAAGACTCAAGAAAGTCGAGTATATTTTTATATAGGACATGCTAGCATATAAGATATCAAAATGAGCTTTCAAATGCGTTTTCTCAAACAAGATATCTTATATTCAAATGAAACTTCATGAGAACAAGTATTAATCATCATTGGCTTTAATATTTTTCATATACTTTTGTCCAAGATTGGATTAATTCATTAAAAGGCTCATTAGTATGAAAAATAGGGCAATTAGTGGACTAATTGGGTATATTCATCGACTAATTAAACCAGTAGCCAAAGTGAGTTTTTGTCCAATCAAATCGTCGACGAATTGGGGTAAGTCGTTGACAACTTAGGGGAATATCAACAAATTAATCTAGTAGCTAAATGTGTTTTTTTCCCAGGTGACTCGTCAACAAATTGGGGTAATTCGTTGATGACTTGGGGGAACTCGTCGACGAATTGGGTAGAAACGTTGATGATTTGCATCGAGACCTAAATCCAACAGGTAGAAAAAATGGCTAGTTCTTGAGCCAATCAACTGGGATTCATGCCCAATGTTCACATAACGGCTAGCCTGACATTTTTACTATAAATACAAGTCCATAGAATTGATTAAACATGGTTTTGATGGCTCTTACATGATTTTAGTGATTAACATCATTTGAATACAAAACCTAAGCACTTTGCATTTTAGTTCTTCATATCAAGTGCTCAATTTCTCTCTTACTCTCTAATCTTGTTTGATTTATTACTTGAGAGATTAGTGTGAGGTTGTATTGTATTTGATATCAGCTCAATCAAAGAGCATTTCTTTGTATTCATCTTATTGTTGTAAAGGGATTGGTTCCCGTATTGAAGGTTCTTGGTGAACCGTTGTTGAACGTTCTTGGTGGACTGAATTGCAAGGCTTCTTGGTGAACCTTGCGGCTCTTGGTGAGCATTTAAGGATTTGTTCCCATGTTGTAAGGCTTCTCTACAGGTGAAGGAGTTTGTTAGTGAATTTTGGAATCCTTGAGTTGGTCTCAAGGTGTGGACATAGGCTTGGTGCCAAACCACGTTAAAATACCAATGTTAAACTTCTCTACCCTATACTCTTTATCTTGTGTCTTGTGCATGATTTACATTTAATATATTGTGATATAATTTCTTGTATCTTTCCAAGAATTTTATTTTGTAGTGAAAGCCCAAAATACATGAGAGAGTCCATTCACCCCCTCTCTAGACTCTACACCGGGTCGAAAAGTGGTATCAGAGCGAGGTGCTGGCATTTTTTGGAGTAAAATCCAGAGCGTAAAGATCAAATGGTGTATATGGTGGACACTTCTTCCCAAGGAAAATCCATGACCAAACCACTAATGTTTAACGGCTCCAACAACCTAACATGGAAAAATTGAATGATGATTTTCATTCAGTCACAAAATCTTTAAATGCGGTGGGTCGTTACAAAGGGAGACTACATCTTCAAAAAGGAAGAATGGAAACCAAAATAAATAGAAAAGATGTGTTGACTCTATAAGTCTGATCCAGTTTTGATTATGACAAAACCAATGTTTCTCACCTATGCATTGAGCTTCTTGAATAAGTCTATCCTTAGCTTGCACTGTTGGTAGGAACTTAAGCAAATCATATGGACTATGAAGATCAAAATTTATTGAAGGCGCTTGGAGAAGCAAAAGGAATGAAGACCTATTTTCAATTGTATTTGCATTCATTTTTATATTGGTCTGTAATAATTCATATCGGTCTGTAATAATATCTGCATGCCATGCATGTAGGTAATTGTAAGCTTAAAATGACCGTAGAATGACCATAGGGACCGAATGACCTTATGACACCCTTCGGTTGACCGCCGCTAGATTTTTGGGACTATCTCAAAATGGCCTCAGTAAGACCTTAGCATGACTCTAGGTCCCAACACTCTTACATATATCATACAAAATACAAAAGTGTTAAAACTGTGCTTAAAATGAATATTATTAAGGAAATTCAGAGGGCTCGGGCAACCGAATCCCTGGAGTGCAAAACTCCTCGGGCGTCCAAATTGTAGGGAAGTCAGCGAGTTGACTTGTTTTCGGACGACCGAACCTTTTTGAATGTATCTTCCTCGGGCACCCGAACCTGTGTCGGAGTTCTTTTCACCAACCCGGGCGACAGATCTGTACAGTTCAAAATGAGCTCCGGGCAGCTGAACACAAGAGTTCGGGTGACCGAACCTAGAACCGGGCACCTAAAGTCACAAACAAAGGCTACTGACTTTGTTTCGGGCTTTCGAAGCATGATATGGGTGACCGAACTTATTTAAACAACTTTTAAAGCTATGTCTGTTTGGGCGACCGAAGCATGGTTTAGCCACCCAAACCTTGGCAAGTTAAAATTATTTTAACGGCGGTAAAATTGGGTTAAGTTGGGTTAAGTGTGTTTAAACTTTTTGAATCTTTTCTAATAGTTCCCAACAAATCCCAAACGGTTATACTTTTACCTCTTCCTATAAATATGAGTTCATTTGTGAGGATTAGTGGGAGATTAGCAAAAATCATTAGCCAAAAATCCTTTATTTTGAAAACACTCTTATTGTCCAAATACTCTCAAATTTCCAGTCCTTTGATACATTCTGAGACTGTGAGAGCTTATAAAGTGTGCTTGTGATTGCTAGTGAGTGCTAAAACTCCCAGTGTGTTTCTGTGATTGAGATATTATTTTTGGGAATTTAGCTTAGGTTTATCCTACAGATTTTCATACCATAAATCTTGTTTTGGGATAACCTAGTAAGCTTAGGATATTTGCATTATTATTGCAAGTGTCCAATAGCTTTTTTTTGGTTGTGCAAAGACATTTTCAAACAAGTAAAATATTTTCAAACTAGTAGTGTGCCTATTTCATTGAAGAAAATCTTCTTGAACTAATTTGAATATCTGATTGATATCTTTGGAATACTGATTTGCTATTGATTTGTGCTTTGCTTAAATTCCAAGGTATTGCTTGTTTAGAACACTTTTGAACATTATTGTGATCATATCTTGTTGAGTGTTATTTGCACATATATACACATCACTAAGCTTACATTTACCTACATTGTTGATGTGCATGTGATTACACTTATATTGGGTACATATCTGCTTTACATGAAAGCATAATCACTGTACCATTTTATTGTGAACTTACAAATGTATTTCCAGGCATGGCCTGAGGGGGTGGTAATCCAGCCCGGGAAGGATTGTGTAGGTTGAGGTCAGCCCTGTGTTAATTGACCTAGTTGTAAAGGTTGAGGTCAGCCCTAAGCTAATTGACCTGGTTGTTTAGGTGTTGCTCCACCCGTTAAGTGAGCCTATAGTTGTAATCCTTGTGCTTGTTAGCTTAGGCGGGGACATAGGCAATTTGGCTGAACCTCAATAACATATTGCGTGTACTATTTACTTTTCAGCACTTTACTTTTATTGCACATGTATGTTTATTTTTTAATCCCATAGACTAGCCCTAGGTTGTGTAATATTGTTGTTAAACCAATTGACCTAGGTTGATAAATTTTAAATACCCAATGCACCCCCCTCTTGGGATTGCACCGAAGCTAACAATTGGTATCAGAGCCTCGTTACCTAGACTTAAAGGTTATTTTGTAAAAGATTAAAATGGCTCATTTTGGTGTATCCCAATCATGTGAAGGTAGGTTCTCTGCAAATCCTCCAATGTTTTCTGGTGAAAATTTTTCTGATTGGAAACTTAGAATGACTATATTTATAAAATCATTGAAGTGGAGGACTTGGAGAGTCATTAGTCAAGGGGATATCGTACCTATGAAAAGTGTCAATAATGTTGAAATCCCCAAATCAAAAATTGAGCTGAATGATAACGATATGAGTTTAATTCAAATAAATTTTGATGCCATGAATATTCTGTTTTATGCTTTAGATACTAATATCTTTGGTGAAGTAGGGGCATGTCAAAACGCTAAAGCAATATGGGAGGAACTTGAAAAGAGATATGGAGCATCTAAGCATGAAAAGTCTATAGCTCCATGTGACTCTAGCTCAAAAGGCCAGGAAGGAGGTAAATCGTGCTTTATAGCTCTAACCAACGATGAGGTAAACCCATCTCCTTCTATGTTATTAGATAATCCTGGCAATGATTCATGTGATGATTTGAATGATGCATCTTATTCTGAATCATGTGATAGTAGTGATAGTGAGAGCATGCCTACTTATGAAGAACTGCAAATTGAATATGTTAGAATTCATAAGTCACTTGTTAAAGTTAACGAAAGATATATTGCTTTGAAGAACAAGTATGAGGCATGTGAGAAAGAATGTGAATCAAAAGTTCTTGTTGAAAGGGAAAATGATTTTAAAATCAAAGAGTTAGTAAACAAAAATGAAAAATTAGAAAAAGAATTGAAAGGAGTAAGATCTCAAACTTCAAATGATGATAATAAAGATCCTCTTATTGCAGAACTTGAATGCAAAACAAATAACATGAGTAAAGAAATTGTTAAATTACAAAGTGTTTGCAAAGAATTGAAAGATTCAAAAATGCAAGATCTAGAAAAGAAAGTAGAAGACCAGTCTAAGATCATCTATACATTCACTAGAGGTAAAGAAAATTTTGACAAACTCTTAGGTTCACAAAAGATGACTTTAGACAAAGAAGGTATAGGTTATAATGGGATTGAAAATAAGAAAAGAAAGAACCTATACATGGGATACTTTGTAAGGGCATCAAAATATTATGCTAGTACCTCCTCTGATCCATATACTCACACCACATGCATCTTATGTAAAAAGAAAGGGCACATAAAATTTGATTGTACATTTAAAAGGAAAGGTGTTAAATGCAAATAAGTCTGGAGAGTCAAAGTACCATGCACTCCTAACCCATCGAAAATAAAAGATAGAAAAATGGTATGAGTGGTTAAGAAAACAAACCCTTTGAAATTCAAGGAAGAATTTACTCAAACAGGAATTAAATGATCACATAATTCTTCCTTAGCAGTTAGGATTAGCTCTAAGGGGTAGTGTTGACTAAAGGCTTAGGAAGTGGTTCGGGCTGAAAATGCAAAATCTTAGTATATATCCACTATTTAAAAATCTTATATACTAAGTATTTTGAAAAATCAAATCAATCTGCAAATGCAAGTATATAATCAATCTGAACTTAATGCATATATTCATTGGTTAAAATATAAAATCATTGGCTATATCTTAATTAAAATCCACTTCCAAATGGACAAAAGCATCCTTGCTGGGTATAGAATTTTTAATGCTTAATTCATGCTTGAATATACAAATCTCAAGTTAAGCATATTATGTCCATTGCGCACATTTGAGTTTTAGGGAATCCATCTCGATATATATCAGTTAAACCTAAACTTATTTTTGAATATAAAAGCCTAAAATGCCTAATAAAATGTTTAGTCGTTATCCTAGGCTTGAAGCACTATTGATCATAAATTTCAAATATTTCTAGTGCTTATTAAAAGATTTTTTTTTTTTTTTGAAAACTAGAGGCATCCACTAGGGGATTCAAGTTTCACTATTAAATCAAAAAAATTCCCTTTGAGCTTAAATTTTAAATCCTCTAATTGGTTTTAATCCTTGCTTCGAATTTGTGATCATACGTAAAGTATACTTTCCAATCACCAAAGAGCAATGTTCCAAAATTCACACTCTTATAATTGCTCATTATCTAAATTTTTTGGACATATCCTCTTCCATGCAAATATCTTGAATTATGTCCATTCATTATAAATAATCTTTGAACATGACTTAAATTTTCAAGAGTATTAATCCAAATTTTTTTTATAAGCTCCCAAACATTGAATCAAATCCTTTAGAGCTTCAGCTTTGTGAATTAAGTTAAATGGCTAAAATGATTTATATACGTTTCAATCTAGATGATAGAACAAAATTCAAAGAAACCTATGCACGAACCTTAACATTCAAAGCCATTTGAATTTAGGCCTCTCACGTATTGTAAATCATAGGAAAAGAGGCAAATATAGACTTAGAACTCTTAAAGAAATATACAATTGTGACTTTTTGGTTTGTTAAGCCTAAGAACTCAAGCCAAGCATATATCATTAAAAATCTAGATCTCTTGGCTAACTGATTTGAAAAATAAGAAAAAGATGTTAAATGAGTCGAGCGCATAATTGAGGGGGAGCACTCATCTTTCATATCTATCTTCATTAACATGCTATTAATTTTTTTTTATGCTTATATGTCTGTATGCCTATGTGAGAACAACTCTGCCTAATCTCATAACTATCCATTGTTAGTTATTGTTTATATCATTTATTGGATAGTTCATTTCTTTTATGAGTTGTTGATTGAACTACTGGAAAGCATGCTTGTGTTGAAAGCCTCCTGCATGACAGATGCAGTGATATAATTTGCATGCTAGTGTTGGGAATTAGGTTGTTGTTTGCTTTATATGATCTATCTTTTGTAAACAACCCATTAGCAGGTTAATTTTGGGAAATGTCCTGTTTATAGCCGGCATGCTGCCGAATTTTCTGTAGATATTTGCCCAAAAGGCGGAAATGATTGAATATCTTGTGTGCCAATGAAATTTGATCTTAGATTTTAAATATTTACGCTTGGATCATTTGGTTTAAAATTTTAAATACCTTGGAGCTGGTTGTGCATATATATTTAAAATGCTTTGATTTCGGCAAGTTCTTATAGATTGATCACTTTTTTAGACAAAATGCTGCCAAATTTTTGAAAATCATTACACATAACTTTATATCATTTTGTAAATGCTAAACTTCCTAAAACTTGAGTCGTATTTCTAAAATAACATATGAATTTTACTCAAGTTGATTTATAAAGTAAATGCATATTTTTAGGGGAAATCACTTAACATTAAAATCATTAGGCCCTAAAAAATAGAAATGTATTGTGCTTTCACTCTATATATCATTTGGAAAATACATTAACTCTGTGATATCAATGTGCATGTTTTGGTAAATCTTTATTTGATATCATGCTTAAAAACAACATGCCTTTATAACTAGTAGTATTTTAACAATTGGAATCTTAACAATTGGTAGCCTCACTACCACGTAGTTGTAACACTTGGTATCAGGCTGACATGTTTTCATTATGCTATACCTTGTGGAAATACATGTTTGTTTTGACAACCAAAGATGATTATGATAAAATTTACATTAAAATATTTTTGAAAGGATGAGTGGAGACTTAAATTGAAAATTAAATTTCATCCTTACATAATCATCAGGTAGTTAGAGGAGCTAAGCTCCATCCCTAGAGAAAGAGCTTAAAGATCTTATATGCATCACTATCATTCTTTGAAATATTGAGGCTTTTCAGAAGAACCTTGAACATCATATCCAATGCTTAAAGGTCTACGAATAGATATGGAGGATCATTCTATGTTATGAGTATTAGTTTATGCCTTAATATATTTTCTAAGATGCATCTGTGGTCGATAGGGATGACCATGCTAATCATAATATAGTTTATAAATGATCAGTATGGTTGAGTTAAAGGATTTAAAATGAATGGCTTATACTGTAGACAAAATGAAATGAACCTTGATTTGTGTAAGCAACTCGTTTCAATTAAACCATATCTTCAAATTGTTAGGGGGAGCAACTTAACTTAAAATTCTCCAACTTTGAAATTCCTTAACAATTCTAACACTTACATTCATGCTCTTAATATATATTGAGTTGTGTGCTTCATATTGATCATGAATGTTGGATATATTTGTATCATGACATGCACTATTTTGGAGTAAATTGAATATCTTGCATGCATTAATAATGAGTTATTCTTGTAATCATTTAGGTCTTTGATTTATTTTTGGGAATTGCTTTATTTTAAAACCATATGCTTCCAAAAATTTAAATTTTTTTTTCAAAATTGAATCTTATATCTGAATGTCTTGTGTTTACTTTCCTACCTTAGCCCTTTCTTGCTGATGTCAAAAAGGGGGAGAAATGTCTAATGCAAAATTAGGAAAGCTAAATACATCTAAATACATATCAGAATTAAGCTTTTTGTTTGAATGCGAAATTTGTGTTAATTGGTCTTCATTTTTCATATGCCTATACTTCAAATTTAAATTCTACGCATTTACTGGGGGGGGAGCCTGTTGGCTTTGTCCACTTTTACAAATTGTTTTTGTCATCATCAAAAAGGGGGAGAATGTTGACTCTATGAGTCTGATGCTATTTTGATTATGACAAAATCAATATTTCTCATCTGTGCACTGAGCTTCTTGAACAGGTCTATCCTTAGCTTGCACTGTTGGTAGGAACTTAAGCAAGTCATACGGACTATGAAGATCAAACTTTATTGATGGCGCTTGGAGAAGCAAAAGGAATGAAGACCTATTTTTAGTTGTATTTGCATTCATTTTTATATTGATTTGTAATAATTCATATCGGTCTGTAATAATATCTACATGTCATGCATGTAGGTAATTTTAAGCTCAAAATGACCGTAGAATGACCATAGGAACTGAATGACCTTAGGGCAACCTTCGGTCGACTGACGTTGGAGTTTTGGGACTATCTCAAAACGACCTTAGTAAGACCATACTATGACTCTAGGTCTCAGCACTCTCACATATATCATACAAAATACAAGAGTGTTAAAACTGTGCTTAAAATGAATATTATTAAGGAAATTGAAAAGGCTCGAGCGACCAAATCCCTGGAGTTCAAAACTCCTCGGGCACCCAAACTGTAGGGAAGTCAGTGGGTTGACTTGTTTTCAGGCAGCCAAACCTTTTTGAATGTATCTTCCTCAGGCACTCGAATCCGTGTTAGAGTGCTTTTCACTAACCCGGGTGACCAAACTGTATAGTTCAAAATGAGCCCCGGGCGACCGAACACAAGAGTTTGGGTGACCGAACCTAGGACCGGGCACCTGAAGTCACAAACAAAGGCTACTGACTTTGTTTTGAGCTGCCGAATCATGACACGGGTGACCAAACTTATTTAAACAACTTTTAAAGCTGTGTTTGTTCAGGCGACCAAAGCATGGTTCAGCCACCCAAACCTTGGCGGGTTAAAATTGTTTTAACGGTGGTAAAATTGGGTTAAGTTGGGTTAAGTGTGTTTAAACATTTTAAATCTTTTCTAATAATTCATAACAAGTCCCAAACGGTTATAATTTTTCCTCTGCCCATAAATATGGGTTCATTTGTGAGGATTAGTGGGAGATTAGCAAAAACATTAGCCAAAAATCCTCTATTTTGAAAACACTTTTATTGTCCAAATGCTATGAAATTTCCATTCCTTTGATACATTCTGTGATTGTGATAACTTATAGAGTGTGCTTGTGATTGCTAGTGAGTGCTAAAACTCCTAGTGTGTTTGTGTGATTGAGATATTATTTTTGGGGAGTTTAGCTTAGGTTTGTCCCACTGATTTTCATACTATAAATCTTGCGTAGGGATAACCTAGTAAGCTTAGGATATTTGCATTGTTATTGCAAGTGTCCAATAGCATTGTTTTTGGTTGTGCAAAGATATTTTCAAACAAACAAAATATTTTCAAACTAGTAGTGTGCCTATTTCATTGAAGAAAATCTTCTTGAACTAGTTTGAATATCTTATTGATATCTTTGGAATATTGATTTGCTATTGATTTGTGCTTTGCTTAAATTTCAAGGTATTGCTTGTTTAAAACACTTTTGAACATTATTGTGATCATATCTTGTTGAGTGTTATTTGCACATATATACACATCACCGAGACATTTACCAACATTGTTGATGTATATGTGATTGCGCTTATATTGGGTACATATCTGCTTTACCTGAAAGCATAATCACTGTACCATTTTATTGTGAACTTACTATTGTATTTCTAGGCATGGCCTGAGGGAGCAATAATCCAGCTTAGGAAGGATTGTGAAGGTTAAGGTCAGCACTATGTTAATTGACCTGGTTGTAAAGGTTGGTTAGCCCTATGCTAATTGACCTGGTTGTTTAGGTGCTGCTCCACCCGTTAAGTGAGCCTATAGTTGTAATCCTTGTGCTTGTTAGCCAAGGCGGGGACGTAGGCAATTTAGTTGAACCTCAATAACATATTGTGTGTACTATTTACTTTTCGGCACTTTACTTTTATTGCACATGTATGTTTATTTGTTAATCGCATAGACTGGCCCTAGGTTGTGTAATACTCCTGTTAAACCAATTGACCTAGGTGATAAATTTTAAATACCCAATTCACCCCCCTCTTGGGATTGCACCATAGCTAACAAGATGTCAAGTGACGAAATGAGGTTAGTACAATTGAATTTTAAAAACAAGAACTGTCTTTATTGTGCTTTGAGTTACAATGAATACGATTGTATTTGTGGACGTGAGGCCATAAAAGAAATTTGGGATAAGCTTGAAGTCACATGTGAAGGTACATCCCAAGTTAAAAAATCCAAAATATACATGTTAGTTAATGAGTATGAAATGTTTAAAATGGATGAGGGAGAATCAATCACATCCATGTTCACTCGATTCACACACATTACAAATGGTGTAAAAGCACTCGGTAGAACTTATTCTATGGTGGATAATGTACAAAATTTTTTTCGATCTTTACTCGAGTCATGGCATGCTAAATCAACCGTCTTTAAGAAAGTAAAGGATCTAACCCAAGTCACACTTGATGAGCTAATTGGGTAACTTATGACCTATGAAATTAAGAGAAACATGACTTCAGATCCTAAGAAGCCTAGGAAGGATATAGGTGTTGCTTTAAAATCATCTAGTTCAAATTACAAAGAAATGCTAGAAGATGATGATGAGGATAGTGAGGATGATATAGAATCACTCACAAGAAAATTTAGAAAATTCCTAGTAAAAGGACCACAGTCTAGTAAGCAAACTAAAAAAGAGGAAACAAGCAAAAATGATAGTTGTTGACTTTTTGAGTTTGATCCCTATTTTGATGTTGATGAAGCACAAATATCTCATGTGTGTCCATTTAGTGCTTGAGCAGGTTTATAATTCAGCACACACATAAGGTAAAGGGAAATTGAAGTCATGAGGGACTTAAAGATCATTTCGTCTAGCATATTCCATAAAGAAGCAGAGGTGCAAAAGAAGTGAAGATATATTTGTTTTATTTGTAATGCATTTAGTTTATACTTGATCTGTAATAATGCATGCTCTACATGATATGATCTATAGCTCAAAATATGACCATAGACAAACCTTAGGGGACCCAACTTTTCATGAAAAATAGTTTTCTAAAAGGATAAAATCGTATAAATATTTTTAAAATGGTTTTTAAGTTAAAAAGGGGCTAAAATTCAATTTTACAAAGAGCCCGATTGACCGGCCCTTTGCAAGCATCAATCGCCAGTCGATCGGCACTATTACTTGGCCTGATTTTCAAAGCCCAGCCGACTGGCCCAATTTGAGCACGAAAGACCTAGCCAACAGACCTTTATATTTTTTCCAAGTTTTTAAAGCCCCAGCTGATTGACCAAATTGCACTTGAAAGCCCCAGCCAATCGGCCTTAGCATTTGGCCAGATTTGCATTCCTCAATCGACTGACCATTTTAGCCTTAAAAGGCCTTAACCGACTAGCCTAATGAACCAGCAGACCAGTTCGTAAGCCCAGCCAACTGAACCAACGAAGATTTGGAAAATCACCTAAAATTGACAGATCGGGACCTTCCCTAGTCAACCGAACCTATCGAGTTGGCAAAATTTTCAGTGCAAAAATGTGATTAATTTGTAATTAAACAAATTAATTAATCTCCTTTGTGTCCCTAACAATCGAAATTTTTGAGAGCTCTATATATAGCCCATTCTAAAGCACAATTAACACCTTTGATTAGCTTGAAAATCCTCTCAAATATTTTAGGCATTTTTCTTTCAAAATCAAAGCTCTCCCCCCATATTCATTTGTAAAAAATCTGTTTAGGGCAAATTCTATACTCTCTCCTACTCTCTTTACTTTAAAGAAATCTTTTAAGAGAGTTTATAGTGTTTTCTCCTACACTCTTATTTTGAAGATCATTGTTGGAAAACAATTTTTTTTATTGCACTTAAAATATTTATTGTGTTGGCACTTTCATATCTCCCACTCTTTCATTTTGAAAAATATTTTTGGGAGAAAATCGTTTTGGGATTAGTTTTACAAAAACTTGAGCATATATAAACTCATATACACTGTTTGAAATATTTTGTATTACACATCAAATTTCCCTTCTCTCTTTCATCTCATAAATTATTTTTGGATCAATTTTGAGGATTATTCAAAAGGGTTTGTGCACATATTTACATTAATATATATTGGGCATGAAAAACCTCTTTGCACTTGTGCTTCCATAGATATATCTTATTTTGGAAAACTCATTTGAAAGCAAATCCCTAGGTTGATGTAGGACGGGGTGGGGTGACCTAGTCCTACTTGTTTTCAACCCCTAATCAACACACACATGATAAAACACTTTAAAAATAGAATTTAATCAACCAACATAAACAAAATAAATCATACTTTATCATGCGGTCCAAGGATTTTAAAAAGGTATATAATTATATTCAAATTCAGTCTTAGGTGGTTCTTTCACAAGGTAATCAAGTTATATGCCATGAACATGCTCTTCAATCATTCAAGAAATAATTCCAAGCTACCAAAATCATATTCCCATGGTTGACATCCAAATATATGCTTAAATTGAGAAATTTGGGGAATCCCGAGAGCAGCTAATGGATTTTCAGTCACAAACACCCTTCGATATTTGGGGCATAACATTCGCTACAGAATTCCAAATAAGGTGATCTTGGTGTCAAAAGAAAGCTAAGAAAATTTTACACAACTTTTGTGTTTTAGGTTTTTGAAAATCGTACATCAAGTCAAAAGACAGACACTATCAGACAACTAGGCAGCGAAGGGTTGACTTAAAAATGGGATTTTTATGGGGGTTTTCGAAACTACGGTTTATATAATCTAAAAAAAAAAATATGATAAAAAAATTTATGGATGGGTAGAGATGAGTTTTACCATGTGGATCCTTTGAATAACTTACCAATGATCAACGAATATGAATCACACCAAGGAATCCATCAAGATCGCGGTGAATCGGTGTAAAGGTTCTTGCTTGTTGTTCGTCGTGTGCGGATGGCACAAGATGATCTGAGATGGTGTAGATATGATGGATGGATTGTGATAGATAGATGTTGGATAGGTTGTTGGTCTCACACTAACTGATCTCCGAGGAGAACGTCATAGCCTCTCGCCACTTAATCACAAGGATCAAAACAAAACTTCAAGAGCTTCACAAAGGAAGAAGCTTTTTCATTCAACAATAATACTTGGCTGCCTCTTCCAGCATTTACAATAGAATATATATAGGGCAAATAAAGACCTAATAATAAAATGACTTAAATGTCCCCATACAGGCAAGGGATGTCATTAACTCATTGTTCACAAATTAAAACTTAATAACTCACACAATTCACTCATAATTAAAAACCTAACATAACTCATAATGCAATTAATTAAATGAAACAAAGTCAAAAGGGAAGGTCCAAGCTATGAGGGGCCTAATAGGTCCGTGTGGGACCTACAAGGGTCTTGATCTCGAAATTTTAAAATCACAACTTGGGCTTCTTTGTGCTGAAAAATATTCAAGTATTTCCATAAAGTCTTCTAGTATATGGGGACATCCGGGGGCCGTCCACGTGTCACCATGTCGGTGGAGAATGTAGACATCTGGAGGTCATCCATGTGGTAGAACATCTGTAAAAGGAAGGGGTAACGCATGCTGATCCCCACCATCTTCCCGGGACTAAAAGAATTCTTCTTCGAAGAATTAAAGACAAAGTGTTGGGAGTAACATTCTAGGTTGGGACGAATTAAATCTTCCTTCAAAATCCAGTTGCGCTCTGAATTTGTCTTATCTCTCCACTTGACGTAGAATTTTTGATAGGATCCAACTCATGTGATCGTGGTTTTGTGTTCACTTTTTGAGTCTGATCTCTATTTTGATGCTGACAAACCACTAGTGTCTTATGTGTGCATTTAGTGCGTGAATAGATTTCATTTTAGCACAGACATAAGATACTGTAAAATGGCAGTAAACAGGAACTTAAAGCTCACATCAATCTGGTGTATTCCATGGAACTAAAGAGTAAGACAGAAGAAGACATACACTTTCTATTGTAATTGCATTTGTTTTTATATTCTAGTATGTAATAATGCATTACATGCATGATGTGAATGGATAGCTCAGAACGACCATCTACAGACCCTAGGGACCAGTACTTTACACAAAAAACTCATTTATTAAATAACTAACTAGTTAGGGTTAAAGATTAGGGCTAAAACAAAGTTTACAAAAACTTCGACCGAAGGCCGACTAACATTAGGTTTTTGAGCTTAATTCAAAAGTTTTAACCATAGGGAACCAGACAAGGACCATAGTTGACCTTAGGGGCAAAATTGGAATTTCACTTGCCTCGATCGACCAAACATCACAAGATCATTTGACCTTGGTTGACTGAACTAAGAAGTTGACCAAAGACAAAGCTTCAGTTAACCGAACCCTTAGCAATATTAATGCCTTGGTCGACCGAACCGAACTCAAGTCAACATTTTGACTTTGCTCGGTCGACCGTATGAAAATGAACTTGACACTTGCGGTCGGCCGAATTGACATAGGGGTGATTCCCAATGCCCTGGTTGACCAAACCTCTAGTTCAAATCTGACTTGGTTGATCGAACCTCAGAGAATGGTCAATTGAACATGCCTTGGTCAACCGAACCTCGGAGGGTTCAAAATCGTCTTAATACGATCGACCAAAATATCAGTTCAAAAATGCCATAGTCAACCGAACTCAGTGATATGGTCAACGAACCTCTTGGGTTGGTGAAATTTTTACCGCACTTAAATAGGGTTAATTTTTGTTAAACATGTTTAATCTTTTTTCAAAATACCCAGTGTATCCCCAACAGTCATATTTTTCCCCAAGTCTATATATATCCCTTCATTTGTCTTAATTAGTAGTAGATTAGCAAAATCATTAAGAAAAAATTTTCTCAAATTTTTATACTCATTTTTTATCCTCTCTTTATTATTACTTTGAAAAATCTATCTTCAAGAGAGCATTATATTTATCTTGGTCATTTGTTTTTACAGATCATATTATTTACTCTCATATCTTGTTTATTCTTTCAAATTTTATTTTTGAGATTAAATCAAGGTTTTCTTCATATATATTCATTGATATATATATCTTTAGAGAAAACTTGTTTATTGCTTGTGAATGTTGCACACATATTGTAAGACTTCAAAGGCTCATACATTCTTCATTGCAAATTTATTTTTGAGCAGGAATCCTAGTTCTCCTAAGCTTTATTTGAAAAACTAGTTTTTGGGAAAACTCTTGACATATTGAAAAGAGTACCTTGAGCATATTCTTATTTTAATATTTTTTCTTGAAAGGTCTCTTACTTTTGTTAGTAAGAAAATCATTTTTCACACTCGATCTTTATTGAGAAATATTCTTTAGTGAAAAATACATATTATCACATTGAGCTTTAATTCATATCATACATGAGTGTATTTCTGAGCTTATTGTTGTACACATTTTCTTGTACTAGAAGCACATTCGTTTGTATGCAAAAATTTATTTGATTATCTGTTGTATTCCCGACGGGTGGTCAGAAGAAGGAGACTAGCCTTGTGAATAGTCTCGGACTGGTTTAGACCCGGTTAAGAGAACTAGGTGCATCATCCTGTAAGGTGTTGTATTAGGTGCCACTCCACCCGCAAGTGAGCAATCATAGTGGAATCCTCTTACTTGTGAGCTTGAGGCGGGGACGTAGGCAATATTGGCCAAACCCCATTAACATATCGTGTGTTTGCTTTTAATTTCCTGCACTTTATATTTTTGCGCAATTGGTATATGCTTAGAAAGACCCTAAGTTGTGTATTACTGCTGCTAATGTAGTTAGACCTATGTGATAAATTTTTAAATACCCAATTCACCCCCCTCTTGGGAATACACCAATTCCAACATTTTGTCATTTAGGATTTCCTCAATATCATCATGGTTGGTGCATATTGGTAACGATGGTGGCAAAGGCAATTTCTGGGGTTCGGATGCATGATGAATGGAGAACAAAGTGCATTAGCTTTACCGTGATCCCAAGAGCAGGTGAATTAGTATTTTTAAAATTGAAGCCCTAGGTCAATCCCCTAACAGTAGTATTACACAACCTTAAGGTCAATCTAGTACAAATAAGTTAACTCAATTTAAATGTACAACATAATTTAAATAGCACAACTAAGTTAACTAACCATGCACGAGAAAGCTGTAAATAAAGATGATATCCAAAAATGTTATTGAGGTATGGAAAAATGCCTACATCCCCTCCTTGGTTAACAAGCACAAATATTACTACTATGATGCTCACTTAAGCCAGTGGAGTGGCACCAAAACAATCAGGTCTATTAGTATAGGGCTGACCTTAACCCTTACAGACAATCCTTACTGGGCTGCATTACCGCCCCCTCAGGCCATGCTTGGAATACAACAGTATGTTCACAATAAGACTGGTACAGTGATTGTACTTCTCAAGTAAAGCAGATATGTACCCAATATGAACAGTCACAAACACATCAACAATATGAATATAGTGTAAGCTCAGTAATGTAAATAGTTGTACAAACAACACTCCATAGGGTATGATCAATAGAATGTTTAAGAGTATTCAATACAAGCAATATCTTTGAAACTAGGTAAAGCAAATTTCAATAGCTAATCAAGATTCCAAAGATATCAATCATATAGCTCAAGAAACTTTCTTCAATGAGATAAGCACACTACTAGTTTGAAAAATATTTTGGCTTGTTGAAAATATTTTTGTATAACAAAAATCAAAGCTATGAGAGTCTTGCAACAAATATGCAAAGACCCCTAAGCTTGCTAGTCTATCCCAACAAAATATTTATAATATGAAATCAGTGGGGATAAACCTTAGCCAAACTCCCCAAAAATAATATCAATAATCAATCAAGCAAATGGGAGTTTTAGCACTATCTAGCAATTACAAGCACACTCACTAAGCTCTTATAATACCAATATTTATTAAAGGAATAAGTATGTGAGGGTATTAAAGTAGGAATTTTAGAGTAGAGAGGATTCTTGGCTAATGTTTTTTTACTAATTACTTTCTAATCCTCACAAATGAGCCTATATTTATAGGCAGGGTAAAAATTATAACCATTTGGGACCTTCAGGGTATTATTAGAAAAGTTCTAAAATGTTTTAGCAATATTAGCCCAAATTAACCCATGTTTACTTGGGGTAAAATAATTTTAACCTGAGAAGGTTCGGGTGGTTGAACCGAGGTTCGATCATCTGACCAGACTGATTTTTAAAAAGCCTTAAAAATAGTTCGGCAGCCCAAGTTCTGGTACAGTACCCCGAACAAAAGTTAGTAGCATTTGTTTGTAAGTTTGGGTGCTTGGTCAATGGGTCAGTAGCCCGAACTCAGAGGTTCGGTTTCCCGGGCCATTTTGAACTAATTTCCTTGTTAGCCCAAGTTGTTGAGCGGTCCCTTTCATAGGGTTCGGGTGTTCGGGGAAGATAAGTTTAAAACAGTTCAGTCGCCCGAGAGCTAGGTCAACTGTTGACTTTTCAATAGTTCGAGCGCCCGAGGAGTTTTAAACTCCTAGGGTTCGGTCACTCGAGGTCTTTCAAAACTTCCCTATAATATTCAATTTAATTCATTTTTAACACTCCTGAATTCTATATGATATGTGTGCATAAGTGTTGGGACCTAGAGTCATACTAGGGTCTTACTAAGCTTACAATATATCTTATATGCATAACATGCAGGTAATTATTACAGACCATATACCTAGTTATTATTACAGATCCATATTACATTAATTGAATTTACAATATGAAATAGAATCTTCAGGGTCTTCATATCTTGCTTCAAGTGTCATTCCTTGAAATGCTCATATAAACCTGCACATACACTTGAAAACCATCAAATACCTAAGTATTTGTCCTTATCAAAATCGGGTGTGACCTATAAGGTCAACATTCTCCCCCTTTTTGATGATGACAAATACATCATGCAAAAAATGGGTATAGCCTTAGAAAGCTCCCCCTAACAGTGTGCATTATGTAAAAGTTTGTCAATGCAAATTATTTTTCTTACATGCAACTCAATTTGTCAATGCAAATTATTCTTCTTACGTGCAACCCAATTTTTGCTCTCTTATCCATCTCACCCTTTTGGCAACAGAAAAAGGGCTATGAAAGTAATAGCCTTAGGTAATAGGTATGAATCATTCGCATACAAGATGTATTTGGGTATTTTTAAAAATTTCGGCAGCATGCCGTTTGAAAGTAGGACATTTCCCAAAAAAAAATCTTGTATAAAAATGACCTCTTTTGAGCTTTTAAAATTTAACAGTTTATCCACAACTACTCAACTCAAATAGTTCCAGTATGGTCAATACATAAAACATAAATGCAATCATCATCATGTAGTAGATATGAGAATTTGGCATTGCAAAACATAACCAATTTCATAAAATCTAAGCTAATGGAAGATACCAATTGTTATATTAATTATTAGACTTAGAAAATATTAGAAAGCTCCCCCTAAGTTTATGCAAACTATGAAATATCTAGGAAGCATCTCTACCATGCATGAGACTTAGTTCACGTCTAATTTGTATGAACCTATCTTCTGGAAGTGGTTTAGTGAAAATATCCGCCCACTACTCACTAGTGCATACAAACTCAAAAGCCACATCTCCTTTCTACACATAATCACGAAGGAAGTGATGTCTAATCTCAATGTGTTTTGTTTGTCAATATGAGATTGGATTTTTTGAAATGTTGATTGCACTAGTATTATCACATTTAATCGGTACTGTATTGTAGTGCAACCCAAAGTTTATAAGTTGTTGTTTCATATAAAGAGTTTGTGCACAACAATATCCAGCCACAATATATTCTACTTCGGCTATGGATAAGGCAACAGAGTTTTGTTTCTTGGAGAACCAAGAAATGAGAGATTGTCCTAAATAGTGACAAGTGCCGCTAGTACTCTTCCTATCAACCTTACTACCGACAAAGTCAGCATCAGTATAATTCACAACCTCAAAGGTAGTATGCTTAGGGTACCATAAGCCTAACTCTATAGTTTCAACTAGATACCTAAGGATTCATTTAACTGCTAATAGATGAGATTCCTTAGGAGCGGCCTGAAACCTAGCACACATGCACACACTAAAAATAATATCAGGCCAACTAGCAGTGAGATGTAGAAGACTCCCAATCATGCCACAATACAATTTCACATCAACAGGGATCCTTTGCTCATCTTTATCAAGTTTAATGGAAGAACTCATAGGGGTACCAAGAATTTTACAATCTTCCATATTAAATTTCTTTAGCAAGTCCCTAACATATTTAGATTGGCATATGAAAGTTCCATATTCAGCTTGTTTAGTTTGCAGCCCTAAAATGAAACTAAGCTCACCCATCATGATCATTTCAAATTCACTTTGCATGCATTTGGAAAACTCATTACACAACTCATCATTGGTTGCTCCAAAAATGATATCATCAACATAAATTTGAACTAGGAGCATATCATCATTTTTGGATTTGATGAAGAGTGTAGTGTCAATCTTGCCATGGGTAAACCCATTTTCTAGTCGAAAACCACTAAGCCTCTCATACCAAGCTCTAGGAGCTTGTTTCAATCCATACAAGGCCTTAAAGAACCAATAAACATGATCTAGATATTTATGATTTTCAAAACCGAGCGGTTGTTCTACATACACTTCTTCATTAATATAGCCATTAAGAAAAGAGCTTTTAACATCCATTTGAAACAATTTAAAATTTTTAAAAGCGGCATAAGCAAGTAACATATGAATGACTTCCATCCTAGTAACAAGAGCATATGTTTCATCAAATTCAATTCCCTCTTCGTGATTATAACCCTGAGCAACTAGTCTAGCCTTATTCCTAGCTACTACCCCATTCTCATCTTTCTTATTTCTATATACCCATTTAGTTCCAATAATTGTATGATCATTAGGCCTAGGAACTAGGGTCCACACTTTACTTCTTTTAAATTGATTAAGTTCTTTTTGCATGGACATTACCCAAGACTCATCCTTGATTGCTTCTTTAATATTTTTAGGTTCTTCTTGGGATTAGAAAGCAGAATGACTCATTAGGTTCTTCAAGGAAGATCTTGTGGCTACACCATGGGATGGTTCACCTATGATTTGATCTATACGATGGTTCCTAATGAATTTCCAATCTCTAGGCAACCCCTGAACTTCATTTTCATTGTCATTATCTTTAGATGATTTTTAATTTATTTCTGAATTTTCACTTGCATTGTTTTCAATAGATAACTTGTCTAAGAATTTTCTAGTGCCAATATCATATTCATCATCTTTCTTAGAAAATGGATTATATTCATTAAATACGACATGGAAAGATTCAATGACGGTCAATGTTCTTTTATGGAAAACTCTATATGCTTTACTATTAAGAGCATAGCCTAGGAAAATGCCTTCATCAGATTTAGAATCAAATTTCACTAAATGTTCATTATCCCTAAGCACAAGGCATTTACAACCAAAAACATGAAAATAGGAAATATTAGGTTTATGGTTGTTCCACAATTCATAAAGGGTTTTATTAAGTGAAGGTCTAATCAACACCCTATTCATGACATAACATGTAGTGTTTATGGCTTTAGCCCAAAAATATTTAGGTAGCTTATGTTCATTCAACATAGTTCTACCCATTTCCTGTAATGACATATTCTTTTTTTCTACCACGACATTTTGTTGAGAGGTACTAGGTGCAGAAAAGTTATATGATATGCCCTCTAGGTCATAATAATTTTCTATGCCTTCATTTTTAAATTCAGTGCCTCTATCACTTCTTATATGAGTTGTTTTATAGCCTTTTTCATTTTGAATTCTCCTACAAAGTTTAGTAAACTGTTCATATGATTCAATTTTATATGAGAGAAATAACACCCATGTGAACCTAGAAAAGTCATCAACACTGACAAAATCATATGATTTTCCACTAAGACTTTGCACAGAATGAGGACCAAACAAATTCAAGTGAAGCATTTCAAGTGGTCTAGTGGTAGATATAAATTTCTTTTTCTTAAAGTTAGATTTTTTTTGCTTACCCATTTGACTTGCATCACAAATTTTATCTTTCACAAATGGTGTTTTAGGCAAGCCTTTCACTAAATCTTTTCTTACTAACTTTGACAATAAATCCATACTAGTGTGTCCTAATCACCTATGCCACAACCAACTAGCTTCATTTATTGCAAAAAAACAAGTTATTTGTTGTGAAGCTAGGTTATCAAAAGTAGTAGTGTATACATTTTTCATGACAATCTGCAGTAAAAAACACTTTATGATTTGATTTACTTTCAACTATGCATTTATCATTTTGAAATGATACCTTATAACCTTTATCACACAAATGACTTATGCTCAATAAGTTATGCTTCAAGCCATCAACTAATAGAATATTATCAATAACTAGGGAAGGATCCTTACCAACCTTACCTATGCTGATGATACGTCCCTTTGCATTGTTGTTGAACGTCACATACCCTCCATCATTGGGAATGATTGACGCAAATTTTTCCTTGTCACTGGTTATGTGCCGTGAGCACCCGCTATCTAGGTACTACCTATCCTTGGAGGAGGATGATCTCAAACACACCTGCAAGATAGACTAAGCAACTGATGTTGGTCCCCAAATTTTGTTGGGTCCACGGGGGTTAGTAACTGGATCACCCTTAACTACCCACACTTTTCTAATTTTCGCATGCTTATTCCTAAGTGGACAATCAAATTGAATATGGCCAATTTGTTTGCATTTAAAATATTTCATTCTACACTTAGGATCTTTAGTTGGCACTCAAGATTTTGATTCATGTGTGAAATGTCCCAAGTAAAGATTAGGTTGTCTAACGTTTTCAATTCCATTAAAACTTAGACCCTTTATACATAGAGAATTTATTTGGCACCAAGTAGTTTTTCAAAATTGCGTTTGCCCTCGGTGAATTTAAAAATAATTTTGGAGCTATCCTCCAATTTTCTCTCATGCTCAGTTATAGTCACATTTTTTGTTTCAAAATCGAAGCATGAGAGGTTTTTGCAATTCCAAACAATTTTGGCCAATTTTCGCATTTCTTTTTCATATCATTATTTTCTTTGGTCATTTTATTCAATAGTTTAGATATACGAATATATTCAAATTGTAATTCTCTAAACGTAGGCATGCAATCAGAATCATAATCATCAGACGAATAATATGAAGATAAAGAGCAAGAAGACGATACCTCATCATCATATGCCATCAAGCACGGATTAGCAACCTCTGAATCACTGTGGTCCGAGTCTGAGTCACCGCTACTTAATTTATCCCATGAAATGCCTGCTTTCATGGTTTTCTTCTTTTTCCTAGCATCCTTTTTTAGAAGTGGGCAGTCCAGTTTGATGTGCCCGACTTTGTTGCAATTGTAACATGTGGGAGCATTTGATTATTGTGCGCAAACATTATACATGAAACAAAAATTAAAAGATTTTAATCTAGAATATCAAATAATACCAATTCAGTGTGATAACACAAGTTCTATAAATATCTCAAAAAATCCAGTATCTTACTCAAGAACAAAACTCATTGATATTAGACATCACTTCTTGAGAGATCATGTACAAAAAGAGGAAAAAACCCTTGAGTTTGTTAATACTAATGATCAATTAGTGGATATTTTTCACTAAACCACTTTCAAAGGATCAGCTTGTAGTTATTAAATGAGAATTAGGGATGTTGCATGTTTGTGAAGTCATTTAAAAACAAAAATTCACAACAGCCTGCATGACAGGCGACTGCCACCTGAGAGGCAGGCGCTTGTCAAGCTACTGCCTAATGAATATGAGACATTAGGTGCCTGACTTTTCGAGTGGCAGGTGCTTGAATCGTAGCGGGTTACTTACTTAAATGTGAAAAATATTTCATTTTAAACACATTAGTCGCCTGACTCTATTCCTTCCATCTCCTAAACTCTCTCTCTTTCCCTTATTACTCTTCCTCGTTCCAAAAATCCTTCTATTTCTCTGTTCCTACTTCACTCCATCAAACCCTAAGTATCAAACTACCAGGCTTTTGGAATCTGATTCTAAGAAAGTTCTTCACTATGCCACAAACAAAGACGACCGGACATAAAGACAAGGCTTCCTCCTCTCGACAAGCCAGTGGTGATGAAATAAAAAAATGGTTAACCTATCCTCATGCTAAATCCTTGTATCGAAATCATATTTAGAACATCAACCCCAAAATCGGTAAAGTTCTAGATGTTCCCTTCTTTGAGTCTAATTTTCCTGAAATTTTAGCATTATTCAAGGATATTGGCTGGGAAAAATTTATTCAGAATCAAGCCAAGGGATGTTATCCAGACTTGATCAAAATTTTCTGCGCAATATAGTGAAAAAGGAAGTAGAGTTTTCACCTAACCTCATAGGACATTCGATTACTCTCACACCTCAATCCCTAGGGAAATTGCTTCGAATAAAATGAGGAGAGTTTGAATGTAAACCTGAACAAAAATGGATTATGGAGCAAGACTTTACCCCACAAGAAATTTTGCCTCTTGTAATGAATGATCAACCCATATACTTTGGAAATCCTCCACTTTACAAACAACTCAATCTACAAGCCTTAATCCTACACAAGCTAATTGCTTACAATATCCTACCTAGAGCCGAATCATATAACCATGTTTCATTCCTAGATTGTTTTTTCATGTGGTTTTTTCTCAAAGGAAAAAAGTTGGATTTGGCTAACCTAATGATTAAGTGGATGGTAATGAAGATAGAAGCTCCACGTGTTGTTCTTCCCTACGGTGGAATTCTATCCTTGTTTTTTGCACACTACCAAGTCCTCACACCATCTTCAAAATTCGTAAAAAGGACCCATTATGACGTATTTTCCTCCACCACTCTAAAATTGATTGGTTATAAGAAATATACACAAAGATGACTTTATAAAGGAAACATGCCTGAAAACCAAGGTGTAGTCCCAAGAGGGGGGGGGGGGTGAATTGGATTTTAAAAATTTCTTTTAATTCCTTTTAAGAATCTTTAAACTTCTTTTTAACCAATTCTTAACTTCTTGTTGATTTTTCAAACTTTCAGCAAAGGCTTATTTCTCAATTCAATTCACAATAACACAATCATTCAACCATCCAAGTAATCAATCATCTAATCAACTAATCAAAATTTGAAAACCAACAACCAAACCAAAATTAACACATACAACACTTTGGTAATATAAAAACTTAAAATGGCCTATCTATTTATATAAGCCCTATATATATATATATATATATATATATATATATATATATATATATATATATATGAAATTTTGTACTTGCTGATATAAAGCCCGGTATTGATCGATTTGCTTCTTTAATATGATGTGTAATATAAAATTTAATCAACACAATATCTACATTCTTCCCAACATTCATAATTCAACTAAACTCTTAGTTAATTTATCTTTTGGATGTTAACCAAGCAACATACTCCCATATGGTTTCTGCAAGATATGGTGTAACCAACGTACTCCCTTTTGGTTTTCGCAACCCAAATCAAAATTAAACTTTAAGTATACTTGATTCCCAAATATACATAGTATATATGATTTTCAATTTAAACCATCAACGCAATTTAAATATGCTGAAAATAAAGAGTAAGGGAAAAAGAGAGTGAGACGGGGATTTTAATGAGGTTCGGCATATACTTAGCCTACATCCTCGCCTTTGGCAAACCACCAAAGGATTCACTAAACCTGTTCCTTTGACGGGTGGAACAATACCTGTACAACACTCCTTGGTTAAGGTTAGAGCCCACCTTCTCCAAACGATATCCCCTCGTCTGATCACTCCTTAATTAGGCTAGAGCCCGCCTCTCTAAGCAATATCCCCTTGCTTAGCTAACGATCCAAACAATCCTTAGATTCATCAATCTACAAGATAAAAATCAAATATTTGTGTACAAAGAATTTGCTCACACAAAGAGCTGATTAGTACAACAATTTTCAGCACAAATATACTTCAAAGTAAATCAATATAAAGAGATTAAAGCTCAATTAAGTTTAGATCACCAAATATTTCTTTTACATATTGAAAGATTCAAACTTTGAAGACTCTACTTTGGAATTCATATCAGCACCAACTCAGTAGTGGAAGTAGGATGAACACAAGAGAGATTGAGAGCTTTTAGAGAACTTTGATCGCTGGAAAATTTCTTGGTGTTAAAATCTTTGAAGTTTGGGGCTATTTATAGATGTTTAAAAAGTAATTCCTTGCCCCCCAAGTTTACTTGGAGTAATCCTCAAGTTTTTCAAAAGAGTAGTTCCCCAGAAATCCATTTAAAAAATCTTCCCGTTGAGATTTTTAAAACCTTTGTCGAGTGGCAGTTGCCTGTCATAAAGGAAACTGAACAACCCAGAAGGCTGGCAGTCTCCTGGCTTGACCACCCAGGCGCTTGGCTGTGCTCAGGCAATCGCCTGACACCCTATTTCCTCCTAAGATAATCCTTTTAAAAAATTGGGCAGTTGCCTACCAAATGTAGGCAGTCGCTTGGCTCTCAGTCTTCACTTTATATTCTTTTGAAAAACCTTTCTTTTTTTAAGACCTTATTTACTTTGATTTTAAAACATATTTTAGGGTTTTTATAAAAATATATTTCTTAGTTTCTTTTGATTTATAAGAGCTTCAATTCAATTTATATTGAAGTTTACATGAAGTACTTACATACAGACATCCTTAAAACTCTATTCTTTTGATCTTCAAGTAAGTCATTGTTCCACCATGATCATATATCATCTTTGAGCTTTCCATGTTGATCACTTGGACTTTCATTCTTGAAGCTTTTTATTTTATATCAATGCTCTCATGATCTTCAAGTTTTAATCCATGCCTCAAGCTTGATATAATCATCCTTCTCTGAAGTGCAAGCTTTCATGAATTCTTTAACCTTGCATTCATCATTGATTCTTGAAATTACATCACTTAAATAAAGCATGTGAAGTTCTACTTGTTTGTTAGCATCAAAATAAGATGTTAAGCCTTATAAGGCCAACAATTTCCCCCTTTTTGATGATGACAAATACAAAGTAAAAATTGGAGTGAGCCTTAAAAAGACTTCCCCTTTCAATAAGCATCATTTTAATAATATTTGCAAGATCAATATGAATTTCAAGAACTCTTTTACAATCATGCTCATCACTTCATTTTACAATCATGCTCATCACTTCATTCAAGTTCAAGTTTATCAATCAATATCAAAATACTTCTCCTCCTTTTAATATATATTATGTTCATGCTCAATTTTTGCAATACCATGCTCAATTTTTGCTTAAAACTTCTCCCCCTTTGACATCAATCAAAAAGAGAAAAAAATGATTGAGTTTAAATAAAATCATATTCTGAGCATATCATTAAACACGCATATCGAACATATGAACACACTTAATTTATTATTTTTCAATATAGCATGTGTAGTGTGTTATAACATTCATGTATATGAGTTGTAACTTCATTACTAATAGCTTTTTCCTTTAGACAATATTCAAGATTTCAATTGTTGATTTTATGATACCGATTTAAAATTCAATTTATGATCTCTATTTAAAATTCATGATACCACTTGAGAATTGATACCGATTGAAAATTTAATTCATGATTGACTCACTAGAAAAAGGAGCAGCTTGAAAGCTATTCCAAGTATAGGAGTTACGTCATGTAATATTAAGCCTAAGGGCTAGATTGTCTCCTCAGGGAATGCGTTTTAATCTTAGATTTTACGTTTACCCAATCAAAAATAGAAACTTACTGAACTTAGTTCAGATTCGGGATTTTCAAAATTGTTGAGATTCATTCATACTAATTAAAATGACATGCAAAGTGAAACCCTAAAACTAACATGCATGGAACTAAGGTGCAAACAATGGAAACCCTAATCTGCTGAAGGAAACATTGGGACACGCGTTAATTAAAAATGGTAACCTAGATCATGGAATTAAAAACACACAATGGAAACTCAATCAAACACACACACGCGCAATAAAAACCGGTCCTTTAATAAAATTAAAACTCAAAACAAAATCACAATGTTAAACGTAACCACAAATATTTAAACTCAACTAAAGATTTTAAGTAACATAAAAAGAAAACAACTAAAATAACCCAATCAAGAATTCCAGTAATAACTTTCAATAAAAAAACTACTTTAATAATAATAGCCCAAAAGAGAAAAAGAAATTTAAATAGTATAATGGTTACACAAAAGCAGCACTACTAATTAAACAAGTGTCTTGAGTGAGAGAGAGAGAGAGAGAGAGAGAGAGAGAGAGAGGAGAGAGAGAGAGAGAGAGAGAACAGAGCAGCTTGGAGCATGGCTGGTGGTGGCTCGGGTTCCAACAGACCGAGCAGGGCTCTCGGTTACTGGTCTAGTGTGTTGCTGCTGCGGGAGTCTGGTTGCTGTACTCGGGCTGCTGCTGCTTCTTCGGGTGGCTAGCAGGCTGGTGTGTGGAGACTGATGCTCTTGGCTGTTGCAGAGTTGAAGTGTTCGGCTGGTGTTGGTGAAGCCGCAGGCTGCTGCTGGTGTGGCTGGCCAAACTGGTCGTAGAGGGGTTGGAGATAGAGGGAGGGATTTAGGGATAAGGAAAAAATAAAACTAAGGGAGAGACAGAGGAAGAACTGAGAAGCTAAAAATAAGAGAGTAGAAGAGAAAGAAAAACAGGGGAATAGAACGGGAGAATGGGCAAGAGAGAGGGCCGAGAAAAGCTAAGGGAGAGAGAAGAGGAAGAAGAAAGAGAAGAGAAGATGAAGAAGAGGAGAAGATGGCTAGGGGCAGTGCCCAACAACCCAAAAAAAGAAGGAAAAGAAGGCTTTAAAGGAGGGAAGAAAAAAACCCTATGACCCGTGTTGGAGAGATCTGACCCATTTGGAAAGGGTTGACCTAGCTTGCATGGCCGGGGCACATCAATAACCCAATTATAATTTTTTTTATCATTTTCTTTGTTCTCTATTCATCGCTAAATTTGACCCTTTTGGAGCCCATTTCTTGCAAAACTAAAAACGTAAAAGTTGTAGATGATCCTTTTCTCTTTCTCTATAAATTTGAATCATCTCGATTGAAGCTTAAACGGAAAAGTTATGCACAAAATACAAACAGGTGTTGGTTTTGGTTCTTGGGACTTTTCCTGCGACAGAAAATTACCAAAAATTCATAAATGGTGCAATAAAATTCAAGAATGATAAATATGGCACTTTATTAAAATATTGGATAAATTTGGACATTTAATTAAAAATATAAGCCGTAAAGCTCAGGTTAAGATGCCCAATTACGCAGTTTTGATGCGTAATCAATGATACCAATTGAAAATTCTCTAAATTGATTAATAGGGAAACAATCATAATATAAGCAATAGGTCATAACACTCCCCCTGAATTCAATACATTCGGTTTTGTTATCAATTTTGCTTTCATCATCCTATATTTCAAAACATTGATTCACATTATGTATCCAATATCAATATTATGCTCATATCATCAATGTTATACCATGCTCACAAATATAATTATACTTGTCATGCTCAAAAGCAAACTTAACTTTTAGATTGTGATACCAACTGAGAATTTTAAAATTGTGATACCAATTAAAATTTTTAAACTGTGATACCAAAAATATTCATCGATACCAAAGACTTTATAGATACCAAAGTCATTATCACATTATACACAGCTCATGGATACCAATATAACCATTATATCTCTCATAGCTCATGGATATCAATATAAAAAGCAGTAAGTTTATCCCTGTAATTCATCACTAGCATGCATGATCAAGAATTAATCTCATATCAAAATTCATGCTTATGCTCAATAATCTCATGCTCAAATTTTCAACATAGTGAGCCATAAATTATCAATATAAGTCAAGTATATCATGTAGCATATCATATAGGCATGTAAGCATATAGCATCTCATTCTCAAATATCTTTTTCTTAATCAAGGTACTTATGTAATAAGCTCAATAATATTTTCTTAAGTTAAGCCTTGTAAAAATCATCCTATGATATTTGCCAACAATGCCATTTTGAATTTGTTATAATAAGCTCTTAAACTCATCTTTAAGTTTTTTTCTATTTCAACTAGTTCATTTTAAGTTACTTTCGCATTTTTTTTAAAAGGGAATGACTTAATCCATGGAGTTTTTCATTTATGAACTAGTGTTTCATCTTGGTACCCAGACTTTCTTGGGTCTAATTGGTGTAATAAAGGATGTTTCTTTTACTCTCCATACTTGTTTAGTTTTTACACCTTTTCTCTTAAATGGACATTCAAAATTTATATGCCCTTTTTTCTTGCGTTGATAGCATATGGTGTTAGTGTAGGCATTAAAGGATGTGCTAGTATAATCTTTGGAAGCTTTTGAAAAATAACCCATGTAAAGATTCTTTTTCTTTTTATTTTCAATTCCATTAAAACCAATGCCTTCTTTATTTAGAGACATTCTTTGTGAGCTCATCATTTTGTCAAAGTTTGTATTTCGTTTTGTGAAGTTATAAATGTTCTTTTCTTTATCTTCAACTTGATTTTTAAGATCATTTATTTCAATGTCTTTCTTGTTATCAACCTTCTTTTGTGATTTCTCTAACTCTAGAGATAATTTTCTTATTTTATCCTCTAATTCAGAAATATATATATATATATATATATATATATATATATCTTTCTCATACACCATAGAGGATAGGGATCGAAGGTCTTCCATCATCTTGTCATTCTTGATTTCTAATTCTTTGATTTTCAAATCCTTTTCTTTTTCAGCAAGATTTTTACATTCTAACTCCTTGGTTATAGCTTCATTCTTACTTTCTATTTTCTTGATTCTTGAATCCTTTTCTCTTTCAGCAGTTTTAAGGGATTCTAATTTTTTCATTATACCTTCATTCTTATTTTTTAATGAAGTATTTTTATTAGTTACTTTGATTAGCATTTTATGAACTTTGAATAAATCATTTTGAAGTTCTTCATAAGATGACATGCTTTCATCATTGGATTCATCACTACAAGAATTATTTGAAGATTTAGATGAGGAGCTTTCCTCATCGTCCCAAGCCATAAAGCATGTATAAGCAACCTCTTGGTCACTTGATTCATTTTCTGAACTACTTGTACTCATCGTGTCCCAAGTAGTGGCTTTCATGGCCTTTTTGTTTTTCTTTTTAGACACTTTCTTTAGTAGTAGTGGACATTCCGTTTTTATATGTCCAACTTTGTTGCAATTATAATACGTAGGGGTTTTATTCTTTGATTTCTTGGTGCTAATATCTTCTTCATCTGATTCGAATTTGGATTTTTTTTTTGAATTTATTTTTCCTTCTTAGAATTTTTGCTAGCTTCTTAGATATGAAGGCTACTTCATTTTCATCCATCTCTTCTTCACTACGAGAGTTTTCTTTTGAAGTTTTGAAGGCTATAGATTCTTGGGCTTTAGTTTTTCCACTTCTATCGTTCATTGCCATTTCATATGTTAGAAGAGAACCTATAAGTTCATGCAAGGAAGTGGTTTTCAGATTTCTTCCTTCCTTTATGGCGGTAGGTTTTGGTTCCCATCTAGGTGGCAGCCCTCTAAGAATTTTCCTTATCATCTCATAAGTAGTGTAGGTTTTTCCCAGTGCATTTAGGGAATTGATTATGTGAGTGAACCTAGTAAACATATTAGTTATGGATTCATTCATGTTCATCCTAAAGGCTTCATTTTCATTTGTAAGCATATCAATCCTATTGTCCCTAACATCTATAGTTCCTTCATATGTTACTTCTAGTTTGTCCCATATTTCCTTAGCTGATTTGCAAGCCATTACTCTATTAAATTCGTAGGCATTTAAAGCACAATATAAAGCGTTCATGGCACTAGAATTTACTTGCAGCATCTTATAGTCTAAGTCTGTCATATCAATTTTCTCCTTAGGGACTTGTTTTCCATTAACTAATTTAAGGGGAATTTGGTCACCATCTATAACAACCTCCCAACCTTTCTAATTCATATTTTGAAGATATATTTGCATTCTCTTTTTCCAAAAGGTATAGTTCAAACCACAAAAGATGGGTGACCAGGTTAAAGATTGTCCCTCTCCAAAGGGAGCTATGCCTAAGTTAGCCATTAAGATCTTTTTATAGCTACTGATTAAGATTTGCTATAACCCTGCTTATATACCAATTGAAAATCAAGGTGTAGTCCCAAGGGGGGGGGGGGGGGAGGGTGAATTGGATTTTAAAAATTTTCTTTTAATTCCTTTTAAGAATCTTTAAACTTCTTTTTAACCAATTCTTAACTTCTTGTTGATTTTTCAAACTTTCAGCAAAAGCTTATTTCTCAATTCAATTCATAATAACACAATCATTCAACCATCTAAGTAATCAATCACCCAATCAACCAATCACAATTTGAAAACAAACAACCAAACCAAAATTAACATATACAACACTTTGGTAATATAAAAACTTAAAATGGCTTGTTTGTTTATATAAGCCTTGTATATATGAAATTTTGTACTTGCTAATATAAAGCCCTGTATTGATGGATTTGCTTCTTCAATATAATTTGCAATATAACATTTAATCAACACAATATCTACACTTTTCCCAACATTCATAACTCAACTAAACTCTCAGTTAATTTATCTTTGGGATGTTAACCAAGTAACGTACTCCCGTATGGTTTCTATAAGATATGGTGTAACCAACGTATTCTCTTTTGGTTTCTGCAACCTAAATCAAAATTAAACTTTAAGTTTATTTGATTCCCAAATATATGTAGTATATATGATTTTCAATTTAAACCATCTACGCAATTTAAATATGCTGAAAATAAAGAGTAAGGGAAAGAGAGAGTGAGATGGGGATTTTTATGAGGTTCGGCTTATACCCAGCCTACGTCCTCATATTTGGTAAACCACCAAAGGATTCACTAAACCTATTCCTTTGACAGGCGGAAAAATACCTTTACAACACTCCTTGGTTAAAGCTAGAGCCCACCTTCTCCAAACAATATCCCCTCGTCCGGTCACTCCTTAACTAGGCTAGAGCTCGCCTCTCTAAGCAATATCCCTTTGCTTTTCCAACGATCCAAACAATCCTTGGATTCATTAATCTACAAGATACAAATCAAATATTTGTGTACAAATAATTTGCTCACACAAATAGCTGATTAGTACGACAATTTTCAGCACAAATATAATTCAAAGTAAATCAATATAAAGAGATTGAAGCTCAATTGAGTTTAGATCACCCAATATATCTTTCAAGTATTGAAATATTCAGACTTTGAAGGATCTACTTCGGAATTCGTATCAGCACCAACTCAGCAGTGGAAGTAGGATGAACACAAGAGAGATTGAGAGCTTTTGGAGAACTTTGATTACTAGAAAATTTTTTGGTGTTGAAATCTTTGAAGTTTGGGGCTATTTATAGATGTTTAAAAAGTAATTCCTTGCCCCCCAAGTTTACTTGGAGTAATCCTCAAGTTTTTCAAAAGAGTAGTGCCCAATAAATCCATTTAAAAAATCTTCCCGTTGAGAATTTTAAAACCTTTTTCGAGTGGCAGTGGCCTGCAACGACCTGGCAGTTGCCTACCATAGAGGAAACTGAACAACCCAGAAGGCTGGTAATTGCTTGTCATAACCCAGGCAATCACCTACCTTGACCACCCAGTTGCCTAGGTGTGCTCAGGGTGTTTCCTGGCACCCTACTGCGTCCTAAGATATTCCTTTTAAAAATTGGTAGTCGTCTACCATATGTAGGCAGTCGCCTGACTCTCAGTCTTCACTTTATATTGTTTTGAAAAACCTTTCTTATTTTAAGACCTTATTTACTTTGATTTTAAAACATATTTTAGGGTTTTTCTAAAAATATATTTCTTAGTTTCTTTTGATTTATAAGGGCTTCAATTTAGTTTATATTGAAGTTTAGATGAAGTACCTACATACAAACATCCTTAAAACTCTATTCTTTTGATCTTCAAGTAAGTCCTTATTCTTCCATGATCCTATATCATCTTTGAGCTTTCCATGTTGATCACTTGGGCTTTCATTCTTGAAGTGTTTTTTTTTTTTTTTTTTATATCAATTCTCTTATGATCTTCAAGTTTTAATTCATGCCTCAAGCTTGATATAATCATCCTTCTTTGAAGTACAAGCTTTCATGAATTCTTTAACCTTGCATTCATCATTGAGTCCTGAAATTATATCACTTAAACAAAGCATGTTAAGTTCTACTTGTTTGTTAGCATCAAAATAAGATGTTAAGCCTTGTAAGGCCAACAAGGCCATCTCATCAAGACCCAGAGGATCCTATCCTTGCTTCAGATGAAGCAAAAATGCCCGCGTGGTTCCACCCATTCTATTATCACTACTCTAGTTTTAGTAATGACATGAGAGTTGAATTCACTTCTCTTCAGGATAAAGTTACCAATGTGCAAACTCAGTATTCCTCACTTGATTAGCGCCTTGAAAAGTTGGAATAGCATATTACTAGCTCCTCCCAGGGTGCAACCCCTATGGACATCAGTTCTACACCTCCTAGTTGTAAGAACTCGAATTGTGATATATGGGTTTAAATAAATAAAAAGGGGGCAAATTGGGAATTTGGCAGATTTCGTCAGCGAAACCAGGATTCATCGATGAAGTCCATGTAAGTCTCATCAATGAAGTTCAGAGGCTCGTCGATGAGGAGAAGCTCAGAGATTTCAGGAAACCGGTGATATCAGGATTCGCCGACAAATCCATCGTCTCGTTGACGAGCTGTCTATATGACCACGTCGACGAGGACACCATTTCATCGGTGAGGATGCTCGAGTCAAAGGGCTATAAATATCAATTCTCTTTACTTCTAAGCTAGGAAATCTAAAAAATCTTCTCTTTCTCTCTCTAGAACTCTCCCTACACTTCCTCTCTCTAGATTTTTTCATCGTTCGCCGTGAGAATCGTTAATCTGAAGTTACCACGAGGATCATGGAAGTATTCTCTACAAAACCTATGGATCGGAATCCCGTTTCGGAGATTTTTGGGTTTCCGCTTAAAATCGAGGTAAGACTCGATTTTCTTTTCTGATCTGGTAGTTTAGTAAAGGACAGAGTTGTGAGTATCTTCTACATTGTGATTTGTAGGTTTTGGAATTCGGTTCACTGTTTAGGGGCCTTAGAGTTTGGGATTTGCTATTTGGGGGAAAGGTAAGGGGAATTGTGTTTATATTGGTTATTTTCAAAATTGGACTCGGTAGAACTGTGGTTCACAGTCCTGTGTGTGTTTTGGCTACTCATTTGAAGGGATCTAACAGGGAAAACTATGGGTTTTTCATGATTACAATTTTGCGGAAAATGGGGAGGGGGGGGGGACGGGTTGTATCCTTGGTTTTGTTGAAAACCAAATGTATATGTTGATTTATACTGTGTTATAGGGATGGTTGTGCCTTGACTTGTTTAAACTATATTTTTTTGGAAAACCATGATTTAAGATTACCAAATGGGTGTGATTTGTTTCGTTATATGAGCATGCATGTGTGTGTGATTGGTTTAAATGCTAGTAGGAATGCGGTTCCGAATTATTCCAGGTATTGAGAGTATCCGACTCTATATCCATGGGCGTATGAAATCACTGGCCATAGATTGGCAGAGTGTCTAACTTTATATCCGAGGGCGTGAGCCTATTTTGGCAGATCAGGCCAAAGGATGTGGATCCACTAATTTAGCGCAAGTAAGATGCCATGGGAGTCAGGGACTAGCCATGTGTCGGTGGCGCTGTGTTATGTGGGTTGGCTACGAGCCAATGCCGTATGTCGCAGGCCGGCTTTGGACCGATGGGTGTGACATGTGTGTGCGTGCGTGTATGCATTGTTGTGAAATTAGTACTGGAACTGCATTTAATTGCATGTATGTTGCATCATGATAACACTCAAATGCCACACACCGATATAACATGTATTATTCCTTACTGAGAGGTGTCTGACCCCTACTGTACGTACATTTTTACAGGTCCTTCGAGTTACCGGAACTAGCGTCCTAGTGTTGGGAGCGTAGTGGCCGGTGTACTGCGGGTAACGCTTGGGTAAGTGCTAGGACTTGTGTTTTTTAGGGTTGCCAATTTGAGATGTGTTTCGCGCACGGTTGTATGTTGTTTGATAGAACCTTGATTCTATCCTTGTATAGACTTGGGTATGGTACTGTATAAATATAGAATGACCGTATTTCCACTGCGTATATTCCGTTGTGTTTAGATGTGTATAGGATGCCTGGGAACCGCACGGGGTTGGACCCTCATCCTTACTCTATATCCTGGATGTTTTGTATGATACATGAACTAGTTGGTTACATTTTTCACCCCTGGGTCCCATTTTTGGGTTCGGGGCATGACAACTTGGTATCAGAGACAACCAGGTTGTTAGGTCTTGTAGAATTGGTTAGGCTTAGCTGTGAGTACATACCAGAGTATAGGATGTTGGATATAGGTAGAGTTGGTTGAGGGTTGTTCCGTTGCTAGACCGGGACTTATCAGCGGTATTCCATTTTTTTCCTCGAATGACGATTTTAGTAAAAGAAGGGTAGACCATTGATGACTTTTGTATCGATGTGATATGATAGACCTAGACCTGGCAGGGAGTAGTTAACATGATTAGCTATCATGGTATTAACTGTATGTGTTGTAGGGACACTGATAAATTCCTATTGTGTTTTAGAATGGAGCCCAAGGATAATGACCTAGGAAGTGGCTCCGAGGAGATTGCGAGTGACGAGTCTCCTTCTGTACCTCGAGTTTGACAAGGCAAGTGTTACAGGAGATCAGGAGGAGTGTAAGGAGACGCGAGCGCTCTCCTACTACTGCGGGGTGCACCATTGAGAGGTTCACACGCATGCATCCTTCGACATCCTCTGGAGGACCTGACCCATCGATTGCATAGGATTGGGTGGAGAAGACTGAAAGGATCTTGGAGGTCCTGAATTGCACGGATAGGCAGCGAGTCCTCTATGTTACCTTCTAGCTATATGGGGAGGCGAGTCAATGGCGGACTGCGGTGAGTCTGTTGGAGAAGTAGAGAGCCGGTCCTGAGGAGATGTCATGAAGCCATTTTAAGGAGGTGTTCTTCAATAGATACTTCCCAGCTTCTGTACATGATGCGAAGGCGGATGAGTTTTCTGCTCTGACTCAGGGGAGTATGACGGTGCAGGGGTATGTGGCTCGGTATATAGAGATGTCCCAATTTGCGCCATGTTTGATCTTAAGTGAGTACGAGAAGACTCAGAGGTTCGAGAAGGGCCTGAGGAAGGATATCCGCAGACTAGTGGGTATGCTTAAGATCCACGAGTTCTTGGTGTTGGTGGATAAAGCCTTGGTGATTGAGACCGCTATCCGAGAGGACGAGGTGGATCAGGAATTGAGAAAGAGGACAGCACCTTCTGGTTCTCAAACAGGATCTCGTTAGGGATCGTGGAAGAAGATGAACAAGGGATGGGGTTACCTCTAGAATACCGAGCGCCAAGATTCTCAGATGAGCCAGACTAGTGGTCACTATACCAGATGCCACAGATGACACGAGGGTGAGTGCCGGTCATTTAGGGGTAACTGTTACAACTATAGCCAGCTGGGTCACATGTTTCGTGATTGTCGTGCACCAAATTGAGACATGCCTGCATCCAGTGTGAACCGAGGGAGCAATCAGATACCTTGGGGAACTGTTTAGATGAATACAACTCTGGCCAGAGTATACTCTTTTACTCCAGCGGATGCTGAGCATGCAGGGAACATAGTGATAGGTACCTTATTATTGCTTTCAAATAAGGCTTCTGTTTTGTTTGATTTGGGTGCAACCCATTCCTTTATATCTGTGAATTTTGTTGTACGGTGTGGGGTTGAGACCCAAGTCATGAATGAGGTGTTATCTATTACTACGCCATCTAGGAGTGTATCTTTCTATAGGAGGATGTTGGTAGATTGCCCAGTGGTAATTTAGGGAAAGTTGTTACCGGTAAATCTTATGGTATACGACATGTTAGGGTTCGATGTTATTCTGGGGATGGACTGGTTGTTCTCCAGTTATGCTGTGATTGACTGTCGTAGGAAGGTAGTAGTTTTCTGACCTCTTGGGGAGCAGGAGTATGAATTTGTGGGATCATGTGTGCGTCCAGCGCCACAGATTCTATCAGCATTGCAGGCGAGGAGGCTACTCTTGGACGGATGTCTGGGGTACCTAGCTTGTGTGAAGGAACTGCCGCGGGATGAGTTAAGGCTTGAGGATATTCGGGTAGTCAGCGAGTTCCCAGATGTGTTTCTAGATGATTTACCCAGTTTACCTCCGGATCATGAGGTGGAGTTTGTGATAGAGTTATAGCCTAGAAAGGCACTAATCTTTAAAGCTCCATACCGAATGGCTCTAGCAGAACTTCTGGAGTTGAAGGAGTAGTTGCAGGAATTACTGGAAAGGGGTTTCATTCGACCTAGTGTTTCACCCTGGGGAGCTCCAGTATTGTTTGTGAAGAAGAAGGATGGGTCGATGCGGATGTGCATTGATTACCATGAGATTAATAAGGTAACCGTGAAGAATCGTTATCCTTTACCTCGTATAGATTATCTCTTTGACTAGTTGCAAGGGACGCGGGTCTTTTCGAAGATCGACTTGCAGTCAGGATATCATCAGGTGAGGGTCAGATCGCAGAATGTGGCAAAGACTACTTTCAAAACCAAATATGGCCACTGCGAGTTTTTGGTCATGCCATTTGGGTTAATGAATGCTTCGGCGGTGTTCATGGATATGATGAACAGGGTTTTCCATGAGTACCTAGATCGATTCATGGCGGTATTCATTGGCGATATTCTAGTATACTCGAGGAGTTCGGAAGAGCATGAGAATCATCTGAGGTTAGTATTACAGATTCTGTGGGAGAAGAAGTTGTATGCTAAACTGAAGAAGTGTGAATTCTGGTTAAGTGAGATTGCATTCTTAGGCCATGTGGTTACTAGTGATGGTATTTCAGTTGATCCTAGCAAGATTGAAGTTATGGTTGATTGGATGAGGCCGAAGAATATGCAGGAGGTTCAGAGTTTTCTAGGGCTCGCAGGTTACTATCATCAGTTCGTGGAGGGGTTCTCTAAATTGTCTGGGCCTCTGACTTGATTGACCAGGAAGGGGGTACAATTTGAGTGGACCAATGATTGTGAGTAGTGCTTTCAAGAGTTAAAATACTGGCTGGTTACCACTCTAGTTTTGACCATTCCTTCAGGGGATGGTGGGTTTGTGATTTATAGTGACGCGTCTCTAAAGGGTTTGGGATGTGTGCTTATGTAACAGGGTAAAGTAGTACCGTATGCTTCTCGGCAATTGAAAGAGTATGAGAAGAATTACCCCACGCACGATTTGGAGTTGGCTGCTGTTGTATATGCACTGAAGATCTGGCGACACTATTTATATGGTGTGCAGTCTGAGACCTTTACTGACCACAAAAGCCTCTGGTATTTCTTCACGCAGAAGGAGTTGAATATGAGGCAGAGACGGTGGCTAGAGTTGATTAAGGATTACGATTGCACGATTAGTTATCACCCGGGGAAGGCTAATGTGGTAGCAGATGCATTGAGTCGGAAGTCAGAGCATGCAGCAGTATCTGTAGTTGTAGCTCAGCATCACATCAGACAGGATTTGGAGAGTTCAGGTATATAGTTGGTGCATGGTGATCATTAGGTTTTCATTGCTAGCTTGGTGATCCATCCGACTTTGTTTGAGCGTATTAAGGTCGCGCGGGCTAGTGATGAAGCGTTGGCAGAGGTTATAGAAAAGGTACAATAGCGACTAGCTACAGAGTTTAACATCTTTGAGGGAGGTGTGCTAAGGTTTGGGACCAGGTTATGTGTTTCGAATGACAATGAGATCAAAAATACAATTCTGGAGGAAGCGCATCGTTCTTTGTTTACAATACATCCTGGTAGTACAAAGATGTATAGTGACTTGCGCGAGACCTTTTATTGGTCTGGTATGAAGAGGTAGATTGCTCAGTTCGTGGAGCAATGTCTAACGTGTCAGCAGGTGAAAGCTAAACATCAGAGGCCGGCAAGGCCGTTGTAGCCTTTGCCTATTTCGGTGTGGAAATGGGAGCATATTTCCATGTATTTTGTGATCGGATTGTCGCCAACACTTCACAAGTAGAATGCTATTTGGGTGATCGTGGATAGATTGACGAAATCTGCTCATTTCATATCGATGAAGGTTGGCTATCTTTTGAGTAGACTAGCTGATATGTACGTGCATGAGATTGTGAGAGTGCACAGAGCATCAGTGTCCATTGTGTCAAATCAAGATCCTAGGTTTACTTCTCGATTCTGGATGAGTTTGTAGGAGGCACTGGGGACGAAGCTTAATTTCAATATAGCGTTCCACCCCCAGACGGATGGACAGTTGGAGAGGATGATATAAATCTTGGAAGATATGTTGTAAGCCTATGTGTTAGACTTCGGTGGTAGCTGGATACAGTTTATGCCACTAGTAGAGTTCACTTATAATAACAGCTTCCAGGTTAGTATCAGGATGGCACCGTTCGAGGCTTTGTATGGTCGCAGGTGTCGATCTCCTTTGTGTTACGTCAGGTGTTAGGATTTGAACTTGTGCAGCAAGCGTCTAAAAAGGTGGATTTGATCCGAGAGAGGATTAAATCATCTCAGAGTCGGCAGAAGTATTACGCAGATGTTCACCGCTGTGAGTTAGAGTTCGAGATGGGGGGTAAGGTATTTCTACGTATCGCTCGAATGAAAGGGGTGATGAGATTTGGGAGGAAGGGCAAGCTGAGCCCGAGGTATATCGGACCATTCGAGGTACTTGAGCGAGTGGGTCTGGTAGCCTATAGGATTGCACTACCCCCAGCACTCTCGAGGGTCCACGATGTGTTTCACGTGTCCATGTTAAGAAGGTACGTGCTGGAGCCATCACATGTTATTAGCTACGATGAGTTGGAAACTGGGGATACTTTAGCGTATGAGGAGATAACTGTTTAGGTTCTGGACCATAAAGTTCAGAAGTTTCATACCAAAGAGATACCGTTAGTGAAGGTATTTTGGCAAAACCACGAGGTTAAGGAAGCTTCTTGGGAACTGGAAACTGAAATACGTTGGAAGTATCCCAGTTGTTTTGAGTACTTGTACGTTATCTTACTTTGGGTTGGGATAGGTGGTTAGTCATCAAAAGTGTATGTATTGTGAACTCCTGAGATGGTTGTATATGTAACCAAGGTATTCCTCCACCATAAGTGAGGGTGTGTATATAGGTGTATGATGGGGCTACGCTGTAGTAGTCGCTAGTTTTCTTTGGAGTTGCATGTATGTATTTAATTGTATATATAAGTTTGTGAGTGAGAGATGGAAAATTTCTAGGATCAAATTTTTGTAAGGAGGGGAGATTGTAAGAACCCGAACAATGATATAGGGGTTTAAATAAATAAGAGGGGGGAAAATTGGGAATTTGGCAGATTTTGTCGATGAAACCAGGATTTGTCGACGAAGTCCATGTAAGTCTCATCAACGAAGTTCAGAGGCTCATTGACGAGGAGAAGTTGAGAGATTTCAGGAAACTAGTGATATCAGGATTCTTTGACGAATCCATCGTCTCGTCAACGAGCTGTCTATATGACCTCGTCGACGAGGACACCATTTCGTCGATGAGGATGCCCAAGTCAAAGGGCTATAAAAATCAATTCTCTTTACTTCTAAGCTAAGAATTCTAAAAATCTTCTCTCTCTTTCTCTCTCTAGAACTCTCCCTACACTTCCTCTCTCTAGATTTCTTCGCCATTCATCGCGAGAATCGTTAATCTGAAGTTACCACGAGGATTGTGGAAGGATTCTCTACAAAACCTACGGATCGGAATCCTGTTTCGAAGATTTTTGGGTTTCGGCTTAAAATCGAGGTAAGGCTCAGTTTTCTTTTTTGATCCAGTAGTTTGGTAGAGGACGGAGTTGTGAGTATCTTCTGTGCTGTGATTTGTAGGTTTTGGAACTCGGTTCGTAGTTTAGGGGCCTTAGAGTTCGGGATTTTCTATTTGGCAGAAAGGTAAGGGGAATTGTGTTTATATCGGTTATTTTCGAAATTGAACTCGGTAGAACTGTGGTTCACGGTCCTATGTATGTTTTGGCTACTCATTTAGGGGGATCTAATAGGGAAAACTATGGATTTTTCATGATTACAGTTTTGGGAAAAAGGGGGGGTGACGGGCTGTATTCCTGATTTTGTTGAAAACCAAATGTATATGTTGATTTATACTGTGTTATCAGGATGGCCGTGCCTTGACTTGTTTAAACTGTATTTGTTTGGAAAACCATGATTTTAGATTACCAAATGGGTGTGGTTTCTTTGGTTATATGAGCATGCATGTTTGTGTGATTGGTTTAAATGCTAGTAGGAACGTGTTTCCAAATTGTTTCAGGTACTCAGAGTGTTCGCCTTTATATCTGCGGGCGTGAGCCTATTCTGGTAGATCAGGCCGAAGGGTGTGGATCCACCAGTTTAGCACCGGTACGATGCCTTGGGAGTCGGGGACTAGCCATATGCCGATGGCATCGTGTTACGCGGGTTGGCTACGGGCCAATGTCGTATGTCACAGGCCGGCTTCGGGTTGATGGGTGTGACGACACTGAGTTTGCTGATCATGTGTTGTGTGCGTGTATGGACTGTTCTAAAATTAGTACTAGAACTGCATTTAACTACGTGTATGTTGCATCATGATAACACTCAAATGCCACACACCGATATAACTTGTATTCTTCCTTACTGAGAGGTGTCTCACCCCTACTGTATATACATTTTTACAGGTCCTTCGAGTAACTGAAACTAGTGTCTTGGTGTCAGGAGCATAGTGGTCGGTGTATTGTAGGTAGCGCTTGGGTAAGTGCTAGGACTTGTGTTTTTGAGGGTTGCCAATTTGAGATGTGTTGGGCACCCAATTGCACGTTGTTTGATGGAACCTTGATTTTGTCCTTGTATAGACTTTGGTATGGTACTGTATGAATATAGAATGACTGTATTTCCACTGTGTATATTTTGTTGTGTTCAGATGTGTATAGGATGTCTGGGAACCCCACGGGGTTGGACCCTCATCCTTGCTCTATATCCTGGAGTTTTTGTATGATACAGGAACTGGTTGGTTACATTTTTCACCCCTTGGTCCCATTTTCGAGTTCGATGCGTGACACTAGTGATGTTGAATCTGATGAAGAGTCGGACGAAAATGAGGAGAGTGGTGAAGCCTCTAGGGAACAATTTTCTGAGGATTCTGAAGATACTGAAAAAAGAAAAAAAGAAAAAAAAAAAAGATGAAGCCTTTAAAGAAGGCTCAAAAGAAGATGCATATGCTGAAGATGTTGATACCGGATCTGATGATTGATTTAGATCTTTTGTGATGTTTTGCCTATGACTTGTTGCTCACTTTTTTGTCTTTCTATGGATGTACTATAAAACCTTCTTATGTTTATTATGTTTTTGTATTTCTCCTTTTTGAATGATGTCAAAAGGGGGAGTATCATTATGAGCAAAAGATGGTTACCTACTTAATGATATGATATCCTATGAATTTTGATGAGCATGCTATATTATGAAATCATGATAAGTATTATGTTTATGCCATTTGGTGCATATGATGTTTATGAAATCATGATAAGTATGATGTTTTTGCTATTTGGTGCATATGACGTTTATGAAATTATGGACTGAATGCTATATTATGAAATGAATACTATAATGAAACTTGAAGATATTTTTTATGCTTATTGTAAGTGGGAGCCTCTTAAGGTTCACTCTCATTTTGCTCCTTATTTTTCATCATAAAAAAAGGGGAGATTGTTGGCCTAACAAGGCTTACGACTCTTAATTTTGATGATAACAAAGTAAGATAATTTAATATGTTTCAAAGTTGTGATGTTTCAGGAAATCTAGATCTTGGAACTCAGCATAATTCATATGATCACAAGGAACATTTTGAAAGCTCACTTCAATTCAAGTGATCAAGAATGAAAGCTCAAAGAACAATAAAGCTTAGGCCTAAGAGAACTCAAAGAAATAATTTCATATAAGAAGACTTCAAAGAGTTCAAGAAATGAAAAGTTGAATGAGTCTATAGGACACGCTTTGTAAGTACTTCAAGTATACTCAAATATGAAATTCTTTGAAACTCATTAGGTATAAGAGACCTAGAGACCTAAAATTTAATCTTGGAAAAGATTTTTTAAAGTAAACAAATAAAAAATTCAAGAATTGAGAAGCAAATAAAGTTTTTGCAAAGAAATCTTAAAAACAGTGTGTTTTTTTTTTTTTTTTTAACTAGACAGAAGCCTCACTGAAAACCCTCAATAGTCTGACATATTTAGTGTTTTTAAGATGGATAGATAGAAGGTCATTAGGCTACTGACCAGAACTTGACAGGCGCCTAAGGTGGTAAATTGAGAAGCCTGACTGGGTTCTGCCAGGCGACTACCACCCTTCTACCTTTGATTTAAAATTGAATTTTAAAGTGATAAGTGCATGACTAAAAGTGACAAGCTACTGCCACGCGAATTCAAATTTTTTATAACGGTAAAGTTTTTAAAATTAATTGTTTGGGGATCAAATTTGTCTAAAACGTAGACACTACTCCAAGTAAACTTGGAGATCAAGTTAAATGCTTTTCTAAATCTATAAATAGCCCCCAAGGCCATTGATTTTATACACCAAGCATCAGATTCAGCTCTTAAACTCTCTCAATTACTCTAATCTTTCAAAGGCTCTCTTGCTCACATATTGCTCACGAATTTCGTTGAGTATTGCTGACTCTCAGTCACTGAGTTTGTGCTTCAAGTCTAAAATCTTTCATTCATTGAAAGAATCAATCGGTGATAAAACTCCTTGAGCTTCAATTTCAATTTCATATTGATTTACTTTGAAGTATATAGTTTTGCTATTGTACTAATCAGCTCTGCTAGAAAGTATCTTGTGTACAAAAATCTCTTGATAATTTTCTCGTAGATTTTTTACGATTCCAAGGTGATTGGATCATTGGACCAAGCGAGGGGTATTGCTTGGAGAGGGTGCTCTACCCTTAAGGAGGGAAAATTGTAAAAGGTTTGCTCCACCCAAAATGGAGCATTCATAGTGGAGTCCTTTGATGGTATTGGCCAAAGGCGGGGACGTAGGCTGGGGATAATGCGAACCTTGTAAAAATGTGGTGTTCTTCTTTCCTTATTCTTTTTAAATTTCAATACTTCATATATTGTGTGTGCATGTGCTAAGTGCAGGTTGTAGGGCTTGCAAGCTAAATTAAAAAGAAGACTCTTAATTTAACAAAAGTACATTTCAATTAACCGTTTGTAGAAACCCACAAGGGAGTACATTGGTTAATTTGTGGAAATCTTAATTATGAGAATGTAATAAACTTAATTCATCAACAGGGCTTGCAATTTACTTATAGGGCTGCTTACAAAATCAAAAACTGAAATTCCACAAAGGTCTTCAAATTGTGATAAGTTTGGTATTTGTGGTTGGTTACTCTAGAGTTGATTGGTTGTTTAAGTTTTCAGTTAATTTGTTGATTGTTTGAGTTTTAATTGTGAATTGATTGGTTTACTTAAGTTTTGTTGTATGTATTAAAAGAGTAAGTAAAAATTTGTAAAAGGAACTAAATGATTTTAATAACCCAATTCACCCCGCTCTTGGGATCACTATTCCACTTTCAGGCGTGGGTTTAGAGAGAGAGAGAGAGAGAGAGAGAGATTTAGGTTTCTTACTGAAGAAGAAATTTAAAACCTTTTTATAGGTCATTGACTCGGCCAACTTCGTCAATGAAATGGAGCCTTCGTCGGCAAGTTGCAAAAGGACATTTGTCGATGAAAGAAGGGGTTCGTCGACGAACCTTAAGTTTGAAATTTCCTCTCGTTTGGGATTTCTTCATCGACGACGCCTGAACTTCGTCAACGAGAAACAAAAGGCCGTTCGTCGATGAGTCCTACTGCTTTTCCCTTTTTAAATTTTTTCTTCCTTCTTTTCTTATTTATTTCCTTTATTTTATAGGTTCGAGTTTCTACAATCTCCCTTCCTTATAAAATTTCATCCTCGAAATTGCTAATTGTTACCGATAACATCCTTAATTCATAATCCATCATTATAGAAGAGTTGGTAGCCACCCGCATAGCGGCCCCGTCCCAAGTTTATTAAATACCCTCATTTATGGGGGAGGAATACCGTGGATACACACAATGCCTTGGGAGATTACAATATTAAACAAAACTCTCCCATAGACCATTCATATACAAAACCGTAAATAAATGACAAAACTACACAACCTACAAACAAAACTAACACTTACCTGTCTAGTGTAGAAACTCTCTGAAAAGCTGTGGGTATTTTTTATGTACTTTTGTTTCTAATTCCCAAGAAGCATCCTTTACTGCATGATTACACCACAACACCTTCACTAATGGTATGTCTTTAGTACGCAATTCTTGTATTTTTTTATCTAGAATCTAAATTGGTACCTCCTCATATTCCAAAGCATCCCCGATCTCCAAAGACTCATAACTTGTCATGTGCGAAGGATCTGGCACTTACTTCCTCAACACTGATATGTGGAAAACATTATAAACTCTAGACAGCGCTGGGGCTAACGCCACTTGATAGGCAACTGGACCAATCCTTTCTAGGATCTCGAATGGCCCAATATACCTAGGGCTCAACTTACCCTTCTTCCAAACTTCATCACCCCTTTCATTGGAGCAATCCTCAGGAATATCATATCACCAATCTCGAACTCTAGCTCCTATCAGCAAGTATCCGCATAACTCTTCTACTAACTCTATGATGCTTTAATCCTCTCCCTGATAAGCTCGACCTTTGCAAAGGTTTGCTAAACTAATTTCGACCCCAAAATCTGCCGCTCGCCTACCTCATCTCAGTACAATGGAGATCGGCACCAGTGACCATACAAAGCCTCATATGGTGCCATCTCGATACTGGCCTGATAACTATTATTATATATGAACTCAACGAGCGGTAGATAGAGAATCCAACTATCCCCAAAATCCAACACACACTCCCACAACATATCCTTTAGAATCTGAATGGTCCTCTCAAATTGCCCATCCATCTGCAGGTGAAAGGCGGTACTGAATGTGAGTTGAGATCCAAAGGCATCCTATAAACTTTTACGAAATTGAGAAGTGAATCGTGGATCTCAATCTGAAACAATGGAAACCAAGACACCATGAAGTCATATAATCTCCTGCACATAAAGCTCTGCCAGCTTATTCATAAAATAACTGACTTTCACAGGAATAAAGTGTGCAGTCTCCGTCAGCCAATCCACTACTACCCAGATGGCATTTTGTCCATGCACCGCTGAAAGCAATCTCGATACAAAGTCCATAGAGATATGCTCCCATTTCTACTTAGGGATATCAAGTCTTTGCAGTGGTCCCACTGACCTTTGATGCTCTGCTTTTCCCTGCTAGCATGTCAGACACTATTCCATGAATCTGACAATCTCCCTCTTCATTTTACTCCATCAGAAGGATTCTCATAAATCTTTATACATCTTTGTACTTCCTGGATGAACAGTATATAGAGAGCGATGAGCTTCCTCTAGAATCATATTTTTAATCTCTGCACCGTTAGGCACACACAAACTGGCATGAAATCTGAGAACTCCATCCTTAGAAACATTGAAGCCTAGTTGCTGCTCATTCCGTACTTTTTCCACAATTTCCATTCGCTCTGCATATTTTGTCTGAGCGGCTTTAATTTTCTTTTGTACGGTTGGTTGAATTATCAAATTGACCATGAACGCCTGTGGATCCCCATCTACTATCTCTACACCGAACCTCTCCAGGTCCATCCTGATCTAATGTTGTACAACAACCACTAAAATTGATGCACCAACCAACTTACGACTCAAAGCATCGGCTACCACATTAGCCTTTCCTAGGTGGTAACTAATGGTACAGTCATAGTCCTTAATCAATTCAAGCCATCTCCTCCGCCTCATATTCAATTCCTTCATGGTGAAAAAGTATTTAAGGCTCTTGTGATCAGTAAAGATCTCGCACTTTTCACCGTATAGGTAGTGCCTCCAGATCTTTAATGCATAAACTACTACTGCCAGCTCCAACTTGTGCATGAGATAATTCTTCTTGTACTCCTTGAGTTGGCGAGAAGCATATGTAATAACCTTTCATTGATGCATTAAAACACACCCAAGTCCTTTTTGAGACGTGTCACTGCAGATCACAAATCCACCCTCTCCTGACAGAATGGTTAACACTAAAGCAATGACTAATCATTGCTTTAATTCCTGAAAACTCTACTTGCATTCACTAGTCCACTCAAACTTTCTGTTCTTCCTCGTAAGTTGTGTTAGGGGACCTGATAACCTTAAAACCCCTCCACGAACTAGAAATAGTAACCTGCCAGACCCAACAAACTTCTAACCTTGTGCAAGTTATTCGCTCTCGCCCAATCAACTATCATCTCTACTGTACTCGGGTCCACTGAAATTCCCTCCCTGGACACTACATGTCTTAAAAATATAACATGTTCCAACTAGAACTCGCATTTCTTAAATTTAGCATAAAACTTTCCTTATCTCAGAACCCGAAGCACTATCCTCAGATGTTCCTTGTGTTCCTCTAGGCTCTTTGAGTACACCAGTATGTCATTAATAAATACTACCACAAACTGGTCCAAATACTAATGGAAGACCTTGTTCATTAGATCCATGAACACTACAAGAACATTTGTCAATCCAAATGGCATAACTAAGAATTCATAATGGCCATACCAAGTTTTGAATATTGACTTCGGAATATCTTTCGACCTAACCTTTAACTGATGATGCTCGAATCGCAGATCGATCTTAGAGAAAACTTGTGCGCCCTTTAGCTAGTTAAACTGATCGTCAATTCGGGATAACATTCTTCTTCTTTATGAACAATACTAGCACTCCTCAGGGTGATACGCTCGGTCTGACGAACCCCTTGTCAATAAGTTCCTTGAACTGCTCCTCTAACTCCTTTAGTTCAGCTAGAGCCATTCTATATGGAGCCTTAGAAATTGATGTTGTCCCTGAACTTAATTATATGCCAAAATCCACCTTGCGATCAAGAGGCAATCTCGATAAGTCCTCAGGAAAAACATCTGAGAACTTCCTTATCACTGGGATATCCTCCAGTTTAAGTCCTTCCTTCGGCGCTTCTTTTATAAATGCAAGATACCCTTGGCCACCCTCCAGAAGTAGTTTTCTTGTTTGAATTGCTAAAAGGATCCATGGTGCAAAGTGCATACACAACCCAATGAATTTAAATTCTTGTTCCCCTAGAGGTTTGAATACAACCTCCTTTCTGTGCAGTCAATGCTCGCATTGTTAGATGCTAGCTAGTCCATCCCCAAAATGACATCAAACCCATGCATGTCAAAAACAATTAAGCTAGCAGGTAGCATCCTCCCCTGAATCTCCACTGGGTAATATCCGATCACCTTACTACACAACACAACTGATCGTGCCGGCATGACCACACCTAACTTGGCATCTAACATCTGAGTTTCTACTGCGCACAATTTAACCAATCCCTGAGATATGAAAGAGTGTGTCGCATCTGAATCAAACAACAGTACAACATTATTTGACAGAATGGAAATAGTACCTGTCACCACATTGCTAGCGTTCTCCACATCTTTTGATGTAAATGAGCACACCCGCGCCTGGGCGGCGCCCCTCTGATGACCACCTCGGGTATCTAGTTACCTCCTCAATACTAAGGCCATGGAGGTGCGTAATTCAATGTCACGCTGTAGTCCCATGCTATATGCCTTGCCCCACCACACTAGAAGCAACCAGCTGATCCACCCCTACACTCACCCCCCCCCCCAATGCCTCTTATGGCATCTCGGACAAGTAGGACGTGATAAATCCCCCTGATGGGCTCGATATCCCATCTTTTGCTGCTAGCCCATGAAATTACCACGCCGCCTTAATAAACTCTGGCTGGTGCTAGACTAAAACCCTTGAGGCAAGGGCCTCTCCTTCTGATTTACTACTATCTCACCCTCCTAAATATTAGCCTTAATTGCCATGGCCTTATCCACCAACTCAGAAAAACTCTGGGTCAACAACGCCACCACCTATGCACATACTTCCTGCCTCAAACCCTTCTTAAACTTCTAGGCCTTCTTTGCTTTGTTTGGGATCATATGTGGAGCGAAATGAGATAGCTCCATAAACTTAGCCACGTACTACTATACGATCAAGTGTCCCTGATTTAGATTTAGGAACTCCTCCGCCTTAGCCTCTCGGATGGTAGTAGGGAAGTATCTGTCAAAGAACACCTCCCTAAAATGGCTCCAAGTGATAGCCACAGGTCCTGACCACTATTCCTCCACCAGTTTTGCCAATCTCTACCACCTCTTCGCTTCTCCCACTAGTTTGAAAGTGGCATACTGTACTTTCTACTCTTTCATGCACTCCAGCACACTCAATAGCTCCTCAATCTCTTAGACCCAATCTTCAGCTGTGCCGGTGGGTTCGCCTGGGTAAACTACTGAAAAGTGGAGCCCCAACCAACGAGTGGTTGATCCTTCTCTCTAGAGTATCCACGTGATTATCCCCTCCAACTACAATGTCCTTTCCCCTAGGATCCATCGTGAAGATAGGATAGAAGCTGATTTAGAAATTCCACATTTATCATGGTTGATGAAAGTATGGAATGATGAAATAACATAACATTTGAGTTTTCAGTTTAAGGAATCATTTACACAATTCTGCTATAAAACCAACAAGATACCGACCTCTAACCATAACACTAACACTGTGCACATACTCACCGACTTAACATTCCCACTTAAGTTACCAAGTTCCAGTCTCTTAACCCAGAAATGAAACCATCAATGGATTTACCATGGTTTTCCTAAAATTGTCATTCTAGGAAAAAAATAGAAGACCATCGAAGGGTCACCATCTCTAAACTTCCAGACCAAGACTCGTCTAATCTACCCATTCTTATCCTATCTCAACCTATACTCCAGTAATCATTAATCATCCAAGTCTACAGAACCTAGCAAACCTAGGCTTTGATACCACCTGTAACGCCCCGACCTGCCACGTGGGCCCGAGGTGCTACATTTTGGCACTGCTAGGATGAACTACGTATAGGGATCTGTGTGCCTCCTCTACGATAGCCCTCATAATCTCAGAATTCGTAGGTACGCATAATCTGGTACGAAACCTCAAAGCTACATCCTCTGAAATACTGAACCCCTCCTTTTGACCGTCCTGCATTTTCTCTATCAACTTTACCAACTCGATGTCATTCCTTTGGGCGGCTTTAATTTTTTCTTGCAACGTAGGTTGTAGCACCAAGTTGGCAATAAATTTCTGGTGATCACCCTACGTTGCAAGAAAGAATTAAAGCTGTCTAGGGGAACGACATCGAGTTAGCAAAGTTGATAGAGAAAGTGTAGGATGATCAGCGGTAGGGGTTCAGTATTTTAGGGGAGCTGTGAGGTTTCATACTAGATTATGCGTACCTGCAAATGCTGAGATTAGGAGGGCTATCTTAGAGGAGGCACACAGATCCCTATACACAGTTCATCCTAGCAGTACCAAAATATATCACGATCTTCGGAAATCATTTTGGTGGAGCGGTATGAAGAAAGAGATAGCTGAATTCGTAAAGCAATGTTTGACGTGCTAGAAGGTGAAGGTTGAGAACCAGAGGCCTACAGAATAGTTGCAGCCACTTCACATCCCCGAGTGGAAGTGGACCATACATGGTCAAGCTGCCATTTGGGTGATTGTGGACCGACTGACGAAGATTTCCCATGTAGTGACCCAAAGAATTATGGTAATTAAATAATAAAAGAGGGAGAAAATGAAATTATAAAAGGGGGTCATAGCAGATCCTCATCGACGAACGTGAAGAGTTCATCGATGAAGTGACTTATTAAGATCATCGACGGGGACACGTGTTTCGTCGATGAGGAGATACCGAGAGGTTATTTCCAGTTCTGAATTTTGTTGACAAGGAATAGGTGTTCGTCGATGAACTCCCTTCATGACTTCGTCGACGAAGTGACATGGCTCAACGATGAGTGCAGGTGTATAAATAGCCTAAACTCAAATTTTTTCTATAGAATCACGCAAAGATATATATATATATATATATATATCTCCTATTTCTCCCCTCTCCCTTCTCTCTAAGATTTTGGGCCGAGTTCTCACTGGTTCGACGATTTGAGGCCTCCATGACACTCCTGGGAAAGTTCTCTTCAAGTCTACTTGAGTGGATCGTTGGTGGGGCTATCTTGAACTTCATCTGAAATTCAAGGTAAGACTTTTTATTCAGTATTTGGCTTTTCTACAGCTATAAGAAATGTAGTAGTTGAAGAAATACTAAAGTTTTGCTCAAGGAGATGTTGTTTTCAGAGTGTTGAATGGGGAACCCTGTGGGTATAAGACTAGACGTTATAGGGGTTTTTCATAAATTAGGTAAGGGAATAAACTAAGTTAGTCTTATTATGAAAGTGTATTTATTATTTACAGCATTTAATTTCAGGTAAACATGTGTATTGTAGAATAATGTTGGGAAGTACTGTTGTAAATAAGGATATGATTTAAATATGTTTAATACGTATTCTGTATGGCATAAGTAGTATTTATCATGGAAATTATGAAGATGAAAATATTATGTTTACAAAGTAAGCATGTTTTACTGCTTCAGGGAAAATGTTAAAATGGTTCAGGGATTTTTTAAACTGAGGTTTTTATATGATATATCGGCGTACGGGCCGAGGTTTTTATATGATATATCAATGTACGGGTTGAGGTTTTTATATGATATATTGGCGTACGAGCTGAGATTTTATATGATATATCGGCAAAAGGGCCACGGCTTTTATATGACATGTCGGCATACGGGCCGAAGATTTTATATGATATGTAATATCGGCGTATGGGCCATGATTTATAAAATACAAAATTCCGGCATAAGGGCCAAAGATTTTTATGATACGTTATGTAAAATTATATGAAAATATTAACATGAAAAATATGAATATGTATAGCCATGTATCATTATTTGAGAATATGTTATATGTTATTAGAACCTGGTTGGCTTGGTTTATGTTTTCACGAAACATGGTACCGTAGCTATATGATCACGATCATGATTATGTTAGTGTTACTGCTTGTCATACGGGGTAGTGGGAGATTGGCAATCGATGTGGCTTATTGTAGTGCAGGCGTCCCTCTGGTGTCTGGACCAGGAGGGGCAAGCCCATCATACTTATTGACTTTTTATTTGACTCGGTAGTGGTCGGTCAACCATTGTCGGGTCTCGCCTTCGAGCCGCACAACCCAGTCATGTGGAGGTAAGACATGACACCAGCCAGCTAACCATCTAGGATGTTTTCTGTGTACCATTGTATGAGATGATTTATACATGTGGAAATTTAGTATGTTATACCATGATATGATTATATATGTTTTCCCATATATAATACAGACAATTTTATCAAGTATGTTCATGTACTGTTATATGTATAACACGAAAATACTCATGTTACTACACACTGATATTAATTTATTTCCCTTACTGAGATGTGTCTCACCCCAAATTACATAAACATTTTAGGAGCCCTAGATAGGAGAGCGGACAAAGCTCCGCAGTGCTAGAGTTCAATAGTCCTACCCTACTTGAGGGGTAAGTCATTTTGCTAGGGTTAGATAGATTTTTGGGTGACGACCCTAGGACTTGTTTTTTGTCGTTTTGGGTTATGTGTTTTTATATGACAGTTGTAGTAAACTCTGGTATTGTGATTGGATAGTAATTTGATATGTATATGATTTCATGTTTCCTGCTACTTAGGTATTGGTATTATATTTCAGGTTTACCTCTGGTACCCTAGGTCCAGGTGTATTATGATTTGACAAGTCTTTTATATGGATACCATTATTATGGAAAACAAATGTTAAAATAAGGAGGTCGTTACAATTTGGTATCAGAGCCTATGTTACTAGGTTCCGTAGGCTCTAAAGTGCATCGAAAATGACACTAGAGTATAGGAAAAGGATTTAAGGTTTTGTTCTATGGTCTAGAGGCAGGACTCCCGTGGTGGTTTCTATGTTTTTCCTAGGGTAATGATCTTAGGAAAACCATAGTAAACTATTGTCAAGTTGTGTTCTTAGAATGTAAGACTGGATCTAGAAATAAGATGAGGATGTTAAGATAAGGGAATTATGTTAGGCGCGTAAATTATAAGGATAGGGTTTCTAAATCACGTTATTTTTTTTTCCAGGATGAACCCTGGAGGAGGCAGTGCCCATGCGACCAGAAGTGATGGTGTAGGGCCTTCGAGTGTAGGCGGGACTAATTCTAATGCAGTATTGTGCAGCGTGGCTCAGCAAGTTATAACTTAGATTGTTAGAAGCTCCAGAGAGTAGGGAGGCCCATTTTCAGGACATGGGTGCATGATAAAGAAGTTTACTAATATGATTCCTCTGACATTTTCAGGAGGAGTTGATCCTGCAACCGCTGAGAATTGGATGTAGGAGATCGAGAAAGTCTTGGTTATATTATAGCATATGGAGGAACAGAGGGTCCTCTTCACCACCTATAAACTAACAGGAGAGGCCGAGAGGTGGTGGACTATTGTGATACTTCTGGAGCAGCAGAGGATGATGCCAATAGCTATGACATGGGACCGATTTAAAGAATTATTATTTGATAGATACTTCCCAGCCACTATCAGGGAAGCTAAAATGGAAGAGTTCCTAAATCTGAAGCAGAGACAGCAGTCGGTCCAACAGTATACGACGCGGTTTATAAAGCTATCTCACTTTGCTCCGTATATTTTTCTTGATGAAGTAAAGAAAGCGAGACTATTTGAAAGAGGATCGAGGTGAGACATATACAAGCAGGTGGTAGTGCTAAAGATACATGACTTTGCTGAGCTAGTTGATAGAGCAGCCTTGGCTGAGGCTAGTGAGTGTATGGATGTAGAGGAGCAGGGACAGAAGAAGAGATATGCACCTTCAGGCTACCAGTATGGACCTAGGTAGGGTCAGTGGAGGAGAGGAAATTATGGCATATGATAGAGACAAAAGACTAGAGGTCGTGAGGGTCAGGTGGTGCAGAATTTTTCTGTCTATCAAAATTGTGGGAAAAGACATTGGGGATAGTGTCAAGTGGGGTGAGAGCTATCTTCTATCGATGTGGTAGATAGGGACATCTGGTGCAAGATTGCCCTACACCACTAGATATCACTCCTACTCCAAAACCGTACCGGGGAGGCTATCGGGCGCCACGTAGAGGCTAGCAGAGGAATATGGCTCTAACTAAAGTTTTTTCTTTGACATCGGGTGATGCTGAGACAGCGGGCGATGTGGTGACAGGTATGGTTAGCATGTTTTTCTTTAAAGTTATTGTATTGTTTGATTCAGGGGCCACACACTCGTTCGTGTCTATGGGATATATTAAATTGTGTGAGGCAGAAACACAGTTATTAGACACCGAACTGTTAGTAACTACATCAACAGGGTTAGTAGTGAGGTGTAGTAGAGTGCTCCTAAATTCTCAAGTTTATATTCAAGGGAAAATTTTTCCAGTAGATTTGATAGTATTAGACATGCACGGGTTTGATGTCATATTCGACATGGATTGGCTAGCAGCTAACTTTGTGAGTATAGATTGCCATTCAAGAGAAGTGATATTCAGACTTCTAAGAATACCAGAATTCAGGTTTATAGGGTCGCAAGTACAATCCTCGCCTCAGTTAGTTTCATCTATTTAGGCAAGGAGACTGCTCTTGAGTGGTTGTCAGGGATTCATGGAATTTGTGAAGGAAATGAATTGAAACTCACTAGTACGCCAGTAGTAAAATATTATACAAATGTTTTTCTAGATGAGTTATTAGGCTTGCCACCAGATCGGGAGGTAGATTTCCTTATTGATATGCTCCTAGGTACAACACCGATCTCTAAAGCACCCTACCGAATGGCGCCAACAAAAATGGCAGAATTAAAGAATCAATTGCAAAATTTGCTTGATAAGGGTTTTATACGGCCCAGCATATCTCTATGGGGATCTCTAGTGTTATTTGTGAAGAAGAAAGACGGGACCGTGAGGATGTGTATAGATTATAGGGAAATTAATAAAGTGACAATCAAGAACAAGTATCCTTTACCCCGTATAGATAATTTATTTGACCAGCTTCAGGATACCTGGGTGTATTCTAAGATTGATCTTAGATCAGGTTATCATCAAGTAAAGGTAAGGGTAAAATACGTCTCGAAAATAGATTTTAGGACCAGATATGGGCATTATGAATTCTTCATTATGCCGTTTGGTCTGATGAATGCTCCTGTGATATTCATGGATTTGATGAATAGAATCTTCCACCAATATTTAGACTAGTTTGTTGTTGTTTTTATTGATGATGTACTAGTCTATTCGAGGAGCTATGAGGAGCATGTGACGCATTTGAGGCAGGTCTTACATATGCTCAGGGAAAAGAAGTTATACGTCAAGTTCAGAAAATGTGAATTCTAGCTCGAGAATGTTGTGTTTTTTGGGCATGTCATCTCAGGGGATGAAATTTCTATGGATCCTAGTAAAATTGATGCGGTAGTGAATTGGGCTAGACTAAGGAACATCCAGGAGATTAGGAGTTTCTTAGGGCTAGTTAGGTATTACCGTCGTTTAGTTGAGAAATTCTCAGCATTATCAGAACCTCTGACACGACTGACTAGGAAGAATACCACATTTAAATGGGATGACAGCTATGAGCAGAGCTATCAGGAATTGAAGCAAAGGCTTGTCATAGCACCAGTGCTGATCATTTCGTCAGGGAGTGAGGGTTTTGTTATCTACAGTGATGCATCCTTGAAAGGACTAGGCTCTATATTGATGTAGCATGGTAGGGTGGTAGCGTATGCTTCCAGGCAGTTGAAAGAGTATGAAAAGAACTACCCTACCCATGATCTTGAATTGGCTGCAGTAGTACATGCATTGAAGATTTGGAGGCATTAACTGTATAACGAGCGATGTGAAATCTTTTCTGTAATAACCCGGGGAAAAAAATTAAAATTTAGATTAATTTTTAATTAATTAAATATTATTAAATTAATATAAATAAATAAATAAATAAAAGGAATAGTGTGGAAAAAAAATTGAAATAAGGATATATATTGAGTTATATATATGTGTGTGTATATGTATATATATATATATATATATATATATGATATATGTATGTAAAGTTGTTAGATAATAATGGATGAAGTAAAAAAAAAAAAAAAGTTAAAGCTTCTTATAGAAGCTTCATACAGAAGCTTCATTGAATTTGATTTCACTGGAAGCTACAGAGCCTCAATCTCTCTCAGGCTCTGTGTCAATCTCTCTCTTATACTCACTCCATTTCTCCTTCTCCTTTTTCTCAATTTCTTGACAAATATTCGGCCGATCGCAAATCCGAAAATACTACTAGACTCCATTCTCCGCCATCAACATATCTACCGAAGTGGATTTGTCGTAGGAGTAATATGGACATATCTCCTGGGGTAAGGCAAATTCTCATTCTTGTGATTGAGGCGTTGCGTACCACCATCCCTTAAACCAACCAATCACCACATACATTTGCTAAGTCTGAGGCGTTTCGTACTACCGTCCCTCAGACCTTCCATTTGTACTACTACCATGACGAACAATATTATGTTTTGGTGAGCATTTTCGTCGTGTAGTTATATTTGCAATTTGGGTTGTCCTAAGCATAATTTGTGCGTTATCATTATTGTTATTACATGTTTCATAGTTTAAGATTATATGTTTCATGTTTTATAATTTGTCTAATTTAGGTTATATAAACTGTGTAAGGTAAGAGTTTCTAAATGTATTCGTAAGTGGTTGAGCTACAATTTTTCAATCATCCATATGAATATAACAAACTATCATACCACAGCTCTTGTATATAAAAACACCGTCATGCTAATGCTCTATATTAAACACTTTCTATAACTCTATTAAATTTTATCATAACGTATCTTTGTATAAAATATTGTCATATCACAACATATCACAGCACTAGACCAACTATACAGATCACGGCACTGGGCCGGCTATACTGATCATGGTACTGGGTCGGTTATACTGTCACGACACTGGGCCGGATGTACTGATCACGGCACTAGGCCGGCTATACTGTCATAGTATATTGAACAATATAGTAATTTCTGTAATATGCATAACCTTCTAAAATTGTTATCAAACCATGCTTGTTCTGTGCAATCATAACATAATCCGACATACTTATATACACAATAAAAATATTTATTCTCATGCCACACAATTTGAATAATAATTCATAATATAAAATTTTCCTGGGATAACTATAATGTTAAAAATAATGGTATAATAAACTCTAAAGTTTTACTCAATCCCAAAATACCTATTTCCCATAAATATACTTATAACCATAATAATCCAAAATTCTCATATGCCTAACCACTCAAAAAATCATGTATAACATTTCGATACTTAAAATCTCAGTTTTAAATAGTTAAGCTTCATAAAATAAGCTGACCTAATTATTCCCCTTACTTGATTCTTGGAGAAATGCCTGCATGGATCTTAAAACAATGCTAGCGGCGTTCACACAACACCCTATGACCATATATTTTAGCTTAATCAGCTAAATCCCAGAATAATTACTATCCTAACATCCCTAGGCTCACATGCTCCTGTTAATCGGTTAAATTCGAAATAAAAAATGCAGTTATGATCCACTTCGCATATTTAAATTTAATTTCCAACATATTTAAAAACATCAATATGATCAAATCCCTGCAATATAACCTAATTCAAAAATATTCCCCAAAAATTACATTTAATCAAATCCTTGTAGTTTAATTTAATCCCGGGAATATTTCCAAAAATCTAATATAATCCAATCTTGTAGTTTAATTTAATCCAAAGAATATCTCCAAAAATATAATATAATCAACTCCTACAATTTAATAAATAAATCATAATTTTCATACTTGTAAAATTACTCAAAAATCCATATACAATATTCCAGTAATTATATACCATGATTTAACCGGATGAATTTCTAAAATAACTGACATAATATACTCTTCACCTTAGCCTTGAAGTTGTGCCTAGGATCCCCAAATAAAAAATCTGCCCCAATTAAATTGACGAAGATCGAAACCGGAACCCTGTGGTGGTGTTCGATCGTCAATTTGGTCATATATTGGGGAGAAATTGAAGAGCGAGAGTGGGTTTACCTTATGCCAAGAGTGCTGTGACTCACTTGAAAAATAAGCAGCTCGGAAGCTATCCCATGTATAGGAGTTCTGTCGTGTAATATCCAGTCCATAAGTCAGATCATCTCCTCAGGGAATGTGGTTTAATCTCAAATTTTACATTTTTCCAATCGAAAATAAAAATTTACTGAACTCAGTTCAGATTCGGGTTTTCTAGATTTGTGAGATTTCTTTTGACAAATTAAATGAACATGCAATGTAAACTCTTAATCATAACATGCACTGAATTAAATAACAAGAAACGAAAATCCTACGTCTAATCAAGCAGACATTGAAACACATGTTGAACTTCGGAATAAAATTAAAAATGGTAACTTTAATACGTAATTAAAACACGCTACAATAAAAACTCAATCAAACTCAAATGCGAATAAGAAAAACCAAACTTTTAACAAAATCAAGAACCCTAATCAGATCAAAAATTAAATGCAACAAGAGTAAGATCGACCCTAAACTAAATCGAACTTCAACAAACACAATTTAAAATTTAAAGAGAACTACTAATTTAACTTCTAAAAAAATTTATTTTATTCTTCTTTTTTTTTTCAAGAAATCAAAACGAACATAGTCAAACACAAAAAATAATAATAATTCAAGCAAACAACAACAAAAGAACAACTTTAATCTAAAAATAATACTAAATAAGAAAAAGAAAGAATTTAAATTTTATTAAACAATAATAACTCAATATAAAATTAAAAGTTGAACTTCACTTGAAATAAAAAAAAAACAATTAACAATATTTAAAAGAAAGAATAAAAGAGAACAAGAAAAAGAAAAAAAAAAAAAAAAGAGAAAGAGAAAGAGAAAGAGAAAGAGAAAAAGAGATCAAAGTCAATGGGGAGTCCTCGGGTGTGGCTGGTGCAGCAAGAGCTCTTGGCGGCAAACTGGAGGAGCTCGGGAGGTTCTAGGTAGTAGCAGCCAGCAACAGATCTCAGCTTGGCTAAAGAGGGCAGTCGCAGTGTGCAGGGATGGCTGAGGAAGCTCTCGGGTGTGGCTAGAGTAGCAACAGCCGAGAGGAGAGGAACAGGTGCATCGGACAGCAAAGCAACAAGCAGCTCGGGTGGGGGACTCTCAAGGTTGATAGCTTAAGCAGCCACAGCAGGTGATTCCCTGGAAGAAGAAGAAGACGAAGAAGAAAAGGGATGCAGGGCTTCCGGGTCTTCAAGGCACTAATAGGCTGGAAGCGAGGTTCAGCAAAGATGGAAGGTAAGAGGAAGGGAGAGAAGAGGGAAAGGGAAGAAGAAGGAAGAAGAGGGAGAGGAGATAGAGAGAAGGAGAACGGGACTAAGGGAGAGAAGCCGAGAGAGAGAGAGAGAGAGGGAAAGGGAATATGAAAGAGTGAGAGAGGGAAGGGAAGAAGGGGCTGCCGGCTTAGAGATAATAGGAGAGAGGAATTAAATAGAGGAGGCAACAGAAGCCCTACACCCAGCGATACCCATGGACAAAGGGACCTGACCCGGCTGCTTGGCTGGGTCACATCCAAAAAGTTTTTAATAATAATTTTTTTTCCTTTTTTTTTCTTCTTTTTGTATTTCTTGGCGAACAAGGGTGATTTTGACCCTTCTGAAACTTGTTTCTCTCAAAGCTCAAAACACGAAATTTATAGATAATCTTCTCATCTTTCTTTAAAATTTTAAATCATCTTGATCGAAGCTCGAACGTGAAAATTATGCACAAATTACAAACTGGTACTAGTTTTAGCTCCCAAAAATTTTCCTGCGATAAAAAAATGCCAAAAATTCATAAATTGCTCAATAAAACCCAAATATTATAAATATTACACCTTTTAAAAATATTGAGAGTAATTAGGCATTTAATTAAAAATATTAGCCCTAATGCACGAATTAAAATGCCTAATTACGCAGTTTAAGCGTGTAATCACACCCCCCAACTAATGTTTTGCTAGTTTCTAACAAATAACATGAATGAATTTTAAGGTGGTATCCACAATTACTAACTCCAGCAAACATGACATTAATACCTATGCAACACAATCATACCGTTTCACATATAGGAATATAATTGAATTTCACACAAGTTCGTTCATATTCAATGCACACAACTCTGAAGCATGTCGCTCATGCAAGTTTCATCGTTTATATAGCAATTAAGGACAACATACTGACATGAAGTTAACTAGCGGTACAATTCAGAGTTAATGCGGTCATATAAATTCAAGTATAAACAGATAAAATCTCAAGGTGTGTGTGATTTGTGTGACTCATTACACCTAGGATACTAGTGGACACCTACAGAACGGTCGTTTTGACTTGGCTTAAGTGGTATACTCTTAAAAAAACTCAAAAGGAATGGGTTCACTCGTCATATGTAAGGAGGTGTGTCGCGATCAAACATCCCACATATTGCAATGAACAAACGCTAAGTATATGGAGTGGACTCGTCTGAGAAGGATCTAGCCTATCTATGAGGTGTCGGGTCCTTCACCCTAGCATCTTCTCACCTACTCACCATGTCCAACCGAGACTACCCTAGATCAACTTATTCACAAACTTGGCGTGAATACATCTGAGGCATTAAACGATTGAAGAATCTTCATACATGGAGAACATGCGTCGTGTCCTTGACTTTTTTTGTGGTATTTCTGTGGAGCAGGTATTAGCATTTCATTTCATGTGCATTTCTATTTCTTATTCTTTCTTTTACGCATTCTTCAATTTCTGCCTTTTCTTGGTTATTAGGACAATTATTACACTTCTTGTATTGTCTTCATACCACCAATGGGAATTAAGCTCGAAAAATAGTCCATGAAATAAGTCTATCTCTAGAGGTGGTTCATCCTTCACATCTTGAGTAGGCTACAAGACCTAGGTTTCTATCTCCCAACTAGATATCAACTCTAGGTTAGTAAATCAAAAACAGAGACTAGTGTACAAAGAATCGTCTAGAAGAAAAGAGAATCGAGTTTATGAACTCTGATTTGATGTTAACACTCAAGAGGACAATAAAATAGCTCAAGGATATCTCACAAGGTGTCATAGTCGCCACAGGTGTTCTCTCAGTGCTCACAATGTAACATGCCAACCCCAAGGGGCCTGGGATATTAACTTTTTACCATTGATTTACAGTAGAAGCAAATAAACTCAATTATTATTAAACCAGAGCGCTAATTATCCATATTACAATCACTTATTTCAAAAGAAGAAAATTACACAAACATAAATATCTGAAATCATACTAATATTTCTAATCAATCTTTATTTTTCTAATCCCTACCCGCATGCTTGCTAAGCCTGATTTCCAATATGCTCTTCAGAGTTATCTGAAATAAAAATATGATTGGAGTGAGACGACGCTCAGTAAGTAAATAAGATTATTATTAGTGCGTGGCCAAAATGAGCTTTTTAAAAATTTCGTAAAACAATATTTAATACTATAACTTTAAATTTTATTTTAGAATAAATATAAATTTAAAAATTTCTGCACAAAACTTTTGTCATCAATTACAACAGTAAAATTTTATAATTATATACTATAACTATTAAATTAAACTTTTAACTTTAAAACTGTATAAACATTTAATGATAAACATACATATACTTTTCCTTATACGTTTTCCTTAGATCGTCATTTAAGCACCAAAATGATCCTTTTCACGTAACTTACACTTTTCCTTCAAATCATCAGTAACTTTGTACACGTAATTAAATATGTATAAACATATATTATAAAAACCACCCTTAGGCCCATTTACCGTAAGTCATGTTTACCCCTATGACTGGGTTGTGCGGTCCGAAGACTGGATTTAGCTGGCTGGCCGACCAAACTAAATCAACGTACGTAAACTTTAAGTGAGATTTTCCTTATTAAGTTCTGGTCCGGAACCAGGTGTGCACTCAGGAGAAATCCACTAACATAAATAATCACTCTGTAAACAGTGTGGGTGCACTCTGATCTGTATAAACTTTAAGCTGCAGTACTGAGCATCCGTAACTTTGAACTTTCGTTACCATAAGGGGTTTTAAAATCATCTTATTATAATTTATGCAATTTAAAATAATATCGTTAAAATCTCATCTTTACTCATATTTTCATAAAAAAAATGAAACGTAAAAATAAACTCATGCCACACAATTTTTGTGTTAAAAATATATATAATTTTATTTTTGAATAGAAAGAAATGTTGAAAATTTACCCGAGGGGATTAGAACATTTCTTAACCCAAAAATAGATGCAAGTATATTAAAGATAGAACTGGTATAATTAAACACGCGTAAAAATAAACTCATGGAAATTTTGTGGAACTAATTAACATAATTGAAATTTACTTATAAAATAAACTCGGGTATGAATTAAAAAAAAAAAAAAAAAACTAACATAATCAAAATTTACTTACCTTCTTCCTTACGAACACTGTAACTATCTCTAAGACATGAGATCAGAAAGAGTGGGTGATTGAGAACTTACTCAAAAATTCTCTCCACCACAATTTCTTTCACTCACTAATTCTTCTCTTCCTTGGAAAATTGTTGTGAAAAATGAAGGTTGAGAGCTCCCTATTTATAGAAACATTTTGGGGAAGAAATGAAATTTATAAAAGTGTGGGATGATTGGTGAAATTATAATTTTTTTTAAATTAAAGAATGGGCAAGGGATGAGTAAGGTATGGGTTGAGTATGAGATGGGGATGGAGGTCATGTGGAAGTGCTTGCCACCATTCTCATTAAATAAATTTTTAATTAACTACTTACCTAATTAATTAATCAATTAGTTAATTAATTATTTTATTATTTTATTATTTTTCTTAATCATTATTATCATTATTATTACTTTTAAACTATTTTTAGTATTTATTTATTTTATTATTTATTTTTGAACAAGAATTAAATTTAAATTTTGAAAACTCCTGTGGGCCCCACATGGTCTTGTGGGTCCCACACAACTTCGAGACCCGAATGGATCCTACGTAACTCAAATAACTCTTATACGATTTTATGCATCCTACATAGCTTTAAGACTCGTGTAAACCCCCATACGGCTTCGGGACTCATGTGGGCCCCGCATAGGACACCTATATTATTATTATTTTATCATATATTTCTACAAATTATATCAGTCAAAACATTATTTTATGTACTTATTTATGTATATAAACAGTGTCTTGTGGCTCGGGGACTCATGTGGACCCCACATAGTCTTGTGGGCCCCACATATGATACCTATATTATTATCATCTTATTATGTATTTCTACAAATTATGTCTATCAAAATACTATTTTATGTATATATACTTATTTACGTGTACAAACAGTGTCTATCCTGTTTATCCTATGAAATTCCATTTTGACCAGGCCAACCTCCAAGGAGCGACTGAGCAGCAATGGTCTCTGAGCACTCGCTTAGACAAGGTCTTTCTTAGGCATCAAACATGTAATCAAGGATCCTACAGAAAAACACTTCTGTATTGATATTAATTCAATGACCATTTTTATTATTTTATTATTATTGTGCTTTAATCATGTATATATTTTTGGGTCATCACAATCTCCCCTCCTTATAAAAATTTCGTCCTCAAAATTTGCTAATTTAAAATGAGTACTGCATAATTGGTTGCGCTATTTAAAAGAGTACATTGATTAACGATTTGAGTAAGTCTTAGAATAGATTGAGGGTCAATTTGGCGAAGTATTTTATTTTGGGAATTGAAGTGTGAATCGTCGGTCTAATAGAGGTTAAAATGGAAAAGAAATTCAGAAGATGTGGACAAGGATAATTATATATATGTATATATTATACATGTCCTATAAATTAAAAATATATGTATAAAAATGAAAAGAAATCTGGCCTTTAGAGCCTTAGATCAACGTCAACATCTATCGAACTCGGTGTCACTGCTAACCGCCAGGGTTTTTTCTTGGAAGAGTTGACCTCTTGTAATGTCGTCGGCTTGGGTCGGAAAAGGGGAGAGAACGCCCGTTTGTTCGGCGAGAAAGGAAAAGCTGCCCTCTTCCTGAGTTATTGGTGGCCCATGTATGAGTCTCAATGTGAATCGGATTTCCTTGCAATGGTGAAGTAGGCCAGCATTATCTGAAACCCTTAGTGTGGTGACTGCAATATTGCCATTGTAAGGGATATGGCCCATTGGTGTGATATTAGTTGTAAGTTTCATAGTTGGAATATTCTCGATAGGGAAGAGGGTTGGAAGAATGGCAGGGGCACTGCTCGGGTCGGTAGTGGCGGAGGAGGTAATATGGAGAATTGATGGGGCAGTAGTTGAGATAGTGGCTTCTCCAAATGATTCCCGCCTACACCTACGGTTCTCAAATCAAAAGCGCACATTTCTCGACTCGATTAGACCATACCTTTGAAGTTGTGCTGCAAGTAAGATAGTTCGCTCTACAGAAGGGAGTTCCCCTTGACTGCTGTAGAAGGCCTCCTCTAAAATCTCTAGTTGTGCCTTGCTAGGTTTCCATCTTTGGATTGGCGATCTAGTGCTGCTCTCAGCAGCTTGAGGAGTTGGGTGATTTGGCAACATTTTTTAGTAATGAGACAACCAAGAGAAAAGTTGGGAAGAACTAATCTCTTCAAACTGAAATGTGGTGGTTCAAGATGGTAGAAAACTGTGATGCTTAGAGTTTGAGGAGGGCGTACCCTTTTTATAAGGGAATGACCGCGTGTTATGGAAATCGAAAGAGAGCGACGTGTACTGCGAGAATCGAGGGAGAGTGACGCGTGTCACGGATATCGAGCAACGTATTTTGCACAAATCAAGGGATAACGATGTGTGTCGCGAGAACCAAGAGGGGGTGACGCATGTCACAGATATCGAATAACGCGTTTTGCACAAATCGAGGGAGAACGACGTGTGTCACGAGAATTGAGAGAGAGCGACGCGTGTCATAGATATTGAGCAATGCGTTTTGCACAAATCGAGGGATAACGACATGTGTCGCGAAAACTAAGCGAGTGACACGCATTGCAAAATTTGCAGACTCTAGGTTCTTTTTATGTTTTTACATCTTTATTAATGCTTTAACAATAATTAATTTCATCCTTGGATCACCACTTGGGTGGGTGGCCTAGTGGTAAGGAATCGGCCGTGCATCCATGTGATCGCGGGTTCGAGTCCCCTCTACGCCCAAGTGGTCTCATGCCCTGGCCTTGCTTCGGGGGTAAGTGAGCTATAGTCGATGATTTCCACCCATGAGGCCCCCCGTTTTTTTTTTTTAAACTGCAAGAGTACCCCTTATATATATATTTCATTATTATTATTATTATTATTATTATTATTATTATTATTATTATTATTATTATTATTATTGTTATTATTATATCAAATATATGTTGGGCATGTTTGGCCGATTGAAGATTTGACATTGATTAGTTATTTGAAGGAAATTAGTTAATTTTTATATTGTTTTCATTAATGAAATTTTTACTATATAAAGTTTTTTTTTTCTTTTATATAGAAAATTTTAAGTTGTATTAACTTTTATAAATTTATACAAAATTTAAGATTTTGTCAAAATTTGTACTCTTAAATCAAACTTGGATACTTGATGGAAATTGAATATGCAATGGAAAAAAAAAAAAAACAAAAATAGATATACATATTTAACTTGCACACGCTAAGGGATTTTTTTTTTTTTGAATTTAAATATAATAAGTAATATTTAAATGATATTCAATTCCTTATATACTAATACAAAATAAAAATTAAAAATTTTATCAAAATATATATTCCTAAATTAAGTTTGAATGTTTTGTTGATAACTGAATATGTAATATAAAAATACATATTCATATCCAACTTATACATGCAAAGAATTTTTGGATGAATTCAGATTTCATAAAAGACCGTTTGTTCATATCTATTTGTATGTGTAGCACTTCTAAATTCAGTAGGGTCTAATGGGTTATTTCTTATATATTTAGTGAAAATAACAACAGTAAAAATAATTAAATCTCAGATATTATTATTATATTTATATATATATAAATTTTAAATTATTAATGCATTTGACAATTAATTATGAATCATCAATATGGGTATGTGTTTCTACAAACATAAATAACATATTTAAATTAATTAACGTGTCTTCAATAATACTACTATTTTTCTTAGAGAATTTATAATTATTACCTATCCTTAGGAGCCTTCACGTAAATCTCATTTCCTCCAATGCTACTATCTTAGGATCAATTCTTAAATAATAATCAAATGTTATTCTAAAATCATAAATCTATTATTACCGTATAATAATATAATAAACTAAAATAAATATTCTAAACTACCTAATCCTACCCAAATCATGTTTTATACCTAAGCTTTGGTAAAATTTATATATTAGAGTATGCAGAACTTATATCCTTTGCTCTGGTAAATTATTTCTTAAAGTCTACAGAACCTATAACCTATTGCTCTGATACCAAATGTAACACCCCGACCCCGAGGGGCCTGGGATATTAACTTTTTACTATTGATTTACAGCAGAAGCAAATAAACTCAATTATTATTAAACCAGAGTGCTAATTATCCATATTACAATCACTTATTTCAAAAGAAGAAAATTACACAAACATAAATATCTGAAATCATACTAATATTTCTAATCAATCTTTATTTTTCAAATCCCCACCCGCATGCTTGCTAAGCCTAATTTCCAATATGCTCTTCAGAGTTATCTGAAATAAAAATATGATTGGAGTGAGACGACGCTCAGTAAGTAAATAGATTATTATTAGTGTGGCTAAAATGAGCTTTTTAAAAATTTTGTAAAACAATATTTAATACTATAACTTCAAATTTTCTTTTAGAATAAATACAAATTTAAAAATTTCTGCACAAAATTTTTGTCATCAATTACAACAGTAAAATTTTATAATTATATACTATAACTGTTAAATTAAACTTTTAACTTTAAAACTGTATAAACATTTAATGCTAAACATACATATACTTTTCCTTATACGTTTTCCTTAGATCGTCATTTAAGCACCAAAATGATCCTTTTCACGTAAACTTACACTTTTCCTTCAAATCATCAGTAACTTTGTACACGTAATTAAATATGTATAAACATATATTATAAAAACCACCCTTAGGCCCATTTACCGTAAGTCATGTTTACCCCTATGACTGGGTTGTGCGGTCCGAAGACTGGACTTAGATGGCTGGCCGACCAAACTAAATCAACGTACGTAAACTTTAAGTGAGATTTTCCTTATTAAGTCCTGGTCCGGAACCAGGTGTGCACTCAGGAGAAATCCACTAACATAAATAACCACTCTGTAAACAGTGTGGGTGCACTCTGATCCGTATAAACTTTAAGCTGCGGTACCGAGCATCTGTAACTTTGAACTTTCGTTACCATAAGGGGTTTTAAAATCATCTTATTATAATTTATACAATTTAAAATAATATCGTGAAAATCTCATCTTTACTCATATTTTCATAAAAAAATGAAACGTAAAAATAAACTCATGCCACACAATTTTTGTGTTAAAAATATATATAATTTTATTTTTGAATAGAAAGAAATGTTGAAAATTTACCCGAGGGGATTAGAACATTTCTTAACCCAAAAATAGATGCAAGTATATTAAAGATAGAACTGGTATAATTAAACACGCGTAAAAATAAACTCATGGAAATTTTGTGGAACTAATTAACATAATTGAAATTTACTTATAAAATAAACTCGGGTATGAATTAAAAAAAAAAAAAAAACTAACATAATCAAAATTTACTTACCTTCTTCCTTACGAACACTGTAACTATCTCTAAGACATGAGATCAGAAAGAGTGGGTGATTGAGAACTTACTCAAAAATTCTCTCCACCACAATTTCTTTCACTCACTAATTCTTCTCTTCCTTGGAAAATTGTTGTGAAAAATGAAGGTTGAGAGCTCCCTATTTATAGAAACATTTTGGGGAAGAAATGAAATTTATAAAAGTGTGGGATGATTGGTGAAATTATAATTTTTTTTAAATTAAAGAATGGGCAAGGGATGAGTAAGGTATGGGTTGAGTATGAGATGGGGATGGAGGTCATGTGGAAGTGCTTGCCACCATTCTCATTAAATAAATTTTTAATTAACTACTTACCTAATTAATTAATCAATTAGTTAATTAATTATTTTATTATTTTATTATTTTTCTTAATCATTATTATCATTATTATTACTTTTAAACTATTTTTAGTATTTATTTATTTTATTATTTATTTTTGAACAAGAATTAAATTTAAATTTTGAAAACTCCTGTGGGCCCCACATGGTCTTGTGGGCCCCACACAACTTCGAGACCCGAATGGATCCTACGTAACTCAAATAACTCTTATACGATTTTATGCATCCTACATAGCTTTAAGACTCGTGTAAACCCCCATACGGCTTCGGGACTCATGTGGGCCCCGCATAGGACACCTATATTATTATTATTTTATCATATATTTCTACAAATTATATCAGTCAAAACATTATTTTATGTACTTATTTATGTATATAAACAGTGTCTTGTGGCTCGGGGACTCATGTGGACCCCACATAGTCTTGTGGGCCCCACATATGATACCTATATTATTATCATCTTATTATGTATTTCTACAAATTATGTCTGTCAAAATACTATTTTATGTATATATACTTATTTACGTGTACAAACAGTGTCTATCCTGTTTATCGTATGAAATTCCATTTTTACCAAGCCGACCTCCAGGGAGCGACTGAGTCGCAATGGTCTCTGAGCACTCGCTTAGACAAGGTCTTTCTTAGGCTTCAAACATGGAATCAAGGATCCTACAGAAAAACACTTCTGTATTGATACTAATTCAATGACCATTTTTATTATTTTATTATTATTGTGCTTTAATCATGTATATATTTTTGGGTCATCACACACAAGGAACCCTAAGTGCAATGAATCACATGAATGTGTTTATTCAGCCCCATAAGATACCATGTAAATACAAGAGATTGTATAGCCAGATTAACACAAGTGTACTACCAATCAATTCTTCATGGAGTTACAAAGTCATATAAAGAGAAACTACAGATAAATGACTCAAGTGTGTAATTTTTAGGTTATATGCAAGTATGTGAAGGTTATAAGTCAGTGTCAATCATGGCATAATCGTTTATGCTCAATACACATTCTTTCTTTTCTTTTTATTTTTTAATTTTTTAATTTTTTTTTAAATTAATATATAAAACCCAACAAGTATACGCGCACAGTGTCACATGCAAAATGTCACCCCCCCCCCCCAACTAAAGTGGAACATTACCCTTAATGTGAAAGCATAGGGGAGATAGAGAAAAGATGTGCATGGGAGAAGTAGGGCGTAACTGGGTGGAGAAGTAATGGAAAAAAAAACTAAAACTACAAAAAAATGTACCTGAAAATTAACTGAAAATAAAATAAGGTAAAACAAAATAAAAAGAAAGGAAAGAAAAACTTCACAGTTGTCTAGTGGAGGCTCTGGAGGAATTTCATCTAGGGGGTGCAGGTCTATAAATTGAACTAGCAGGTCTCCAAATTTGAGCCGCCACAGTGAATTAGTTTTCATACCTGCATGAAAGTCAGCCTCAAATGAATTAATACTCTTCAAAATACCAGACAATACGTGTGCAGATTGACTTTCTTGTTTTAACAATAAAAGGGTCTTTATTCAGCATATTTTCTAGGAAATTTACTTCTTTATGAACTGATGTTTGAGGAAAAGTTGTTGGAACAGTTACCTTTAGTTCTTCAGAAGCATTAGCATTAAAATTTTACTTGGTTCCTTGAAAGTTAAACATTCACCATTCTGCTTACCCTCTTTATCGAGTGTACCAATCATCTTACCACTACAAGGATTTGCTTCAGTATTGGACTCCTTGATAGTTATTCGAGTTGGGAGTGATGGTTCCACAACTACCAAACTTTGAGGATAAAGTACCACAGGTTGGTACTCCTTATTAGTGTCAACCTCCTCATTAACTAACTGCTTCACTTCTAGGCCCGCTTCCTCTGGTTTTTCTTTGATTTCATCTATTTTAGTCGTAATTTCAGGTGCCGGGAAAATTGGTTGTCTGGCAATGAGCATTTCAGGTTGGGAAACTTCTTTCGTACTTCTCGAAGTAATGATGGCCTCCGCTGTCTCAAGAGAAACATTATGTATTTGTTGTTATTGCTGCTGGTATTCTTGAGGACTAGGCTGAGGTTCTACAAGAAATTCCTTTTTTTCTAAGATATCCAACTGCATGCTTATCGCATTAGCGATGTCCCGTAATTCATTTATGTCCTGAGTATACAGATTGATTTGAATTTGCATGAACTGCTGGAATATATTCGCCATTAGCGTCATGCTATCTTCAGGAAATCCTAATGGCGCACAGCTCTAAGGGATCTATTGTGGCTGATACTGAGGCGGAAGAGTGTCTGGATAATATGTTGGCTCATATTTATCCCCACCACTGATTGCGCTGATAGGTTGTACTACCATGGTTTCCTAATTGTATCATGTATTCCATTGTGAGACACTTTTAGTTAGGTAATCAAAGAATGATAGTGCCTGATTCGCTTCCTTGCTAAAAAGTTCTCCTTTGCACCTGGTCTAGACAAAGTGTTTGCAATCAGGAGTAAGAGCAGTCTAGAAATAATTAACTAACCCCTATGATTCAAACTCGTGAACTGGACATGTACTTAGTAGATCCTTGAAACTCTCCCAACAAGCCCGAAAAGTCTTGTCACCCTGCTATACAAACTGAATAATTTGTTTCTATAAAAATAGAGTTCTCTATGAGGGAAAAAACCGATGCAGAAATTCATGCTCCACATCAGCATAATTAGAGATAGAGTGAGGTCTCAAGGAATTAAACCACATCTGCACCCTATCCTTCAAAGAGGCAAGAACTAAACGCAGTCTAGTAGATTCATCAATTCTAGCACGAGAGAAAAAAATATTGCAAGTCAACTCGAACTCTGACAGGTGCCGATAAGGGCACTTAGATTCAATACCGTAGAACTGTGATAGCAACAACTTCCTCCCACATTGCATCATGAAATTAAGCTTGTCATCAGGTAAAGTAGTGTAAGATGGTGCAGTGGTATATTGAAGCTGCAAACAATCCATAAGCGTGCGTGGTGCAGGTGCAGCCATATTTATTTCAAAGCTCAATTCTTTTTTTTTCTTCTTTTTTTTTTCTTTTCCATGAGACTAATTTAAATGATGGGAAAAACGCTAATTTGAGACTAAGACTGACATTCCCCGGCAACGGCGCCAAAAACTTAACTCACTTGAAAAATGAGCAGTTCGGAAGCTATCCCTAGTATAGAAGTTCTGTCGTGTAATATTCAGCCCAAAGGCAAGATCGTCTTCTCAAGGAATGCGGTTTAATTTCAAATTTTAGGTTTTTCTAATTGAAAATAAAAAGTTACTGAACTCAATTCAGATTTTGGTTTTCTGGATTTGTGAGATTTCTTTTGACAAATTAAATGAACATGCAATGTAAACTCTAAATGCGAACATGCACTGAATTAAATAACAAGAAACGGAAATCTTATGTCTAATCAAGCAAATATTGAAACACGCATTGAACTTCGGAATAAAACTAAAAATGGTAACTTTAATATGTAATTAAAAAATGCAACAATAAATACTCAATCAAACTCAAACGGGAACACAAAAAACCAAACTTTTAACAAAATCAAGAACCCGAATCAGATAAAAAATTAAACGCAACAAGAGTAAGAGCAATCTAAACTAAATCGAACTTCAACAAACACAATTTAAATTTTTAAGAGAACTACTAATTTAACTTCTAATTTTTTTTTTCTTTTTGTATTTTATTAATTTTTTTTCTCAAGAAATCAAAACGTACATAGTCAAACCCAAAAAAAAAAAAAAAATTTCAAGCAAACAAAAAAAAAACCAAATTTAATATAAAATTAATACAAAATAAGAAAAAGAAATAATTTAAATTTTCTTAAACAATAATAACTCAATATAAAATTAAAAGTTGAAATTCACTTGAAATAAAAAAAAAAAAAACAATTAACAATATTTTAAAGAAAGAATAAAAGAGAACAAGAGAAAGAAAAGAAAAAAGAAAGAGATAAAGAAAGAGAGAGCAAAGTCATTAGGGAGTCCTTGAGTGTGGTTGTTGTAGCAGGAGCTCTTGGTAGTAAACTAGAGAAGCTTAGGAGGTTTTGGGCAGCAGCAGCAAGCAGTAGATCTTGGCTTGGCTGAAGAGGGCAATCGTAGTGTGCAGGGATGGCTGGGGAAGCTCTCGGGTGTGGTTGGAGCAACAGTAGCCGAGAGGAGAGGAACAGGTGCAACGGAGAGCAAAGCAGCAAGTAGCTTGGGTGGGGGACTCTCGGGGTTGATAGCTCAAGTAGCCATGGTAGGTGATTCCCTGAAAGAAGAAGAAGAAGAAGACGAAGAAGAAGAGGGATGCAGGGCTTTCAGGTCTTCAGAGCAGCAGCAGGCTGGCAGCGAGGTTCAGCAGAGATGGAAGGTAAAAGGAAGGGAGAGAAGAGGGAAAGGGAAGAAGAAGGAAGAAGAGGGAGAAGAGATTGAGAGAAATAGAAGAGGACTAAGGGAGAGAAGCAGAGAGAGAGAGAGAGAGAGAGAGAGAGAAAGGGAAAGGGAAGGAGGGGCTGCCGTCTTAGAGAGAAGAGGAGAGGGGAATTAAATAGGGGAGGGAAGAGAAGCCCTATGCCCAGTGAGACCCATGCACATGCCCAACATATATTTTTTCTTTTTTTTTTCTTCTTTTTTTTTTTTTAATTTCTTGGCAAACAAGGGTGATTTTGACCCTCCTGGACCTTGTTTCTCTCAAATCTCAAAACATAAAATTATAGATAATCTTCTCATCTTTCTCCAAGATTTCGAATCGTATCGATCGGAGCTCGGACGGGAAAACTATGTGTAAATTACGAACTAGTACCGGTTTTAGCTCCCAAAAATTTTTTTGCAATAAAAAAATATCAAAAATTCATAAATTGCTCAATAAAACCCAAATATTACAAATAGGAAACCTTGTTAAAATATTGAGAGTATTTAGGCATTTAATTAAAAATATAAACCTTAATGCACGAATTAAAACGCCTAACTACGCTGTTTAAGCACGTAATCATGCTGCCTATGACGCCCAAACCATAAATCCACTCTGGTTAAAATGTTGGTGGCTAAGAATGTAACCCAGTGGTATTTTTCATTCTTCAGTCAACCAAGAATCAGAGAAAAAATTGAAGAGAGAGAGAGAGAGAGAGAGAGAGAGAGAGAGAGAGAGTGGTTGAGGAGGGAGAAAGCTAGAGAGAGAGAGAGAGAGATGAGAGAGACGTGCTGAGAGAGTAGAGAGAAGGAATCTTTCAATTGTAAAATCAATTGAATCTTCCTGAGGAAGATTCAATGTGTATATACATATCTTATATATTATAATATTATATTCTTATAACCTAATAATCTTATATTATATTATATTAATATTATATACATATATACACACACACACACACACACATATTACTTTTATCCTTATATATATATATATGTATATATATGCATATATGTTTATCTATCATACTATTCATTTAATTAATTCAATTTAATAAGAATTAATTATTTATTAATTTAGGATCACTACATTCTCCCCTCATAGAAATTTCGTTCTTTAAATTTGTTGATCAATACTTATGCCAACAGAATTTTCCTTAGTACGCAATTCTCAAGAATATCTTATCACAATACAGTGGGGATCGATTCCTTCGACCATACAATGATTCATATGACACCATCCCAATACTGGCTTGGTAGCTATTGTTATAGGCGAACTCTACTAATGGCAAGTACTGAATCTAGCTTTCTCTTGAAATCCAACACTCAAACCTACAACATATTTTCTAGTATTTAGATTATTTTCTCTGTCTGTCCATCAATCTAGAGGTGAAATACTGGTGGTAACTTCATTACAAAATCCATGATGATGTACACCCATCATGCTTCCGTTGCACCACTCTGATGCTCAGCTTCCCTTGTTGACATATTAAACATTGTTCTACGTATTGGGCAATTTCTTTCTTTATATTATTCCACCAGAAAAATTCCCGCAAATTCCGATACATTTTGGTGCTTCCTGGATGCATTGAATAAAGAGAACGATATGCGTCATCTAGAATGGTTCTTTTAATCTCAGCGGTATCAAGTACATATAGTCTTTTATTAATTCAAGTTATTTCCTCTATCTTGTATTCAACTCCTAATGTGCGAAGAAGCACTTAAGACTTTTGTGGTCCATAAAAATCTCGCACTTATCATCATACAATTAGTGCCTCTAAATTTCAACGCGTATACCACTACCGCCAATTAAAAAATATGTATGGAATAACTCTTCTTGTACTCCTTAAGTAGCCGAGAAGCTTATGCTACAACCTTCTCCTATTGCATCAAAACGCATCCAAACCCCTTTCCAAACCGCATCACTGTAAATCCCAAAATTGTTTCCCCTTGAAAGAATTGTTAGTATTGGCGCGGTGATGAATCCTTGCTTTAACTCCTAGAAATTTTGTTCACATTCATCTGTCTATTCATACTTCACATTCTTCCTTGTTAACTTACCAGAAAACCTAATAACTTAGAAAACCCTTCCATGATTTGGCAATAATACCCTATCAAACCCAAGAATTTTCTAATCTCATGAACGTTATTCAATTTTGTCCAATCTATTGGCCTTACAAGGTTTAAAATCTTGTTTTGATGATAACAAATAAGATGAACTTAACATATTTGTTAAAGTGATGATGTTTCAGAATTGCTTATAGCGCAAAGTTCAAAAGCTTCAATAGTTATAAAGGATCAGGACCATTAAAGCTATAGTCATACTTAAAGAGATCCAAAGGAAGCTCAAAGTAACACCAAAATGATCAAAGGATGAGGAATCTAAAGCTGACTCAAGCTAAAGTCCTAGGAAACTCAAAGTGACCATGTCATGGAAGACTTCAAGCTTAGAGTGTAGGGCTTTAGAACATGACATGTAAGTACTTCATATTAAAATACCATGAGAAAATATTTTTAAGCTCATTAGGGGTATTATGGACTTAGAGACCTAATTTTCAAAACCCCAAAAAATGTTTTAATAAGTAATTAAAGCAAGAGAGCAAGGAGTGTTTGAAAAATAAACTGAAAAATCATATTTTTTTCTGTCCAGACAACTGAAGGTTCACTTCAGACGTCTGATAAATTTCCTTAGATGGCTGAATATTTTATTCAAACGGTTGAAGAATTTCTTGAACAGATTCTGAAGAGGTAGTATACCTTCAGACGTCTTACCCTATACCAGTTCAAATTCTTCAAAGTTTTTGAACTGTTTAGACGACTGAACCTGAAGGCCTGGACGATTGAACACTGTTAACGACTAGATTTTTTAAATATTCTAATTTCAAATTTAAACTTCTTGTGCCCTAATCTTTCTAAAACCTTGGGGGACACTCCAAGTAAACTTGGGCAACATGAATGAGAGTATTTCTAAGCCTATAAATACATGGTTTATGAAAATCAAACTTACCAAGAATTGAATAATATCTCAAAGCTCTCTCTCTCTCTCTTAAAGCTCTCTTGCTACTGCTTTGTGCTCTGAATTGCTATGAATTAACTGAGTGATTTCTGAGTTTATCACAACTTCTCTGAGTCAAACAAACCAAGTTCTTGATTCTATTCAAGAGAAGGAAACCGGTGATAAATTCATTTAGCTTCAATATAAATTCTTTTGATATTTTACATTGAAGTATATAGTGCTGAAATTGTACTAACTTGCTACTTTTGAGAGTGTTTCTTGTACACAGAAATTCTTTTTGATTCTCTTGTAGATGTTGACGAGTCCAAGGTATTTGGATCGTTGACCTAAGCGAGGGGATATCGTTTGAAGAGGTGACTACTCTAGCCTATTGAAAGAGTGTTGAGCGTGGGGCATTGCTTGTAATGGTGTTGTTCCGCTTGGAAACAAATTGATTTAGTGGAATCCTTTGGTGGTTTGCTAAAGGTGAGGACGTAGGCTGGGGACGTGGTGTCGCTCTCTTTCCTTACTCTCTTTAATTTCTAGCATACATATAAACTGCGTGGATGTTTTAAATTCTTAATCATAAATACTACAAAGTATAGAAATTAAATAAATTGAAGTTTAAATTTTTTTTGGACTTGCGAAAACTGAAAGGGAGTACGTTGGATGATCAATACTTTTCAGAAACCATAAGGAAGTACGTTGATTGGTCAACACCCAAAGATTCTTTAACTCAAAGTTTATTTAAATTCTAAGATTTCGGAAAGAGTGTTGGATTTTATATTGCACTTCATTTTGAGAAAGCAAATCCATTAATATAGGGCTTTATATCAGCAAACTTACATTATCAATCTTTACTTTAAGAGCTTGAATTAAATTCATTTACACAGGGTTGCAAAAGTTGAAACTTGCATATAAGCTGAATCTCATATTGTGGTTGATTGGTTTGGTTGATTACTTGAATAATAAAATAATTGTGTGGTTGTGAATTGTATAAAGACTCAAGTATTTGTTGTGTATTGAATAAATCAAAAGAAGTCAATAATTCATTAAAAGAAGTAAAATAGGTTAAGGATTCTTAAAAGGAATTCAAAGAAAAATTTTAAACCCAATTCACCCCCCTCTTGGGACTACACCTTTGTTTTCACAATCTATTACTGCCTCTATCTACTTGGGTCAACTGAATATTCTCTTGTCTTGATCTTGACCTGATGGTACCCTATTTGAAGTTTGATTTTTTTTTTTTTTTTTTAAGAAGAAGAAGACTTGTGTTCCCGAAGTTGGTTAAACAAATCATATGTATGGAGTAGTGGGTACTTGTTCTTAACTATCACCTTACTTATTTCTCGATAATTGATATACATCCTCAAGAACTCGTCTTTCTTTTAACAAACAAAACCAGTGCTCCTCATGGTGACACACTAAGTTAGATGAATTCTTTATGCATTGACTCCTATATGTAGTCCTTTAAATCTTTCCAATTTTATTGGAGTCTTAGCGATTGGTGTCGAGTTATCTTCCAACTTTAATTCCTCCTCCTGGCACTTCCTTCACACAGGTCAGGTACCCCTGGCATCTCTCTAGAGGCAACCTCCTCACTTGATTAGTTGACAACATATATGGTGAGGCGCGCATGCACGACCCAATAAATATGTACTCCCACTCCTCTGGTGATCTGAACACCACTTTCTTCTTATAACAGTCAATACTGGCATAATTGAAAGTTAGCCAGTTCCTCCCTAAAATCATGTTAGATCCGTGCATATTAAAAACCATTAGATTAGCAAGTAGCGTCCTCCCTGGAATACTAATTGGATAATCCTTGAGAATCCTTCTACAAACTACCACAGTCCCCATCGATGTGATCACAGATAAAACTGCATTTAATAGCTAAGCTTCTATCACACACAATTTAACATATTCCCGAGATATAGATATGAGTTTGTTTCCTCGAAATCAAATAACACAACAACTTCATTTGACAACAATAATAAAATATTACTTGTCACCACGTCATTTGAATTTTCTGCTTCTCTCAGTGTAAGATAATAGGCCTACGCTGCAGCGGTGTTCCTCAGATGGCCATCTCGAGATGCTTGGCTATCTCCCCGAAATTGCCTAATAGGGATTGCGTGGATCGATTGCATATGATAGTCATATGCAATGTGGTCGGGCCGACCACAAAGACAACATACATTCGTCCCAACCCGACATTCCCCTAGTGTAGACACCCTATTTTTGCCCTAGCCAAATAGAACACTGGGTCCCCTCTTATTTTATTATTATTATTATTATTATTATCATTATTATTATTATTATTATTATTATTTTCCTATATTATTAGTACTCTACTATTATTTTGCTAGTACTTTTATTATCATTATTATTATTATTATTATTATTATTATTACTAGTACTTTTATTATCTTTATTTTTTTTTACTTTACTATAATTATTTTTATTTTTATTTTTCATTTATTTTATTGTTTTTGATATATTATTATTATTATTATTATTATTATCACTACTATTATTATTATTATTATTATTATTATTACTATTTATTATTATTATTATTATTATTATTATTATTATTATTATTATTATTATTATTATTATTATTATTATTAGCATTAGTATCTTATTTTGGCTATTATTATTTTTAGTAATGTTATCATTATTATTATTATTATTTATTACTTTTAATATTAGTATTATTACTTTATTTTTTAATATTATTATTATTATTATTTTACCAATAAGTATCTTAATTTTTATTTTTGCTATAATTATTTATTATTATTTACGATTAGTAGTAGTATTATTATTATTATTACCTTTTTGATACTTATATGATAATTATTATTATTATTATTTCTATTTTCATTATTACCATAAGAATAAAAGCATAAAAAAAAAAAGAAAAAGAAAAATAAAATAAAAAAAGGAAGTTTATTTTTAGGGTTTTCAAAAAAATTCTTTTATAAAAGAGAGGCCAAGGGGCCAAGCAAAGGGGGGGGCACAGCCGGCGCACAGCACTGCCAGGAACCCAAAACAAAAAAAGACCTAACCTTTCTTCTCTCCCTCTCTCTCGCACACCTAGCCTCGGCCATCCATCCTCTTCGCAGCTCCCCTCACACAACCCAAATCCACAGACTCTCATCTCCCTCGTTCCCCCTCTCCACTCCCTTGCTCTGCTTCTTCCCATACAGAACAGCCACAGAGGAGACGACAACCTCCATCCACGGCCCCCTGCTGCCACCGTCACAACTCCAAGCCAATCTCTGGCAACCTGCTCCAAGCCAATCTCCAGACTTCCAACTCCGGCCACCATCCTTCCCACGGCCCCTGCCGCAACCAACTCCAAGTCCATACGCAGACCAGCCGTGACGTAGCTCTTCTCCGGCACAGATCCGAAGACCTCCTACCAGTTTCAGCACCGCAAGCTTCCCCTGCACCAGCTATCCTCACGACGCCGTCATCACCTGCCAGACGCAGCACAGCTGGGAGCTTCAACCACAAACCAACCCGCAGCGCCGTCTACAGCACAGACCCGAGAGGTTCCTCCGAGCAAACACCAGCAGCTCCTTACTCCGGCAGCCGTCCCTCTGCCAGCCCCCACTCAGTGTATATATATTGTTTTATGTAATTATATACGTATATGTATGATTATTATGCATAGATATTTATGCTTTATTATTTTAATCTTATCATGTATATAGTTTATTATTTTAGTTCCTTATTGTTATTATGTATTTATGATATATAGTTTTGTCATTGTTACATATTCGTGGTATATTATATATTATGGTGGGTATATTATCATAGGGTTTTTGATTATTGTTATATATATTTAAGGGGTTCGTATATCATGTTGTTGTGTAGATATTATTTAGGTTTTTGGCGTACTTAGGATATTTATCATGTTTATTTTTCATACGATATTTAGGGATTTTGTTTATTATTTAGGATTGTAATATTTATGCACATCTAGGATTCTTGATTATTTACATTATTTTCATAATACGACCATTTAGGGTTTTGGGTTATTGTTTTATTTTTGGGTTTTGACTGTTTCACGTTATTAGGGTTTTGAGTAGTGTTTTATTTAATTTACTTTATATTGTTATTGTGTATATATTTATGTTCATTATTGTTTATTATTTATTTATTTCTTGTATACGATTGTATTATTATTTTGTCGTGTTCATAATATTGTTGTGGAATTTTTAATGCTATAATATTTATTTGAATAAGTGATATTTATATTTAACAACTTAGTATTTTAAGTAACATTATACATTTAATTTAGTATTTTAGGTGACCGTGTATATTTAGTAATATAGCATTTTAGGTAATATTATATATTATTATTATTATGATATTTTTAGTATGTTAATATACAAGGTATTATTTATTATGGTAAGTTTGGTATTTTAGTTAATAATGTATATTTGGTGTTTTGGTATCATGCTATTATATTATATATTTAGTATATATAGCATTATGGTAATTTGTTATTTATTATAGTATTTGTAGATATTATTATTATTATTATATGTATAAGGGTATGTTTGAGTATTTTAGTTCATAACGTGCATGTAGTATTTTAATATTAACATTTTAGTTTGTGTTATGTACATTGACTAGTATGAATTGTGGTATTCTAATATTTTAGTTTATTGTTCTTTTTTATCTTTATTATATGTTTGAATTATTATGTTTATTATCTAAAACCTCCTGGAGTATTATTGTTCATACTTAGAAAAATCTTATAAATTTCCAAAAAAATCCTAGGAGTGTATTTTATAAATCTATTTTCTTGATATTCAATCCCTATAATTTTATTGCGGGGGGTATTAGCCTTCGGGCTTCACGTACCTTTAAGCTCTGAGGGAATATATATATATATGTATATATTTATTTATATATTTATTTATTTATTTTTCATATGTATTTATAAGTTTATAAAAAGGAGTAATTTAAAGACTTATTAGATTAACTTAGGGATAATTTCAAATTAATTAGGTACCGTTTGTAAGAACGGGCGCGTAGGGGGTGCTCGTACCTTCCCCTTGCGTAACCGAACTCCCGAGCCTAACTCTGGTAATGTAGACCTATTTTACCCCTAACGGGGTAGTCATCACGTGTTCTAACCACACTACAGGTTAGTGGCGACTCCGACATTCCATGTTTTTCCATGAAAATATTAAAATGATTTTGATTTCGTACCCCGGGGCACGCGCGCTCCTGGGACGTCGCGACACCTAGATCTCTCCTTTTACACCTAAGACAAAGAGGGCGTAACGGATTACCCTGCCCTACTTGATTCCCCATCTCAGATCTCTGGCCCATATTATTTCTATTTCTTTTCCACAAACTCTGATTCGTATCGGCTTGGAAATCAAGAGGCACATACCTTTTCCCTTGTCTTTGTACTCCTGTGCCTCTCTGTCGACTTGCCTCTGCTATGGTGGCTTTATGCACCAGCTCAAAGAAATCCTGCACCTACAAAACTGCCACCTACTCGTATATTTCCTGTCTCAGCCCCCTCCTGAGCCTCTATGCTTTTCTAAATTCATCGAAAATCATATATGGAGTGAAATGAGACAACTCCATGAACTTGGCGGCATACTGCGGCACTGTCAGATGACCTTGAGTTAGATTCTGAAACTCCTCCATCTTAGAATCCCTGACAGAGGTAGGAAAGTATCAATCAAAGAAAATCTCTTTAAAATGGTCCCAAGTCAATGCTATAGGTACTAGCCTCCGTTCCACTAAAAGTTTCACCGCTAACCACCATTGCTTGGCCTCACCCGTTAATTTGAATGTAGCATAAAGAACTTTCTGTTTATCAGTGCAGTGTAGCACTGTCAATATCTTCTCAATCTCCCATACTCAATAATTGGGTTGGCACTTCCTGAGAGGGCTGGGGGATTCATCCGAGTAAACTGTTTTATGGTGCAGCCCTGATCAGCAGGTGGGAAACCTTGTCCCTTAAAGTTTCGTGCAATTTCCATCATAACCTGTTGCACAACCCTATGCAGTATTAATTCCGAATCACTACCACCCCTGCTAGAAGCCCCCATGTTACCACTACTCCCAACATTTGCGTTGTTATTCCCAGGGTCCATCCTGAAATTTAGACAGAAAAAAATCTTAAAATTCCAATACCTTAGCATAACTAACACATTTATCAAACTAAGAAAATAATTTAACATCCATGTTCTCAAGTTAAACCTTAACACACAACTCAGTCACAAAACCATTGATGGTTTGTACCTATCACATAAAGTAGTTGACGGTTTGGCCCAAATACCCTCACTATCCTCTTTCTCATATATGCGTAGTCATTTTCAGGACCAAACCAACAAACATCTCAAGTTCCATTCCCTCTGCTCAGAAACAAAAACCGTCAATGGTTTGCCATAATTATCCTGAAATCGTAGTCTCGGGAAAATCACAGAAGACCCGTCAATGGATTTCTGCCTCCTGGCTACGAGACAAAACCAAAAATTTCAACTTACTTCAGATACTCTATTTCACTATACATCCTTAGCCAAATCCACCATACAACACATAACCTATTCCATTTTTATTTCCATCACCACTTATTCCTATACTCTGGTAGTATTATCCATTAAGGTCTACAGAACCTAGCAATTTGGCTTTGATACCACAACTGTAACACCCTAGAAAATATCTGCTAATATAATAATAATAATCATAATAATACACCATCGTGACATCTCTGATACCATACTTTTACATTCCCATTTTTTTCTCTTTCATTTAAATCACAACACACACACACACACAAACACACACACACACACACACACACACATATATATATATATATATATATGATAATATAAATATTACATCTGCCCATTCACTACCTAAAGAAGAAAAAATAGACCTATCCATAATTGTACATACCAGAGTACTACCTCTCAACTATTACTATACCATCTTCTCAGACAGAACTATAATCCAAAACTCTAAATATTTATTTACATAGATCCAGAGTAACACTTACCCTATCTGTAATATCTACACCCCGTCCCTGAGCTCCTAGGTCTAGGTACATGGTGATCTTGAAATGTTGAAATATTAACGGGGTGAGACACCTCTTAGTAAGACGAAATAAATTAGTGTCAATGTGTGGCAATGAGTTTATATATATACATACGATTCATCTCTTAATTAACTTAAATGAAATAGCAATTTAAACTATACTCATACCTATACAATTTCATAGCACATATTTCTTCTTCTTCTCTTTTTTTTTTTTTTTTTCAGTTCATAACTTGGCTCAAAAGCCCTAGACATATAAATTACAAGTTACATGATTTGTACACATATAAATCATTTACTGAGATTGAGGCATTTCATACCGTCGCCCCCCAATCTAGCCATTCATAATAAGTTCATAATTCATCACATACATTTACTATGATACATATCAACATTTTATGTATGATTAAGGTGTTTCGTACCATCATCCCTCAATAAGCTATTCATATTCATCACATACATATACCATGATTCATATCAAACATTTTCCACATAATTGAGGCATTTCATATCACTGTCCCTGAAACCAGCCAATCATCACATGCATTTGCTAAGTCTGAGGCATTTCATACCATCATCCCTTAGAGCTGCCATTTGTACCACTACCATGACGAACAACATTATGTTTCGGTGAGCATTTTCATTGTGTAGTTATATTTGCAATTTGGGTTGTCCTTAGCGTAATTTGTGCAGTTTAATTTAATCTCGAGAATATTTCCAAAAATCTAATATTATCCAATCTTGTAGTTTAATTTAATCTCAAGAATATCTCCAAAAATCTAATATAATCAAATACTACAATTTAATAAATGAACCGTAATTTTCATACCTGTAAAATTACTCAGAAATCCATATACAATATGCCAGTAATTATATACCATGATTTAATCAGGTGAGTGTCTAAAATAACTGACATAATATACTCCTCACCTTAGCCTTGGGGTGGTGCTTAGGATCCCTAAATAAAAAATTTGCCCTAATTAATTTAACGAGGATCGAAGCTAGGAGCCTGTGGTGGTGTACAATCGTTAATTTTCCTGAATATTGGGGAGAAATTGAAGAAAGAGAGCGGGTTTACCTTATCCGTGGTGCCTACGATGCCTAAACCACGAATCTAATCCGATTAAAATGTTGGTGGCTGAGAATGGAACCCAATGGTATTTTTCGTTCTTCAATCAGCCAAAAATCGGAGAAGAAATTGAAGAAAGAGAGAGAGAGAGTGGTTGAGGAGAGAGAAAGCAAGAGAGAGAGATGAGAGAGACGTGTTGAGAGAGTGGAGAGAAGCAATCTTTCAATTGTATAATCAATTAAATCTTCCTGAGGAAGATTCAATGTGTATATACATATCTTATATATTATAATATTATATTCTTATAACTTAATAATCTTATATTATATTATATTAATATTATATACATATATATATATATATGTATATATATACACACACACACACATATTACTTTTATCCTTATATATATATATATATCATATTATTCATTTAATTAATTCAATTTAATAAAAATTAATTTATTATTATTATTATTATTATTATTATTATTAATTTTTTTTAACTACATATGGCCGAATCAACTTCTTCCCGTGGAAAGGCTCTAATGGATATTAGTTCTGGCGATGCTGCAGGTGAAGATGAAGAATAAGAAGAAGATGATGATGGAGAAGAAGAAAATGAAGATGCAGCAGATGATAAAATGTTTTACTTAGCTTATACAATATTTTGGCTTGTAATTTGTGCATCAGATACACTTTTTATTCTCATGCTATTTAGGGTTTTCTTGGTTATCTACTTATGCATAATGAATCGTATTATATGTTTTTTTTCTTATATCTTTTTTATTGTTTTCAAAAGGGGGAGAATAATTTGGGCAAAGCTGAGTATGATCATGACATTGAAAATTGAGTATGATTATGATAATTGAGTTTGATGAACTAAAATGCATATGAGCTTGACATGCTTAACATTGATGATCTTGAAATGCATAACATTGAATTTGATGAACTAAAACTAAGTTTGATGGAATCTAATGTTAGTCATGATATGATATGTTTTACTTGTTAAGATTATGCTTATGTTAAGGGGGATCCTTATAAAGGCTTACTCATTCTTGCTCCTTATTTTTCATCATCAAAAAGGGGGATATTGTTGGCCTAACAAGGTTTAGAATCTTGTTTTGATGATAACAAATCAAAGGAAGTTAACATATTTGGTTAAGTGAAGTTTCAAGGTTCAAGTACTTTAGATCAAGACCAAGTGTTTGATGGGACTTTTGAAAGCTCGAACTTAAAGATAGAAGACATGATGAAGCTAAAGACTATTGAAGCATGAAGTCAAATCAAACATAAAGAATGGAAGCAAAGCATGAAGACTTAGTGATTAGAAAGTCAAAGTTCTTAAGAAATCCCATGTAAGTACTTCAAAAATTTCAATATAAATGTTTAAAGCTCTTAAGAATTATTATTGACTTAGAGACCTATTTTTGAAAACTGGCAAAAAATATTTTAAAAAGTCTCATTTCAATATTCCAAGTTTAAAAGCTAAATTTTTTTGGAAACAAAGATTTTTTTTGAAAGCATATATTTTGCAAGGATAGGCGACTGATGAAACCTCATCAGGCGACTAATACTTTCATGCTTTTAAAAATTTGAACAGACAAAATAGAGATAGGTGACTGACCTTGTAGGCCCAAGTGATTGACCCCATTCATTGTTTGAATAATATGCTAAACTCAAAAGGCACAGGTGACTGATCCCAATATCTCAGTCAACTGATGAACGTATTTTCAAATTAAAAATAGCGAGGGAAAGTTTCCAAATTAGATTGCTTGGTCCCCAATATTTGAGAAAACTTGGGAAACAGCAAGTAACTCGAGGAATGCAAAAAATTATTTTTTCTATCTATAAATACATGTTAAACCCAAGAATTAAACAACTAACAATCAGCAATCAATCAAATTCTTATACGTTCAAAGCTATCTTGCTAAATACTTTTGCTAAAATTTTTTGTTGAGTTCTTGCTGAATAAAAGCTCATGGTTCTTACTCTTTCACTAAGATTTTCAACTTAAGATAGAACCACTGTAATATTTACTTGAACTGCAATCGTTATATTGTTATTTTAATGAAGTATATTGCTCTTTATTTGTACAAATCTGCTCTAATAGAGTTTAAAACCTAATATTTGTTTCTAAACTATTCTAACTTGATTCTTGAATTCACCAACTGGGTTTCAATATTCAAAAATTAAATTTTAGTTGAATATTAATTAAAATTGATTAATAGCATAGTGATTGTAAAGGTTAATTAATTGTTGAAAGCAAATATTGCTGAAATTGAAATTCAATTAAGGAATTTATAAAACAAAACAAGCAAAGAAAATTTTCCCCAATTCACCCCCCTTTTGGGAGTATACCTAAATATTAATTTCAAATTTCCAAGGTGGTGAATATTTGCCAAAGTGGAGATTGTTGGGGATGTGGTTCATATTCGGAGCGGATCACATGTACTAGAGAAAGCTACGTGGAGCAAGGGACAATTTTATAAGAGGAGTTTGCAGGTCTGAGGGCAAACTATCGATGGATTGGACCCTAACCATCAACGGTCTCAAGCAATACGCAAGAGGCCTTTTTTCTCAGCACCAAACCGCTGACGCTTTGGCCAAACCATCGACAGTTACTGTCGACGCAAATTACGTGATTTCAAATTGGGGCTTGTAGATTGGGATAAAATGGAGAGATTTCCTCCTGGGATTGACACAAATGTAGTTTAGATATACTAGAAAACTTCTCTATGCATCGGGTTCATACTTAAACAATATTGTAACCCAAAGATTGTCGCTTTGACATTGTTCATAGTGAAAATCGAAGTGTTGCTCTCATGGACATAGGTTATTACCGAACCACATAAATCTTGTGTATTCTAGTTGTGTTTTTTTCTTCTTATTATTATTGTTTGATTGCCTCTTGAGTATATTTCATCATTGAGGGATTGCATTAGTGGTTGTTGATTGTTTAGTGTTTGATTGTGTGCTTTTGCTGAGTTGAACGAACATCGACAAAAATTTCAAAGGAAAAAGAAAAAATGCATGCAAATAGCCAACCAACCTTGAGGCACGGTCAACTACTTTTTGACTTTTACAAGCGGTCAAGTAGCCTTTGAAGCGTAGTGGACCCTCCCAGTCTAGAGGCTAAGTTTTAGCCATTTTTCCTAGAATTTTTTGGAATTTTAATGATGTTGATAAGTTAAAACACTCACCTAAGTTTATAATCAAGTCTAGTTGCAAATATTTTTAAGTGGTTTTATTGTTTTCTCCATAATAAATAAAATGTGTCAACACATTCAAATTGGGATTCAATTCCTTAACGAGGATGGCAGTTGAAGAATATGTTTATGACCTATGTTTTACACTTTATAGGTTCATAGAGTCACCACTAACCTTTTCTGGTCTAGGTGTGGTTAAGTTTATCTAATTATTACCGATTAATTGGTCTCTAATTAATGCTAGGGTCCAAGGAGCCAATAGTTTATAACCTACATTCTAAAGCCATATTTAGGAGTTCAATTATGTAAGGGGAAGGTACTAGCACCCCCAACACACCCATCCTTTTAAATTGTAGTATGATGAATTCAAGATGTTCCAACATTAATTTAAAATAGCCTTCTCATCTTTAGTAAATTAGGTTACTCTTCCTTTAAGTATTGTTTTGCCTTACAACTATTAGGCAACCTATTAAAGTTGTGAGGCTCCCTTCACCTCAAGAATCACATGAAGAAAAATAACATGTCGCTTCAGAGACCCATAATAGAATTCATTAATTAATGTTTATGGTTCTCAAATTTTTAAACATCCAAACCATTCCCAAATTCAGATAAGGACTTAAGCATCACATCTTAGTAAAATGGTGCTTCATATTATATAGACAATATATTCTATTCGAACTAATATGAGCCTCTCAAAACAAACCTAATGAGGTTGCTTTTTAACTACATTTTATCTCAAATTGGTCATTCCAACATTCACAAATGAATAAATGCATGCAAAACAAGATATTGGGTGCCTTTGAGGCTTGCATTTTTCATGTTTTTTTATCCCCATACTCAAATTAAGATGCAAACATGTTCTAAACACTTTGAAAACCTTAAAAACACAATGAAAACCAATCTAAAATTTTTTTTTCTATATTTTAGGAATTTTTTACATTTTTTTATTTTTTTTAAATTTATAAATGCTAAAAATACAAGATAATTTAATAATATATATATATATATATATATATATATATATATATATATAAAAGGGCATCCTAAAAAATCCCTAAATATTGAAAATGGAACCCTTAAAATTACCAAGCAGTAAGCTAAACAAAAACCTAAAAGAAATTTGTGTTTTGAATTAGTAATAGCTAAATTGAAGAAAAATACAAATTAATTAATTAATTAATTAAATTAAAATTGTGTTTAAAATAAAGAAAAATTTTAGTTGTCTCTTTTTTTTTAGAATTTTTTAATTAAAAAATTTTATTGAATTTTGAACTTGAAACATATTAAATAAGTAAATAAATAATAAAACAAGAGTGGACCTATCAATGGGTCAACCTAGACTAGTCAACTAATCTAGCAAACTGAGTAAGTAGCAACACATGCATGTGACCCGTGTGGGGAAAAGGCACTACAAACTTTGCTTTAGTTGTCTTCTTTGGCAACACTTCTCTAGAGAAGCGCTAGAACCCTAAAATGTTCCCTTCTTCATTTGTGCCTATTTCAACGCCCAAATTAGACGACGTCACTACCATTCAACCCTTTTAAACCTAAGATTAATCTCCAACCAAAATAACAACTCCAAAATAAGTGAAGAATACCCTGTAATTAGCGTGGCCATCCATTGCCGATGATAATGGTGACGACATAGTTTTGGGCTTTTTGAAGCCCCTCCAGACTTTATTTATTTATTTTTTTCCCTTTTGATTCAATGGACCTTGTTTTACCCATTCTCTCTACCTTTTGTACACTCAATTAATGTAAAAAATTGGACCTTTGAAGACTCTATCCTCTCCTCTCTTTTTTTGGCTAGCCGTGGCCTCCGACCAATTCTCTCCTCCCTTTTTCTCTCTCTCTAAATCACCCAAATCTCCCTTATTCTTGCCAAGCACGACCTCACAGTAGAGAAAACCATGAATTTTCACTGTAAAAAACCAATATTTAAACAACAATACAAATGAAGACCTAGTTTTGAAGCACCTTATATTTATGTGTGTTTTACAATGGCAAATTTAACCACTAATCTGTCATTGAGCATATAACATGTTGGATTTTAATAGATGAAAGGGATAATGAGCATACCTTCTCTTTTTTGACACTTTAATTCTTTGAGAAATCAGGTAATTTGAATGTCGACCTCTCAATTTCGCCAACGTAGCCTCCTTTTTTCCTCATTATATATATATATATATATATATATATATATATCTTTCTCTCTCTCTCTAGCTTTGGCTTGAACATATGTGCCTCCTTGCCCCTCTCCTTTATGCTCTTAAGGCCTTTAAATAGAGCAAGGGTTAGGGTTTCTTGCCTTTCTTTCTCCTTTTCCAAAAATGTTGCTAAAGTTAAAAGAAAGGGCTTCCTTCCATGTCCAATAGGGGCATTTGTGCTTTCTTTTAACCTTATTCTTAACCAATTTTAAATTAAAATGAGTGTAATCCCCTATTTTCAATTAAATGATGTAGTGATTCTAAAATTAATTATTTAATTAATTAATTATTAATTAAATAATATAATATAATATAATAATATTATAATATAATATTATATATATATATATATATATATATATATATATAAGCTGAGATCAGGATTGTTCCTGATCTAAGGAGAAATAGAGCCCCCCCCCCCGTTACGTTTCTTCACTCTCTCTCTCTCCTCAATTTTCTTGACGAAACCTAGGCTGACTGAAGATCGGAAAATATCCTTGGGTTCCAATTTCGGCCACCAACGTTTTAATTGATGAGATTTTATGGTTTGAGCGTCGTAAACACCACTCCTAGGATAAGGTAATTAGAATAGATTATGTCAGGTATTTTCTAGAAATTCACCCCGATTAAAATGAAGAATATAGTTACATAGTATTATATATGTGTTTTCTGAGTATTCAGGCTTGTGGAAATGGACATTTTGAATTATTAATGTCATATGTATATTTTTGGGAAATAGGTATTTTGAGGTTGAGTAAAACCCTAGATATGATTTCACCATTACTTTTCAACAGAAAATATAGCTATTGCAGGCAGAATATTATATTATGAATTATTAACTCAAATTGTGTGGCATAAGATTAATACAGAATAATGATATGATAGTGCTTTTATATAAAATTATAGTATGATAGAATTTAACAGAGTTATAGAATGACCATGTTTAATACAGAGTAATAGTATGACAATGTTTTATACAAAGTTATGATATGACAAAGTTTTTGTGCAGAGTTACAGTGATAGTGTTCTATACAGAACCACAGTACAACAATATTTTATACAGAGTTACAAAATGACAGTGTTCTATGTAGAACTACAACAAGACAGTGTTTTATACATACAAAATTATAGCATTATAGTTTTATACTGAATTGTGAAATTGAGATTATGTTACTATATCATTTTATAAATTGCATTATATAGTTTAAGAACCATACATAGATACCAGTGTAGTCACACTGTTGTGAAAGTGTTGGTGGTATATAGTTGATTTGGCTAGTGAAGAGTAGAGTTACCCCTGGAGTTCGGACCAACTGGGTAGGCAAATCGTACTTACTGTTACAATTACTGATACAATTTTGACTTAGCCTGGTGGTAGGCTAGCTAAGGCTAGGTCCAGTTTTCGGACTACACAACTCAATCATGCGAGGTTAATTCATGATGTTGTATGATTATCCATTCAAGGAGGTTTTTTATGCATATATGTGAATTTACGTATTCAAGAAAATTTATTCAATCATAGCATGTTTTGAGAAGAAAGTAAGTATTATTGTTAAAAATATAGGTGTGAGTATAGTTTTATATGATTTCTCAATTAAAGTTAAGTTAAATAATGGATGTTTTTTCACTACACTAAAATTCGCGTTGCCATGCACTGATAATAATCTATTACGTCTTACAAAGATGTGTCTCACTCCTATAATTTCTAACATTTCAGGAAATCCAATGAACCAAGCTTAGAGTCTCTTAGGCAAGGTTGGATAGTGTTTTATTTAGGGTAAGTATTTGTGAGACACATATATTTATATGGATAGAATTCATGTGTCCAGGGATGTTTTATGAATGTTATTTGGGGATTTATGTATATAAATATGATGACATTAGATTTCTGGTATTGTGATTGGGATTTATTTATAGTTATGCTTCCGCTAAGTATTATGATATGAGTTATAGATAGGTGATCCTGGTACCCACCTAGGGTAAAAGAATGATCTAGTTATGGTATCAGAGATTGTGTATGGGGAATGACACTCCAGGCCCCACTGGGTTCAGGGCATTATAGATATGATATTGGAGCTAGTATTAATATTGTTATTATTTTTAGGTTAGGAATAAATTCTTATGAGAGTTGGAAATGAATAGATTTGGAGTCTATCAAGTCAGTATTGGAAGTTAAAACAGAATTTTAGGTTCTGGTTTCACGGCCTGGAGGTAGAAATCCATTGACGGTCTTCTATGATTTTCCTGAGATGACAGTTGCAGGAAAATTATGACAAACCATTGACAGTTTGCATTTCTGAGTAGTGAGACTGGAACTTGAAATGGGAAACTTAGACGTTAAATTGTTTGTTGGTGTGGGGGAAGTTCCTAAGGGGAAAGCCTAAGTATTTTAGTATGAGGATAGAGTGCATTTTATAGTTTCTTAACTAGATGGTTGTACTAGTCACGTTAATGCTAAAGTTGTTTTTGTTCTATTTTCAGGATGGACCCTAGGAATAACAATGCAAATTCTGGAGGTAGTAGCTAGGTATTAGCTTCTAGGATGGATGGCAGTGATTTTGATCAGGTACTGCGTAGTGTAGCCCAACAGGTTATGGTGAAAATTGCACAGAACTCGAGGGAACAGGATTTTCCACCAGGTAATAAGGGCTACACCATAAAGCAGTTCACCCGGATGAATCCCCCAGCTTTCTCAGGAAGTGTCAACCCAATTATTGTAGAAAATTGGGTATGGGAGATTGAGAAGATACTGATAGCATTGTGATACACTAATGAGGATAAAGTCCTTCATGCTACATTTAAGATGACGAGAGAGGCCGAGCGGTGGTAGTTAGCTGTGAAGCTATTGGAGGACCAGAGGCCAGTACCCACAACACTGACTTGGAATCTCTTGAAAGAGATCTTCTTCGATCGGTACTTCCCCACCTACACTAGGGTTGTTAAGATGGAGGAGTTTCCAAACTTGACCCAAAGGCCCTTGACTGTGCAACAGTATGTAGCCAAGTTTGTGGAGCTGTCTCGCTTTGCCCCATATATGATTCCAGATGAGCTCAGAAAGGCACAGAAATTCAATAGGGGCTTGAGATAGGAGATCTACGAGCAAGTGGCGGTCTTACAGGTGCGGGATTTCTCAGAGCTTATGGATAAAGCCACCATAGCAGAGATAAGTTGGCAGAGAAGCACAGGGGTGCAGAGCAAGTGAAAAAGGCCCAAACCTCCTAGTTTTCAGGCAAGTACCAGCCAAGGTTAGTGGAGGAGGAGCAATGCGGGCTAAAGATAGGGAATAGGGAATCAAGCTGATTAGAGTAGTTCATCACCCCCTTTTTGTAATAGGTGTGATAAGAGGCATTGGGGGGGATGCTGAGTTAGGAAAAATGCCTATTATCGGTGCGATCAACTTGGCCACATCACACAAAACTATCATGCACCGCCAGTCAATGCACCCACACCTAATTGCTACTAGGGAAACAATCAAGCACCCCAAGGCAACCAGCAGAGGAACACTGCCCAGGAACGGGTGTATTCTCTTATGTCGGGTGATGCGAAAGACGTCGGTGACATGGTGACGAGTACTATTTTGATTTTTTCACATAAAGTTGTTTGTATTCTTTGATTTGGGAGCGACACATTCATTCATAGCTCGAGAGTTTGTCAAATTATGTGGGATAGTAGCTTAGCCACTGGATGCCAATCTATCAATGGCTACACTGACAAGAACCATAGTGGTGTGTATGAAAATACTTAAAGATTATCCAATCAGTGTTTAGGGGAGGACACTACCTGCTAATCTGGTGGTTCTTGACATGCATTGATTTGAACTGATTCTGAGGATGGACTGGCTAGCTTGTGGTTACACCAGTATTGACTGTTACAAGAAAGAAGTAATATTCAGACCTCTAGGGGAGTAGAAGTAGGTATGACCATTATGAATTCTTGGTTATGCCATTCGGATTGACTAATGCTTCTACTGCATTTATGGACCTGATTAATAGGGTCTTCCATCAGTATCTAGATCGGTTTGTGGTGGTGTTTATTGATGACTTTTGGGTATATTCAAAGAGTCCCGAGGAGCATGAGAATCATTTGAGATGGTACTTCAAGTTCTTAGAGAAAGAAAGTTGTATGCTAAGTTCGAGAAATGCGAATTCTGGTTAGAATAAGTGGCATTTATGAGACACCTAGTATCTAGGGATAGTATTTTAGTGGTTCTAAGCAAGATTGAGGTAGTAGTGGACTGGGCAAGACCAAAAAATATCTACGAGATCATGAGTTTCTTGAGATTGGTGCGATATTACCGCCAATTCATAGAAGGTTTTTCTAAGTTATTTGACCCTCTAAAAAATTTGACTACGAAGGGTGTAAGATATGAATGTACAGATGAATGTGAACACAGTTTTCAGGAATTGAAACAATGACTAGCCACTACTTTGGTTCTGACCATTCCATTAGGATATGGTGGTTTTGTGAATTACAGTAATGTGTCTAATAGAAGGCTTGAGTGCGTATTGATGCAACGGAGGAAGGTTATTGCATACGTTTCTCGGTGGCTCAAGGATCATGAGAAGAATTACCCGACGCACGATCTGAAATTGGTAGTAGTAGTTTTCGCATTAAAAATCTAGAGGCCCTACCTGTTCGGTGAAAGGTGTGAGATTTTCATAGATCATAAAAGCCTTGAGTACCTTTTCATGCAAAATGAGATAAATATGAGGTAGGGGAGGTGGCTAGAGTTAATTAAGGACTATGACTGCCTTATCAGCTATCACCCAGAGAAAACTAATGAGTTAGTTAATGCGTTGAGTCAGAAGTCAGGGAATGCGTTAGTCTTAGTAGTGGTAGCTCAACATCAGATCAAGATGGACCTAGAAAGATCTAGTGTGGAATTAGTAGAGGGAAATCACCAAGCACTTATTGTTAATTTGGTAATTCAATCCACCTTGCAGGAAAGAATTAAGGCCCGCTCAAATGAAAGATGCAGAATTGGTGAAAATTGTGGATAAAGTGCGGAGTGGAATAAGTATAGATTTTAATATCATATGTAGAGACCCAAAGAATTATAGTATTAAGTAATAAAAGAAGAGAGAAAAAGGAAATTTAAAAAGGGGGAAAAGTAAGGTTCATTGATGAACCCTCCAGCTTCGTCGATGAACTCCCTATTGGATTCATCGCACGCCACGTGTCCCATCGATGAAAGATTACCAAGAGGGGTAATTTCAAGGCTATAAATTTGTCAACTAAGGTTATGATTTTGTCCACGAACTCCCTTCTTGGCTTCGTCAATGAAGTGACGTGTCTTGTCGACGAAGGCAGGTGTATAAGTATGCCAAACTCAGATTTTTAGCTCAGAAAATTGCATGCAGCCCTCTCTCTCTCTCTCTCTCTCTCTCTCTCTCTCTCATCCCCTCTACCTTCTCTCTAGCTTTCTGGCCTGGTTCTTCACCGGTTTGATGATTGGAAGCTGCCACGTTACTCCTAGGAAGATTCTTTTCAAATCTGCTGGTGTCATTTGTTGGTTAGGCCAACTTGGGCACCTTTTCAATTTCAGGGTAAGTAGATTATTGGGTATTTTCAATATTAGTAGACTTATCTGAGTTGAGATTTTGTATTCTATGAGAATATACTAGTGTTTTGTGAAATAAAAACTAGGGTGTTATGTTGTTAGGGTTAGGGTGTTTTGGGACCCTACAGGCATAGGTTGAGGACCCCAGTGGATATTATTTCCAGGAGCCCAGGTAAATTATAGTTTAGTAAATTACGAGTATGTAGGTTCGGGGAAATATAGTTGATTTATTGAAAATATGCAATTACAGGTTTTTGAGGTAAGTACACCGAGGGTGTGAGAGTTGAGTGGGTGGCAAGCCTTTCTGTCAAATAAGGTAAGGGAAATATGCTATGTTAGATAAAGTAGAATTTTTATCAGTAAAGATAGTATAAGAATATGGGTATTTCCAGAATAGATATTATACAGTTATGCAAATTATAATTGATGAGTTATTAATTGTTGTGTGGCATGAGTAATATGAGTACAGTACTAAATTTATATAATGTTACAGAATCATGAATGGTTATGTAGTTTTATAGAATTAAGATATACAATTAATTATAGAGCATATTATACATTATTTATTTCAAAGCTATGACTAACCAGTATTTTACAGAATTATGTATTTAACACAATTCAATAGAAAGTATAGTTTACAGTTTTATAGGGAGCATGTTATGTACAGTTTACAGTAATCAGTTATATAACAGAACAATTAGTACAGTGTTATGGCTAATACAGTAGAAACAAAATCATGGCAAATAGTAAAATACATGTATATACTAGAGTATTATATATATATATATATATATATATAGTATCAGACCCTAATGGACCATTATAGATCAGATTATAGAGCATAGTACCGTTGCTATTTACAGTTTAGAGTGCAACCATATACCTCAGATAGTATGTGGATTTTCAGTAGTCAATCATGTCTATATTGTGGATAGGCTCCCCGCCACTTAGGGTTGAGGAGGCTGATCTAACTTTCGGAGTTCATTTGACTTATCCTAGTCGGTCAGCCAGTGATAGGTCCCACCTACGGGCCGCACAATCCTATCATAAGGGTTTAAATCATGACATATAGCCATTTAGGGAAGTTTTCAAAGTTATGTATGTATTTATAGCATTCACAGAAAATAGAGATTATTTAATATAGCTAGAACTATGATTGAATAGATAACTCTGAAAATAATGTATTTTAAATGACATAAATGTGGATTATTGTATATATACTTTTGACATGATATCTTATTTACAATTTTAATTAAAAGTTATGTTGTATGTATACACTCAGATGCCACACACTAGTAATATCATGTTTCTCCTTACTGAGAGGTGTCTCACCCTCGGCATTATAAATATTTCAGGTAACCTAGAGAGGCGTGCAGGACTAGCTCATAGGTAGAGGAGGCGGCTGAGTCGAAGTAGCTTTGGGGTGAGTCTTGGGATAGATAGTAGAGCCCATTGTATTTTGGAATTTTTTGGAAATGATGTATATGTGTGTATGTATATACAAGTGGTCCATTGAACTCTGGTATTGCATATTTTTGGGTTATGTTTTGGATGTATGTTTTCCCGCTGCATAATTAGAATACAGGGATTGCACAGGTTACCATGGCACCTACTCTAGGCCGTGAAGATGATATATGTTTATTTACAGGTATTAGAGATTATGTTTTATAGTGTGACAGATAAATAAAAAAAAGATAGAAATTTTGGGTCGTTACAATTTGGTATGATAGACTATGTTGCTAGGTTCTGTAGACTTTAAAGTGTAATGGAAGCAATACCAGAGTATAGGAAATGATTTGAGGTTTTGTTCTGTGGTCTAGGTATAGGATTTTCATTGTGGTTTTTGTGTCTTTCCTGGGGTGACGATTTCAGAAAAGTCATATTAAACTATTGTCGGGTCGTGTGTCTAGGTTGCAGGATTGGATTTTGAATTAAGATCAAGGGGGATAGTTAATCGTGAATATGAGAATTCAACTAGATGAAATAAATTAGATTTGCTTAAGAGATAGGGTCCTTAAATTGTGTTCTTTGTCTTTTCAGGATGGACCCAAGGAGCAGTGGTACCAATGCTAGGGGTGATGTAGCATGACCTTCCAGTATAGGAGGTAGAGATACTGATGCGGTATTGCGTTGCATTACCCAGGAGGTGATGGCTGAGATGGCCAAGAGTTCGGGGGAGCATAGCTGCACAATTGAGCAGTTTACACGGATGAGACCTCCATCATTTTCTAGAGGAGTAGACCCTTTAGTAGCTGACAACTGGGTCCAGGATATTGAGGATATGTTGGTAGTGCTTCCATGTACAGACGAACAGAAGGTAGTATTTGCGACGTTCAAATTGATAGGAGAGGCAAAACGCCAGTGGAGATCAGCAAGGTTGATTAAGGAGCAGAAACCAGATCCTGTACCAGTGATGTGGAGACGATTCAAGGAACTATTCTTCAAGAGATATTTCCCTGCTATCATTCGGAGCGTAAAGGAAGCAGAGTTCATGCATTTAACTCAGGGATAGATGACAGTATCATAGTATGCAGCTCAATTTATTGAGTTGTTTCAGTTTGCCCCACATTTGGCATCGGACAAGGAGAAGAAGGCGAGAAAGTTTGAAGAAGACCTGAGGCAGAATTTATTTAAGCAGGTTATTGATTTTCGAGCTCAAACATTTGCAGAGGTCATGGATAGAGCTACGGTTATATAGAATGGCATGCAGAGAGGCACCGCAACCCAGAGTCAAAGAAAAAGGCCCATGCCTTAGGGTTTTCAAGCGGGTTCCAGTCGGGGCCCATGGAGAGGAGACCATTACAGTGGAGGTCAGAGGCAGATGATGGGACCTCGTGAGAATCAGGGTTTGCAGACCTACCCTGTGTGTCAAACATATGGGAGGAAACATCTGGGAGAGTGCCAGGTAGGGAGAGATGTCTATTATCATTGTGGGATACCTGGCCATATGGCATGAGCATGCCCAGGACCGCCGATCTAGGTCCTAGCTCCTAAATCCTACCAGGGAGGTTATCAGGCACCTTATGGAGGCCAACAAAGGAATGTAGCCCTAGAGAGGGTTTATATATTGACGCCGGGAGACGCTGAGACCACAGGTGATGTCGTGATAGGTACTTCTACTGTTTAATCATATCAAGTTATTATTCTATTTGATGCAAGTACCACTCATTCCTTTGTGTCTGCGATGTATGTTAAATTGTCTGGAAACGAGACCCAGTTATTAAATGTAGAATTGTCAGTAGCTACTCTGAAAGGGTTAGTGGTGATGTGTCGTAGAGTTCTTAGGGGCTATCTACTAGAAATTCAAGGGAAAGTGTTACCAGCTAACCTGATTATGTTGGATATGCATGGATTCGATGTAATACTGGGTATGGACTGGTTAGCAAGTAATTATGCTAGTATCGATTGTCATATGAAAAGGTGATATTCAAACCACCAGGGAGGCAAAAAATTCAAATTTGTGGGATCGCGGGTGCATTCCTTACCTTAGATAGTGACAGCCAAGCAGGCGAGAAGGCTACTCCTGGACGGTTGTTAGGGGTTTATGGCTTATGTAAAAGAGGTGTTAGAAAATGAATCGAAACTTGGCAGTACACCAGTGGAAAAGGAATTTCTAGATGTTTTTCTAGATGAGCTACTTGGGTTGCCTCCCAACCGCGAGGTAGAGTTTGCCATCAATTTACTTCTAGGGATGACACTGATTTCTAGGGTTTTGTACTGAATGACTTTAGTAGAATTGGGAGAATTGAATGACCAGTTACAAGATTTGTTGAATAAATTGTTTATCAAACCTAGTGTATCGCCCTAGGGAGCACCGGTTCTATTCATAAAGAAGAAAGACGGGTTTATAAGGATGTGCATAGATTATAGGGAGATAAACAAGGTAACCATTAAGAACAAATATCCTCTACCCCGTATAGATGACTTATTTGATCAGCTTCAGGGTACATGGGTTTATTCCAAGATTGAACTCAAGTCAGGCTATCATTAGGTAAAGGTTAAAGCACAGGACTTCTCTAAGACAGCTTTCAGGATCAGGTGCGGACATTATAAATTTCTAGTTATGCCTTTTGGTATGATGAATGCTCCTGCGGTAATCATGGACTTAATGAATAGAATATTTCATTAGTATTTAGATCAGTTCGTTGTGGTTTTCATTGATGATATACTGGTTTACTCAAGGAGTTTTGTGGAGCATGAGACACACTTACTGGTACTTCAGACGCTCAGGGAAAAGAAATTGTATGCCAAGTTTAGCAAATGCGTATTTTGGTTAGAGAAAGTGGTGTTTGTGGGACATGTTATATCAGGGGATGGAATTTCAGTGGATCCCAGTAAGATTGAGGCAGTGTTGAATTGGGTCAGCTTGAAGAACGTTTAGGAAATTAGGAGTTTCTTAGGACTGGCGGGTTATTACCGCCCATTTGTAGAGGGTTTCTCAGCATTATCAGGTCCTGTGATGCGTCTAACCAAGAAGAATGTCAGGTTTGAATAGGATGATAGTTGTGAGTAGAGCTTCCAAGAATTGAAGTAGAAGCCTGTCACTGCGCCCGTGTTGACCATCCCATCAGGGGGTGATGGCTATGTGATTTACAGTGACGTGTCCATGAAAGTGCTTGGTTGTGTATTGATGCAACAGGGCATAGTGGTAGCTTATGCATCTTGACAATTGAAAGAATATGAAAAGAATTATCCCACTCATGATCTGGAATTGGTTGCAGTGGTTTATGCATTGAAGATTTGGAGGCATTACCTGTACGGTGAGAGATGTGAAATATTTTCTAACCATAAAAGTTTAAAGTACTTCTTTATGCAAAAAGAGTTGAATATGTTGCAAAGGAGATGTTTAGAGCTCATCAAGGATTATGATTGCACCATCAGCTACCATACAAGTAAAGCAAATGTGATAGTTGATGCACTAAGTCGTAAATTAGAGGGTGTAGTACAGTTAGCAGCATTAGTTCAGCACCCAATCTTGATGGATTTAGAGAAACTAGGCGTGGAGTCAGTAGAGAGTGATCACCAGGTATTTATTATAAACCTGGTGGTGCAGCCTACCCTACAAGAAAAGATTAAAGCCGCTCAAGGGGATGATGCAAAATTAGGAGAGCTGATAGCTAGGGTGTAGGACGTATAGGGAAAGGAGTTCAGCATTTTTTATGACGGGGCTCTGAGGTTCCATTCGAGGTTGTGTGTGCCTGCAGATACGAATATCAGAAGGATGATTCTAGAGGATGCTCACAAATCCTTATACACGGTTCATCCAGGTAGTACTAAAATGTATAGGGATCTGTGAAAGTATTTCTGGTGGAGTGGCATAAAGATGGAGATTGTCGAATTTGTGCAGTAGTGCTTGACATGCCAGTAGGTTAAGGCTGAGCACCAGAGGCCAATAAGAAAGTTGCAACCACTTTTCATCCTAGAATGGAAGTGGGACCACATCTCTATAGATTTTGTGATAGGTTTACCATTGGTGCAATAGGGACAAACTGCTATTTGGGTGGTTGTATATCGATTGATGAAGACTACTCACTTTATCCCTATGAAAGTCAATTACTCCATGGACAGACTTGAAGAATTATATATTCAAGAGATTATATGATCACATGGGGTGCCAGTGTCTATTGTATCATACCAAGACCCACGTTTCACGTCACGATTTTGGAGGAGCTCGCAAGAGGCTCTGGGGTCTCAATTATCATTCAGAATGACGTTTCATCCTCAGACAGATGGGTAGACTGAGAGGATGATTCAGATATTAGAGGATATGCTTCAAGCATACGTGCTGGATTTTGGGGGTAGTTGGACTCAATTTTTGTCGTTGGTAGAGTTTGCATACAATGACAGCTATCAGGCTAGCATCAGTATGGCACCTTATGAGGCGCTTTATGGAAGGAGGTGTTGTTCTCCCCTATACTGGGATGAGTTGGGTGAGAGGCAAGTTTTGGGGCCAAAAATAGTGTAGTAGGTGTACAATAAAGTCCGACTTATTGGAGAAATAGTCAGTGCAGCTTAGAGTTGGTAGAAAAGCTACGTAGATAATCGTCGCTAAGAATGGAATTTGAAGTGGGTGATCATGTGTTTTTGAAAATAGCACCACTTAAGGGAGTCATGAGGTTTGGGAGGAAGGGTAAGTTGAGCCCTAAGTTTATTGGCCTATTTGAGATACTTGAGAAAGTTGGGCCAATTGCCTATCGGCTAACTTTACCACTAGCTTTGTTTAGAATGGATGACGTATTTCATGTTTCTATGTTAAGGAAATATGTCTTAGATCCCTCCCATGTCATCAGATATGCACAGTTAGAACTTAGTGATACATTGACTTATAAGGAAACTCTATATAGATCTTAAACAAAAAGGAGCAGGAATTGCGCAGTAAGAAAATACTATTAGTAAAAGTCCTATGGAGGAATCACACGGTGGAAGAAGCTTCTTGGGAGCTTGAAGAAGAAATACGATAGAAATACCCACACCTTTTTGGTGGGGACCAGCAATAATTAGGAAAAGACTCAGGTAAGCATGTAAGATTTCTTTTATGCAGGTTAGTCAGTGTATGTAATAATTTTTGTGATAATAGGTAGTATTTTGGTTTTGGGAGAATTTTATTTTATGTATTTGTAATCTCCTAGAACCTTGAATGTAACCACGGTATTCCTCCGCCATAAGTGAGGGTAAGTAATAAAATAAGTAGCCTATTTTCTTTAAAGGATGGTGAATCGTTCAAATAGTAAATTTCGAGGACGAAATTTTTATAAGGAGGGAAGAATGTAGACACCTGAAGAATTATAGTATTAACTAATAAAAGGAGAGAGAAAAAGGAAATCTTAAAAGAGGGATAAAGCATGGTTTGTCAACGAACCCTCCAGCTTCGTCGACAAACTCCCTATTGGATTTGTCACATGCTACGTGTCCCGTCGACAAAAGATTACCAAGAGGGGTAATTTCAAGGCTTGAAATTGATCAACGAAGGTTATGAGTTTGTCAAAGAACTCCCTTCATGGCTTCATTGAGGAAGTGACGTGTCTTGTTGATGAAGGCAGGTGTATAAGTATGCCAAACTCAGATTTTCAGGGCAGAAAATTACATGCAGCCCTCTCTCTCTCTTTCTAACTTCATCCCCTCTACCTTCTCTCTACTGACTTCATCCACTCGACAATCGGAAGCTGCCACGTTACTCTTGGGAAGATTCTCTTTAAATCTGTTGGAGTCATTTGTTGGTTAGGCCAATTTGGGCACCATCCCAATTTTAGGGTTAGTAGATTATTTGGGTATTATTAGTATTAGCAGGCTTATCTGAGTTGAGATTTTATATTCTATGAGAATATACTAGTGTTTTGTGGAATAAAAACTAAGGTGTTATGTTGTCAGGGTTAGGGTGTTTTGGGACCCTGCAGACATGGGTTGAGGACCCCAGTGGATATCATTTCTAGGAGCCTAGGTAAATTATAGTTCGATAAATTAAGAGTATGTAGGTTCGGGGAAATATAGTTGATTTATTGGAAATATGCAATTACAGGTTTTTGAGGTTGGTACACCGAGGGTGTGAGAGTAGATGAGTGGCAAGCCTTTCTGTCAAATAAGGTAAGGAAAATATGCTATAAAAAATAAAGTAGAATATTTATCAGTAAATATAGTATAATATTATGGGTATTTCCGTAATAGATATTATACAATTATGCAAATTATAATTAATGAGTTATTAATTGTTGTGTGGCATGAGTAATATGAGTACAGTACTGAATTTATACAATGTTGCAGAATCACGACTGGTTATATAGTTTTATAGAATTAAGATATACAGTTAATTACAAAGCATATTATACAATATTTATTTCAAAGCTATGACTAACTAGTATTTTACAAAATTATGTATTTAACACAATTCAATAGAAAGTATAGTTTACAGTTTTACTATGAGCATGTTATATACAGTTTACAGTAATCAGTTATACATTTTTCAGAATACCATGATATACAGATCTCAGAGCCATAAAAAACAGTTATATAGTTTTACAGATCAGTTATTACAGTATATGTTCAAAACAGACAGTACAGTTAATACAAAACAACTAGTATAGTGTTATGGCTAATACAGTAGAAACAAAATCATGGTAAACAGTAAAATACATGTATATACCAGAGTATTATATATATAGTATCAGACCCTGATGGACCATTACAGATCAAATTATAGAGCATGGTACCGTTGGTATTTACAGTTCACAGTGCAACCACATAACTCAGATAGTATGTGGATTTTCAGTAGTCCATCGTGCCTATGTTATGGACAAGCTCCCCGTCAGTTAGGGTTGAAGAGGCCGATCTAACTTTCAGAGTTCAGTTAACTTATCCTATTCGGCCAGCCAGTGATAGGTCTCGCCTACGGGCTGCACAACCCTGTCATGTGGGGTTAAATCATGACATATAGCCATCCAGGGAAGTTTTCAGAGTTATGTATGTATTTATAGCATTCACAGAATATTGAGATTATTTAATATAGCTAGAACTATGATTAAATAGATAACTCATAAATAAATGTATTTTAAATGACATAGATGTGGATTATTGTACGGATACTTTTTACATGATATCATATTTACAATTTTAATTAAAAGTTATGTTGTATGTACAAACTCATATGCCACACTCTGGTAATAACATGTTTCTCCCTCCTCAGAGGTGTCTCACCCTAGTATTATAAATATTTTTATGTAACTCAGAGAGGCATCTAAGGCCGGCTAAGTGGTAGGGGAGGCGGCTAAGTCGGCGTAGCTTTGGGGTGAGTCTTGGGCTAGATAGTAGAGCCCACAGCATTTTGGAATTTTTAGAAAATAATGTATATGTGTGTATGTATATACAGGTGGTTCGTAGAACTCTGATATTGTGTATTTTTGGGTTATATTTTGGATGTATGTTTTCCTGTTGCATAGGTAGAATACAGGGATTGCACAGGTTATCACGGAACCTACTCTAGGCTGTGAAGATGATAAATGTTTATTTACAGGATATCAAAGATTATGTTTTATAGCGTGAAAGATAAATAAATAAAAAGATAGAGATTTTGGGTCGTTACATCATAGATGATGGAGTTTTGAGGTTTTGTACCAGATTACGTGTACCTGATGATGTTGAGATTAAAAGAACTATTCTTGAATAGGCGCATTGTTCCCTTTATACAGTGCATCTAGGAAGTACCAAGATGTATAGAGATCTGTGGGAATCTTTCTGGTGGAATAATATGAAGAAATAAATTGCTCAATTCATGGAGCAGTGCTTGACATGCCAGCAGGTGAAGGCTGAGCATCAAAGACTTGCAGGACCATTGCAATGTAACGACCTGCTAAATTAACTGGGGTTTTTTTATAACAATAATTATTGTGGAATTCCATTGTTCTGATATTTTCATATATAAAACTAACCATCCACCTAAGATGCAAGAAGCTAAAATCACATAACCACCACGATATATAAATATGTACAATACCAAAGAGCTACTGTATTCCCAAAATTTACATATACGACTATTTCCCAAAATACCCTCAACTGAGTAACCTTCCTAAAATACTCACCCTACTAACGGGCTTAAACTATAACCTCCTCTATTTGCGAGCGTGATCTGCTCACCTAGATAGATCACCTAAAAAATATTAAGTTAATGGGATGAGACGACGCTTAGTAAGACGAAATATGCTATTGCTAGTGTGTGGCAAATGAGTTACAATACTATGAAAATTTGTTTCTATATAATCATGTATAACTGAATTAGTAAATACAATACAAATAATATAAACCACCACCTTTTCCATATTGCTTAACATATCTATATTTTTAGGTTTCTATACATAATACTTTTAAATATCTATACATATATTCCCTGTTTCTGTGAAACTGTATATACATAATAATAACTGAAAACTTCCTTGGATGGATAAATATATGTCATGATTTAACCCCTCACGACAGGGTTGTGCGGCCCGTAGGCAAGATCTATCTTGGCTAGCCAACCAGGATAAAGCACTATACTCTGTTAGTCTGATCAGCCCTCCTCAACCCATATCTAATGGGGAGCATGTCCACACGTGGGCACGATCGACCTACGTACCATGTATTATCTGAATAGGTGGTTGCACTCTATACTGTATATAGCTATGGTACCATACTCTGTAAACTGTATTTGTAATGGTCCATCAGGGTATGATACTATATAATACATCTCTATATACAACTATCTGTTTGACCATGATTCTATAATAACTATATTAACCATGATGCAGTAGTAAATTGTATCTATATCAACTGTGTTTCTGAAATTAACTGTAAATTTGTATGTCATGGTACTGCAAACTGTATAATCATGGTATTCTATAATTTCTATAAAACATATCCACTGTATGTATATTCTATAATATATAACTCTAAAAAATATTGTAAAGCATGTTTCTGTACTATATCTATATTCTCAAACCACACAGTAATTTAAAACATATTATTCATAATTGATAAACTATATAAAGTTCTGCTGTGAATAATAACCTAATAAAAATATACATTTCATACTGAAAATCATTTTAGAACTACCTAACATAGCATATTTTCCTTACCTGATTCCTGCTAAAATCCCCTATTGTGACGGGTCTTACACCTGCAGGGTTCTCCACTCAACACCCTGAAACCATATATCCAAAAAAAAAATATCATTATTTCTATGTCTACTATATTTCTTACAACTTTTGGAAAGCCAAATTTTGTTTAAAAGGCCTTACCCTAAATCTGAGATGAAATTCAACTTCGTTCCACCAACGATCTGCTCTAGTAAGCTTGGAGAGAACTTCCCCAAGAGCGTCGTGGTGGCCTCATATCATCGATTTGGCGACTAACGGGGTCGAAATCGAAGAAAGATAATGGAGAGACTGTAGAGAGAGAAAATAGAGGGTTTCGGTGAGTTTTTTGCGCAAGAAAACTGAGTTTAGCACTATTTATACTACGAGATTCATCAACAAGCCATGTCATCTCATCGATGAGGCCAAGAAGGAGGTTCATCGAAGAACGTCATCTTCTCGTTGATGAAATTCAGAGCTTAGGAACAACCTCTCGGCATTTTCTCATCGACAAAACATGTCCTCGTCGATGAGACCCTCTTGTATCCTTGTCGACGAATGCCTTGTATTCGTCGAAGAGAGCCTTATATTTTCTTGGGTTATTACACCCCAAAGTGCAACGTCATCGACGAACGCTTCGGCTGCCTCCTTTAGTTCCTGTTTCCATTTCCCTCCATCTTTATTATTTAAATACCATTATTCTTCGGGTCGTTACATTCTCCCCTCCTTATAAAATTTTGTCCTTGAAATTTACTAATCATATAACTCATCATCCTTTAAAGGAAAAATGATCTACTTATTTTATTACCTGCCCTCACTTATGGTAGAGGAATACCGTGGTTACATGGGTAGTTGTGGGAGATTACAACGATAAAAGAAAATTCCCCTAAAACCAAAATACTACCTATCCTATACCCTACATTACAATTACATTGTACTGAACAAAATAAAATTACCATTACCTTAATTATACATCACTACTATATTCACTAAACAAGTGGGGATATTTCCATCTGATCTCATCTTCAAGCTCCCACGAGGCTTCTTTTAGCGCGTGATTCCTCCACAGGACTTTTATTAGTGGTATCTTTTTATTGCGCAATTCCTGTTCTTTTCTATCTCAGATATGTACTGGAGCTTCTTCATATGTTAGATCACCACTGAGTTCCAATTCTACATATCTAATGATATGGGAAGGATCTGGGACGTATTTTCTTAACATAGAAACATGAAACACGTCATGAATCTTGAATAGAGATAGCGGTAAAGCCAGCCAATAGGCAACTGACCCAATCTTCTCAAGTATCTCAAACGGGCCAATGAACCTAGGGCTCAACTTACCCTTCTTCCTAAACCTCATGATTTCCTTCAGTGGTTCTATTTTCAAAAATACATGATAACCCACTTCAAATTCCAGTTCTCGGCGGTGAGTATCCGCATAACTTTTCTGCCGACTCTGTGCTGCACTAATTCTATCTCGAATGAGTCAGACTTTATTGTACGCCTATTGTACTATTTTTGGTCCCAAAACTCACCTCTTACCTAGCTCACTCCAGTATAAATGGGAACGAAACTTCCTACCATAAAGTGCTTTATAAGGAGCCATGCCTATGCTAGTCTGATAGCTGTTGTTGTAGGCAAATTCCACTAATGGCATAAACTGAGTCTAGCTACCCCCAAAATCCAATACACACACTCACAACATATCCTCAAGTACTTGAATCGTTCTCTCTATCTAGTTTGTCTGTCTGAGGATGGAAAGTGGTGCTGAATGCTAACTAAGTCCCCAATGCCTCCTATAAACTCCTCCATAACCACAATGTAAAACGTGGATCATGGTCCAAGACTATAGATACCAGCACTCCATGGGGTCGAACAATCTCCTGTATGTAAATCTCTGCTAACCTGTTCTTAGGGTAGCTAATCTTAATGGGTAGAAAGTGAGTTGTCTTTGTCAATCTATCAACAATTACCCAGATGGCATACCATGCAGTGCCGGTGGTAACCTAGTAACAAAATCCATAGATACATGGTCCCACTTCCATTTAGGAATGAAAAGTGGCTGCAACTGACTTGCCGGCTTCTGGTGCTTAGCCTTAACCTGCTGGCACATCAAGCACTGCTGTACAAATTTTGCTCTTTCCCTCTTCCTGCCACTCCATCAGAAATACTCCCGCAAATCCTTATACATTTTCGTACTTCTAGGATGAACAATGTATAGTGATCTATGTGCCTTTTCTAGAATCGTCCACCTAATGCTGTCATCCATAGGCATACACAATCTGGTGCGAAATCTCAAAGCCCCATCGTCAAAAATACTGAATTCTTCTCCGTTACCAATTTGTATTTAGTCGATCACTTCTACCAATTCTGGATCATTCCCCTGAGCAACTTTAATCCTTTCGCAAAGTGTAGGTTGTATAACCAGACTGGCCATAAATGCATGAGGATCATCTGTTACTAATTCCACACCGAGCCTTTCCAAGTCCATCAGAATTGGGTGCTGAACTATTGCTGCTAGCTGTGTTGTATCTTCTGATTTACAGCTCAAAGCATCAACCACCACATTTTCTTTACCTGGGTGGTAACTGATGGTACAGTCATAATCCTTGATGAGTTCTAACCATATCTTCTGGCGCATATTCAACTCTTTATGTGTAAAGAAGTACTTTAGGCTCTATTGGTCAGAAAATATTTCACACCTCTCACTATATAAGTAATGTCTCCAGATCTTCAGTGCATATACAACCGTAGCCAATTCCAGTTCGTGAGTAGGGTAGTTCTTTTCATATTCTTTTAACTGCCTGGATGTATACGCCACCACCCTATCATGCTGCATCAGTACATAACCAAGTCCTTTCAAAGACACATCACTATAAATCACATACCCATCGCCTCCTGATGGAATCGTTAGCTAGTGCAGTGACAAGCCACTACTTCAATTCTTAAAAACTCTGCCTACATTCTTCATCCCACACAAACATGACATTTTTCCTGGTCAAACGCGTGAGAGGCCCTTCTAAGGCTGAAAACCCTTCAACAAACCGACGATAATAACCTGTCAGTCCTAAAAAGCTTCTAACTTCTTGCACATTCTTCGGCCAGGCCCAATTCACTACTGCATCAATCTTATTAGGATCCACTGATATACCATCTCCTGAGATCACATGGCCTAAAAATGCAACTCTCTCAAGCCAAAACCCATACTTGCTAAACTTGGCATAAATTTTCTCTTCCCTGAGTGTCTGCAGAACCTGTCTCAAATGCACCATATGATCCTCAAAATTGTTCAAGTACACTAGTATATCATTAATAAAAACCACCACAAACTGATCTAAATACTAGTGAAAAACTTTATTCATCAAGTCCATGAACACAGCTAGGGCATTCATCAGACCAAACGGCATAACGAGGAATTCGTAGTGCCCATACCTAGTCCTGAAAGTTGTCTTTACAACATCCTCTGCTTTTACCCTCACTTGATGATAACCCGATCTGAGGTCGATCTTGGAATACACCCGCGTACCCTGAAGCTGATCAAATAGATCGTCTATATGGGGTAGAGGATATTTATTCTTAATAGTAACCTTGTTTATCTCCCTGTAATCAATACACATCCTTATAGTCCCGTCTTTCTTCTTTACGAATAACACTGGAGCTCCCCATGGCGATACACTAGGTCGTATAAATCCCTTATCCAGCAAATCTTACAACTGATCATTTAATTCTCCCAATTCAGCTGGAGCCATATGGTAGGGAACCTTAGAGATCGGCGCTATCCCTTGAGGCAAATCTATGGAAAAATTCACCTCACGTTCGGGAGGCAACCCTGGTAGCTCCTCTAGAAATACATCAGGAAAATCTCGCACGACTGGTGTTCTACCAAATTTCGATTCTTTTTTTGTTACTTCTTTTACAAAAGCTAAAAACCCTTGACCTCCATCCAAGAGCAATCTGCTCGCTTGCACAGCGGATACCAATAGTGACGGTGCACGTACACGTGAACTAGTAAACCTAAATTCTTTCTCATTAGGGAGTCTGAAAACTACTTCTTTATGATGACAATCAATACTGGCATAATTTACTGCCAGCCAATTCATACCCAGTATCACATCAAATCCACACATCTCGAACATAATCAGGTCAACTGGTAACACTCTCCCCTGAATTTCTAAAAAATAGCCTCTGAGCATCCTTTTACACCTCATCACTGACCCACATGGTGTAGCTACTGACATTTCTCTATCTAATAACCGAGTCTCACTTCCAGATAATTTAACATACGATGTAGGGACAAAGGAATGAGTAGCACCTGAATTAAATAAAACAATAACAGAATGTGATAAAATAGTAAAAGTACCTGTCACCACATCCGTAGTAGCCTCAGCATCACCCGGCGTCAACGCGTAAACCCTCGCCGAGGCCATATTCCTCTGCTGGCCTCCATGAGGTGCTTGATATCTTCCATTGATAGGGCCTAGGAGCTGAGACCTAGTCTGGTAGACCTAGGCATGCACATTCCATGGGGTCGGGTCTCCCACAATGATAGAAAACATCTCTCCCAACTTGGCACTCCCCCAAATGACGTCTCCCACACGTCTGACATACTGGGACATTCGGTGTACCCGGTTTCCCTTGAGGTCCTGTCATCTGCCTTTGATCTCCCCTATCACAACCTCCTCTCCATGGACCCCTACTGGAGCCAGCCTGAAAGCCATGAGGCGCAGGCCTCTTCCTATAACTCTGAGCCGCTATACCCCTCTATATACCACTCGCAACAATCGCAGCTCTGTCTACAACCTCCATCAATATCTGAGCCCTAAAACCAATCACCTGCTCAAACAAGTTCTACCTCAGTCCCTCTTCAAACTTCCTTGCCCTTTTCTCTTCTTCAGGTGCTAGATGTGGAGCAAAACGTGACAACTCGATAAACCAAGCTGCATACTGGGATACGATCATCTGCCCCTGTACTAGGTGCATAAACATTGCTGCCTTCGCGCTCCGAATGACTAAGGGAAAATATCGCTCAAAGAACAACTCCTTGAATTAGTCCCAAGTCACTAGCACTGGAACCGGTCTCTGCTTCTCTATCAATCATATTGATCTCCACCAGTGCTTCGCCTCCCCTGTCAACTTAAATGCTGCAAATACTACCTTCTTCTCATCCGAACAATAAAGCACTGCCAACGTTTCTTCGATGTCCGGACCCAATTCTTAGCTACAATAGGGTCGTTTCCTCAAGCAAAGGATGGGGCTTTCATCTACGTAAACTTCTCGATCGAATAGTCATACTCTCCAGAGCTCCTGGCCATTTCAGCCATCACCTGCTGAGTGACGCTACGCAGCACAACATCTATATCTCCTCCACCTATGCTGGAAGGTCTTGGCCTATCCTCCCCAGCATTCGTACCACTACTTCCCGGGTCTATCCTGAAAACAAGAAACACACTTAAGCACCTTATCTCCTACACAGATCTATCCTATACCAATTCAAAATTAACTACCTTCCCTAACCTTAACTCAATATCCAATTCTGTCACCAAGACACACGACCCGACAATAGTGTTAGAATTGGTGTATTCCCAAGAGGGGGGGTGAATTGGAATTTAAAACTTTTTCTCCAGGGTTAATCTATCCTACAACAGTATATACACAACCTAGGGTCAGTCTATTCAATTTTCAAATGTGTAGATAAATATAATGTGGGATTTAAATCATACGCGTCATTCACCCATAACATACATGTGCGATAAATATAAAGTTCGGAAATGTAAATGAACACACGATATGTTATCGGGGTTCGGCCAACTGTGCTTACGTCCCCGCCTCTAGCTCGCAAGCTGGAGGATTCCACTAATAGCTCACTTAAGGGTGGAGCGTCACCGTTTACAACCAAGTCAAATTAACACAGGGCTGACCTCGACCTTAACCAGGTCAATTAGCGAGGCTGACCTCAACCTACACGTCTTAACAGGACGACGCACCTAGCTTTCCTAACCGAGTCTAAGCCAATTCAGGACTATTTTAGGGCTAGTCTCCCTCTTCAAGCCCGTGCTTGGAAATACAACAGTATTTGAAATATAATCAAATGGTTTAGTGAATAAGCTTTTGTGTAAAGCTGATATGTACCCAAATGTGCGTGATAACATACACCACAATATGAAATAATATGTAAGCTCAATGTGGTCTAGATGGTTCAACTCTCAAAGTATTTTCTATCAGTGTAATGCGTATGTGAGAGTGTCAAACAAAAAATCTTTGTATCACAATATATTCAACAAATAAGTTCACACAAAGATGTCATGTCTCCAGTATTTCAATCAGCAAGATATCTCAAGTATTTGAGTATTTGAATGATATATATGCTTGGTTTGCAAAAGGTGTGTAATCTTTGTATTCAGCGAATAATATATGATTGGAAGAATATGGCAACAAAGATCACAATCACACAAACAAATATCTCTTTAAAATATTTTGCAAGATAAAAGTACAATAGATATTTGGAAGTGTTTGAAAAGTTTTTGCAAACAAAAACAAATACACTCTTCTCAAGATCTTGCAATGAAGGTGCAAGCTTTGAAGATCTAACAAAGTTTTCTTAGGAAAGGCTTATTAGTGAAAGCCCCCTAAGAATCCTTAGGTTTGGCTCTCAAAAAAATCGTGTCAAACAAGTAGCATAAAGATAGCAAACCTATTTAAGCAAAGTACTTAATCAACTTACAAAATATGTAGGCAATGATAGAAGGCAAGTATGAGTGGTTTGAGTAAGAAAATGAGTAGTATAGGGTTTTTACTTTTCAGAGAGTTTTTCCCTAATCAAAGTGGCTGATCCCACTTAATTTTCTCAAATGAAGTCATATATATAGACATGGGAGAAAATATGACCGTTAGGGACCTATTGGGTATTATTAAGAAAGTTTAATGATGTTTAAAGCATTTTAACCCTATTTAAAAAATATTAACTGCGGTCAAAAATCAGGGTAACCAGAGAGGTCCGGTCGACCAGAAATGTTTCGATCGACTAGGACTCAAGTGGTACGGTCGACCAGGGGTTTATTGAACTGAGTGGTCGGTCGACCGGGGCAAGGCAATTTTCTAAATTTCCAAGGTTTGGTCGACCAGGCCATTTTGAACAGGCTGGTTCGATTGACCAGACCATTGGGAATTCTCCCGAGGACCCTTCGGTCGACCAGGTAATTGGAGTACAAAAGTGGTCGGTCGACCGGGAGGTCAAAATGTTGACTCCCAGGTTGTTCGGTTGATCGGGGTCAAATGAACTATAGGGTTTCGGTCGACCGGGACCTTGGTCAATGGTTTGACCAAGTTATGGTTCGACCAGGCCAAAAATGAACTGATTTGGCCGGTCAACCGAAAGTGCACCAAGTGTGCATTTCGGTCTCGTCTTGACACAATCAAGCCCTATTTAAGTGCCTAACAAACATATGTGTACATGTGTGTGTCTTAGGGTCACTTGGGTCCAAAATAGAGACACCAAAAAAGTCCGGTGTCGGTCGACTGAAGGGTACACGCTAAGGTCTTTCTAAGGTCCTTTCTTATTCATGGTTTGTTTGAGCTTACGTAGTAAATCATATATATGATGTGTGTAAGCTTATTACAAACCAAGTACCTACTTACTATTACAGACCAATTAAATATATTACAATATGGAATAACACTTTGGTCTTCGGGCTTTACTTGACTTTGTGCACATCTTTATTTTAACATTCTTGATTCGTGTACAAAAACTCAAACACTCATTAGATACAATGAGTATTTGTCATAATCAAAACCGGGCGTGACCAATAAGGTCAACAAATAGTTTACTATGGTTTTTATTAAATCGTCACCCCAGGAAAAACACAGAAACCACCACGGTAATCCTATACCCAGACAACTAAACAAACCTCATATCCTTTCCTATACTCTGGTATTGCTTCCGCTGCACTCTAAAGTCTACAAAACCTAGCAACCTAGGCTCTGATACCAAACTGTAATGACCTGCTAAATTAACTGGGGTTTTTTTTTTTTTTTATAACAACAATTATTGTGGAATTTCATTCTTCTGATATTTTCATATATAAAACTAACCATCCACCTAAGTAGCAAAAAGCTAAAATCACATAACCACAACCATATATAAATATGTACAATACCAGAGAGCTACAGTGTTCCCAAAATATACATATACAACTGTTTCCCAAAATACCATCAACTGAGTAACCTTCCTAAAATACTTACTCTATTGATAGGCCTGAACTGTAACCTCCTCTATCTGCGAGCCTAATATGCTCTCCTCGTTGGATCACCTAAAAAATATTAATTTAATGGGATGAGACGACGCTCAGTAAGACGAAATATGCTATTACTAGTGTGTGGCAAATGAGTTACAATACTATGAAAATTTGTTTCTATATAATCATGTATAACTGAATCAATAAATACAGTACAAATACTATAAACCACCTCCTTTTCCATGATACTTAACATATCTGTATTTTTAGGTTTCTATACATAATACTTTTAATATATATACATATACGTATATTCCATGTTTCTGTGAAACTGTACATACATAATAATAACTGAAAACTTCTCCAGATGGATAACTGTATGTCATGATTTAACCCCTCATGACAGGGTTGTGTGGCTTGTAGGCGGGATCTATCCTGGCTGGCCGTCTAAGATAAACCACTATACTCCGTCAGTTTGATCAGCCCTCCCCAACCCATATCTAATGGGGAGCCTGTCCACACGTGGGCATGATCGACCTACCTACCACATATTATCTGAATAGGTGGTTGCACTCTATATTGTATATAGCTACGGTACCGTGCTCTGTAAACTATATCTATAATAGTCCATCAGGGTCTAATACTATATAATACTTCTCTATATACAACTATCTATTTTACCATGATTCTATAACAACTGTATTAACCATGATGTTGTAGTGAACTGTATCTATATCAACTGTGTTTCTGAAATTAATTGTAAATCTGTATGTCATGGTTCTATAAACTATATAATCATGGTATTCTGTAATTTCTATAAAACATATCCACTATCTGTATATTCCGTAAAACATAACTCTGAAAAATACTATAAAGCATGTTTCTGTACTATATGTATATTCTCAAACCACACAATAATTTAAAACATATTATTCATAATTGATAAACAGTATGTAGTTCTGTTGTAAATAATAACCTAGTAAAAATATACATTTCATACTGAAAATCATTCTAGAACTGCCTAGCATAGCATATTTCCCTTACCTGATTCCTGCTAAAATCCTCTACTATGATGGGTCTTACACCCGCAGGGTTCTCCACTCAACACCTTGAAACCATATATCCCAAAACAAAATATCATTATTTCTACATCTACTATATTTCTTACAACTGCTGGAAAGCCAAATTTTACTTAAAAGACCTTACCCTGAATCTGGGATGAAATTCAACTTCGTTCTACCAACAATCCGCTCCAGCAAGCTTGGAAAGAACTTCCCTAGGAGCGTCGTGGTGGCCTCAGATCATTGATCCGATGACTAACAGGGCCAAAATCAAAGAAAGAGAAGGGAGAGACTATAGAGAGAGAAAAAAGAGGGTTTTGGTGAGTTTTCTGTGCAAGAAAATTGAGTTTAGCACTATTTATACTGTAGGATTCATTGACGAGCCACATCATCTCGTCGACGAGGCCAAAAAGGAGGTTTATCGAAGAACGTCATCTTCTCGTTGACAAAATTCATAGCTTAGGAACAACCTCTCAGCATTTTCTCATTGAAAAAACATATCCTCATCGATGAGACCCTCTTGTATCCTCATCGACGACTATAGGGTATTCGTCGACGAGAGCCTTATATTTTCTTGGGTTATTACACCCCAAAGTACAATGTCGTTGATGAATGCTTTGGCTACCTCCTTCTATTCTTGTTTCCATTTCCCTCAATATTTATTATTTAAATACCATTATTATTCAGGTCGTTACATGCAACCACTCCACATCCCCGAATGGAAGTGGGAGCACATTTCTATGGATTTCATGACGGTGTTACCACGGGCACTCCATGGACAAGACGCTATCTGGGTAGTTGTTGACCATCTGATGAAGACTGCCTATTTTCTTCCAATTAGAGTTAATTACTCCATGAATAGATTCGCAAAATTGTATACTAATGAGGTAGTTAAATTGTAATGCCCCGAACTCGAAAACCCGATTCAGTGCATTATACCTAAATAAACTGTGCTTCGTGACACCCTGAATCCGCCTAGTGGGACCCGAGTGCCACTTAATCGACTTTCTTGAACCTGTTATTCCATTTATAATTAGGCATCGGAAAACATAACTACAATCCTCAATTAATATAATACTAGACTTTTCTACATCTATCTACATTCCATATAAACCATTCATCCACATGTATCCACACATATACATATCTCCAAAATCCATTATTCAAAACCATCCATTTCTCAAAAGACTTAAAACATAAAACATAAAACTTAAACTTAGATAAAACCCAAAATATCATTGCAAGTTTATACCCTTTTTCTAAAAAATGCTATAACAACTCCGAGCTTTCTAAGCTCGATCACGTGGAGGTCCTGAAAAAGATAGATTTGTATTCGGGCGAGACACGTCTTAGTAAGGGAAGAAACAATATATTAAATCACCATGTGGCCAACATGAGGTTTGTAAATAACATATTATTCATCATTTGCAAATCATTAACATAATTTCTGAAATCATTTCCTGAGCCTAATCAAAACACATGCAAGGTATTTTACCCATGAGAATACCCAATGATAAGGGTGATTATCCACTTATACAAGTAGCATCCCTCTGCTCTGATACTTTAGCCAACCCATGGTCACAACTAAAGCATATCAAGGCACTTACCTTACTCAGTAAGCCCTCAGAAGAAAAAGTAATCTCATACTCACACAGTTCATACAAAGGTTTATCAGCAAAGGCTCCTGAGAATATGGAAATTTACCCACCCATACAAGTAATTTCCCTCTGCCCTAATACGTTATGCAGTCTACTGCTACATCTAATATCTACCAGGAAACTCGCCTTTCTCAGCAAGCCCTAGGGCCAAAAGTTTGCCCCGCCTATAACACGTACAATGTTATACTAGCATACATACTAATACTACTGTAATACATTATTATGTCTGTCATTATTTTGTATCTCTCATCTGTTCATGTTCTTAGCTTTAACATTTCATTGCATTTTACTTTACGTGGCTCTTTCCCATTTTACATTGTTCATATTTCATATTTCATTTCCCTTTCATTTAATTCTTTTCATTTCATTTCATGCATTTGTACTACAACTCCTTTTAGTTGTACATCAATTAATCAACATAGATATGCGCTAAATCTGCTACTACAGCTCCTTTTAGCTATCATCAGTTATTCTACAGTTCCTTTCAGCTATTCATCATTTACATGGTTATATTAGCAATCATATGCATCATAATGCATATAACATTTTCATTCTCAATGCATTCCCTTTTCTTATGAATTTAAACGCATGAGAGGCACAAATTAGAATTGCTTTCAATTTAAAATACGTGTGCATAGATCTACTTGAATTTTATATATTCATTTAGATTGAGACCTGCTGCAACCAACTTAGCCATTCAACTCATCACTAAGGAAATGAAGTTCTAATGGATTTGATTTAATATTTAAGAGCTTATGGAGGAAAGAAGAATAAATACTCTTAAAGATTAAATCTTTATTAAGTTTGGGAGAGTATTTTTGAAAAGTAGGACATTATTTAATATAGGAAAGCTAAAGATTATGTCCTGACCATTTTGGCAAAAAACATTATAAAGTATATGAATTTTGACTATAGCTCTTTAGAGATAGGAATGTATCCTTTGGATATAATTATGATATGAAGCAAGGATACAGCTGGTGAGTAGAAGGGATGTCTTATGATGAGCACTCAATATATATTAGTCATTTATGACCAATAGTGCTTCAAGCCTAGAGTGATGACTAAACATTTTATTAGGCATTTTAGGCTTTCAAGGTGAGTTTAGGACAATATTTTTAACTTCATTTCCTAAAACTCAAACTTATGCAATGGACAGAGTATGCTTAACTTTAGATGATTATATTTAAGCATGAGTTAAGAAATTTGACTTATTTATCAAGAAAATAATGTTTTCCCCATTTGGAAGTGGATTTCATTCAATTATGTTATAGCCAATGTTTTCATATTTTAACCAATCATTATGATATTTCTTCATTAAGTGATTAGATTGGATATTTTACTTGTCTTTTCAATTGGCTTAATTATCTAGGATTCTTAGTATTCAATATAGTGTATAGTGAATACATCTACTAGGAATTTTCATTTTGAGCACCAACCACTTCCCAAGCCTACAATCAACACTATCAACCCCTAAATCTAATCCTAGTGTCTAAGGAGAAAATTAACTAATTTGATAATTTTAATTTAAATCCATTTTTTCCTTAGGTCTTATGGGTTTGCTTTTCTGACTATCTATTTCATTTCTTTTCCTATGGACAAGTGGATAGAGTGTACCATTTAATTTTATGACAAAAGCAAGTTTTAAATTTTTGTGAAGAGCCATGCTTACTAATCTTGTGTTTGCGAGATGAGGCATGAAAATTTGTATGGGATTTATTAAATGATTTTGATCCCTTTTTGAAAATATTTTTCTTTTTAAGTCCTTAGGGTTTATCATCTCCCATTTCTCCTCCTGGCAGATTATTTTCAATATTTTATTCATTTTTTTTCTCCTCTAAAGTGGCATGATAATCTTTTAATTTCTCTAATTATTTAGCCAACCTTCTATTTTCATTTTTCAAGATCGTTTTCTATTTGGACACTCTATCTAGAAGCTTATGCATTTTACATAAAACATTTTCTAGTTTATTATTCAAAAGCATGCTTCCATCATCAAATTCAACACATGATTCATTACAAAATTTAACACAATCATTACATGAAATATTGCATGTGGCATTTATAGTATCATCACAAGATTCAACAAATGATTCAACATATGATACAATATGACATTCAGCACAAGAATCATCAGTATATGCATTACCATCGAAGCAATCATTAGAGGCAACTGATGATTCAACATATGATTTATCACAAGCTTCAGCATTAGAATCATCACATGCATTATTGCACGAATTAGTAAATAAGGCAGGATAAGAATCATATACCTTGCTGTCGGTTAATGCAATTTCCCTATTATTTACCACTTCCCAAGTGGTGGTCTCATTCTCCCGAGATTTTCTATATTTTCTTTTGAGTTCATCCCAGATTTCCTTTGCGCTCGTGCAAGCTATGATCTCATGAAAAATGTTAGAACCTAAAACACAATATAAAACCTCCATGGCATATGAATTTGCATACATTACATTATTATCATTTTCAACTACAAGCATGCAAATTCCTTTATCAATCACCTACCAGGCCCTCCAGTCCAAAGATTTTATAAGTATGCTCATTCTTATTTTTCAATGGGTGTAATTAACACCACAAAAATAAAGAGGGCTAGAAGGTGACTGTCCCTCGCCGAATGGGGATACACCAATGTGAGTCATTACGATCTTTTGCAAAAACGTTTAAGTCTAGTGCAACGAGACTTTGATACCAATTGTTAACTTTGGTGTATTCCCAAGAGGGGGGTGAATTTGGTATTTAAAAAATTTATCTCCTAGATTAAACTGTCCAGCAGTATTACGCAACCTAGAGTATGTCTATGCAATTATAACACATCTACAACATATAATGAATCAAGCATACAACATACATGTGCTGAAAATAAATGTGCAAAAAATAAATTGCGGAAATATAAAGTACACGCACGATATGTTATCGAGGTTTGGCCAACTATGCCTACATCCCCACCTTGACTCACCAGCACAAGGATTCCACTATAAGGCTCACTTCACGGGCAGTGTGCGACCGTTTACAACTAGGTCAATTCACGGGGCCGACATCAACCTACAACCACACCTTACTAGGATGGTGCACCTAGCTTTCCTAACCGGGTCTAAGCCAATCCAGGACTATTTAACAAAGCTAGTATCCCTTTTCAAGCCCACGCTTGGAATACAACAGATATAAAAATTTGTGTACACAGAAATATGCTTCTGCACAAGCATATATGTACCACTATGCACAATATAATCAATGCATACTAATGATATAAGACCTATAAGTTTAGCGGTGTATATGTGCAAAAAAAACTCAGTATAATGTATAATCTCAAATATGCACAAGAGTGTTCGAACAAGCTATTATTTGAAACAAGATATACTAAATCTCAATGTCAGATTAGGGCTTCAAAGATGCTAGCAATAATATTCAAACAAACTTAAAAATATTTTCTCAATGTAGCAAGCACAAGAGTTGTTTGAAATCAAGTTTGTAAAAATATTTTGCACACAAAATATAATGCTTGAGGAATCTTCCAATGTCAATGCAAAGACCCTAAAGCCAATGCGTTTTCCCACACAAGATTTATTTATTCAAATCAGTGGGAAAAACTCTAGCCTAACTCTCAAGATAAAAATCAATCAATCAACACAAATTTCAAATGAGAGTTAAAAGCTATTTAATATGGACCACAAATAATCTAAACACTCTCTCTAGGCTTGAATAATCAAGGAATATCAAGTAGGAGAGTATTTGGGAGTAGTATAAACAAAATAGGATTTGGAAATTTGAGTGAGTTTTGGCTTAATCTTTTTTGCTAATCACTCCTTAATTGAAAAAATGAGGAGATATATATAGGAAAGGGGAAAATTATGATTATTAGGGACAAAAGGGTAATTATTAAATTTATTTTAAAAGTGATTAGAAAAATTAACCCTGTTTAACCCTATTTATCTTGGTTAAAAATTGGACCAACTCGAGAGTTTCGGGTGCTCGATCCATAATTCGATTACCCTAACAGACACACTCAGAAAAGTTCTTTTTGAAGTTAGGGTGCCCGAATATGGGCTCAGTTTGTTGAACCAAAGGCAATTTCAAAAGACCGAGGTTCGGGTGCCCGATCCTGAGTTCGGTTTGCCAAACGTATGTGTTCGGTCGCTCAGGCCTTTTTAAACATATAAGTTTGGGCTGTCGAGTTGGTGGGAAAATTCATAGTAATGGTTTGGTTGCCCATGAATGCTACGGCCAAAATGGTTCAGTCGCCTAAAACCAAGTCAACCTTTTGACTGATCAAGGGTTCAATCGCCCGAGGTGGTTTGAACACCAGGGGTTCGGTTGCCCGAATCCTCACAATTTTGGCCCTTTTTGTCCTACTTCAATTCAATTGTTTCCCCTGATAAAATAAGTGATTATGGGGACTATCCTAAGTGTATGAGCAAGGACCTAGGGTCATTCTAAGGTCATTCTTCCTCATTTCGGCTCTAACCTGCTGGGCTATACCCCGCAGCATTATAGAGGTATCAATGTCCTCTTCACTATAAGTCTCTGAAGCATCCCTTCCTTTAGCCTCAACATCATCATCTCTAAGATCCATCCTGAAAATAGGACAGGAAAGAGATAAGAATCCCATATCATAACTCTAACAACACAATCATTAAATTTAAATCCAGTATACATCCAAATTCTTCATATAAGGACTAGTATCACAGCTCAGAAATGAAATCATCTAAGGTTTACTATGACTTTTCTAAGGCCGTCGAATGCTTCATAAAAATCATAGGAAATCGTCGACATATTTTCGCCTCTAAACTACAAAAAAAATCCTATACTTCTCAACACCTAACCTATCCATCTAGTATCCTTATCCTAACTAATTCCTATACCCTGGTATAAATCATCCCTAAGTTTGTAGAATCCAAAACCTATTTCTCAGATACCAAATTGTAACACCCCGAACCCGAATACCCGGTCTGGTGCATTATACCTGAATAAACCGTGCTTCGTGGTGCCCTGAATCCACCTAGTGGGACTTGGGTGCCACGTAATCCATTTTCCTGAACTTCTTATTCCATTTATAATTACGTAGCGGAAAACATAACTACAGTCCTCAATTAATATAATACCAAAGTTTTCTACATCTATCTACATTCCATATAAACCATTTATCCACCTATATCCACATATATACATATCTCCAAAATCTAGTATTCACAACCATCCATTTCTCATAAGACTTAAAACATAAAACATAGTTACAACCCAAATATCATGGCAAGTTTATACCCTTTTTCTCAAAAATGCTATAACAGGTCTGAGCTTTCTAAGCTTGATCATGTGGAGGTCCTGAAAAAGATAGATTTGTATTCGGGTGAGACACATCTCAATAAGGGAAGAAACAATATATTAAATTAGTGTGTGAGCAACACAAGGTTTGTAAATAACATATTATTCATCATTTGCAAATCATTAATATAATTTCTAAAATCATTTCTTGAGCCTAATCAAAACACATGCAAGGTATTTTACCCACGAGAATACCCAAAGATTGGGGTGATTACCTGCCCATACAAGTAGCACCCCTCTACTCTAATACTTTAGGCAACCTATGGTCACAACTGAAGCATGTCAGAGCACTTACTTTACTCAGTAAGCCCTTAGGTGAAAAAGTAATATCGTACTCACACAGTTCATACAAAGGTTTACCAGCAAAGGCTCCTGAGAATAAGGAAATTTACCTGCCCATACAAGTAATTTTCCTTTACCCTAATACATTATGCAATCTACTACTGCATCTAATACCTACTAGGGCACTCGCCTTTCTCAACAAGCTCTCGAGCAAAGAGTTTGCCCCGCCCATAACACGTACCATGTTATACTAGCAAAAATACTGATACTATTGTAATACATTATTCAGTCCGTCATTATTTTGTATCTCTCATCTGTTCATATTCTTAGCTTTGACATTTCATTGCATTTCACTTTATGTGGCTCTTTCCCATTTTACATTGTTCACATTTCATATTTCATTTCCCTTTCATTTCATTATTTTCATTTCATTTCATGCATTCATACTACAACTCCTTTTAGCTGTACGTCAGTTAGTCCATATAATTATGTGCTAAATCTGCTGCTACTACTCCTTTTAGCTATCATCAGTTAGTCTACAACTCCTTTCAACTGTTCATCATTTACATGATTACATTAACAATCACATGTAGCATAATTCATATAACATTTTCATTCTCAGTGCATTCCTTGTATAACCTGCATCTCATACATATAACATAATTTACATAAAATTTCCATTTTACTTATGCCACACAATTTAGCAGTAAAATTCAAACATTTCCTATAAAATAAGCCAACCTACATTTAAAATTCATATACTAAAAAAAAACCTTTAATTTCTTACATAATTATCCTAAAAAATATTTCACTTACATCAGTTCATTTTCACATATACATAACTAATAAAACAACCCAAGGCTCAGAAATCATAATTTAAAAGGTTGGCATTTTTAACCCATAAGAAAACATATACATATATACCTAACATAATACATTTATCCGTTTAATTCATAAAACCTGGTTTAATATATATTTCCCCTTATCTGGTTTCTTGAACTACGCCAATAAGAACCCCCAAAAAGATACCTGCAGCACTCACTCGAACCCTGAAACAAAAACCCTAGTTTAATCAGATAAGCCCCAAATAATCTATTATTTCCGCATTTCCTCAACCTATAAACCTCAAGTAAGCATTTAAAACCCCAAAACTAAGAATCTTAACCCTTACCTCAACTTTGGAGCATTTTTGGAAAAGCAGCATTTAAAACCCCAAAACTAAGAATCTTAACCTTTACCTCAACTTTGGAGCATTTCTTGAAAAGCCAAGTTTAGAAATCTACTCTACTAGATGTGTAGAGAATCTTCCCTAGAACACTGTAGTGGTCTCCATTTGTTGATTCGGGTTGTATTCGGGCCAAATTTGAAGAGAGAAGGGAGAGGAAACATTTTAAAAAGAGGAAGAAAGGAAGGAAAATGAATTGTTCACCAAGAAGCTTTCCCAAATCCTTTTTTACATGGAGTTGCCACGTGGCCTCGTCGATGAGAAGATAGGATTCGTCAACGAGTCACAAGAAGAACTTTGTCGACAAGATATTGCGTTCATCGATGAAGCTTAAAATCCAAAATCTGCTAACTCGGGATCCCTTTGTCAATGAGGGACTGAACTTCATCGACAATCTCTAGAAGAACACTCATCGATGAAGACAGGATATTCGTCGACGAGGTCTGCTATTTTTCTTTCCAAAATTTTTCCTTTTCCCTTATTTTTTTATTTATTTATCCCACTTATTATCTTCCTAATTATTTTAATCATTATAATTTTTCAGATCATTACATTAGCTGCATGGTGTTCCAATATCCGTTGTATCAGATTGAGACCCATAATTCACCTCTCAGTTCTAGAAGAGTTTACAAAGAGCCTTGGGATCTCAGCTAACATTCAGTACAACATTTCATCCTCAAATCAATGGATAGTCAGAGAGGACGATACAAATACTGGAAAATATGTTGTGGGCCTGCGTACTAGATTTTGGAGGTAGTTGGATCAAGTATTTTCCACTAGTTGAATTTGCTTATAACAACAGCTACTAGGCCAGTAAGGGATGGCACCATATAAAGTGTTGTATGGTCGAAAGTGTCGATATCCACTATATTGGGATGATGTTGGTAAACGATGGATTTTGGGACCATAAATTGTATAGTAGACTTCTGATAAAATCACACTCATCAGGGAAAGAATTAGAACAGCTTAGAGTCGACAGAAAAGTTATGTAGATACCCGCTGACGAGAGCTGGAGTTTGGTGATGGGGATCATGTATTCTTAAAAATTGCACAAATGAAAGGAGTTATAAGATTTGGGGAAAAGGGTAGGTTTAGTCCTAGGTACATCAGACCATTTGAGAAGAAAGAATTGGTCCAGTTGCCTACAGGTTAGCATTACTTCTGACACTGTCTAGGATCCATGACGTGTTTCACATGTCTATGTTGAGAAAGTATGTCGATACACATGATTAGTCATGAGTCACTGAAGTTTAAAGATACCCTATCATATGAAGAATTGTCAGTTCAGATTCTGATCTAGAAGGAACAGGAACTACGCACCAAAAAGATCCCGTTGGTAAAAGTACTCAGGTGTAACCAAGTAGTTGAAGAAGTTTCATAGGAACTAAAGGAGAAAAGGTGTTAGAGATACCCATACATATTCAGTGGGGCTCAGCATTAACAAGGTAAAGGTGATAGTTCTATAAAATAACAATTTTAATTATTGGCTTGTATAGTGAAGGATAGTTGGTTATAACTCAGTTGTTTCTAGTTTTAAATTATGACTAGTTTATGGGGGAGTTTTGTTTTGCTTATTGTAATCTCTCAAAGGTTGTTTATGTAACCATGGTATTCCTCCGCCATAAGTGAGAGTTCTTAATAAATTTGGGACGAGGCCACTACGTGGGTAGCCGCCGGCTCTTTCTAGAGTCGGGTAAACAATTCAGTGATTTTCAGAGGAGATTGCAATAAGTAACGGTTAGCAAATTTCAAGGATGAAATTTTTATGAGGGGAGAATGTAGTGATTCCAAAAATTAAAATTAAAAATTAATTAATTAATTAATTTATTATTATTATTAATTAAATAATATAACATAATATATTATAATATAATATATATTTTATATATATATAACCTGAGATCAGGATTGTTCCTGATTCTAGGAGAAACAGAGCCCCCCCTTTTACGTTTCATCACTCTGTCTCTCTCTTTGTCTCTCTCTCCTCAACCTCACTCTCTCTCCTTAATTTTATTAGTGAAACCTATGCCAATTGAAGATCGAAAAATATCGTTGGGTTTCAATTTAGGCCACCAATGTTTTAATCAAGGAGATTTCGTGGTTTGGGTGTCGTAGGCACCACTCCTAGGATAAGGTAAGGGGAATAGATTATGTCCGGTATTTTCTAGAAATTCATCCAAATAAAACGAAGAATATAGTTACATAGTATCATATATGTGTTTTTTGAGTATTCAAGCTTGTGGAAATGGGAATTTTGAATTGTTATTGTTATATGTATATTTTTAGGAAACAGGTATTTTGAGGTTGAGTAAAACCCAAGAGATGATTTCACCATTACTTTTCAACAGAAAATATAGTTATCGCAAGCAGAATATTATATTATGAATTATTAACTCAAATTGTGTGGCATGAGATTAATACAAAATAATAATATGATAGTATTTTTATATAGAATTATAGTATGATAGAATTAACAGAGTTATAGAATGACCATGTTTAATACAGAGTAATAGTATGACAATGTTTTATACAGAGTTATGATATGACATAGTTTTTGTACAGAGTTACAGTATGACAGTGTTCTATACAGAACTACAGTACAACAGTATTTTATATAGAATTACAGAATGATAGTGTTCTATGCAGAACTACAACATGACAGTGTTTTATTCATACAGAATTATAGCATTATAATTTTATACCGAATTGTGAAATTGAGATTATGTTACTATATTATTTTATAAATCGCATTATATGGTTTAAGAACCTTGCATAGATACCAGTGCAGCCACACTGTTGTGAAAGTTTTGGTGGTATATAGTCGATTTGGCTAGTGAAGAGTAGAGTCACCCCCTGGAGTTCAGACCAGCTAGATAGGCAAATCATACTTACAGTTATAGTTATAGATACAGTTTTGACTTAGCCTGGTGGTAGGCCAGCCAAGGCTAGGTCCAGTTTTCGGACTACACAACCCAATCATGCAAGGTTAATTCATGATGTTGTATGATTATCCATTCAGGGAGGTTCTTTTATGCATATATGTGAATTTACGTATACATGAAAATTTATTCAACCAGAGCATGTTTTGAGAAGAAATTAAGTATTATTTTTAAAAATATAGGTGTAAGTACAGTTTTTTATGATTTCTCAATTAAAGTTAAGTTAAATAAAGGATGTGTTTTTACTACACTAAAACTCACGTTGCCACACATTGATAATATTCTATTCTGTCTTACTAAGATGTGCTTCACTCCTATAATTTCTAACATTTCAGGAAATCCAAGGAACCAAGCTTAGAGTCTCTGAGGCAAGGTTGGATAGTGTTTTATTTAGGGTAAGTATTTGTGAAGCACAGATATGTATATAGATAGACTTCGTGTGTCCAGGGATGTGTTATGAATGTTATTTGGGGATTTATTTATATAAATATGATGACATTAGAACTCTGGTATTTTGATTGGGATTTATTTATAATTATGCTTCCGCTGAGTATTATGATATGAGTTATGGACACGTGATCCTGGTACCCACCTCGGGTTACAAGATGTTCTAGTTGTGGTATGAAAGATTATGTATGGGGAATAGAACTCCAAGCCCCACCGGGTTCGGGGCATTATAGATATGATATTTGATCTAGTATTTACAATGTTATAATTTTTAGGGTCGTTACAAATGATCCCTAAAACATGAAATTATGGCTCTATAATGTTATAAATGTGAGATTTGAACACTAATATACAAGGAGAAAGAGCCAAAATTTAAGTGGTAGCTATTGGACTCAAATTCACCCTAAATTGATCAGTTAACTCCAAATTAGCCTAGAGTTTTGACAAAATTGACCTTGGACAAAATAAGGTGTCAACAACAGTCCCTCTTTATAAGTTTTTTACCACGATTTATTAGGATGTTTTCCTTCTAAGAATCATGACCACTATTGTGGTCACAAGGGCAATTTAGCTAATCATGCAAGTAAGCAATGGGAGAACACATATGTAAATAAGGGTTAAATTATAAACTACACATGTTCATGGTGAAATTTATAAACTAAAATGCTTGGCTAGGATGGGAGGGAAAAAAAATGAGAGATAAAGTAGAGTTGTGGCAAAGGACTGTTATCAAATCAATTGATATAGTGGTTGGATGACTACCAACCATCTCTACATTTGAAAGGATGTTGTGGTTAGATGTCTATCAACCATGTTTGCAAAAGGATATGGAGCCGCCTAGTAAGTACCAAGTCAATTACACAGGGGTATCCTGAGGAAAAAAACTAAAGGACTCGCCTAGTAAGAACCTAGCCAATTACATAGGGATTACTCACGCTTGAAAGAACACAGTGACTAGATGACAACCAATCATCCCTGCGAAGGGAATGTAGTGGTGGATGACTACCAAACATATTTACACTTGGAGTGATGCAATGATTGGATGAAAACCAATCATCTCTGAAAGGGTGAAAAGACATAGTAGTGGATGACTACCAATCATCTCTAAGCTTTAGGCATGTAGTGATTGGATGACAACCAATCATCTCTACAAAAAAAGTGAAAATACACAATGGCAGATGACTACCGACCATCTTTACGCTTGAAGGGATGCAGTTATTAGACAACAACCAATCATCTTTACATAGGGATGAAAAGAGGTAGTGGTGGATGAATACTGACCATCTCTACATTTAAAGGGATGCAGTGATTGGATGATAACCAATCATCTCTACAAAGGGATGAAAAGACTCAATGAAAAATGACTACTGACCATTTCTAGACTTGAAGGAATGTAGTGATTGGATAATAACTAATCATCTCTGTAAAGGGATGAAAAGATATAATGGCAGATGACTACAGTCCATCTCTATGCTTGAAGAGATGCAGTGATTGGATAACAATCAATTATCTCTACAAAGTGATGAAAAGACACAGTAGAGGATGACTATTGACCATCTTTATGCTTGAAAGGCATATAGTGATTGAATGACAATTGATCATCTATACACAAAGGGTGATAAGACACGATGGTGGATGACTACCAACCATATCTATGCTTAAAGGGATACAATGATTAGATGGCAACCACTTATCTTGATAAAGGGATGAAAAGACGTAGTGACAGATGACTTCCAACCATCTTTACACTTGAAGAGATGAGAGATTGGATGATAATCAATCATCTTCACATAAGGATGAAAAAATGTAGTTCCAGATGACTAATAACCATCTCTACATTTGAAAGGATGCAGTGATTGTAAAACAACCAATCATCTCTGCAAGGGAATGGAAATACCTAGTGGCAGATGATTACCGACAATTTCTACACTTAAAGGGATAGAGTGATTGGATGACAACCATTCATCTCTATAAAGGGATGAAGAGATGTAGTGGTAGATAACTACTGACCATCTCTATTCTTGAAAGGATATTGTTATTAGATGACATCCAATCATCTATATAAAGGGATGAAAAGATGTTGTGGTAGATGACTATTAACCATCTCTACGCTTGAAGCGTATGTAGTGATTAAATGAAAACCAATCATCTTTGCACAAGGGATGAAAAGATGCAGTGGCAGATGACTACTGACCATCTTTATGCTTGAACAATATGCAATCATCGGATGATAGCCAATCGTCTTTGCACATGGAGATAAAATGCATAGTGGCGGATGACTACTGACCATATATTCGCTTAAAAGTATTTAATTATTGGATGATAACCAATCATCTCTAAGGAAGGATATAAGAGCCACCTAGTAAGAACCTAGTCGATTGCAGAGGGGTGTCTCAAGGTAAAAGGTAACCATCGATGGGGAATGCATTGCTATTTTAGGTTTAAATGAAAAAAGAAACCATCAGTAGGGAATGGGCCACCAGCCTGAGGTCGAATGAAGAGAACCACAAGTGGGCAATGCGCCACCATCTTGGAGTTGAATTGTTTGTGTTTGGATTTCAAAGAAGTCTTAATAGAAATGGTTTGGTTGATAATAATCACCAATCCAGAAGATGTTTCTTTGTAGAGGAGATGCACCATTTAAATGACTTGTCATGAATAATGCTAATATAAATGACATGATGATTCTAGACTTGGTAGTAAGACATGCTACTACTTGTCTAGACTCAATGTTGAATGTAAATGTTATTTTTTATCTTTGATTTGAGCTTTAATTGGAATGTCATGCATGTATTATTTTAGATGCTAGATACAAATGTCCTACATTATTTTACTATACTATCTTGCAAGTAGATCAAATCTGATGAGAAAGGTCAGATATGACGCACAAGTATTTGCGTTCGAGTCCGTGACTTGAAACATTCAATTTCTTTAAATTCCTTTAATCAAAATACATATTTCTCCTAATTGTGAAATTGTGTTCTTGAACACTTTTAAACTCTGACCTACCTTGCCCTAATATACCAACTTGAGCTCATTCTTGCCTTGTATTTATGATTTAGCCTTTCATTGCCTCGGTTTTTGAATCTTATTGACTCCTAATGCATAATATATAATGATGACAAGCATGATGCGGATTGCATAGTTGGATTTCATAGCGTCTAGCCACTGAAAGTTATTTCAAATATCTTACTTTTGTTTACAACCTTGCATGTGATTAATAGGGAATTAGCTACCTTTGGGTCTTGAATTTTTTATTTGAGTAATTTAAAATTCAAATAACAAAGATGTAGATAGAGACAGGTCTCCAATTTGGGGAAATTATTTAAATAATTAAGAGCTAAATTGTGTGCGTCTACTAGGTTTCAAGCTGGTTTTGTGGACGATGGCTTCACTCATGCTTGAATTTTTGCCATATCAATGTCAACTTGGACATCTAGCTCACCAGACAATCAAGTTGTAAAGCTTTGTAGTTTTTATAGCCTTTACTCTAATCAATAGTTTCCCGAGTTTGCTTCACTTTCTTTTGCTTTTATAATACTGCTTTTGATAAGGATTTAGTGTTATGCCTTTCAGGAACCTTGAATTATGTTTTATTTCTCCTATTGCATTGCTTCTTTTGATAACACACCCTTTCTTTTGAGTAAGCTGCAACCCATCATTCTCTAATCATGATTTGAGCTTTGTGGGGAATTGATATTGATGTTTTACTCTCAAAGTGGTCTTTATGACACAGAACGAAATGTAGGCCAAGATTAGGGACTAGAAACAAAGGGAAACAATGGCTTAAAAACCCTTCCCCAAAGTGACATTTTGCCCTAAGTTGGGTGGGGAGTTGACCAAACTTGCTACAAAGAACAAGCTACCTACATAAGTTTTCAGGTTCAGGTCATTACATAGTTTAGGCATGTATTATGCATGCAATTCATTTAAGGTGAGGAGGCATTTGACAATCAAATTAGGACTTTCTTTTAGATTGTAATTTAGATTGGCGTTATTGGGCATAAAAAAGAAAGGAATAAAAGGCTCAACATTATTGATTTGATTAGGTTATTTTTCTAATGATTGCATGTCCAAGTTATGACTTTGATATTTTTTCATTATTTATGCCTTACTTTTGCTATTGCTTTTGGGCGGTATTTAATTTTTCTTGTGATGTTTGCCCACTTTTCTTGAATGTTGCTCATTTTTTTTTAGAAACTTTACTTTCTTCTTTCTTTCATATGTTGGATACATCTATGATGTCCTAGTGTGGTGGGTGATCCTTTGATAGGGTATTCAAAAAAATAAATAATCATAAGCTCAAAAGGGTTACCAAGGGATTTGCATGTATACTTTCTGCTCACACTTTAATTGATTCACTACATGCAAAAGGGGACCTAATACCCAAGGTAGTTAAGTGACTTGAGAACAACATGGCTTAGTGGTTCATTTAAAGCTCAAATAGCTAGCAAATGACATCAATATAGTAATGAACATTTAGATATACAAATTGACCAAGGAGGGCCACCTATCATGTAGTCAAGACATCAAAAACTATGTCTGTAATGCCCCAAACCCACCAAGTGGGGCCCGAAGGTTACATGTTCCAAACACCTGTTTCTCACACCATACACCACAATCATGCAACGGAATTAAAATAAATAACCTCAATTAAATACCAAGAGTCTATCTATATATATATATATATATATATATATATATCCCAAAAACAACTGCAACCATCTGTTTATATTACATTCCAACATTTATAAACATAAACTACACATAAACTGTTCATATATTTGCCCCAAAGTTTACCAAAATAAAATACTACCCTACCTAGAGCTCTAAGCTTGATCTCTTGATGGACCTGAAAATAAAATCATCCCCTAGGGTGAAACACATCTTAGTAAGGAAAAATAAATCATAGTAGTGTGTGGCAGGGAGTTTAAATAAATATAGAATAAATTCATTTGTGTTTCACTAACGACAGTAGCTAAGAAAACGCATCATTAACAACAATACAATCATCTAAAATCATACACGCATTCATAAATATTTTTACAAATAAAATCCCGAGAATAAGGAAGATTACCCACCCATACAAGTAGTTTCCCTCTGTTTTTGTACTAATATCAGGTCACTCACCTTACTCAGTAAGCTCTCAAGCTATGTATATAGGCAAAGTCTCCAAGAATAAGGAAGATTACCCACCCATAAAAGTAGCTTCCCTCTCCTCTGGTACCAAATTAGAAATCACTAGGGCACTCGCCTTTCTAAGCAAGCTCTTGGCAAAAATTTTACTTTACCATAAATATACATACAATTAAATTAACATACTGTTTATCTTATCAAACCACATTCCACACAAACTATCCACACAGGAGAACACTGTCCACACAAGACTCTCATTCATACAAAACACACGGTCCACACAGGACTGTCCACATAGAACTCACACCCACACAGGATACACGGTCCACACAGGACTAATATTTTCAAATAATACACGGTCCACATAATCACCACTATCCACCAGTACTAATCCCCATGACCTACCCGTAGTATATCAGTAAAACAACCTCTTCAGGCCTGCTAATGCTCTACCCCAATATGTAATGTAGTGACCCAAAGAAAAATAGCATTTTAATAACAAGAGGGAGAGAAAACAGATACAGAAACAGAAAGAGGTCGTAGACTTCGTCGATGACATTGCATTTTGGAGATAATATTAAATAATAATAATTTCAAGGAAATTGCTCAGCTTCATCGATGAACACAGGGTCTCGTCAACGAAGGTCTTTAGAATTTCGTTGACGAACATATGGCTTCGTTGATGAGAAAATACCGAGAGGCGGTTTGGGCTACTCTGAATTTCGTCGACGAACAGAGGGCCTCGTCGATGAATTTTGTGAAGGGCTCATCGATGAACGTAGGGTCTCGTCGATGAACCTGACCCTATAAATATGGAGAAAATCGAGATTTTGTCCTTCTCTCGCCGCTCTCTCTCTCCTACGACTCCCTCTTCCTTCTCTCTTCATTTTCAGCCCCATTGGTCGCTGGATCGACGATCCGAAGCTACGACGATGCTTCTAGTGGAGTTCTCTGCGAATCTTCCAGAGCGGATCGTCGAGAAATCAGAGTTGGAAATGATCCCAAATTCAGGGTAAGCCCTTTTAGCCACTTTTTGGCCTCATAGCAGTTATAGGAAATAATGTAGGTAGGAAAATACTGATGTTTAGTTCTGGCAAATATTGGTTTCAGGGTGTTTTGTAGGAGGCCCTGTGGGTGTTAGGCTTGTATTCCCTAGGGGCTTTCCACTAGTCAGGTAAGGGAAATATGCTATGCTAGGAAAGTTCTGAATATTATGCAATTTATTTATTTACGAAAATTATGTATTTTAGTATGGTGTGGCTTATGATTATGTATATAGTACAGGGATATGTTTATGAATTTAGTTTCATGATTTTACGAATTTCAATATTATGATTATACGCATTTCAGTACCATGATTATACAAATTCCAATACCATGATTTTACGATATTTTAGTACCATGATAACACGAATTCCAGTATTACGAATATGCAGTTCCATGTTATGATTATTCAAATTTCAGTACGACACGCAGTATAATGGTTATTTCAGTACTTCAAAATCATGGTAAATCAGATAGACATGTATATAGAAATATATTATACGATATTAGACCCTGTTGGACTTGCAGCTACAGAGCACAGTACTGTTGCTATGGATACTATGTTACTTTATGAGTGCAACCACCTATTCAAATATACGTGGTACGGTCGACCACCTAGCCCCTAGAAGAGGTTAGGTTCCCCATCCAGATATGGGTTGAGGAGGGCAGGTCGACTAACGGAGTTCAATGATTTATTCCTGGTTGGCCAGCCAGGGTAAATCCCGCCTACGGGCCGCACAACCTCATCATGAGGGGCATGTCATGACATAGATAGCCACAGGGAACAGTTTCAGTTACTATTATTTATGTATTGATTTACAGAAACAGGGATCCTACTATATACACTAGAAGTATTTTGAATTATAACCATAATACTGATATGTTAAGCAATAGGAAAAAGGGGTGGTGTGCTTTATTACTTGTACTATACCTTGGTACTCAATTATTCATGTTTATATGAAACAGATTTCATGATATATAGTAGTTCATTTGCCACACACTAGTAATAGCATATTTCTTCTTACTGAGCGTTGGCTCATCCCAGTGTTGAAACATTTTTCAGGTGATCCAGGTAGGCGAGCAGACCAGGCTCGCAAGTAGAGGGACGTCTGTAGTGCCCTGTCAGCAAAGTGAGTACAGAGTCAAATTTTTTTGTATTAACCCTAGCTAGTTTAGGGTATTTTTGGGGAAGAGATGTATTTATATTTTGGGAAAATAGTGATATGTATATAACTCTGGTATTATATTGTATGGATATGTTTATTATGATTTACGCTTCTTGCTGCTTAGGTTAATGACGTAGATGGTATCTGAGTCTATATATATATAAAAAAATCATGATAATTAAGCAACTCGTTATAGTTTGGTATCAGAGCCTAGGTTTGTTAGGTTCTATAGACTTTAGAATGCAACAGAAGCCATACCAGAGTATAGGAAAAGAATTTGGGGTTTGTTCTGTGTCTGGGTACAGGATTACCGTAGTGGTTTCTGTGCTTTTCATGGGGTGACGATTTCAGGAAAAACATAGTAAACTATTGTCGGGTCGTGTGTCTAGATGACAGGACTGGATATTGGGTAGAGACAGGGAAGATAGTTAAATGTGAGTGGGTATAGGATAGGTCCTTATAGGGGATAAGATGCTTAAGTATGTTTCTTGTTTTCAGGATGGATTCAGGAAAATGATTTAAGTATGTTTCTTGCTGCTTAGGTTAATGACGTAGATGGTATCTGAGTCTATATATATATATATATATATATATATATATATATATATATATATATATATAATCACGATAATTAAGCAGGTCGTTATATGTAATGATAATATATGAACTCCTCAGGCCTGCCAACGTATATCATGATTACATCTAGGCAATATAACGAACTCCTCGGGCCTGCCAATGTTATATTGTGATACACACAAATAACCACACAAAATGACTCATATAGATACATCATATTATTTATCACGCAGCAATCTCAAGCAGTCAGTATTTACAACCAAATCTTTATTCACAAATAAACTCTACTCACAACTAGCCACAATCCAACAGCATATTCCAACATTCGACACTCACAACAGCCAATTAAAATTATGAAAGGTGTATTCCTGCCACACAATTTCTTTTCCATATATATATATATAGCAAAAGTGAATATTTTTCCAATGCCTAACTTATCAGATAAATCATACCTAAATATATATATATATATATATATATATATATATATATTTGAGTACTCAAATTACCTGGTTTAAAATTAATAAAAACCTACTATAATTAATTTTCCTTACCTAGTTTCCTAAATTATGCCCGCGAAAATCCCGTAGCGTTGCCTGAGGCACTCACCCGAACCCTAATTCAAAAACCTGAGTTTATCAATCCAAACTTCAATAATATGCTATTTTAACATTCCTTAGCCCCTATATACTCCATATTAATAATAAAACTTAAAAATACCCTACTTACCCTGATTTTAGGATGGTACCCTGGAACCCTAAATTGAAATTCCACTCCGCCTAAGTTGCAGAGAATCTTCCTAGGAGTCTCGTGGTGGTTCCTGATCGTCAATCCGGGCTGAATTAGGTCCAAAATTGAAGAAAGAAGATGAAGAAACCGTAGGGTAGGGAGATAAAATCATGAGGAGAGAAAAAATATCGCTTAAAATGAAAGCAAACCTTTTTATAAGTAAGGCTTCATCGATGAGACACGTGAATTCATTGACGAGCCCAAGAAGACCATTAGTCGACGAAGTCAAGAGTTTGTTGATGAAATTCAGAAATATCTGAAACCTCTCTCGATAAATCTTCATTGACGAGATACACATACTTGTCAACGAGAACCAGAAGGACGTTCGTCGACGGGTAGAATTACTTTGTCGATAAGTCCCTGCTTGATGCCTTTTTCAATTTTTCTTTTCCTTTTCTTTTGTCCTCTTTTTTTTCCTTTATTCATTTGTTTTATTTATTTTCCAAGTTCAGGTTACTACATTCTTCCCCCCATACAAAATTTCATCCTCAAAATTCATTAATCCATCATTTTTCACAACTTAAATACTAACCACATTCACAATGTTAAATAAATTCTAACACCCAAATCATCGAATCACTTAAAATCAAACAAAATTATTGCTTATTCAAACATAAACATATTACCTACACCTCTAGCATTGTTCCCTTCAGTAGTACCAAGCATATAAACACGCGTCGAGCCGCTGCCGCCACGACGTATCGGGGTATTTCTCTTATTCTGATCAAGAGCGGGTGCATTGCTCGGTGGAACTCGACAATCACGAGCTATGTGGCCATTCCTACCACACCTATAGCACACGGTATTCCCACCTCAGCATTCCCCCCAATGCCTCTGGTTATATTTGGCATAAAGGGGGCGGAATGAATTTTTTTGATATTCTCGATCGGCCCTATTGGACCTCTAACCCCCAACATCTCGATCTCCCCTCAAGGAATCTTATCGGATATCAGTATATGAGCTAGAAGGAATGGATCTCTTCTTTTTCTGATTCGATTCTGCCTTACTTTCCTGTATGATGGCCTCAACTATCATGGCCCTATCTACCAGCTCATAGAAACTCTAAGTCAATAATTCCACAGCTGAGTGCATATCCCCTGCCTCAATACTCTCTCAAACATCTGAGATTTCAGCAGCTCATCCAGGACCATATGTGGAGCGAAAAGAGATAATTCCAAAAATTTGGCCACATACTGTTGCACGGTCATAGATCCCTAGGTCAAATGCGGAAACTCTTCTATTTTAGCTGTCTGGGTGGCGGCGGGGAAATACGGGTCAAAGAACATTTCCTTAAAGCGACTCCAAGTGAAGACTGCAAGTCCCAATTGTTGCTCTTCTATCTACTTCACTGGGCTCCACCACCTTTTTGCTTCCCCCACCAGCTTGAAGGTAGCGTATTGTACCTTTTGCTTCTTAGTACGGTGCAGAACAGTTAGGAGTTCTTCCACTTCCTGAATCTAGTCCTCGGCTACGATTGGATTTGCACCCCTACAAAAGTCAGCGGACTCATCCGAGTGAACTACTAAAAGGTGCAGCACCTCTCAGCTAGTGGCTGATCCCGCTCTCTTCGAGCTTCCTTCTTAGCCTAACGTGATATGCTATGCAGCACCGCCGAGACATCAACGTCATCCTCACTAGAGGTATCTATGCATATATCTCCCCCAATATCAACATCCTTCCCCCTAGAATCCATCTTGAAGACAGAATAAAAATAAGCTTATAATCTCTCATTTATCACAACTAAAACAAGTTTGACACAAAAAGTTAATATAACATATAAGTTCTAATCCACAATTCATTCATATCGTCTTACTATAGAATCGTAACACCAACACAACAACGTGCTCAACCGACCTATCATTCCAACTATGTGCCCAAATTCCAGTCCCTTAACCCAGAAACGAAACCATTAATGGATTTTTCATAGTTTTCCATAAATCGTCACCCCTGGAAGAATACAGAAGACCATCAAAGGATCTCCGCCTCCAAGTTTCCAGACCACTATTCCTCCTAACCTACCCACTCTTATGCTTATCCTAACTCGAACTTATACTCTGGTATTAATTATCCTTAAAGTTTGTAATACTGTTAGGCTCTGATACCAACTATAACGCCCCGAACTCGCCAAGTGGGACGTAAAGGTTACGTGTTCCAAATTCCTATTTCTGATACCATACACCACAATCATGCAGCGGAATTAAAATAAATAACCTCAATTTAAATACTAGAGTCTATCTATATATATCCCAAAAACAACTACAACCATATGTTTATATTACATTCCAGAATTTATAAACATAAACTACATATAAACTGTTAATATAGTCACCCCAAAGTTTACCAAAATAAAATACTACCCTGCCTGGAGCTCTAAGCTTATTATCCTGATGGACCTAAAAATAAAATCATCCCCTAGGGTGAGACACATCTTAGTAAAGAAGAATAAATCATAGCAGTCTGCGGCAGAGAGTTTAAATAAATATAGAATATATATTCATTTGTGTTTCACTAACCACAATAGCTGATAAAATGCATCATTAACAACAATACTATCATTTGAAATCATACACGCATTTATAAAATATTTTTACTAATAAAACCCTGAGAATAGGGAAGATTACCAACACATACAAGTAGCTTCCCTCTGCTCTTGTACTAATATCAGGGCACTCACCTTACTCAGTAAGCTCTCGGGTTACGTATATAGGAAAAATCTCCAAGAATAGGGAAGATTACTTGCCCATACAAGTAGCTTCCCTCTGCTCTGTTACCAAACTGGAAATCACCAGGGCACTCGTTCTTCTCAACAAGATTTTCGCATAAATTTTACTTTCCCGCAAATATACATACAATTAAATTAACATACCGTTTATCTTATCAAACCAAAATTCACATAAACTATCCACACAAGACTCTCATTCATACAAAATACATGGTCCACACAGGATTGTCCACACAGAACTCACACCCACACAGGATACACGGTCCACATAGGACTGGTCCACACAGAACTAACATCTTCACAGAATACATTTTCCACACACGCATCACTATCCACCAGTACCGATCCCCATGACCTACCTGTAGTATATCAATAAAACAACCTCCTCAGGTGTCCGCCAATGCTCTACCCCAATATGTAATGACAATATATGAATTCCTCAGGCCTACTAACGTATATCGTGATTACATCTAGGCAATATAACGAACTCCTCAAGCCTGCCAATGTTATATTGTGATACACACGAATAACCTCACAAAATGACTCATATACACACATCACATTATTTATCATGTAGCAATCTCAAGCAGCCAGTATTTACAACCAAATCTTTATTCACAAATAAACTGTACTCACAACTAGCCACAATCCAACCGTATATTCCAGAATTTGGTACTCACAATAGCCATATAAAATTATGAAAGGTGTATTCCTGCCACACAATTTCTTTTCCATATATATAGCAAAAGTCAATATTTTTCTAATGCCTAACTGTTTAGATAAATCATACCTAAATATATATATTTTTGAATACTCAAATTAACTGGTTTAAAATTAATAAAAACCTACTATAATTAATTCCCCTTACCTAGTTTCCTAAATTACACCCGCAGAAACCCCGTAGCATCGCCTGCGGCACTCATCCGAACCTTAATTCAAAAACTTGAGTTTATCAACCCAAACTTCACTAAAATGCTATTTTATCATTCCCTAGGCCCTATATACTCCATATTAATAATAAAACTTAAAAATACCCTACTTACCCTGATTTTGGGATGGTGCCCTAGAACCCTAAACTGAAATTCCGCTCTACCTAAGTTGTAGAGAATCTTCTCCAGAATCTCATGGTGGTTCCTGATCGTCAATTCGGGCCGAATTGAGTCCAAAATCGAAGAAAGAAGGTGAGGAAACCGTATGGTAGGGAGATAAAATTGTGAGGAGATAAAAAATATCGCTTAGAATGAAAGCAAACCTTTTTATAAGCAAGGCTTTGTTGACGAGACATGTGAATTCATCGATGAGACATGTGAATTCGTTGACGAGCCCAAGAAGACCGTTCGTCGATGAAGCCGAGAGTTCGTTGATGAAATTCATAAATATCTAAAACCTCTCTCGGTTGATCTTCATCAACGAGACACGCATACTCGTCGACAAGAACCAGAAAGACATTCGTCAACGAGTAGAACTACTTCGTCGGCGAGTCCCTACTTGATTCCTTTTTCAATTTTTTTTTTCCTTTTCTTTTATTCTCTTTTTTTTTTCCTTTATTTATTTTTTATTTATTTATATTCCAGGTTCGGGTTACTACAATGTCCCAAAAGGGCTAGATTATATATCAAGGATTTAACTAGCAAGAAGCCCACTTTGTTTTCAAAACACAGTCTCCTCTTTTCTTGTTTTTCTCTTTTATTTTTCATTTTCTTTTTTTCTAATACATGATTTCCCTACAACGCCTTGGGTTTTCATCAATATGATCCATTGAAATTTGAATGGTAAGTCCTCTATTTTTCTCAATCATCTTATTGACTAGGTGTGCCAAGTCTAACCTTATCACTAAGTTGCGAAAACTGGAAAAGCCATTTTCCCCAAAATTTTCTAAAACATATGCAAAGCAATACAACATTTAACAAAACTAGTTTATAAAATGAGATTAAACGAAGAGATGTGTTTTCATATGCATCTTATATTATTAGAAATTAAAATGCTTCAAAACCTCAAAGACAAGCCCATAGGGCATAACCCTTTTATTATAAACAAACAAAAGAAACAACTGACGGATACAACTATAATCTAATATCCAAAGACTTTTCGATTGTCAAAAAGGAAGTTCTTTGAAATAATTTGCACCCAAGCACCTTCTACTTCAGTTGTTCCCAACTAATTCTCATGGTCTTCTCCCATGATATTCACTATTGTTTTCTCATGGTTAGGTAGCGGATTACCATGTATAGTCAAATTTTCTAAGTGATTGAAATTAAGCCACTTTGCATCTCTTAATTCTTGCACCACTCATTTGAATGTCCAATAATCCCATATTTTGTGCTCGGCTTGGTCGACATGATATTCACATTTAGCATTTGGGTCATACCACTTGGGTTATAGTGGTTGTTTTAGTGCTATAGGCATTGGGACAACCATGTATTAATTCACTACATGGGGGAACAATTCTCTGTAAGTCATGGGTATGGTTTTAATTGGCTTTCCTTTTCATTTGGGGGGGTTTCCATGTCCGGCTGATGGCTGAGTCTGGTGTTGGTGTGCCAACATGTGCACTTCTCCCTCTTTTTTTTTTTTTTTTTCATCCTACCATCTTTGCATTCAATTCCTCATCTTCTTTACATCCTATTCCTTAACTTAATATTTTAATTTTCCACCCTTTTATTCCTATTTTGACCCTATCTCTAGTCTTAATGAGATAGTAAAAATCCTTAGTGGTGCTTCCCGCCATCTTGTTATAATAGGTGTGATTCAAGGTGTTCAAAAATAGAGTGATGGCTTCTTCCTCGAGTATAGGAGGCTTTGCCTATGCTACTATATCTTGCCACCTATAAGTATATTCCTAAAAAGACTCCTTGGTCTTCCTTTCCATGTTTTACATAGCCAACCTATTAGGCACCATATGGATCGCATATTTGTACTAGGTCATGAAAGCATTACTTAGGTATCTCCATGTGTGAATTCTAGCTCTATCTAGTTGGAGGTACCATCTCATTGCAAACCTTGTTAGACCATCTTGAGAGGAGTACATTGAAATTAGGAATAGCTTCCCAATAGGGGGGTGAATTGGCTTTTAAAATTTTCTTTAAATTCCTTTTTAGAATTCTTAAACTTATTTTATTTCTTTTAACCAATTCGTGACTTATTTGTTTAATTTGTTAAGCACTCAAGAACTTAGTTTCTTTATTTAATCCTTAACCATACAAACATCCAATAATTCAACCAAAGCAATCAACTATAATTAGAAAGCAAACAAACAAGCTAATACACATCACTTGTGTAATATAAAAACTCAAAATGGTTGTTTGTTGATATTTGCCAAATTTGAACCAAGCCCTGTAGTGAATGAGAATTTATGCTTGCTGATGTAAAGCCCTATATAAATGAATCCAATCACTCTTTCCAAATATTTAGAATTCAAATAAACTCTGGGTAAATCTATCTTTGGGATGTTAACCAACGTACTCTCGTATGGTTTCCACAAGATATGGTATAACCAAAGTACTCCCTTTCGATTTCCGCAACCCAAATCAAAATTAAACCTTAAGTTTGTTTGATTTCCAAATATACATAGTTTATATGATTTTCAAATTTAAACCATCCACGCAATTTAAATATGCGTTGAAAATAAAGAATAGGGAAAGAGAGTGAGACGGAGATTTTTACGAGGTTCAGCTTCAACACAGCCTACGTCCTCGCCTTTGGAAAACCACCAAAGGATTCACTAAACTTGTTCTGTTGACAGGTGGAACAAACCTTTACAACACTCCCTCATTAAGGCTAAAGTCCCCTTTCTCCAAAAGATGTCCCCTCGTCCGATCACTCCTTAACTAGGCTAGAGCCCACCTCTCTAAGCAATATCCCCTTGCTTAGCCAATGATCCAAACAATCGTTGAAATCATCAATCTACAAGAAAAATAAAAAGAATAGTTGTGTACAAGAAACACTCTCTAAAAAGAGCAAGTTAGTACAAGTTCAGCACTATATACTTCAATGTAAAATATCAATATGAAATAGAATGAAGCTCAAGTGTAGAATTCACCAATATCCTTCTAAGATGAGGATTAAGCAGTAGGAATTCAGAGGAGGAAGGATGAGCACTTTAGAATATCTTAGCAAAAGAGTTTTGCAATGAGTGAGCAAGAGAACTTGTAAGAACAAAAGTGCTTCAGCTTCTCAAAATAGGTTTTTCAATTCTTGGATGTATTTTGATTTGCAAAACTATGTATTTATAGGCTTTCAAACAAGTTTCCTTGTTGCTACAGTTTCCTTAAAAAGTTTCCCAAGTTGTTAAAAAATTTGGAGCTCAAAACGGCTATATTTTAAAATATTAGAATTTAAAATTTTGCCCATTGAATAGTATTCAGATATCTGAAGAGTCGAGTTCAGTCATCTGAAGTTCCTGAAACCCCTTAAAAAATGAACTGGACATAGGGTCAGATGTCTAAAGAGAGGGCTCAGACGTCTGAAGTGTCAAGTTCAGATGTCTGAAGTGTCTCGTTCAGTCATCTGAACAGCTACTGCCTGTTTTAGTTTTGTCCAAAAAATCTTCAAACATCTGAGGTGTTGAGTTCAGACGTCTGAAGTGGTTCTATGTGCTGTTCAGATAGCTGAAGTGCCTCTCGTGAACAGTGTTCAAATGTTTGACAACAGTGACCCAGCTTCAGTTTTTTGACCATAACTTTTTCTATATAATTCTAAATTAGGTGTTTCTGGTTTTAAAAGAAAGCTAAAAGAAAATCCTACAACTTTCATGTTGAACATAGTTTAAAATAATTATATCTTTATATAGAACAATTCATCTCAATGCGGATGTATAAAAACTTATAGCATTTGGGAAAACTCTTTTTGGTGCTTTTCATTCCAAAAATGATTCTAACCTTTTTAAAAATAATTTTTGACCTTATAAAAATATTTTCCAGGTATTATAAAAGGTATCTAGGTCTAAGAAGTTAACCTAAGAGCTTCAAAATATTTCAAACGATATTTTAAACATTAAAGCACTTACATAAAGACTTCTAAGACTTTTTTCATTCTAGGTTCTTGAGTCTTCATGCTTTGTCCTTGGATTGAGTCCATCTTTTCTTCAAGATTTCATATTCTTTGAGCTTTCTCACTTCGACTTTCTTTGACTCTTTTTACTTTAAACATTCCTTGGCATGCATGACCTCATATTCTTCAAGGTTTAATATATCATCTTTAAATCCATGCTTTGACTCATTTAAGCTTCATTTGATCCTTGCGAGCACTTTGACCTTACTTTCTCATATATGAGCCCTAAAATATCATTACTCACACAAATATGTTAAATTCCACTTGTTTTTTAGTATCAAAACAAGATAATTAGATAAGTCTTGTAAGGCCAACATACATCAAGAGCTTATCATTGTGCACACACATCACCATCTTGCTACAATATATCAATAGATATGTTTAGGGACACTTGGAGCCATCATAATTCTCAAACTCAAGTGTTTTAAATTTGGCTAGAATTACAACATTCGAAACCAAACATAGCTCAAAAGCATCTACTAGCCCTATATAGCTATTTCCCTCCACTACTCTATCTCTCTTTAGTCCTTGTGTACCTTTGCTTAGTTTGATTTAAGTTCTTATATTCTTGCCATACTAACTAACCTTTCTTTTTTCATTGAATTTGGCATCATTTCTAGCATACCCTAGGCTTGTGGTAGCTTCCTTGTGATTAAACTTTGAGCAAGAGGGTCTAATCCACGCCCTTCCTTGGGAGTCTCTTTTTAGTTAAGCTATTCAAGGTCCACCATTACTCTTTCTCCTTTGATAGTATTGGCAAATATTGCTAATAGTTGATTCATCTATCTCTAAAGAGCCTTTATGTCTTGACTGACCTCCTCTTGATTCTATTCCAACCTAATAAGCCTTGCTTCCACCTACTTTGCCATTGTTTGTGCTTGACATCGAGTGAGTGGCGCAATAGTGATTTTCCTTTACAAAGATCAGGTAGAGGCCAATTGTATTGACAAGGTTATTCATTATATTAGGGGAAAGTTTGGATGCTTATGAATGGATGCATGGATGCATGAATGTCCATATAAATGTATGAGTGCATAAGTGCATAAATTTATGAATAACCAATTGAAGGTATAAGTACATGTGTGCATGTATGTATGAATGACTATGTGAAGGTGTGAATGCATGAATGTAATAATAAATGTTGTTTTGACTATAACCTATGACTAGATGAGTGAATGAATGGAGGAAGACTCCTATGATTATAACCAAATAATCTATGGATATCCTTATCTTAAGTTGATAACTTGGTTAAATGATGCTCTTGAGTTAAGCACACACAAATGAATCGACACTTGTAATGCTTGAGACTAACATCTATGTATTGGTGCTCCTAGATAGGAAAATAGATGCTCCATATTGGGAGGGAGTGCAATAATTATGGGTCAAATATGGATGACTACATGCTCATTGGTAGAGCATAAGATAGTGATACATTAAAGCATAAATTGATGAATGCTCAAATATGGGACATTGGAGATAGATGCTCAAAAACTAAAACTATATGATTGCATGCTCAAGTTGAGTAGGTAGAGAGGATGCTAAATGGATGGAATTCCATTCATTGAGCATATGTGATGATCTACCAATAAATTGAGCATGGAAAGGTAGATGTTTAAAGAGTTCCTCACAGGCTGAGCATAAAAGGATTTTCTAAATTGAAGAAAATAGATGCTTAAAAGCATAGTTGTTCTCATACTCTCAGATTGAGTATGGAAAAGTAGGGCTTATAACAGTAGGAATACTGATGCCCCTAAAAATAAAAGGAAAAACATAAAATCATAGGAGAATGCTCTTGGTGGAGCCTAAGTAGATGCTTAAATTTTAAAAGGTGACTTGATGCTTTGAGATTGATTAAGAACAAATGGGTGCCTAATAAAAAATGGATGCTCATAGATTAAACATTGCATATAGATGCTCTAGATAATATAAGTGGGCTCCCAAATTGGGCACTAATAGAGGGGTGGCCCTTAGGTTAAGGTGAAAAGGAAAGATGCCCACAAATTGAGCAAGTATGAATATCATATGCTTGGCATATTGATTATGATTTGGTATAGGCTCATATATTGATCATAGACAAGAATGCTCTTAGATTGGGCATGGTCAAAGAGTTGCTCAAAGATTAAGCACAGGAGGAGGAATGCCCTTGCCTTGAGGAAGAATAAATGAAAAGGGGGTGCCCCCTAAATTGAGAATGATTAGTAAAATGCCCCAAACTAAGCATAAATGGAGGAATGCCCTAAAACTAGGGAAGAAAGATTAAGCATAAATGAGAGATTTCTCAAATTGAGGGTGCATGTCAAATGTCACAAATTGATTATTGATAGGTGGGTGTTTGGGATGAAGTATGCATGGATAGATAAGTACTTTTAGGCTAAGTACAAATGGTGAGTGCTACTAGCCTAAGCATGGATAGGAAGATGCCCACAAATAAAGGAAAAATTGAGCCAAGGAAAATGGGTGCTCTAGGGTTGAGCATGTATGCTTGAGGGTGGATTCTTGAGAAAGCTTTAGTAGAGGGGTAAAGTTGAGCATTTTGAGGATATGTGGTGACTGGATACTCATGCTTTGAGCATAGATGGATGGATGCCCCCGAATTGGGCTTGGGGTGATAAGTCTAATGGTCAAGATCGAGCTTATGGTCAGATAGGATATGGTACATGTGCCTTATCTTGTTAGGACTATCCTCCCTAAACCTTAGTTATATGCAAAGGGATGAAACATGCTACACTTTGGAGATAAAAAAATGATGCAAGCTCATATGTTTAGGCATACTTAGGATAAACCATTAAGAATTATAAGTTGACACCCATATGGAGAAGGAAGGGGCCTCTATCCCACAAGAATGGATCTCTAAAGCATGCTTATAAGGCTCTATCCTAGGGTAGATGACCTAGGATCTTTATTTGTGGTTTGGATTTATATCTTAAGAATAAAAGGTCCCTAAATTGTCTCTATTTTTGCTCATCAATAGGCTAGTAAAGTCTCCCACATTTACCTTGGAAGTTCGGGAAGGATACAATTTGTGCAGAATGTTTTGCAAGCCCATGCAGAGACTATTGTTTTGCAAGAGCAAACACTATTTCATCTCTATCTCATCATAAGAGGATGAGCTTGAGTATAGAGCTTATGAGTATGTGCATATCACATTGCCACATAACTATATCATATACACCCATTCATAAAAAGGCAACTAAACATGAAGGCATGAAAGATTTCAAGACCAAGTTTTATTTGATGTTTAAACAAACCCAACTTATCCTTTGGCTTGACTTTCTGAAACTCCTAATAGAGTCGCTAAGATTTTAACATGTGCACACAAAATCCACCACCTCAACAGAGATGACTATCCAAAAATATGTTTATTATCTTTTTCTTGCACTTTTTAGGTTCACAGAGTCGCCAGTAACCTTTTTTGGTCTAACTGTGGTTAAGTTCATTGATTAGTACTGATTAATTGGTCTCTAACTAATCGTAGATTCCAAGGAACCAATAGTTTGTCGTCTATATTCCATAGTCATGTTCACAAGTTCAGTTATATGAGGGGAAGGTAGTAGCATCCTTTACATACCTATCGTTTTGAATGGTACCATGATAAATTTGGGATGTTCAAATATTAATTTAAAATGGACTTTAAGTCTTTAGTAAATTAGGTTACGTTTCCTTTAAGTATTGTTCCACCTCACAACCATCAAATAATCTGTCAAAGTTGTGAGCCTCTCCTTGCCTCAAGGACCACACAAAAAACAATAACAAGTTACTTCAGGTATCCATCATCAGATTTATTAATTAATGTTTATGGTTTTTAGATTTCCAAACATCCAAACCATTCCAAAATTTAAATAAGGACTCAATCATCACATCATAGAAAAATGATGCTATATATATATATATATATATATATATATATATATATATATATATATATATCATAAAGACAACATATACATTTAAAATTAATATGAGCCTCTCGAAATAAACCTCAAGAGAGTACTTTTCAATTGCAATTTAACTGGACTCGGTCATTCCAACATTCATAAATGAATAAATGCATGCAAAAAAGTAATAATAATAGGTGCCTTCGAGGCATATATTCTTTTTTTTTTTTTCAATCCTCATACTCAAATTAAGATGCAAACAAGTTTTAAACACTTTGGAAACCTTAAAACACAATAAAATCTCCTATGGAAAATTTTGGTATTTTTAATAATTTTCTGAAATTTATACTATTTTTTTAACAATTTATAAAGAATAAAATGAAGGAAAATACAAAAAAAAAAAAAAAAAGACTTAATTAAAGATATCTAGAAAAAAAAAAACAAAAAAAAAAATCCTAAAAAATCCCTAAATATTGGAAATGGGTCTCCAAAAATTACTAAGTATTAAGCTAAATGAAAACCTAAAAGAATTTTTTTTTTTTTGAATTAGAAATAGTAAAATTAAAGAAATAAATAAATAAGTTAGGAAATGGCTTTAGAATAATATATATATATATATATATATATATATATTATGCTACCTCTTTTTTTTTTTTGAATTTTTTGCAGTTAGAAAATAATTTTATTGGTCTTTTAGACTTAAAATATATTTATTAAATAAAATAAATAATCAAAAAACAAGGGTGGACCGGTAAACCAATCAACCCAAATCGTTCAATTAGTTCAGCATATTGGCTCAGCAATGGCATGTGTGCATGACACATGCGAGGGAAAGGTGTGGGAAACACTGTTCCAATAGTCTTCTCTCTTGACTTTGATGGAGTAGCCTCGAAACCTTAAAGTGTTCCCTTCTTCATTTGGGGTCTTTGGATGTCCAAATTCGACATCACCACCATTCGACTCCTTTTGATCCTAGGATTAATCTCCGACTAAAATAACGACCCAAATTTGCAAAAAATAATTTGTAAATATCTTGGCTAGTCATCGCCGACGATAACGGGGACGACAAGGTTCTAGGCTTTTTGAAGCCCCATTGACCAATTTTTTCTTAACCCATTTTTATCTTGTGGGACTTACTTTATTGATTCCCTACCCATGTAAAAATTGAACCTTCGAAGATTATCTCCTGTCCTATCTTTAGCTAGCCATGGCAGTCACCTCTCTGCTCCTTTCTCCCTCTAAATCACCCAAATATCCCTTATTCTACCCAAACAAAGCCTCATAGCAAAGAAAACAATGAATTTTCACCATAAAAAACCAATACTTAAACAACAATATGAAAGAAACCCTAGTTTTGAAGCACCCTATCTTTATGTGTTCTGCATTGGTGAATTCAACCATTAATCCATTATTAAGAGTACAATATGTTGGATTTTAATAGATAATAAGGATAATGGATGTATCTGATCTCTTTGATGCTTTGATTCTTTGAGAAATTAGGTAATTTAAACGTCAGCCTCCTACTCTCGCCAGCGTAGCTCTCTCTCTCTCTCTCTCTCTCTCTCTCTCTCTCTCTCTCTCTCTCTGTATGTATGTATATATATATATATATATATATATATATATATATGTATCTTTCTCTCTCTGGATGAATGTACATGCCTCCTTCCCCCCTCACCCTTTTACTCTTAAGGTTTCTAAATAAAGTAAGGGTTAGGGTTTCTTGCCCTTCTTTCTCTTCTTTCAAAAATTCCTTTCAAGTTAAAAGAAGTTCCTTCTATGTCCAATAAGGATATTTGGGCTTTCTTTTAGCCTTATTCTTGACCAATTTTAAATTAAAATGATACTAATTCCCTATTTTCAATTAAATGTTCCCTAGAACATTAAATTGTGGCTCTATAATGCCTTGAATACGAGATTTGAACACTAATATGCAAGAAGAAAGAGCTAGACTTTATTTGACAACTCTTGAACTCAAATTCACCCTTTATTGCTCATTTAAGACCAAATTAGCTCAACTTTTTTTCTAAATTGACCCTACACAAAATTGGGTGTCAACAAAGTCCTTTCAAGCTTTCTTAAAAAAAAATTAACATTTCTAAAATGAATGCCCATGATTTGGCTTTTGGGCATTTTCCAAAGGCTTTAAAACTCTTTTTTTTTTTTTTAACAAGACTCTAGGAAAGGTTTATGATTCTTCCACCAAAAAACCAAATATTCAAGTTAAATTATAAAAATGACATTTTTTAAATTAATCACTTGTGAAGTGGCTTGAGGATAGAGAAGTATTTGATTTTCTAAATTTAACATGGTTTCAGGGCTTTGCTCTTATAATGAGTTTTTTGAAAAATTAATGTTTTCAATAAAATGCGAATTTTTTTAATCAAAAGCTTCAAGTGTTTTCAAGAATTATCAAAATGTTCTCTAATTAAATTTGAAAATATTTTGATAAACTATAGATGATTTGATTCTCTTAAGGATACATAGGTGGTCAACTTTAGTAGATTCAACCATAGCAACCAAAAAAAAAGAAAAAGAAAAAAAAACATTATTTTTCTCTCTTTTTTCTTTTAATGTTTTTGTGAATATTTGTTGTTTTTGGAAAGACACCAAAGTAGTAAGTCTCCACGAGGTTAAATCCTTTGCATGGACCTTATAAAAGCCTTTTTTTTTTTTTTTAAGAGGGATTTGGGTAATGGAACCATTTCTATAAAATAATAAAATAAAAAGGAGAGAGATTATTTT